>NC_134234.1:213013531-213614468 GCF_965152275.1 Natator depressus | reverse complement strand
AAAGGTCTTGTAGGTATCCACCAAGGTAATTTACCATCCCCAGTACATGTCTCAGTTCTGTTACATTTGCTGGTGCATTAAATTCTCAAATTGGACTGATTCCATCTTTGTTTAGTGTCTGTCCGAAAAACTTGATTTGGGATAGGAAGAAAATGCATTGTTCCTTGTTTGGCTTCAGTTAACACTGAGTGATTAGGCTTTGGACTTCACTGAGGGCTTTGCTGTTTCCTCTGGGGATGAAGTCATAAAGTGTTCAGAGGAGATATTTTTTCTCTCACAACTGCTTCATTACATTTTTTAAGATCACACAGATTCATATTTTTCCCATTTTGTCTTTCTAACTGACACTATTGGGGAACACCATGCTTTTGGAGATCTTCTTGGGTATGTCATTCGGCTCCATTCTCTTTAACTAGTTTCCACTTTATGAAGTAACCAGATAGGAATCCTACAGGATGTATATACACTTATACATGTTCAGTATTGTTTTTTAAGGTTATTTGTACTGGATCCCCTTTCAGAAGTCCAATATCACCAAATATTCCATCAAGTTCTTCCACCTTTCTCACTAGGCCCATCGTGGCTGCCATGCTGGGGCTGAGAAAGCTGTTGGTCTGTATTCCTTTGATAACATGCATCTGAATTCACAGCTTTTGGGCTTATTTACAATACAAAATTAGACTGACTTAAGTTAGGTCGACCTACAGCCACTGTAGTAATTGAAGCGTCTGTTGGTGTCTACACTACGCTCTTTTTGCCAGTGATGTGTGTCCTCACCAGAAGCGCTTGCACTGAGTGAAGTGGGGCATTGTGATGCACTGACAGCCACAGTGTGAGGCACTGACAGCCACACAGAGCTCACAGACAGAGCTCCGCCTGCCACCATCCTTAGGCTGATTTTCTGTGAGCCAAGCACAAGGTTCAATTACACAGCAGGGAGCCTACCAGCAGTTAAATTGACATTCTTGTCGTTGTAATGGCTGCTATTAGTTGACCTTTGGTCTCCAGCTCCAGTTGTCAGCCCCCGTGGGGCTCACAGCTGGAGCCACCTCCCTGCCCCAGGGCTGATAGACTGTGCTGTCAGCCCCATGCAGTGTTCAGAGCTGGAGGTCAGGGAACTCGCCTCACAGGCATGAGGCTCAGGTTCTAGCCCCCACTCTACCGGATGCAGAGAAGGTATTTGAGTTCAGATCTCCTGCACTACAGACAAGTGTGCTGGTGTGAATTCTTCTCATTTTGAAGCTGTTTCACTTGTAATAAATAACTTTAACAGAAGTGAAGAGAAAAGCTGAGTATGCTCAAAATGGACACACCAGTGTGCCATCTTGGGCCTAGGAGTTAGAGAAGGAACTGAGGGCGGTTTGCCCCACACACTCCTAGCCTCAGTGTCTGCCATGAACAGCACAGGGAACATGCGTGGGCCAAACGGAAATCTCCAATCAAGGCCTCGAGAGATGTATGTGCACCTGGAGTGGAGCAACCATAGGACATTACTTGAAGGACTATCAGGTAGTTTCATGGCTTTGGGGTTGTGTGGGGGGGCATTGCCCCCCCCCAACAGAGGTGAGGTATGGAGGGGCTGTGGGGTCATGTGGCACCCCCTCATTTATGCGAACGTTGAGCTGCCCTGCTCGGCCTGCTGGGAGGGGGAGGTGCCACACTGCACTGTTCTTTCCTTCCCACACTGTGACCTCCTCTTTCTTCAGCATGCTTCCTGCTCCCTCAGCCCCCACTCCCCTGCAGCTGAGCCCAGGAGGAGACAGGGTGGGGGAGGAATGGAGCTGCTTTTCTTGCTGCTGCCTCCTGGAACCTAGTGCCCTCCAGTTTCCTGTACAAAGGTGAGTGCCCATACGGGAGCAGGACAAGGGGGTGGATCTGGGGGAAGGGGATGGGGTTGTGGAAGAGACAGTAGGGTAATGGGGTGAGGTGGGGGATGGGATGGGGCAGAGGACAGTGGGTAGGGGAAGGGGGATGGGATGGGAAAGAGAAAGGGAAATGGGAATGGAGGTGGGGGAAGCATATGTTGTGCCCGCAGCCCCAGCCCCAGCCCCAGCTGGGAGGCGGTTGCAGCAGCACCAGAAGGCACCAGATCAGCACCATCACTGCAGCAGTTGGTGTTGGGGTGGCTGCAGCTCCTATGCTCAGGTGACCACAGCAGACAGCAGCAGCTGGGGCTCCCCTGTTATGCTGGCTCAACCCCCTCAGCACCAGCAGCCCAGGTACCACTCCAGGCAGGGGGAGAGAGCCAGTCAGCCAAGGAAACTGGGTTCAGCGTGTGTGTGTGTGTGTGTGTGTGTGTATGCATATGTGCACTTTGCCCCCTCCCCCCACATATAGCAATCAGACTACAGCTATGCATAGAGGGGAAGTGAGTAGGTAGATGTGCCAGAAGATATGGGCACAGGAAATTCTGGGAATGGCATTGGAGGATTATCGAAACGTGAGGCCAGGTCCATGCTTTTGCTGTCCCCACACTGCAAAGTGGGCAGGTAAGGGAGTAGGTCAAGTATTAACATATGCTTCGCCCCATGCCACCAGCCAAGCACTCCGGCATGGATTCAGGGCCCCACATATGTGTTTAAGGGCTTTGAGTGTGGATGGTAGTGGTGGTTCGACAACACCACATGGCACAACTTGTGGCAAGCCTGCAGTGTAGACACACCCTTAGGCCTTGCAACACTGGGTGGAGAAACACCCAAATCCCTTTATAAATCTGGGCCCAAAGGCCACTCATTGTCCACTATTGGTTTTCAGCTGTTCACAAGCTGTTCTGAGCCATCCTACTGAAAGGTCATCAATCTAACAATCTACACAACTTAAGTTCCTTCAGCGAGCTGGGAATGCAGCAGATCTTGCTGAACATTAGTTATAAACAAAAAATGGTAGGAGTTTTGACTTTTGAATACTTGGCTCACCTGCACCAGTACATAAACATGTATTAGGTATTCCTAAGTATTCAACAGATGCTTTGGATGAACAACTCTTAGCATATGGAATGTTTCCCAGCTGTTCACGTTGAGTATTTTGTATTCACTATTTGTGGTGTGTGACCGGTCCGAGAGTAACACGTCTGCTCCTTGACTCAATGAATGCAACTTTTAGAGAACAATACAAGATGAAAAGTGAATAATGACCAAATAATGAATTTCTGATACAAATTCATGTAACTTCTGGGATTTGGAAATTATTTAGAAGAGTCCCAGGCAGTCATCTGAATAGTCTGACCTCATGAACAGCAGCTACTGGAATGAGAGAAATTTGAGAATATTTGTAAATCTTTTTCATTAGTCAACCAGTTCTACTCTGAAGCCTCCATTTGGAGAAATTAAGGTCACACGAGGTCACCAGTTCTACTGAATCAAATTTATCCAAGAGAATTGCCAAAACCAAGTGAATTCATAACAAGAGCTGACCACGGAGAGCCACATCCAGCAGTGCGGGGGATGGTCGTCGTCTTGTGTGTATTGCTGGTGGGGTGCAGAGCAACACCCGTGCTCCAGACTACAGTTAACATTGCCTGGGCATTTCCACTTCAAAGGGATCCTTTCCACCTCTTTGTAACTTTTTGTCTTTAAGGCGGAAGTTTTCTAACCTAGACGCTCCTAAAGGTGATTAAAGAAAAAAATCAGCCAAAACAGGCCAGACATTTGTAAACACAAAGAAAAAAATACACTTTTTACCATTATTAAAACAACACAAATCACACCTTACACTGAGCAGCGATAGCATCTCTGGGGTTTGGTGCAGAAACTAGAAATTTAGCAGAGTTGTTGCAGATGCGCTGTTAGCACAGAAAAGCTTTTAGGGATTTGGCCTAGTCATAAGAGGTTTTTTTTAAATGGACTTTGTTAATGGCGTATTAATGTGCACGACAAGCCTAGAATCGTAGAATATTAGGGTTGGAAGAGACCTCAGGAGGTCATCTAGTCCAATCCCCTGCTCAAAGCACGACCAACCCAACTAAATCATCCCAGCCAGGGCTTTGTCAAGTCGGGCCTTAAAAACCTCTAAGGGTGGAGATTCCGCCACCTCCCTAGGTAACCCATTCCAGTGCTTCACCACCTCCTAGTGAAATAGTGTTTCCTAATATCCAACCTAGACCTCCCGCACTGCAACTTGAGACCATTACTCCTTGTTCTGTCATCTGCCGCCACTAAACAGCCGAGCTCCATCCTCTTTGGAACCCCCCTTCAGGTAGCTGAAGGCTGCTATCAAATCCCCCCTTCACCTTCTCTTCTTCAGACTAAAGCCCAGTTCCCTCAGCCTCTCCTCGTAAGTCATGTGCCCCAGCCCCTAAATCATTTTTGTTGCCCTCCGCTGGACTCTCTCCGATTTGTTCACATCTCTTCAGTAGTGGGGGGCCTAAAACTGGATGCAATACTCCAGGTGTGGCCTCCCCAGTGCCAAATAGAGGGGAATAATCACTTCCCTTGATCTGCTGGTAATGCTCCTACTAATATAGCCCAATATGCTGTTGGCCTTCTTGGCAATAAGAGCACACGGTTGACTCATATCCAGCTTCTCATCCACTGTAATCCCCAGGTCTCTTTCTGTAGAACTGCTGCTTAGCCAGTCGGTCCCCAGCCCATAGCAGTGCATGGGATTCTTCCTTCCTAAGTGCAGGACTCTGCACTTGTCCTTGTTGAACCTCATTAGATTTCTTTTGGCCCAATCCTACAATTTGTCTAGGTCACTCTGGACCTACCCCTACCCTCCAGCATATCTACCTCTCCCCCCCAGTTTAGTGTCATCTGCCAACTTGCTGAGGTGCAATTCGTCCCATCATCCAGATCATTAATAAAAATGTTGAACAAAACCGGCCCCAGGACCGACCCCTGGGGCACTCCGCTTGATACCAGTTGCCAACTAGACATGGAGCCATTGATCACTACCCATTGAGCCCAACAATCTAGCCAGCTTTCTATCCACCTTATAGTCCATTCATCCAATCCATACTTCTTTAACTTGCTGACAAGAATACTGTGGGAGACCGTATGAAAAGCTTTGCTAAAGTCAAGGAACAACACGTCCACCGCTTTCCCATCATCCACAGAGCCAGTTATCTCGTCATAGAAGGCAATTAGATTAGTCAGGCATGACTTGCCCTTGGTGAATCCATGTTGACTGTTCCTGATCACCTTCCTCTCCTCCAAGTGCTTCAAAATGAATTCCTTGAGGACCTGCTCCGTGATTTTGCCAGGGACTGAAGTGAAGCTGACCTGTCTGTAGTTCCCTGGGTTCTCTTTCTTCCCTTTTTTAAATATGGGCACTATATTTGCCCTTTTCCAGTCGTCCGGGACCTCCCCCGATCACCCTGAATTTTCAAAGATAATGGCCAATGGCTCTGCAATCACATCAGCCAACTCCCTCAGCACCCTCAGATGCATTAGATCTGGACCAATGGACTTGTGCACATCCAGCTTTTCTAAATAGTTCTTAACCTGTTCTTTCACCATTGAGGGCTGCTCACCTCCTCCCCGTACTGTGTAGCCTAGTGCAGCAGTCTGGGAGCTGACCTTGTCTGTTAAGAGCAAGGCAAAAAAAGCATTGAGTACTTCAGCTTTTTCCACATCTGTCACTATGTTGCCTCTCCTATTCAGGAAGGGTCCCACACTTTCCTTGATCTCCTTCTTGTTGCTAACATACCTGGAGAAACCCTTCTTGTTACTCTTCACATTCCTTGATAGCTGCAACTCCAGTTGTGCCTTGGCCTTCCTGATTACACCCCTGCATGCTCTAGAAATATTTTTATACTCCTCCCTAGTCATCTGTCCAAATTTCCACTTCTTGTAAACTTCCTTTTTGAGTTTAAGCTCACCAAAGATTTCACTGTTAAGCCAAGTTGGTCACCGGCCATATTTGCTATTCTTTCTGCACATCGGGATGGTTTGTTCCTGCACCCTCAATAAGACTTCTTTAAGATACAGCCAACTCTCCTGGACTCTGTTGCCCCTCATATTAGTCTCCCAGGAGATCCTGCCCATCAGTTCCTTAAGGGAGTTTAAGTCTGCTTTTCTGAAGTCCAGGGTCCGTATTTTGCTACTCTCTTCTTCCTTTTGTCAGGATCCTGAACTCAACCATCTCATGGTCACTGCTTCCTAGGTTGCCTAGAATGAGACATAGAGATATAGACACAAACAACTGAAAATAATTGTACATATTACTGTAGTGTTCAGAAGTCGCAAGTCAGGATTAGGGTTCTGAACACTGTACATTGAGGACTGTACAAACATATATGTTAAAAGATATTTCATGCCCTGAAAACTCTTACAGTCTATAAATATATATGAGTGAGAGAGAGCACACACACCCCAAGAGCCAAATTACCAGGGTTTCACAGTTCTGTTTACAACTGTACGTTTTTATGAGTGCACGTTTGATTTTCAGCTTCTATTATCTCTTATAAGGAAGTTTATATAAGAGATGGGGCTAATAGTAGAGTTTACACAACGGGGAGGAAAGAGGGACATTGCCTGAGGGGAAATGAGTGGTGGGAAAGAAACCACTCAGGAAACCTCACTCAGGCCCTAAGGAAATATGAGACTTGTATAGACGAGGTACTGTGGTTTCTGCAGTTCAGTCTGAGTTTTATAAGGATTAATCTCTGTATCTTAAATAAGAGAATGTTGGGACCCTTTTTTTAAGCACACACCTGAGACAAATCTCTCTGGATCAGGGTGTATGTGTGGGCGTGCATGTGTGGGCACTTTCCTGTATGCACCAAAGAGTCTGTTTTCAAAAGCTTCCTCTGGTAGTCAGAAATGTACAGAGGGCATGCCTTCACCGGCAGAGTCACAATACCGGCAGTTACAGCACCGCTCAGAGAGCACGGAAGGGAAATCATTGTTGTGTGTTCACACTGTCAGCTGCCTGCTCAATAGTGTGTTCACACTTGTGGCACTTGCAGCGGTATTCGGAGCGGTGCACTCTGGGCAGCTGTCCCACAGAATACCTCTTTCTCTTCTGCAGCTAGGACTTGTGGGAAAGCAGAGGGGGTCTTGCGGCATCCTGGGTCCTTTGCCAATGACCTGGGATGCATTGCTTTGCATCCCAGCAATCCCTGTGCTTCCGTCCGCATTTGGCACCATCTTTCAATGGTTTGCGTACTGCGCGCCCTGTCTCTTCGGGCTGCAGGAATGGATCCCGGACTGTTGACCAGTGTGCTGCTCGTTCTGACCAACACGTCATGAGTGGCAGTGGAGTTATTCCTTAAACTACAAAGGCAAGAGGAGTGAGACATTGATCTCGCCACACAAATAGCTACAAGATGAGATTGCTTGTGGCTTTCACAGAGGTGCTGACCACAGTGGAACGCTGCTTTTGGGCTCGGGAAACAAGCACTGAGTGGTGCGATCACCTCGTGATGCACATCTGGGGTGACAAGCAGTGGCTGCAGAACTTCTGCATGAGGAAAGCCACATTAATGGGACTGTGTGATGAGCTCGCCCCAGCCCTGCAGCGCAAGGACACGAGAATGAGAGCTGCCCTGCCGTTGGAGAAGCTCATGGCGATTGCACTGTGGAAGCTGGCTACTCCAGACTGCGACTGGTCGTTTGCTAATCAGTTCGGAGTGGGAAAGTCTACCGTTGGACTGGTGTTGACGGAAGTGTGCAGGGCCATTAATTGCATCCTGCTCTGAAAGACCGTGACTCTGGGCAGTGTGCGTGACATTGTAGATGGCTTTTCACAAATGGGCTTCCCTAACTGCGGAGGGGTGATAGATGGCATGCATATTCCAATTCTGGCACCAGACCCCTAGTACACTAATCACAAGAGGTATTTCTCAATAGCTCTTCAGGGGCTTGTGGATCACCATGGGCATTTCACAGACATTAACGCAGGCTGGTCGGGAAAGGTGCATGACGCATGCATCTTTCGGAACATTGGCCTGTTCAGGAAGCTGCAAGCAGGGACTTTCTTCCTGGACCAGAAGATCACCATATGGGAAGTCAAAATGCCCACTGTGATCCTGGGAGACCCCGCCTAGCCCTTAATGATGTGGCTTATGAAGCCATATATGGGCCAACTTGACAGAAGCAAGGAGCAGTTCAACAACTGGGTGAGCAAGTGTAGAATGACTGTTGAGTGTGCCTTTGGCCATTTAAAAGCCCGCTGGCGCTGTCTCTATGGGAAACTGGACCTGGCTGATGACAATATTCCTATGCTTATTGCTGCGTACTGTACGCTCCATAATATTTGAGAAGCAAAGGGTGAAAGCTTCACTGAGGGCTGGACCGTAGAGGTTCAGCATCTGGAGGCTGAGTCTGAACAGCCAGAGACCAGGGCTGTTAGAGGGGTGCAGCGCAGGGCCATAAGGATCAGGGATGCCATGAGGCAGCAATCTGAAGCTGAAAGCCACTAATATTTGTTGATATGCTCGGGAGTGCAGTGCTTGTAATGCTAGGAGGTGATTGATGCACATGATGTAATATGTGGATTTAACATAATTGTTTTCAATTGCTTTCAATTAATAGAATAAAGATTGCTTTCAAACCAACACAATTCTTTTATTAAAAGACAACAACCGAAGGAGAGAGTCAAACAAAAAAAAACCCCATCAGCAGTGAGGGGGATGGGTCCCGGAACAGCTAAAGATTTGTGTATGTCCAGGGATCATATCCAACCTTCTCCTTTGGAGTACAATGCAGTGGGTGCTGTACTTCAGCAGGGCCAAACTGCAGAGGGATGGGTGTTGAGTGCAGTGGGCAGTGGGAGTCCACAGTGCTGGACTGTGAGCAGGGAGGAGTGGAATACTACAGGTATGGACTGCAGCCAGGAGGTTGATAAGAGTGTGTTGGCGGTGTCTGGGGGGTGCATGGGAAAGAGTTTTGTGACAGCAACTGCAGGGGAGGGCGAGGGCGGAGCTGCTCGGTTTGAAGAACTAGTATCACCTGGAGCGTGTCTGCTTGGCGCTCCATAATCTTTAAGAGCTGCTCTGTGGCTTCATTCTGGCATGCCGTGTTCTCCTTTTGGTCCCTCTTCTCACTGTCCCTCCACTCCTTCAATTCCTGTTTTTCAGCTGCGGAGTGCATCATAACATCATGCAGAAAGTCCTCATTTCTTCTTGGCCGCTTTCTAATTCTCTGCAGCTGTTTAGCTGCCAATAACACAGAGGGATGCTGGGCTCCCATGGTCATCTCTGTGAAGTTTAAATGCAACATTTTACAGAAGCAGTATTGTTTGCAACACAGAGAACACTGATTCAGTGATTTAAAACACAGTGCTCACACATCTGTCATTAACTGCTGACCCCAGGCAAGCACACATGAGCCACAAGACCCCCAAAATGGTAAGTAGCCACAGGGGCAGGGTAAATCACTCTTCCCGAACCCTGCTGTACACTGGGCACATGGCTTTTGGGGAGAGCCAGCACTGTAGGGAGGCCTGATAATCATTCCTGTCCCCACACTTTCCACAGGATGTGATCATTATGGAAGATATTTCACTGCTGACGGTGAGCAGGGAATCAAGGGAGGGTCTTCTCCAAGCCTGTGGCTTCTGCCCTGGCTCCTGTGTAGCTCACCTGTGTGCAGCAATGGTCCCTCCTGCCCCGTGATGGCACAGGAAGGTTAACGATAATGGGGCAAGAAACAAAGCAGCTCTGCTGAAGAACCTGTGGGAGCGGGCTGCCCAGTATCTCCATGAGTTTCCTGGAGATCTCTGAGGGAGATTCCCATGAAGTGAGGGAGTCAATCATCAGCCTGTTCCACCGCTCAGACTTGCCATGCAGTGGGAGACAAGCCTGCTTTCTGCAACCCTCTTGCCCCCAACAACTCACTTCAGTGATTCCCAAAATCAGTTCCACTTACCAGGGGCTCCTCTCCTGTTTGCGCTTCACCAAGATCCGACTGCTGTGACTGGCTAGCCTCCTCCGGGGTAGAAAAGAGCTCCTGTCTGCATGCATCTCTGACATCTGAGTCATCCTCCGCTTCTGGGTACCCCTCCACATCCTCGTCCAAGATTTCCTTCTCCTGGCTCAGTCCACTCTCAATGGGCACACAAGCCACCGAAGTATAAACAGTGATCTTCACAGTGGAGGTGGGGTCATCACCGAGTATCGCGTCCAGCTCTTTGTAGAACTGTCAGCTCATGGACACAGCACCAGAGTGGCGGTTTGCCTCCCGCGCTTTGTGCTAGGCGTTCCGCAGCTCCTTCACTTTGACCCTGCACTGCAGTGTGTCCCGGTCATGTCCCCTTTCTGTCATGCATTGTGAAATGTGTCTGTAGGTATCATAATTCCTATGGCTGGAGCA
Organism: Natator depressus; assembly: GCF_965152275.1. NCBI lineage: Eukaryota > Metazoa > Chordata > Testudines > Cheloniidae > Natator > Natator depressus. The sequence continues at coordinate 213,604,215 of NC_134234.1, read as the reverse complement.
CAGCTGGGACTGCACAGCCTCCTCTCCCCAAATGCTGAGGAGGGCCAGCAGCTCGGCATTGCTCCAAGCGGGGGATCGCCTGGTGCGTGGAGCAGGCATGGCCACCTGGAAAGATGCGCTGAGACCACTGCACGCATCGCCGAGCAAACAGGAAGGGGACTTTCGAAATTCCAAAGGAATTTAAGGGGTGGGGATGACGGTTGGTCACCTGAGGGCAGGGCAGTAGAGTTCAAACTGATGACCAGAGAGGTGAGAACAGGCATTGTGGGACACCTCCTGGAGACCAATCACAGTGCTGTATCGACCACGGTGTGTACACTGGCTCTGTAGCACTATAGCCCCAGCACAGAAAGCTGTACGCCTCTCGTCGGGGTGGGTGTTTTAAAGCACTACAACTGCGCAGTTTGTGAGCTAAGTGGCTTGGCAATCTGTGCACCCCGGGAGTTACAGCGCAGAAAGCAGCTTTACTGAGCAGAAACTTGCCAGGGTAGACAGGGCCTGACTCCTGCAGGAGCCAAGCACGTCAGGAGGATGCGATAAATGAAGCGGGGGGTGGGGGGGGAAGATAGCTCCCTTTTATGGACACCCAGCCAGTTAGCTATAGAGTCCCTCTCGGTAGCTGTTTTCTACTTTCTTTACCTGTAAAGGGTTAAAAAAAAAAGTGCAGGTAAAAGGAAGGGAATAGGCACCTGACCAAAAGAGCCTTGGGGAAGGCTCAAACTTTTTAAAATTGGAGGGGAAAAAGCTTTCCCTTTGTGTGCTGTTGTTCTTCTCCGGGAAAGAGGGGAACAGGGAGCAGTTATGCTGTGAGAAGCTGAAGGCCAGATATGAAAATCATCAGATCCTATCTAGAATGACTTATTTAACAAACAGATATGTAACTAAGATATGTAAGTAAATCAGGAATGTTTAGAAAGATACGAGTAGGTTTATTTCTGTTTATTTCTTGTTGGCTTGTGGACTCCTCTGTGCTAACCCCCAATGCTTTTGTTTTGCTTGTAACCTTTCAGCTGGACCTTAAGAAGGGTATTCTTGATGTTTAATTTTTGTAAGTGGGTTTTTTAAATCTAGCAAAAGCCTAAGTTCCAGGTGTATTTTCTTTCTTTTTGTTTTTAATAAAATGTACGTTTCTTTTTAAGAACAGGATTGGATTTTTGATGTCCTAAGAGGTTTGTGCAGATGTTATTTAATTAGCTGGGGGACAACAGCTAATTTCCTTTGTTTCCTTTCTCAGCTCGTGTGTGTGTGTGTGTGTGTGTGTGTGAGAGAGAGAGAGAGAGAGAGTGTGAGAAAGGGCTTGAAAGTACCCCACAGAAAGGAATTCCCAAGTGCGCTTTCCTGGGTTCCAATGGGTTTTGCATTTGGGTGGTAGCAGCATCTACCCATCCAAGGTCAGAGAGAAGCTGTAGCCTTGGGAGTTTAATACAAGCCTGGAGTGGCCAGCATTAACTTTTAAAATCCCTGCGGGCTCCCACCTTCTGCACTCGAAGGGCCAAAGTGGGGAATCAGCCTTGACAGCTGATCAAATAGTTTTCTAATGAAAAAAAATCCATCATTATTGCTCTTTTGAAGACAGCAAATTTCAAAGAAGTTTCCTTTTTGTGAAAAAAATCCAAATAGAAAAAATGTCTTTTTTAATATTTATTTTCAAATATTTGATCTCTCCCTTCCGCAGGAATGATTTGAGAGGGATGAAGCCTGAGACTATCTTGCCATCAACAATGGCCATGCTGGAGCTATTGCGCTTCCCAACATAACTGAAACCAGAGAGACTGGATCAGTCTGGACCACGAGTGAGGAGGAAACACGATACATTCTGCTCCAGAGCAGGAATAGCCTGTGAAGACTTTTCTGATTTACCTGTTCCATTGTGATTACTTAATTACATCATGGAGAGAGAGAGGGTAGTGAAGGGCCCCCTGGAGCGATAGGCCAGGAGAGGAGGCCTCTTAATACAGTACCTGGTTTCTACAGTGCTGGGTGCTCTATAAACATCTACAAACAGAAAGGGTGTTTCCATGAAGCACGGTAAGTTTCATGCAGGATGAGGGCTCTAATGTTCCAGGTGTTTGACTAGGACCATAGTACAGGGACATGATCCAAAATTATTGGACTTGGTTATCTTGGGGCCACTGAATATAAATCACATTTGCAGACAGTTCCCAGCATCAGGAACAGGCAACAGGTGTCTCAGCAGGAGGAAGTGCTTCAGGGGACTCAGGTGTCACAGGGTTGTGGCTGGAGTAGGGTGGCCATATTTCCCAAACGGAAAACAGGACACTGCATGGGGCTGGCGCGAGCTGCTCTCCTGAGCCACCCTCCCTGTGCAGGGCTGGGGCCGCTGCTCGCTCAAGCCCTGCCTGCCCCCTGTACGAGGCTGTCGCTGCTTGCTTGAGTCCTTTCTGCCCCCCATGTGAGGCTGTTGCTGTGCGCTGGAGCCTTGCCTACCCCCTACCTGAGCCCTGCCTCTCCCCCTGTGCAGGGCTACCATTGCCCCTTCCCCCCCACCACCGCACCACAAGAGCAAATGGGACAAATGCCCACTTCTGCCAAAAAAGTCAGGACAGCCAGGACAGGGCTTAAAAAAGGGACTATGCTGTCCAAAATGGGACGTATGGTCCTCCTAGGCTGGAGAGAACCCAGTGTACTTACAATGGCTGCTGCAATGTGGCAACTGCCATGTAAATTATTCATTGGTCATATGCATGTTGTGGTTTGTATTCATCTCTGTAACAACAAGGTGGCTAAAGGGGTGCAGGGAGCAAACGTGAATCATCCCCATTATAAAACAGCGCTAACGCTGCACTCAGCTGTCAATGCGCCCTGCAGGGCATTGCTGGATGGAACCAGAAGTGCTTAGCTGTAGGCCCTATACTGCTAACAGCTAGTGGAGAATCTCCTTTAGCTCCAGTCATTGAGGCCTGGGCTTTATGGGGTAGGAGAAGCCAAGTCTTATGTGCACAGTCACAGTGCAGCCCTGACGGGCCATGCAGTGCAGCAGAGTGACAACAGGGACGTCTTTGGGTGCCACAGATTTGTTCTAATATTTATAATCAGTAATCCTGTTTTAAACCCCTATCTGCCCCCATTTCCCAGTTGGCTGATTCTTGTCATTCAGGGAGCTGGGGCAATGGTGGGAAGGGACCTGGCTGAAAGGAGCAGATCAAACTTTGCTGCAAGGCTGGTGTGCAGGAAGCATTCACTGTCTGCAGAGAGAGATTGAACCCAGATGTCCTGACAATAAAACCTCAATCACTCCCATCCTGCATTTAACACAGTGGCAGTTATCAAATGCCTTTCTGACAGATCTGCCTCTATTTTTCACATCATTAATTCAGATCAGATTCATTTCTGACTCAAATACTACAGCACAGCGACTCCTCCAGGCAGATGGTTTATCTGCAATGGAGACACAATCCATTGCTGTTAATGTCCCTCAGAAACCTCACTGCCTGGGAAAGAAGAAAACCATAGAGCTCAAGAGGATGCAATTGGCACAGATTTCAACTGGAAATGCATGTACTTTTCTGAGCAGCATGATTGAAAAGGATGTTGCCATCACGGAGAAAACTTACAATGGAGTCAAATGTCTGGCTCTGGGCAGACAGCAGTGGGAAAAACGGTTTGCCTCATGTGCCACTAGGAGACTCTAAAGCAAAAGCGAGGAGATGCTAAAGCTGGGAAACAAAGCTACGCCTCTGAGTGCAGAATTGGACTGAAGAGGCTTAGGACAAAGAGTTCCCTCTGAACAGTGAGGGAAACACAGGAACAGCAGACATGAAGGAATGAAGAAAGAATGAAACAAAAAACCTAAAAGAATGAAACATTGCAAAAGAAACAAAGGAAAGAATCGAAGAAAGAATGACTGTACCAAAGAATGAAAGAACAAAGAAGAGGCAGACACAAGAACGGTACATTACTGGCTGGAGCTGCCCACAGTGAGGGGCAGTGGGCTGGGGATCTCTGAGCTGCACATAGACACAGCCATGGCCATTCACATACACTGTGTAATTCCCCGGAACGTCAGGCAGGGCAGTCTGCTGGAGCAGCAGGCGGTTCTTGCTGTCCACTTGCAAGCTCCTTTTTGAAGGATTTGCTGGAGTGGATTTTCATGGAGTTTTGGATGTCCTTGGTCCTTAGTGTGGATGTAATATTAAGGGCAGTGCAACATAACAGGCGTTCCCAGTGTTTTGCCAGAGAGTCCTAGGTACCAGTTCACACCCAAGGGTTTGTTTTACATGGGTGTATCTGAGCATATCATGTTAGCTGTGGACTGAGGGAGATGCTGCAAATTCCCTCCCTTTGCTGCCCTCCCTGCTGGTTCTAGTCTCAGCAGTACAGAATTTGGAGAGATGCCCTTACCTTTTGTGCAGACGAGGGAGCGATGGGTCACCTCCTTTTCGATGTCTTCAAGCTGCTCAGCACAGAGAGGGGAAGACACAAGCAGACGTGACTTCATGAAATGCTAAGCATGGTGTTCCGGTCTACCCTGGCCTTGGTGCTCCCTATGGGGAACGGGGGACCACAATAATATACAGGCTTACACACAGCAAGTGGCATTATGGTGGGAGAGGAGACTAGAAGAACTGGCTGTGAGGAACATCTGCCCATCGCTTAGCAGGAAGGGGTCAGGCATGCCCATTCTTCTGAGGCCAACCCCCTCCTGCTCTGTGGTTGGAGCCTGCAAGGTCCCCAACAGACCATGTTAGTCACATTTACCAAACACTGGATCTCCTGAGGAGGAGTCGTCTTATTTGGGGTCCACCTTAGCTTTGTTGCCAGATTTACTCATCCCCAGCTGAGCAGATTTCAGCACAGGTAGGAAAAATCCTAACTAGCTTCCAGCCATCATTGGGATGAGATAGAAAGAATGTTCCCTCTTCTCAGGGGTCAGGGCTTTCTACCATGCCTCAACCAACAGGGGATTAATCAGGGTGTCCTTCTGTCCTATCTCCAGCTCCTGGGATGTCCCATTCCTACAGGCTCCAGCATTTGGCTTTGTCTTATTTGGTGTCATTCACGATACCTAAGATAATTGCCCATGTACCAAACCAGAGTGAGAGAGAGAATTAAATCCTGAATCACTCAAACTAGTACTGGCTTCATGCTAAACTGATCAGACTCAGCCCTGGCAGAGAGATTTTCATCCACAGGGCACTGCACAGACATTACCCATCCTCGTCATGTGAGGAAGGGAATCTGAGCTCTTCAGCCAAGCAGGCAACGTCAAGGCCTACCAGCAATGTAGCTCTGAGCCCAGCCCAGACTGACAGAGTGGGGAGGGAGCTCTTGTGGCATTCAGCATGCTAAGAGTCAGTCACAGGTAAACAAATGGCACTGACAGGAGACTGGGGCACACACAACAAAGAAAGGGACAAAGCAGGTGACTGTGCGGGGTAAAGAGAGGAAGTGTGAGCACCAGACACTCAGAGCTTACCCAAAACCGTAGGTGAAGTAGTCCAGATGTAGTTTCTCCTCTCACACAACCATTGTCACCCTTTGGGGAGAGGGTCTGGGCCTGGTAACCTGGGTACTGGCCAGCAAAGAATTGACCTGAGAGCAGGAGAGACATGCTGGTGTGGTGCAGGCTTCATGTGACACAGGTGCTGCTGGAATGCAAACACATCCCAATATCAAGTGGTACCTCAACATCCTGCTATCAAGGATGATACAGAAACATTCCCCACGGATAACACGAACACACTGACCCCTCCTAAAAGATAAGGTCAGGATAACAGTATGTAATAAAGATGTTTTAATCAAACCAACATGTACAAGGTGATGGGTAATAACTAGCCACATCAGGGGGCAGTAACTAACTATGCCAGAGGCAGTAAGTAACTTGTTTGTATCAGGGTATAAAAATGTATCGCAGAGAGAGAATCTTTGTCTGGCTTAGGGAGGAACGGAAAGTCCTGCCATTCACTGAGCTGGTCCATTGTTACGGGCAAACAAGTATTAGTGGTCCAGTAGAGTCTGTGGGGTACCAGTACTGTGCTTTGTCAACAATTAATCTGGTTGGGTGCCTTCGTCCCTTAACGGACCTTGTGGTCATCGGGCGGTTTCCTCAAGGTCTGCCGTGCCAGCTGTCTGTGCAGGGCTGGGGCAGCACACAAAGGGAACACACAGACACAGCCAAACATCGATCAATATCTAACCACACTGGTGACCCACGACCACTGATCTGGTAAGTAAGCGAGCTGTCCTCTGTAGGAATCGCGATCTAACATGACAGAAAACCATGGGCTAGGGAACTCCCTTATTCCCTCAATGCAAATCCCCATAGAGTTTGATGAAATTTCAACCCCCTGGATTTCCAGCAAGGGGGGGCCCATATGAATTTAAAAAAGAAAGTGGGGAAACATGGAGAGATGTGTCATTCTGGGGAGAGTTCTCCTCCTCTTTCAGCCTGTGAGTAACATGAAACCCTGGACGGACTGGCCAAACCCAGGAACATTTGCCAGGATTCCTTCAGCCTGAAGAGAGGAGCCTTCATCTGCTCCCTCTATAAGGCTCCAGTCCCAGGCCCTAGGCAGCGTCAACAGCCTGTGTTCCCTGTCAAGCACAAACACCCACAATGGGTCCACTTTCTCTCTCTGTGGTCATTGCCTTTGTCCCACAAATCTGTCTTGAGGACACAGCCCTTGGAACAGGTTAGCACAGCCCCTGAGTTTTCCCTCCTCAGTCGTCAAGGTTCAGTATGCCCTATTACACGTCTTCCTACTGTATTTTTATTTTTCTCCTTTCAAAAGTAAATTGTTGTATTTCTCTCTCTTTATATGACTCCTGGCCCTGCTGAATGCAGATGATTGGAAGCACCTTCTCTGGACATTTCTATTTCCAATCTATCCTTCTACAGATGAAATGACCCAGCTGAATGCAGGACTTGTGGTAAAGGAAAGACAGACATTTCTGTGAAAGAGTGATGTACTCTCTGTGTGTTCTGGTATTGATTTCACTGAGAACACTTCTGAGAACACTGATTTCACTGAGAACACTTGCATCAAGAGAATACTTCTGGCTTTTCCACTGGTCAGTACTCAGCTCAGCATTGATTTTAAACTATATTTGTGGATTGTTATGGAAATAAACATGCCACTGTGTGAACATGATTGGTTTTACTGGGATTTCTAGTAACAACTCAGTGACTTGTTACTACTTGTAGCCTTATTGGTTCAGTGGAAATCCAGGTTCTTATTAACCCTCCTCTTGTCATTATTTTCTATAGAATTCATTTATTGTCCTAGCAGAAATATTCATCCTCTGCATTTATTGCTAATCAGGAAATCTTTTCAGTTTATTTAACTTCAGGTGTGAATTACCCTGGGAGAAATTTCCATTTATCTCCTTGGATTCAATGAAAGTTTCAAATCTGAATTCGCTTCAGGAAGAACCATGTTGCTCATCTCAGAATGTTGTCTACCTGGTTTCTCACTTTTACCACATGTCTGATGTGTAAACCCACCCTGCTAGCAAACAGCCAGCCATACCCAGAGGTGGCCTTCCCTTGTCTCTTGGTTTCTTTAATCTCAGCGTCTCCCTGTGCTGAGCCCTGGAAACTGCACAATTCATCTGGCAAGAAAAACTTTCACTATGGGGAAGACTTTCAGAAAAGATTTAATATAAAAAAGGCACAAAGTCAAGCTGAAGAAATTATAGGCATAAAACAGCAGGAAACTTCCATCCCCTCCAAACAATGGAAAATTATATAAAGAAAGCTCATGAACCTTTTCCCCGCTCACTCTTGTATTTCCTGCAACTTCGCACAAATCTTATAAAAACAACGGCTTTGTCTACCAACCAGGAAGGGACTTTCTCTGGGCCATCATTTCTGAGAGAAAGAGGTGAAGCAATTACATCATCACAGGGTTAGTTTGTCCAATCAAATTGTTAGGATATTGAACCCCCAGAGTCACCATGTCCCACATCATCATAACCTGTGTCTCCAGGAGGCAGGGACGGGGTTTCCTTCTCCATCCCAGAGACAACTTCACCCCTTAGCGACTGCAGACTTCCACCTGAAAATACCAAGGGAGACAGATACAGTCAGTGGATCTATTCTATGGTTATGTGTGGCTGCAGAGCAAGGTGGAGTGCACTTTACAGCTGTGGTTCTCAAACTTATTTGATTGTGGCTCCTTTCTTTGTCTCCATAGTAATTGACACTTCCTCTCCCCACCACACAAGTACATATACCCATTTTAAAAAAAACAACATGCAACTTTCACTAAATATGAAAACCAGTCGGGCATTGAGTCAAAAAGAGCCATATCCGTATATAGCTCTCCAGCCGCCCAGCTCGAAGGCAGCACTACCGCCAGCAGCAGCGGAGAAATAAGAGTAGCAACACCAGACCATGACATCTGAACTTCTGCATTGCTGCCAGTGGCAGTGCTGCCTTCAAAACGGGGCACCCGAACAGGAGTCACCGCTCTCTGCTCTGGCTTCTCATGCCGCCCCAGAATATATTCTGTGCTGCCCAGCTTGAGAAACTCTGTTCTACGGTACAGATTGGGAATCGTTCCCCCTGCAGTCTTGGGTCTATGACAAGTTCTAATCCATCATCTCTATACAGTAACTCCCCACTTAACGTTGTAGTTATGTTCCTGAAAAATGCAACTTTAAGTGAAACGATGTTAAACGAATCCAATTTTCCCATAAGATTTAATGTAAATGCGGGGGGTTAAGTTCCAAAGAAATTGTTTTGGGGCAAACAAAAGGCATTATATACTGTACAGTACTGTCCTGTGGTTGGGAAGTGCCCTGGCTTACCCCACACAGGCACAGCCCCCTGCAGGCAAGGATGCTAGGAAACACCTTTGCAGCAGCAGTGGCAGTTACCCAGAGAAGAACAGGCACCGACTTTGCCTGCCTCTTCCCATCCCCGCTCCACTCCAGGCCCACCTCTTCCCACCCCCACTCCACCTCCTCTCTGGAGCACGCCACATTCCCGCTCCTTCCCCCCCACTCAAAAAAGTCCTAAGCACCCCCAAACAGCTGTTTGGCAGCACTTAGGACTTTCTGGGAGGGCGGGGGAGGAGTGGAGACACAGAGCTTCCCCGCTCCTGCCCCTCCCTCCCAGAAAGTCCTTCACGCCACTTAGAACTTTCTGGGAGGGACGGGGAGGAGCGGAGACGCGGCACTTCCCTGCTCTTCCCCCTCCCTGCCAGTGTTTCCCTGCCACCAAACAGCTGTTTGGCTGCACCTAGGACTTTCTGGGAGGGAGGGGGAGGAGTGGAGACACAGCACTTCCCCGCTCCTCCCCCTCAACCCCAGAAAGTCCGAAGTGCCGCCAAACAGCTGGGTGCGTAGGACCCAGGAGAAGCGCTGGGAAGGAGGGGGAGGAGGTGGAGGAGGAAGTTGTGCAATGCTCCCTTGTAAAGTCGCTGTTCTTCCACAAAATCATACAAGCAGTGCACAGAGCAGGCAGCCAAACGACGTTATAAGGGAGCATTGCACAACTTTAAAAGAGCGTGTTCCCTAATGGAGCAGCGATGTAACTTTGAAACAACATTAAGCGGGAGGACCTTCAGTGAGGAGTTACTGTACATAGTCTGGAAATTAAAACCTTTGGTTTCCAGACTAGGTAAAGTTGCCTAGTGCCAGCTATAGCTACCTGTCACTTCATATACAAAACCCAAGCACTTACCATCAAGGAGCGCTTAGTTAAGAACATCATAACTTTCACTCTGCCCTAGCAGTGAACATTAGCACATTATTTTTATCAAGTCCTAATCAATGCACATTTCATCACCACTGCACTTCCTCTGGGGTGGCTGGTGGTGTCTCTGCTCATGACACAATGGGGAAGAGAGGGAGATATTTGCTAAGGACAATGGGCAAAGCCCATCCCAGATTTTACAGAATGTGTCATGGGCTCGTTAGCACTGGTGCAGCAGTAAGAGGACTTTGGTGTATAGGATTCTGCCAGAAAGATACATGCACAGTGAAGTGGTGGGAATCCAGCACATCCAGGGCGTGGCAGCCACACAAGGATTGGAACCTAGAGGCAGAAGGATCCCAGGTGTCTTGCTGGTTTGAGCATGAAGTACCACCCAGCAGGGACCCTGCTGTTCCTCTCCCCATGGCAGGCACTGAAACCTCTGCTTTGAGGGAATGGAGAGATGAGAGAAGGAGAGTTTGTCTAACAGGTGTTGGGTTGGCCAGGGCTGTTCCCTTGCTGCATACCCCACATTTCCAGCCCTCCCACTCTGCAGAGACAGTGTGAAGTGCAAACAGTTCTCCACTCACCTGTCTGTGAATCCATGTCCCTGTCACTCGCCCCAGTGCCTTGCTTATCATTCTGCCCCAAACCAGGGTCACCTTCAGAGTCAGACACTTCTCTGGCATCATTGTAACCATCCCCTGGGACATCTTCTGGCAGGGCAGGGGCAACTGACATGAAGATGTGAAGTAATTAAGAGAATATTCACAATGAAGATAGAAGTAAACTACAAGCTGCAGATGCACCAGCCTCACTGGTCCCTGGGGATCTCTCAGCACTTCCACCCTCAGGGCGATAAGAGGATCCCTCCCCTGGAACCCTCATATTGAGGGGTTTTACATATCACATTGATTTGATACATTTCAATAGCTCATTGAGTGGATCCTAGAGCTCCCAGATGTTGAGGGGAAGGAGGAGTTGTAGAAAGTGGTGACTGGAATCTAATCCAGAGGGATTGCTCCACAAGGCATTTGGTTTCAATAATTACAAACGTAAATGACTTGGAATTGTCCAGAGTTTGTTCCCGGCTTCCTAAACTTGACATTATTTTAAAAATGTCTTTTCAATGCATTCTCCTGATAAAGTTTACTCCAGGAACTGCCATCAGTCTCCAACGTACTGACACCACTGGGAGCTGAGCCAGCTAATAAGGTTGGGACATGGGCCCTTGGGTGTAAAATCTCTGTCCCATCCACCACCCTGTCCCAGCATGTCTGACACAGATGTATATACGCTGCAATAGCTGCATGCCAGGAAAGGCTGGAAGGGAACATTGCTGCACTATAGAGATCTGTCTTCAGTGTGCCCTCTTCACAAATAGTGAGTTACCCTAGTGCTCATGGCAGTGATGGTCACAGGGCAGTGAGCTGAGCCAAGTACCGCGTGGGCAGCTCCTGTGTGAACTGCTCCTTCAGTCCCTGCAATCGGCTTTTATCATGATCTAGGACATCACATGCTTCCCTACCCCTGGGCCTCCACACAGCTCTTGTAATGAGCCTGCTCAGTGCCCCAGAGTTCATAGAATATCAAGGCTGGAAGGGACCTCAGGACGTCATCTAGTCCAACCGCCCTGCTCAAAGCAGGACCAATCCCCAAATTTTGCCCCAGATCCCCTAAATGGCCCCCTCAAGGATTGAACTCACAACCCTGGGTTTATCAGGCCAATGCTCAAACCACTGAGCTATCTCTCCCCCAATAGAAAATACTGCTGGGTGAACTTTGTGGTTTTCTTAACAAGCCACTATTGTCCCTACTGGGAAACACATTCAGTTTTTTGTCAGGGTGACGTTGCTTCCAGGAGGCGGATTCACTACTCACCTCGGCCGTCTGGAGTCTGGGGGATGTCGTTCAAGGCAGGCTTCTCCACGTTATCGTAATCCAACTCAGACCCTCCTGGGGAAGCTTCCTCTGGAACAGCAAACACCACACTCAGCCCATGGCACCAGCAGTGTCTCTTCAGCGCAGGTGGCCCTTCTAACTAGAGCTGTTTGTCATGGCACGTGAGAGGGGAAGTCGCAGGGGCCCATGCTGAGAAGGGCACAAGTCAGAGAACTACAGTAAAACAGGAGTCCCAGAAATAACTAGGAGCCAATCCTCTCCCTGCAGAACCCAACAGCAGCTCTTTTACATGTTTCAGTGGGAGCAGAATCTGGGTTGTGCTGAGATAACAGGTTGGAACATCGGCGCTGCCAGGCCAGAACGGGCCTGTGTGAATCCAGCCGATCTCTGCAGACAGGTTTGAATTTTCCTCCACTCTGCAGGAATTAAAGATCCCACTGGGAGATCACTGGCCTGATCCTTTGTGAGTGCCTGCTCTCCACTAGCCTCTCAGGCAGCCCTGGGCTAAGCTTGGCAGCGCTCCAGCTTCTCAGTAGACCTGGCTCATCTGCTCAAAGTTTCCTCCTGCAACCACAGGCTAAAATACCAAAAGGCCCATATCATGGACTCCCTTGAGAGCAGCTGGGGTAGAAATGCCGCCCTGTTTAAAATCAGAGATGGGGCCAGGTCAGGAAGTTCAGATCCAAGATTTTGCTTCAGCCTGTTATAGCAACAGGTGTCAGCTGCAAAACTGAGATCCAGAGCTGGGGTCAGAATCTGCAAATTCCCCCTCCCCCCAAAGTTCTGGTGGGTTCGGATCAGTGAGTTGGGCTGAGCCCATCTGTAATTATAACAAAGGACAATATTCCTCTTCTTGGGGGTGAGAGACGAGCCCTGCTGGGCACTGACGCCTTCCCCCCAAAGACACTGACCCGTCTCCTCCAGCTCCTCACCTGGGGAGGTCACTGGGAGCCACTCCCAGGGAGGTGTGCTCAGGAGATGGTCACATGTTCCCATCCTGAGATTCTGACAGAAATCCTGTTCAATGGGATTAGACCCGACTGTGTAAAATGGGAACCGTGGGGAGGGAAATGGCTGTGATTGCAGAAAGCGTCATAGAAATTCTGTTCTCTGCCCAGATTTGGGTCTTTCAGCCTGAGTCTGCCCCTCCCCCATTACCTTGTTCTGATCCAGGATCATTTTCCCCCTCACTGTCCCCGGTGTAATACTGCAGCTTCGTCACTGAGTCATCTGAATAGGAGACAGGAGAGACGAGCACCAGAAATTCATTACAGTGAGAACAGCAGAACTGTGGGACTGGGAACACATCCAGATTTGCAGTCTCAGTCTATTCCTCCTTCCACTCTGAGCAGTGAGAGGCTGACACAGACTCCCCAAGAGAAATCTCCATGTTACTGTGTAAAAGTGAGTGAGGGGATGATACAATCTGACCTGAAAGACGCTGGGGTGAGTGAAGGGCACGTCTCTGGCTGCTGGTCCAGGGAAGTCCCACAATGGTTCTGGCCTCCTCAGCCACAGAGGGGACTCCTTCTTCTTAAGGGTAAATACCCACCTCCCTCATGAATCAGTCGATCAGCTGTCCGTGGTGTTTCAGGATTAGGCCAAGAAAGGCCCAGAGCAGAGTCTGTGATTCACTGTAATCATCTTGGCAGTCATGCTGGGGGATACCCTGAGCATGTTCCCAGAGCCCCACCACAGCACAGCCCTTAGGCAGGATGTTCCCGTCACACATTGAGACAATATGGCACAAAGGATAACAGGGCCATGACTCAAAGTCATGAGGCTCTCCTGGGCTGATCTCTCTGCTCCGGGGGCAGGAGGGAGCCCACCCAGCAGACCAGTGGCTGAGGTGGGAGGGGGGCACAGAACATCCCCTGCTCCAATGCTCGAGGGCAGTTTTCAAATTATAGTTTAGCCTGGCGCAAGGCAGTTGCTTTCCTGACCACTTACTGGTTACACGCCAAGGCTGCAGGACAGGCAGAGTGACATTAAGTGTCCCTAGAATTGGGACTCACAGTGTATGGTGGGAAGGAAACTCATCTCCCTCATTCTACATGAGTAACTGCTGGTCTCACCACAGACCCAGCTCCCACAGAGCTTGGCAAAAAAACAGATTGTTTGGTTCTCTGGCCATTGGGGGAAAAAAGCAAAAAAAAGCCCGCAACATTGGCTTGAATTGAGCCAAAAATAACTTTTATTTTGGCAATTTTGGGGAAATGCAAAAGCAAAAAAAAAAGTTTAATGTTGAATGAAACCATTTGATGTTCTTTTGGGCATTAGTTAATTTTTGTTTGTTTGTTTTTTTCCAATAATATTAAAGAAAATTTCTAATGGAAAAGTAATATCCAATTGAGAAAAACAAAATATTTTCTTTAGAAAGTGTTGAAATGAAATGAATCACTCTGTGTGTATTTGGAACAATTAGGTGAAATTGACAGGAATCTGTGAAATGTTTCGGTGTTTCTGAATCTGCATTTTTCACCAAACATTTTGCAATTGAGATTTGTGCCCAGATCCAATGACAAGCTCACAGGGCTGAAGCTGCAGTGATTTAACTCTGGGTCAGGGCCTCAGATGGATAGGGCGTTAGATAGCTGCTGCCTGTTAAGAGTGAGACCCACAGACCTGAGCGACTGAACATCTCCTGCTTCTCTCTCATCAGGTTATAATCAATCTCCTCGTACACGGCCTCAGGGAAGGGATCCAAGGGTCTTCTGGAGCCTGAAAACAAAGGGCAGGGTTTGCACAGGGTCATTGAAACCAGAGATGGGAAACACTATGGGATCATCCAGCCCCTCCCCATGGGCCCAGTGCGAGCCTGAACCCTACCGCACGTTCCCAGTGCTGGAATTTAAATGAGCCAGGTGACCGGGTTTCTTTCCACAACAGCCCTTTGATGATGGTTCCCAGGGCTAGATCGCTGTGAGGAAGCTTCCTCACATTCATCTTAAATGTTCCCTTTTTAATCTCTTCCCATTATTCCTAGTTATTCCCCTTTGGAGCATCTTAAATAATTCTTCCCCCATGCAGGTGTTTATCTGCAAAATGGTGAGAACATCGTTTTTTTTTTCATCGAGTTTAAGGCCAGAAGGGACCATTTGAACATCTAGTCTGACCTCCTGTATAACACAGGCCACTGCATTTCACCCAGATACCCCAAGGTTTGAGCCCAAAGATGCACTTAGAGTAAAGCATTTCAGTCCTCAGGAGAATAAGCTCTTGTGTGCCACATGCAGAAAGCAGGAGCGAGTAAGGTATCACCAATGCCCAAGGCCCCTGCAATGGCAGGGAACTGATTACTTGAGAAATGCCTAGATAATCCTGGCAGGTGATCCATGCTCCAGAGCAAGAGGAAAATCCCCCAAGGTCCCTTTTTGCCAATCTGACCTGGGGGAAAATTCCTTCCTGACCCCAAATCTGACAATTGGTTTGACCCTGAGCAGGTGGAAAAGACACACCTGCCACATATCTTCAAAAGAGGTTTCTCTATACCACCTCAGAGGACTGGTCCAGCCCATCCAGTGTCACAGCTCTCTCTGTAGCTAATGTCTGATTCTTCAGAAGAGGGCAAAAAACAAAACAAAGCAAAACAAAACACAAAGATGGGGGCTTCCCAGAAGTCCTTCCTGACCCCTGCACGTGACTGGCTGAAGCCCTGAACCATGAGGTCTGATTATAGTCATTGTCTTACTGCAAAGTTGTGAATGTTATGTGTATGTTGATGGCAGTCCCATTCTTCATCTTCTTTCCAAGGCCCTGGTAGCTAATGTTTGTACAGTGGTTTATAGAAGTAAAATCCCCTACAAGTGCAGCTTTCAGTACAATGCACTATAATGCTCCTTTCCCACACTTCTCCTTCCTCAGATTGTCTTTTCTACTGGATCACTCTCTTCACAACTATTTACCACAGCTCTATTTTTATACAATTTTTTTCCCTGACAATATTTCCCGTTTCTCTAGGTCCCTTTTCCATGATGTCTCTCCTCATGATATTCAGAAACACCCCCCCTCCCTGTGACAGATACTGCAGCTCCAGGCAGTATCTTTGGGAATCACTGTATTAAAGCTATGAATGGTTTATGTTCTACTGCATGTGGGAGGGTTACCCCAGCTCCTCCAGCGAGAACAAACAGTGTGTGTGTGTGTGTGTGTGCGCGTGTGTGTGTGTTGGGGGGTTGATGAAGATGGATCTCTGAGATTGTAAACAACTCCAGAAAGGTAACAACCTTCAGGGTGGTTTATCCAGACTGGTTCAAAGTGGGTTACCAGAGACCAAGAGACAAAGGAGGACTTCTGATATGAAAGGCTGAGTTTAAACAGACTCAGGGCCTTCATTTTGATTCAGCAAATGGGCAGGACCTTCTGTCCACAGGGATCCCAACACTGAATCGTTGGAGGAACGTGGGTCTCCCAGGCTGCCCATGAGGAAGACGGGTGAATTCTGGTATGTTCAGCAAGTGTGGAGGAATTTTTATTGTTTTTAATGTTTTCTCTGTCATACTTTTATCCTAGGAATAAGGTGCAGTCTGCTGAGAGAGAGCTGGGTGGTAACTTGTAACTGCTGGCAATGCCCTGCTCATAGCCCTTGGGGAGAATGACCAGCATGGGGGCTGCCCTGAAGGGAGACTGGTTTGCTGGGGGTATCACAGTGGAAGGCAGGGGGCTGTGCAGCATTAAAACCCCCTGGCCACAAGGAGGTGGGATGGGGGTTCCCACCCAGAGACAGGTGATGGGGGGATACAGAGGCAGCTTCTCTGAAACTGTGACACTCCCTAGCTAGAATCATCTCCAGATTTAATGGCTGGGCTGTTCCACTGCCAGACAGTTAATGAAATATTCAATGAGAGAGGAGTTGGGCACCCTGGGCCACCCCACCCAGCCCGGTACCGCCCCAATCTCTGAAAGCATGCAGCCCCCTGCTATTGCAGAGGCACTTCACACAGTGACACCAATCAGGACCCACCTCTGCTCTGTGCCCTGGCACTTCGCACCTGCACTGCCAAAATGACTAAGACCAGGCAGAGCAGGACCCCCAGGATAATGCAGATGACCACGGGCACCGTGACTCTCCCACTGTCAGTTGGAGGGAGGCGTGGGAGAGCTGGATGGAAATGAACATAAGACAGGGAGAGATTATCCTGTGAGAGTCGGCATTTGATCATGTAATTAAAGACTGTATCACAATGCAAATACAAAAGGGACTAATTAAGGTTACAGAGGACCGCACGTGTCTGGCATTCTGAATGTTTGAGTGCTTGACTTCCTTTTAGATACATAGCTTTATAGATTTTAAGGGCAGAAGGAAGCATTAGATCATATAGTCTGGCCTCCTGGGTAACAGGCTACAGAATTTAATCCAGTTACTCCTGAACTGAACCCAATAATTTTTGTTTGGCTAAAGCACATCTTCCAGAAAGGCATCCAGTCTTCATCTAAATACTTCAGGAGTGAATAATCTTCTGCTTCCCTTTTTAGTTTGTTCCAATGGTTAATCGCCCTCACTGTGAAAAAGGTATGGCTTACTTCTAATATGAATTTATCTGGCTTTAACTTCCAGCCATTTGTTCTTGTTTTGTCTTTCTCCACTAGACTAAGGAGGCCTCTATTACCAGTGTTTTGTCCCTGAGCAAGTACTTCTTCACTAAAGTACTTATGCAGTATAATCATGTCACCTCTTGGTCTTCTTTTTTAAAAATAAACAGATGGAGCTCCTGGAATCTCTCACTGCATGGCACATTTTCAAGCCCTTAAATCATCTTTGTGGCTCTTCTCTGCACCTTTTCCATTTTTTTTTAATATCCTTCTTAAAATGTGGACAACACACTGGATGCTGTATCAGTCTCACCGTGCTGTATACAGAGGTAAAATCATGTCCCTGGTCAGAAATTATCCAACAAAATAGAGCTTCATTGGAAAATGCTGGTTTGTTGAACTCGACATTTCCCATGAAAGTGAGTCGGGTGTAATGAACTTTCTCCAGACCACAGGCAGGTCTGTGGCAGAAACCTGCATGCAGACTGCCTTGGGGCCAGGTACCCCAGTCTTCTCAGGTCAGCTGCTCTGGGATAGCTGCACCCTGTAGACTGCCCCAGACCGGGGACCCCAGAGCTTTGAGACTCCCAGGGCAGCTGGCTATTTGGGACAACGGCTGGCCCAGGAGTCTGGAAGCCCAGGGGTCCCCAGCCCAAGGCAGTCTGCAATGCGAGGCTGTCCAAGAGCCACAGATCCTGGGAGCCCCAGCAGCAGCTGAGAGAAACTGACATTTTTGTTTTTCACTTAGCACTGGTGAAACTGGTGAAACTGACAAGAATTTATCCCTTCGTAAAAGGATAAATGGACACAAATCAGATATTAGGAACGGCAATGTACAAAACCCTGTAGGAGAACACTTCAATCTCCCTGGACACACAATAGCAGATTTAAAGGTAGCCATCTTTCAGCAAAAAAACTTCAGGACCAGACTTCAAAAAGAAACTGCTGAGCTTCAGTTTATTTGCAAATTTGACACCCTCAGCTCAGGATTAAACAAAGACTGTGAATGGCTAGCCAACTACAAAAGCAGTTTCTCCTCCCTTGGTGTTCACACCTCAACTGCTAGAAGAGGGCCTCATCCTCCCTGATTGAAGTAACCTCGTTAACCCTAGCCTGATTCTTGCTTGCATATTTATACCTGCCTCTGGAAATTTCCACTACATGCATCTGACGAAGTGGGTATTCACCCATGAGACCTTATGCTCCAATACGTCTGTTAGTCTATAAGGTGCCACAGGACTCTTTGCCTCTTTTACAAGAATGTCAGTGTCACTCAGCATCTGCTGGTGTCCCTGGGAGCAAATTTCATGTTGGACACACCATGTGTTGGTGTTTCCAGAACAAATTTTGTTCACAGGAAGTTTTGAAATAGCAAAATTTCCTGTGAGCTGGAAATCCTGTGTTTCAGCCAGCTCTTCTCACTGCTCCCGTTTAAACCTCCAAGGATCACCTTAGCCTTTTCACAGCATCACCCTGGGACCTCTAGTTCCGTTGCTTGTCCACTATGACCCCTGCGAAGACCATGGGAAATATCTGTATGTTTACATATATTATGTGTACCTCTGTTTCTTTTATTGCTGTTTTGCCATTTCCTACCAGGGTTCAAAGAGTAACTCCTGCTGGAGCTCCCCACATGTCCCAGCAAGGCAGACAATGGCTGCAGAGAACCCAGTCACTGGTACTTAACTGACAATACGGGTGTCAAGGCCTTTGAACTTTTGCCTCTGACCACGCTGGGCACAACCCCCCTAGCTTGGGAGAGGGGAGGGGCCCTTCCAGTGGGAAAATTAAACAAAGAGCTTGGGAACTATCAAAAGAGGAGCCCTGATGAACAGAGAGGGAGAGGCAGGGTCTGCAGAGAAGGAGATTGAAACTCAGTCCCCAGAAGCAGGGGTACCTGGGATAGGCTAGGCCAGCCCAGGTTTTGAGGGAAATGCTGGGGATTGGGTAAGACATATGCCCATTGGCCATTAGTGGCTTTAACACTTTTCTCTCTGGTCACTGTGTTCCTATGGATACAAAAATAATATCACTCTCCTGGGCCTGGAACTATTCAATATTTTCATTAATGATTTGGATAAAGGCAGCCAGCCAGTCAGGCAGCGGCACAGACAGCTGCTGCGGCAGAGGAGCCAGCAAACAGAGCTGTAAACAGGGGAGTTTGCAAGGGGAGTTTTGGGGGGAAGACTAAGAGAGCCAGGAAAGGAACTTACAGGTTAGTGAAGGGAGTGTGGGGTGGTCTGGCAGTGTTTTTGTGCTCGTTGGGGGTTTGTTTTGCTGTGGGGGGTGGTGTTTTGGTTTGGTTTGTGTTTCCCAGACTAACAGGACTTAGGTGAGAAGGCGATGACACATACAGAGGCAGCAGGGGAAGTGACCCAAGTAGTGGAAGATGCTATGAAGACGACTGGATGTGGAAGCTGCGGCATGTACATGATCCTGGAGGGGGTACCTGAAAATAATTTTGTCTGCATGAAGTGCCGCCTGATAGAGCTGATGGAAGGAAAGATCCTAGGATTGGAGATGCAGGTGGAGACTCTGTTTGAGTTTAGAAGGGGGTTCGAGCAGATGATGGAGCAAAGACATGAGGAGGCTGGAGAGAAAAGCTCAGACTTGCAGATGGAAGCAGGACCGAAGAACTTTGAGAGGATACTGCTGGGTGAGGAAAGTGGACAGTGGAAGCATGTGGCTAGGAAAACCAGGCAGAGGAAAAGACGGGGCAGTGAAGGAGAAATAGAGCTCAGGAACAGGTTTGCAGAGTTGGAAAATGAAGAAGGGGCACAGCAGGTGGTCACTGAAGGTAAGAGGGCAAGGAAAAAGAGAAGAGCAGATAGTCCTATTGGAAGAGGGCAAGAGTCAATGGAGATAACAACACCAAATATGAGCCCCAGGAGGATATGGGATGGGTTGCAGAAGATTGCAAGGGACAATAGGAATCGAGAGGACTTGTGGCCAGATGGAACAGGGGATAGACTGGAGAATCACACCATAGCCAGGAAAAGGCAGGTCTACATGACTGGGGACTCATTACTGAGAAGAATAACCTGGCCTGTAACAAGAGCTGATCCAGAGAACAGAAGGGTGTGCTGTCTGCTGGGTGCTAAGATACAGGATATGGACCTGAGGCTGAAGAGGATCCTAACAGGAGTGGGAAAGAATCCACTGATTGTCCTTCATGTGGGAACAAATAATATGGCTAGATTCTCGCTGGAACATATCAAGGGAGACTATGCTAGGCTGAGGAAGACGCTTAAGGAAATCGAGGCTCAGGTGATCTTCAGTGGGATTCTGCCTGTTCCTAGAGAAGGGCAACAAAGGTGTGACAAGATTATGATGATCAACAGATGGCTCAGGCAGTGGTGCTATAAGGAGGGCTTTGGGATGTATGGCCACTGGGAAGCATTCATGGACAGAGGACTGTTCTCTCGGGATTGACTTCACCTGAGTAAGGAGGGAAATAGACTTCTAGGATGGAGGCTGGCACAACTGATCAAGAGAGCTTTAAACTAGGAATTTGGGGGAGATGTCCAGGTAATCTCCACCCCAGTTATTCTCTTTGAGAGACAAGAAAATGAAGTAAGAAAGTATACAGCCGTGGGTAGAAGAATGGACAAAAGGTGGAAGGGCAGTGTACATACCAACCTAATAGGTAATATTGGAGGTAGAATGTCTGTGCCCAATTGGGTAAAGAATGTGAGGGAAGCCAAATGGCAAAAATTAAGATGTTTGTACACTAATGCAAGGAGCCTAGCTAATAAAATGGAGGAACTAGAGCTACTGGTGCAGGAAGTGAAACCAGATATTATAGGGATAACAGAAACATTGTGGAATAGCAGTCATGACTGGAGTATGGGTATTGAAGGGTATGTGCTGTTTAGGAAAGACAGAAGTAAAGGCAAAGATGGTGGAGTAGCATTGTATAACAATGATGAGGTAGACTTTGTAAAGAAATAAGAAGTGATGGAATGGATAAGACAGAGTCTGTCTGGGCAAAAATCACATTGGGGAAGAAAGCTACGAGAGCCTGCCCTGGGGTAGTGTTTGGGGTGTGCTACAGACCTCCGGGATCCGATCCGGATATGGAGAGAGCCCTCTTTAATGTTTTTAAAGAAGTAAATACTTATGGGAATTGTGTGATCATGGGAGACTTTAAGTTCCCAGGTATAGACTGGAGGACAAGTGCTAGTAATAATAATAGGGCTCCTGGATACGATAGCTCATAGATTCCTTCACCAAGTAGTTACTGAACCGACAAGAGAGGATGCCATTTCAGATTTGGTTTTGGTGAGTAGTGAGGACCTCATAGAAGAAATGATTGTAGGGGAAAACCTTGGTTCGAGCTAATTCAGTTCAAACTAAATGGAAGGATAAACAAAAATAGATCTGTGACTAGGGTTTTTGATTTCAAAAAGGCTAATTTTAAAAAAATTAGGGAAATTAGTTAGGGAAGTAGATTGGATTGAAAAACTTGTGGATCTAAAAGCAGAGGAGGCCTGGAATTACTTCAAGTCAAAGTTGCAGAAACTATCAGAAGCCTGCATCCCAAGAAAGGGGAAAAAAATCATTGGCAGGAGTTGTAGACCAAGCTGGATGAGCAAGCATTTCAGAGAGGTGATTAAGAAAAAGCAGAAAGCCTACAAGGAGTGGAAGATGGGAGGGATTAGCAAGGAAAGCTACCTTACTGAGGTCAGAACATGTAGGGATAAAGTGAGAAATGCCAAAAGCCATGTAGAGTTGGACCTTGCAAAGGGAATTAAAAGCAATAGTAAAAGGTTCTATAGCCATATAGATAAGAAGAAAACAAAGAAAGAAGAAGTGGGACCACTTAACACTGAGGATGGAGTGGAGGTTAAGGATAATCTAGACATCGCCTAATATCTAAACAAATACTTTGCCTCAGTCTTTAACGAGGCTAATGAGGAGCTTAGGGAGAATGGTAGGATGACAAATGGCAATGAGGATATGGAGGTTGATATTACCACATCCGAGGTGGAAGCCAAACTCGAACAGTTTAATGGGACTAAATCAGGGGGCCCAGATAATCTTCATCCAAGAATATTAAAGGAACTGGCACATGAAATTGCAAGCCCTTTAGCAAGAATTTTTAATGAATCTGTAAACTCAGGGGTTGTACCGTCTGACGGGAGAATTGCTAACATAGTTCCTATTTTTAAGAAAGGTAAAAAAAGCGATCCGGGTAACTACAGGCCTGTTAGTTTGACATCTGTAGTATGCAAGGTCTTGGAAAAAATTGTGAAGGAGAAAGTAGTTAAGGACATTGAGGTCAATGGTAATTGGGACAAAATACAGCATGGCCTTACAAAAAGCCAACCTGATCAAATCAACCTGATCTCCTTCTTTGAGAAGGTAACAGATTTTTTAGACAAAGGGAATGCCGTAGATCTAATTTACCTCGATTTCAGTAAGGCATTTGATACTGTTCCACATGGAGAATTATTAGCTACATTGGAAAAGATGGGGGTCAATATGAAAATTGAAAGGTGGATAAGAAACTGGTTAAAGGGGAGACTACAGCAGGTCACACTGAAAGGTGAACTGTCAGACTGGAAGGAGGTTACTAGTGGAGTTCCTCAGGGATCGGTTTTGGGACCAATCTTATTTAAGCTTTTTATTACTGACCTTGGCACAAAAAGCAGGAATGTGCTAATAAAGTTTGCGGATGACACAAAACTGGGAGGTATTGCCAATACAGAGAAGGACCGGAATATCATACAGGAAGATCTGGATGACCTTGTAAGCTGGAGTAATAGTAATAGGATGAAATTTAATAGTGAAAAGTGCAAGGTCATGCATTTAGGGATTAATAACAAGAATTTCTGTTATAAACTGGGGACGCATTACTTGGAAGTAACAGAGAAGGAGAAGGACCTGGAGAAGGACCTCGGAGTACTGGTCGATCACAGGATGACTATGAGCTGCCAATGTGATATGGCCGTCAAAAAAGCTAATGCAGTCTTGGGATGCGTCAGGCGAGGTATTTCCAGTAGAGATAAGGAGGTGTAGGTACCATTATACAAGGCACTGGTGATACCTCATCTGGAATATTGTGTGCAATTCTGGTCTCCCATGTTTAAGAAGGATGAATTCAAACTGGAACAGGTACAGAGAAGGGCTACTAGGATGATCCAAGGAATAGAAAACCTGTCTTATGAAGGGAGACTCAAAGTGCTTGGCTTGTTTAGCCTAACTGAAAGAAGGCTGAGAGGAGATATGATTGCTCTCTATAAATATATCAGAGGGATAAATACCATGGAGGGAGAAGAATTATTTAAGCTCAGTAGTAAGGTGGACACAAGAACAAATGGATATAAACTGGCCATCAGGAAATTTAGACTTGAAATTAGATGAAGGTTTCTAACCATCAGAGGAGTGAAGTTCTGGAACAGCCTTCCAAGGGGAGCAGTGGGGGCCAAAGACCTATCTGGCTTCAAGACTAAGCTTGATAAGTTTATGGAAGGGATGATATGATGGGATAGCCTAATTTTGGCAATTAATTGATCTTCGACTACTCGCGGTAGATATGCCCAATGGCCTATGATGGGATGTTCAATGGGGTGGGATCTGAGTTACTACAGAGAATTCTTTACTGGGTGTCTGGCTGGTGAGTCTTGCCTACATGCTCAGGGTTTAGCTGATCACTATATTTAGGGTCGGAAAGGAATTTTCCCCCAGGGCAGATTGGTAGAGGCCCTGGGGGGTTTTCGCCTTCCTCTGCAGCGTGGTGCACTGGTCACTTGCTGGAGGATTCTCTGCACCTTGAAGTCTTTAAACTATGATTTGAGGACTTCAATAGCTCAGACATAAGTTAGGGGTTTGTTACAGGAGTTGGTGGGTGAAATTCCATGGCCTGCGTTGTGCAGGGGGTCAGGCTAGATGATCAGAATGGTGCCTTCTGACCTTAAAGTCTATGATTCTATGATTCTATGGATGATGGAGTCGAGAATAAACTCATAAGATGTGTGGATGACACAAACTTGGGAAGGGTCAAAGCTCTTTGGATGAGAGTATTAGAATTCATAATGACCTTGATACTTTGGAGAATTGGTTTGAAATTAGTAAATTAAAATTCAGTAAAGACAAGTACAAAGTACTAGACTTAGGAAGGAACAATCAAATGCAAAAAATCCAAAATGGGGAATAAATGACTAGGCAGCGGTACTGCAGAAAATGTTCTGGGGTTATACTGGACCACAGACTGAAATGGGTGATGCTGCTTTGAAAACAAGAAATGCCATTCTGGATTTTATTAACAGAATTGTCATATGTAAGACAGAGGAGGTAATTGTCCTGCTGTACTCAGCACTGGTGAGGCCTCAGCTGGAGCACTGTGTCCAGTTTTGAGCTCTCTCTCTTTGATGGGTAGGACAAGAAATAATCCATTTAGATTGCAGCAAGGGAGAGTCAGGTCAGATATTAGGAAAAACTTTCTCACTATAAGGATAAAGTCCTGGAACAAGGTACCAAGGGAGGTTGTAGAATCCCCATCATTGGTGACTTTTAAGAACAAGTTAGACAAATATCTACCCGGCATGGACTAGGTATACTTAAAGCTGCCTTGGTGTGGGGGGATGGACTAGCTGACTTCATGAGGTTCCTTCCAGTCCTATATTTCTATTTATCCCAAGGTTTTATAAGCTATTCGGGCCTGCTGGATTTTAAAAAAGTTTATCCCTAGTAGATACTGTTTAACATCCTCCTTAGTTACCAACGGACAGCAGAGTGGTTCATCCTCTTCCCATAGTATGAATACACATCCTACTTCTATCCAAAACTAGAAAAGTTTATTGAACACCTCTACCTTATTTGCATCATTATAAACTGTATTAACATCTCCATTTGTCATGGGCAAACACCTTTGTTAGGATTTGTTTGTTTGTTTTTGCTGATAATATACTTTAAAAAATTCTCATTATTGTTCTTATCCCTGCCAAACATGTATTTTTCCCTGATAGCTTTAGCTTCCCTTATCAATTTTCTACATTTCATAACTTCTAATGTATTTGGATTGCTATTGAATTCCCCTCTCTCCATTTTTTGTACATTGTTTTTTTTTAATTTCTAATTGCTGGCTGCACTGCTCCACTGCACCAGGACGGGCTTTTGGCCAAAGTTATAGGACAGTGGAATGCCTAACTCCCTAACGCTACTTTGTAATTTTCATCCTTCATTGGTTTTCGACAACACATTGAGCTCCAGCTGGTTGGAGGCGACAGTGCCTGCTCAGGAAGTGTGGAAGTAAGACATGGAGACGCCTGGGCTACAATCTGTAATGCACACTTTGATCTCAAAGCTGCCAGTGTTATCTGTAATGAACTACAGTGTGGAACAGCTCTATCTATCCCAGGAGGGTCTCATTTCAGAGAAGGACATAGACCAATCTGGACTGAGAAATTCCAGTGTGTAGGGAATGAGTCACACCTCGTGTACTGTCCCAGGATATCACACGGGAATCAGACTTGCTCACATGCAAATAATGCTAGCGCCATATGCTCACCTAAGAATATGGCACAATGTCTCTAAAATCCCAGTGATGTGTATTCTAGAGTAGGGTGCAGCAATAAAATGATCTCACTCTGTAGGGAGCTGGGATAATGGAGCTGCTAGCAGCTTCTAGTAAAACCTAAACAATGCAATATAATGGGAATGGGTTCAATCCCCACAACTTTCCTTTTCTTTAATATTTGGTATAAAATATCTTAAATGCTCCCTCTCTAAACCCCTTCTCCCGTCTCCACTGGGCACACAGGGTTCTGGCTGGTGAACGGCAGCACAGCGTGCTCAGGGAGGGTGGAGATCCAAGTTCTTGGTGCCTGGGGAACCCTCTGTGACTCACACTGAGATTTACCAGACGCCAACGTTCTCTGTCGTCAGCTCGACTGCGGATTCACTGAATCAGCCCCAGGAGGAGGGTATTTTGGGAAGGGAACTGGCTCTGTCTGGACAGACACATTTCACTGCAAAGGGACTGAAACCCATTTGGGCCATTGCTCTGTTACTGCCCTGGGGGCCTCTCAGTGCTCACATGACAATGATGCTGGTGTGATTTGCTCAGGTAAGTGCAAGAGAGATGCTGGATTAAGGACACCTGCCCCTCAGTGTGTGATGCTGCCCCAGAGCAGGAGAACCTTAGGACACAGCAAGGGGAGGGGGAGCTAGATCCTAAAGCACAGAAAATAACAGTAAATGTATTAAAGATAAAATTTAAGTAAATGATATCATCACAAAAGAATAGTTGTGACTTGGGAAAGCCCTGGATTCTCCAGTAAAAACATCAGCAACTCTGTCCTGACGCCAGGCAGCAGAGCAGGGGCAGCACTTTGTCCTTCGGGTTACATCAACGTCACCGATTCACTGTCCCCAGCCTTCTC
Organism: Natator depressus; assembly: GCF_965152275.1. Classification (NCBI taxonomy): domain Eukaryota; kingdom Metazoa; phylum Chordata; order Testudines; family Cheloniidae; genus Natator; species Natator depressus. Next base: position 213,577,734 of record NC_134234.1, on the reverse strand, counting down.
CAATAGTAATTAGAGGGGGAGCTGGTAGTGACTCCCAATATGGAGCTTGCTTCACACTTTCAATGATAAAATATTCTCGGCACCTTCTTGAGAAGCTCTCGCACCTTCCTTGATTACTGGAGCCTTTGCAATTTGGGAAGGGGTCAGTGCTGGGGCCAGGGAGGTGCCTTCTCCTCGTGCAGTGAGATTCCTTCCAGGTTTGGCTGAATTATAAACTGCTGAAAATCACCATTTCCCTTCTCTCTCATGAATCCCTGAGGGTATTTCTGGTAGCACAGAACAGAGAAAGTAGTGCTTTCACTCACTTAGCTTTTTTTTTTTTTTTTAACCTTTTCACACTTTTCCAATCGAAAAAACTCAAAAGATTTCCCCTGCCCCCTCCCCACTTTCTTACTTTCTTCTAATTTTTTACAGTGGAAGAAAAGATGAAAAAATAGAAAGGGGGAGGAAGTGGGAAACCTGTAAATCCAAAAACTGGAAAGGAAAATGGAAAGTTTCATTTTCCAAAAGTTGAAATGAATCAATATTTTAGTTAGAGTCGAAACAAAAATTTGCCTTCCATTTCCACATGCCACTATCTCAGATCTGTTTAAAAATTGAAATACTGCATTCAAAATACTTCACAGGAAGAATTTTGGGTTGTTGACCCACTCTAATAGTTAACTTTTATAAAAAATAAAATAAAAACAAATAAACAGCATTATTTAGTATAATTAGGCAAAGGCACAAGAATTAGAATATACCAGAGTTAAGGTTCCTGTGTAATGTTAATTCAGCCCCCCACCATCCCTTCCTTCTACATATACATGATTCAGTCTAATTGTATGCACACATCCTATTATTCTCACCTACCCACAACTCTTGCCTCCTTCAGTACACTGGGAGGATGGTGCTCTGGGGAGGGAGGAGCTGTTGAATATTTCTTTTTATCTTCATCATTCAACATGTGATCCAGGGCCTTATTCACTCTACAGACCGTACAAACACTGCACTGAATACAGAATTATTAATTTCTTCATGGTCTTTTCTATGGTGCTTGTCACCGTAGTATGAGAATGCACCACACACAGTAATGAATTTCTCTTCATAACACCCCGGGAGATAGCAGACTCTTATGATGCTCATTTCAAAAGTGATTTAGGCACTTAGGAGCCCAAGAATAACATTTTCAAAAGTGCCTAAGTGACTTAGGAATTAAATCCCATTTTCTCCAGTAATGTAGGAGCCCAAGAACCCTGCAAACTTCTCCCTCTTGCTGCCTAAGTCACTTCTGAAAATGGCACATAGGCTCCTACATCATTTAGCTGCTTTTGAAAATTTTACATAGAATGGTTAAAGCCGAAACTCCAAACTTGGGCTGATTGGGCAGCAACCTGAGACCCTCAGGGCCTGATTCTCCAGAATACTCACCATTTCTGCAGAGCTTTCTGTGTTCAAAGTACTGTCCAGACATTAATAAACCCTCACCGAACTCCAGGGATGCAGGTGGTAAGTATTATTATTAGCTCCATTGTACAAATGGTGAAACTGAGAGAGAAAAGCAAAGTGACTTGCCCAAGGCCACCCAGTGAGTCAGCAGCGGAGACAGGATAAAACTCAGTGTTTTGACTCGCAGCCCTGTGCTCGTTCCACCCAACCATGCTGCCTGACTGCAGAAGAGCTGAGCAGCCACATCTTGTCTTGACCCTAGCGGCAGTTGTGAGTGCTCAGTACTTCTGCAAATCAGACCCCATAAAAACTGGCTTAAGAGACCTGCTCAGCATCACCTGTGAAATCTGCAGCAGAGGCAGGAACAGAACTGAGCTCTACTGAATTTCTGTCACTGCTCTTAAAAGATCATCCTAGTTCTTCCTGCACTCCCCTGCTCATTCTCTACAGGCCTTCCTGTTTCTAAAGTGAATGAGGCAGGGGTCGTACAGGCAACAGCCTGACGCTCCACAACCCCGATTTATCCATCCTGGGCACTGAAAGTGGCCAGGGCCCTGTGGGAAAAATAATTCACTCGAAAACTTAATTTTAATGGCCAGCCAATCTGGTTCCCTTGTGGCTAAATGGAGCTCGTCTTATGGGTCTATAGATCCGCAGAATTTTAAGACTCAGAGAGGCCATTGTGATCATCTGCTTCTCCCTTCACCAAAGGGACCCCTCCTACTTAATAAAGTTTCAGCTCCCCTCTCTGCCCCATCTTCAGATCCATGAACAGAGTCTCCATAGGGCTTCTTGACTCACTGGAACTGGGGTCCTTACAGAGAAACCTACTGCAGAAGCCCTGGATTTCAACCTTCTTCCTAATATTGGACACGTAGCTTCCAGGACTGTCTCCCACAGAGCCCAGCATCACTGGTACCATTACACACCATGACTGAGCCTATAGGGCTGCCCAGCACTCTCAACAGACGTCTACTCTCCTCTTTACAGCTGATACTTCATACCTTGGGGACAATTCACCTGGCAGTTCTCCTGCTTCTCTCAGAGGCTGCTACCTCCATTCCTAACTGAATTCCCTACAGCCCTGCCCTGCCTCTCCTAACTAGCTACCCAGCCCATACCCTGGTTCTTGGCGGGAACTCCTCAGCACATGAAGATGCTGATTTCTCCCAACAGTTGCTGGAAGGAGAATCCCTTCTAAGGAAAAACACCTGGTCCCTTCCATATGAGCTCCATCTGCCATGATCCCCTCTGGCCTTCCTGAGGGGCTGTGGTATCCAGTTATAGCCACAAGCCTCCTCAGAAAAACTCAAATCTATTCTGTACCCTCACACTACACTAGTGGCATAGGTAGGACAGGAAACCTGGGTGCGACCCGGCTTTTGGCGGGTGGGCAATGATGGGAGGGGTAGAAGGAGGGGTGCAGCAGGAATCCGGTGCCCTGGGGAGGCGGCAAGAGGGAGGGGGGCTCTCCTCCCTCCACCTCTTCCAGCCAGCCCTTACCACTCAGCAGGCACCCAAAGCGGAGGCTGCCCGGAGCACACAGGCTGCGGGGTGTGCCTAGGGTAACCAGACAACAAGTGTGAAAAATTGGACAGGTAGTGGGAGGTAATAGGTGCCTATATAAGAAAAAGCCCCAAATATCAGGACTGTCCCTATAAAATCGGGACATCTGGTGACTTAGGCACACCCTTTGGGTGAAGCAGGGTCCCGCTGGGACTCGAGCTCCACCCACCCTTCCCGACCCTGGCTCGGTGTCCGTCAGCCCAGCCACATCCCTTTCCTGCTGAATCCAGAAGCTGCTGCCCCAGTCTCCAGCCCCGGCACCAGCCCCGCCCAGACCTGCCCCCACATGGCACGCCCCTACCCTCCCTGTGGGGCTAGTGCTGCGGCCAGAGACCAGGGAAGCAGTGCATGGCACCGGCAGGAGAGAGATGCGGCCAGGCTGATGGACACCAAGCCAGGGTTGGGAGACCCAGCCTGTGGATTCGGGGGGCTCCGGCCCTGATTTGGGTGGGTCTGGATGCTAACTGGGTGGGCCACAGCCCACCCGTGGCTAAACCCCTGCACTACACTAGCTGCATGCAGGCAGTCTCCTGGTCCAGTCTTAGGGTGAACTCCTGGCTCCGTTGAAGTCAATGGAGGTTTTACCATTGCCGTCAGTGGGGCCAGGATTTCACTCTTAGCCTTGAAATGTTATTGGGCGACCAAGATCCTTGAGCTGGTTGGACCCAGTGCGCGCACACTGCACCCGTCAGGTCGCCATACTAGTACACACTGTACCCGACACAGCCAGTGGGTGTGCCCTGCCCTGACTCTGCTGTTGTCTTTTCACATTGCCAGTCTCTCCTGGCTGCACCTGGGTCTGAACTCGGGGAGTAATTCCTAACTTACCACCTGGCTGCAGGACTCTCGGATTCTGAGACACACGCAAAGACTGAGATTCACATCCCAAGGAACTCACAATATTCACCAACAGAGCATGTCCCCTTCCCCGCCCCACACACAACCTGCTTCTTGTGGAATGAATTGATCAGCTGGAATCTCACGTTGGATTCAGAGATGACACCACACTTCAGGGGACAGCTCCAGTCAGAACCACCAGTGCCGGGAACTATCTAACACTAGGAGCTCCTGCACTGGAACCAGGTGAACCAAGAAAGTTGCCACCTACTGAGCAAAGATGAGAGGGAACTAAGGGAATTTACCAACAATAACCTGTTCCTGACCACCATGAATCCTGCTCTTCCATTGGCCAAACTACCTCAAGGCAAACTTGCCTAAATCACTCACGACCCACCTGCTAAGTGCTTGTGCAGACACCGTTCACTGGCTTCCACGCATTTAAGCCTGGATAAAGTGACTATAAACCTCAGCAGCCATTCCACCACCACACACAGAGACTATTTTCCCAATCAGTAATCTGCAAGAATTCCCTCGCTCACTCATTTAGAGAGTCCGTTGGCAAGCCCTTCTGTCAAGCTCAGAGTTCAACAATCCTTATAGCACCTTCCACTTATAGAGTCAAAAGAATAAGTGTCTTCTGACAGAGGTGGTTCCCCTTAACACTGTGACACATTCTGATCACTGGTTTATATCTTCTTATTGAGAAACAGTCCATAATTTCATGCACACTCTGTATTATTTCCAGTGTATAACAGGGAGTGTTATTCAGTGTATTTCCCATCTCTCCTGAGCCCAGGTCGCTCTGAATCACTCAGACTGCTGAATGGAGAGAGCCGGTGTGACGGGAGAGTTGAGATTTCCCTCTGTGGTGTGTGGGGCAGAGTGCTGGATGACCAGTGGGACCTGAACGATGCCAGTGTGGTGTGCAGGGAGCTCCAGTGCGGAGTAGCTCAGAAAGCTTGTAACCCCCCTAAGTCTGAGCGAGGAACGGGCCCTGTGGGGCTGAGAAGGGCCAGGAAATTAGACTTGTCTGACTCACTGTGACAACTCCACAGCCCAGGCAGGAATTGCTGAGGTCATCAGTGTCCTTTGTCTGGGTGATTCATTTCCAATGGCAGTTCAGACTATGCCGGGAGAGTGCACTGATGGCACATCCACATCCCAATTGTTTGCAAATGACATTGGAGTCTGACAGATCCCAGGAATCATCTCAGACTGTCCCCCAGCTGCCATTGTAGTAAATGTCCCAGCACAGCGACCTGCCCTTGGGGCCATCCTGGGGGCTCAAACCGGTTCTGTGTCATATTGTTGAAAAGGAACCCCTATGTATTGAACCTGGCCTTGGTTACTGCCAGCTCCACCTAGCAGAAGGGTGACACATAAAACCGCCCCCTCCCCCCTGCTACCCATGTGAAGAGAATGTGGAGGTTTATCCCTGAAACACTCAAAATCCAGGAAAGGGTTGAGACTAAACCCTGCCCTGAGCTCCCATCGCCGGGGGAACTCCTAAAACTTTTGGAAGTATAGGAAAAGATTCTATTCTTCCTTGTGCTATTTCAGGGGAAAATATTATTCCTACTAAATGTTAGGAAGAAGAAATTAAAAATAAAACTTATAATGGGTCTGTAGCTGTAATGTTAACAATTGAGTTACAATAAATGACTCCATAATATGATATTCCTGTGCTGTGTAGGGTTGAGGTATATTTTTGGCTGAGCTCTCTATGCTACGTTAGACCTACAGGTCTGAGATATTTTGAAATTTTCTGTTACTGGTTGGTCCAAAATGTGAGAAGTAACAGAGCAGAGGGGGGAGTGCTCTCGGCTAAATCTAGTTCTGGCCAAGCTGGGAGAATCTGCCCATTCCTCCATCACTCTGTGAAAGTGGCAAAGGGGCTACATAAATGCCCCAGCCTCTGTACCTCTGTGGTTGGGTGTCTGGGTCTGCATTTTAGCATGAGAGTAACATTTTCAAAAGTGCCTCAGCGGCTTAGGACCAACCTGACATTTTCCTTTTCCATTTTCTCTCGTATCTGCATTTTTAGAGGAAAAGGAAAGACATGGCACTGAAACAACTGGAAATGAGATACTGAAAACACTTCACAGTCACACAGGAGGCTGCTCATTGGCCAGTGACATGATTAGTAATAATTACAGTCCAGTAATAACAATCATTACAGGAGTTGTTCTGGTTTTTGTTCATTTCTCATTAGAGTCTCAGGCACATGATGCCTTCTGGGTTCAAGCCCTTTTGTCTCAGGGCATTTGCCTTTCAGGACTGAGCTGGCTGATTCTTACCTGAACAGGTCACTCCAGCATCCTTTCCATGACTGCAGTCACTCTCACCAAATCCCTCGTTCCCACAGTGCCAGAGAACAGACTCGGAACCAACACAGGCAACTTCATCCAGCCAAATTTGTCCAGATCCTGCTCCAAAATGAGCATTATGATGGACACTGATGGCAGCTCCACATCCCAACTGCTTACAGACAACCCCAGCATCTGCCATGTCCCAGCGATCACTACACACCGTCCCCCACCGATCCTGGTGTTTAACCTCCACTCTCCCGGCACAGGGGCTGCTTCCATTCACCAGCCTCAGCTCGTTGGCACCTTCAAAGAGAGACACAGAGCAGGGTCAGAGCAGCAGGGAGCCCCCTCCTCAGCAGTATCACAGCAGAGTCGGCGCCCGCCAGCAGGGGATCCGCGCCCAGAGCCAGGAGAATGGGACATGCCCAGAGCTGCCTCATTGCGTCACCTTCTCACGTCTCAGGGCCTCATGCTCGGGGCTGTCAGTGCTGCAGCTCTCCCTGTTTTATCCCCACTCTGGCAACTCATCCTCCTGTCCAACCTTCAGCACAGGCATGTGGAACTACCCTGCCAGCACGGCAGGGGTTAAAGGGAGCCTTTGGGCCCAGCTAGCCCCATCCCGCTGTACCTGCAGCCAATGGCAGGCCTGGGCGGAGAAAAGGAGAGAGCCTGGCTCAGTTGAGGGCTGACTGGCGAAGAGGCAGGAGCTATCCGCCTCCCTACCTGAGGGGAAGGGTCACTTGCCTACCAGCCGAGGCAGCTACCAGGGAGTAAACACTGTCTCCCCAGCCAAGGGGGCCTGTGGAGGAGACCTAGGAGCCTCCGGCAACTGAGGTAACTGGGACCCTTAAACTCAGAGACATTGTGGGGTTCAGTCTCACCAAACTTGTGGCTGCCCCATTTGAAGAGTTTGGGACCACAGCACAGTGCCACCCAAGATCCACGAGAGGACACTATAGGATGCAAGCCACCCAGCGAACTGGACTAAAGGGGCCATGCCCCAAACAAAAGGGACAGTGGTAGGAAGTAGCCCTGGGAAAGGGATTTTGACTCGCTGCTGCTGGGAGGTCTACCCTGTTCAGGGGTAGATGCATGCAGGACCCTGGGCTGGGACCCAGTGGAGAGGGAGGCCCTGGGTTTCCCTACCCCACTGCCTAAAAGACTGAGACAAATTGACCTTGAAAACAAGGGGCTGGAGGTCAGGGGCACCAACCACTAGGCATCCCAGCCCTTCACGTGCCCTGTTACAAACCCGAACTTTATTCCCACTACAAACGTGCAGCTCCAGCTGGGATGCCCACTCCCAGTTCCTTCCCACTGGTTCCCAGTCCCAGACTCCTTCTCCAGTCAGTCCCAGTCTCCCTCAGCTCCCAGTCTCCTTGCTCAGCAAGTCACAGTCTCTGTCCCCCGACTCTTGTTCTATTTACCCTGCCTAGCCAGTAATAGTCTCCTCCCCCTCCCTCCTCCCAGTCCCAGTCCCCTTGCCTGCCAGTTCCCATCTCCCCCTTTCTCTCCCAGTCCCAGTTTCTCGCTTCCCACCAGTATCCAGTCTCAGAATGTCTGTCTGTCCCCCTGGCCACCCCACAGACTCCTTGTCCCAATCGACCCTCTTCCTCTCATTCAGGTCTGATTCTTGTCTCTTCTACATTCAGTTCAGGTGGTTTCCCTTCTGCACTGCCTGGGCCCAGTAGGGGAAGACAGTCTCCCTGGGACAGAGTGCCGGGAGCGAACAGATGAGCCTGCACTCTGATTGTGATGCTGGCAGACCAGGTGCCAGCTCATGCCAAAGCCCCAGGTCTCACTGAAAGCTTACAAATGCACAGCCTGGCCCATTCACGTGTGTATTAGTATTGATCAAAGAGATTATTAAATGTGTAAACGTATAAGAGTGTTTAATTTTCAAGAAAACTAACAGGATGTTATTTGCATTGTTCTCACTCATCTGTATCTCGTTATAATGCAATAGCAAACATTTACACTGTTTATAGCCCTGTAACTAAATAACCCATCAAACAAGAAAGAAGCCTTGTGGAATGCAAATGAAGAATTTTCACAGAAAAGTGCTAATTTCAAAGCAAGTGGTCATTGTGTGTGATGATCGGAGGCAAACACTCTAAATGCATTCCTCACTCTCTGTCATCAAAGGAAGAGTCCACATGGGTAGTGACTCTGTCAGCTTGTTTTCTGCGAGAAGAAGCCATAAGTACAGTTTCACGAAAAGATCCTTCATCTCTGGACTGTCTGGATTCTAATAGGTTGGAATAAGTGAACAAAAAGATGGAGATCCCCGGAGTTCTTCTGGGTAGCCCTGAGAGACTTTTGGGAAACTGGCAGATGACTACATCTCTGCTACCATTTTGAATTATAGACTGTGACTCACTTGTACATATATTTCACTGCTCTAACAGCTCAATAATTCTCATTTCCTTTTCTTAGCTAATAAATCATCAGTTAGTTTACTATACAATTGGCTACCAGAGTTGTCTTTGGTGTAAGATCCAGGATACCAATTGATCTAGGGTAAGTGACTGGTCTCTTGGGACTGGGAGCAAAGTGAATGGGGTGTAATTTTTGGTGTAAGTAACCATTTGATTGCAGAGTCCAGCTTTTCTGGGGAGTCTAAGGCAGTGGTGTGCGGCCTGCAGGGTGCAGGTTGCCCACTACTGGTCTAAGGGTCTGTGACTCCACGGTAAGACTGTTATAGTTATCTTCCAATTGCCCCAGGGCGTGCTCAATTCCCGCTCTGCCCCCAGTCCTGCCCCCACTCCACCCCTTCCCCAATGCCCCCCGCCTCACCTCTTTCTACCCCTCCCCCATCTGAGCGCGCTCCATCCTTTCTCCTTCCCCTCCCACTCAGCACCTCCTGCATGCCGCTGGACAACTGATCGTGGTGGGTGGGAGGCACAGGGAGGGAGGGGGAGGAGTTGATCGGCAGAGCTGCCGGTAGGCAGGAGGCTCTGAGGGAGCTTGGCTTCTGGTGGGTGCTAAGTCCTGCTTATTTTTTCCATGGAGTCAGTGCCTATGAATCCAGGAGTTCACATTTGTTACTGACCTGGTGAAATGTAATGATAGAACACACCACCAGTTTGCAGCGTCTACCCTGTTTTCTGACAATCTGCCCTGAGGTAGGAACTCACAGTCATGACCCCTCCGGACAGTGTGACACTGATCTTTTAGATGTCAGTTAGTCCCCCAAAGAAAGCTGACTGAGGTAATTAGATAAGAAGGTTCACAGGCTGGGTGGATAAAGAGCCAAGTAGCCCATCAGCCCAAATCTGATAAAGAAGCACAGGAAGGATGCCCCTGGTAGGGAAAGAGAGAGGAACAGGGCTAGCTGAGCCCAGTCTCAGAAAGGCCTTAGGGAAGAGAAATCTTTCTTTCCCTCAGGTCCTGACGAGAGGGCCAAAAACACAGAGGATACTGTACACAGACTGTTGCATGGGCACTGTAGTGCTATTGGTGGAGGGAACTCAACACAAATGGCACCGTGAATGCCCAACTCGTGGAGTCTAGGCTGTTTCTGTTGTTGCTAGAGAATTTACATCTGCAAGGGCCAGTCTGTTTTCTGCCGAATTTCAAAGTATTGGCAATGAAACTCATTTTTATAAAGTCCTGCCCATCATCTTTATTTTTTAACAATGCTAGGAAATGCATATCGCGCCCCCCTGCCCCTCGCGTCCCCCATGTTAAAAGGATGGTGAGATTTTGCATAGAACCGCTCACAATCCAGAGAGGGTTAAGATTAAACACTTACCTTTAGTTCCCATTGCCAGGGGAAGATGTTAAAACATTTGAAATTCGAAAAGAAAATATTCTACTCTTCCTTGTGCCTTTTGCATAGGAATTTATTACTCCTATTAACTGTTAAAATGTGAAGAGTTAAAAATAAAACTTATAATGGGCCCATAGTTGTTACGTTAACTATGGAGTCACAGGAAATTCCTCCATAATACGATATTTTTTGTGCTCTGTAAGGCTGAGATATGCTTTTGGCTGATCCCTGTATGCTACACCAAGTCTACAGGGTATCAGAGAGCCAGGACAATCAACCCATTGCCTGGTCACCCTATGCGGGTGGGAAGGGGGCTCCATAAACACCCTGCCCCCTGTGCATCTCCTAAGCTACTCTGGCTGGGTGCCTAGGTCGGGATTTTAGCCGAAGGGGAAACATTTCAGACGTGCCTCAGTGACCTAGGAGCCTACGTGTCATTTTCAAAAGTGACTCAGGGTCAGATTTTAAAGGACACTCAGGCACCTAGGAGTGCAGACAGGCATCAACTGGGAGTTTCCAAATCTCCTGGGAGTTCGGCACCAGGCACATTTGAAAATCCCACTGAGCACCTATCTGCATTTGTAGACACCTAAATATCTTTTAAAATGTGGACCTTGTGCACTTAGGATCCCTAGTCTCACTAAAAGTGTCACTGAACTCCCATTAGCCTCTTTGGCAATCCCAATGTAAATTCATATACAATTTTTTGAAAAGAAGGTAACGGTTATAAACATTATTTGCCAACAGGAAAATTCACTAATTCAATGATTTTCATTAAATGTTTCTATGACCATGACTAAGTTTCCCAAATATTTTCCCCCAATAGTGGCAACTGGTAGCCCCAGTCTCAGGGCCCTGTGGGGCAGACAGCACCAGCATCACTACTGCCCTGACGAACGACTGCATCAACACGAAACCTTCCACCCTGCAAAGCAGGCTAACTCCTGGCAGGATCAGAGATTCCTCCCACCTAAGCCTCCACCCCAGCCATGGGTCCCACAGCTGGGCTGAGACCCTCCATGACACTGACCCACATTCAGAAAACAAACTGTAAAATGGGAGCCATTCCAAGGGAAAGGAAAGGCCTGGCACGGGAGCATCTGCAAAGAAGAAAATGAAAACATTTAACAATCACAGAGGGGGGTCCTCAGTGGCCAGTGCCCTCCAAACACTGACTCTACTTCCCAGTCAGAAACAACCCCAGACTTGTTACATTTTACAGCCCCTTTGCCCCCCCTCACAAACCCTTCAACTGTACTCACAGGGTTCCAGCGAACACTGTCCTTTCACCTACCCATCATTAAGCACACAGACTGCTTCCATCTCTCACCTCACGGCTGCAATCCCCACAGCAAGAAGATGCCTGTGCTCCACCACTGACACACCCTGCAGAACACAGCGCTGAAATGAGGTATGTGGGATCCCCCAGGGTACACAGGCACCTCTTCCCTTTGATCACAGGGTGGCTTAGACCCAGACCTCCTCATATCACAGTCTCTGCCAAAGTGCTCCTACTCATGCCTCCACCATTCAGTACAGCTACACCTAACACAGTGACTGCAGCTGGAACACAGGCAAATAATTCCAGTGCCAGTGGCTAGTTCCAGCTCCAGGGGCAGAGTTAAGGCTGCCTTAGCATTTACCATAACTCTCTATTGCCTGGTTTTCAGGGGTTTGCATTTGGCCCAACTCGATGTCCTAGCAGGGCAAGAGATACTTCCGGGCAACATGAACTCTGTGTGAATGAAGTCTTTGTCAGTGAATTTTAACTTAACTCCACAGTCTCTGACATGCGGAGCTGTCTGTCCACAGGCCGTAAGGAGAGTCTGGCCTTCATTGCAATGAATGAACAACGACCTCCTGTCTCGGGCGGGACTCGTAGAGCTCCAGTGACGATAAGTAGGTCACCAGTGTGAGAAATGTTTAACTCTAGCAGTGACTGCAGGGCTATATGCACAGAGAGGGCTCAGGTCTCCATACCGCTACGTGTAGGCAGCTGCACTCATGTAAAGGTGGTGTAAAGTGGTCCTTACACATCACTACTAGTGAGTTACACCGACTCACCACCCCGAAGTGGTTGTTGCCTGTGTGAAAAAGGTGTAACTACAGCTAGACCAGTTGAGTTCATGAGACAAGAGTCACACTCCAAAAGAGAATGAGGCTGAACAAAGAAGGGAGTGCTTAGCAAAATCTATTCTGTGCTTCGTCTCCAGTGCAAGCCTGGGTAAATTTGAGTCAAGTGGCTGGAGTACGTGCAAAGCATTGTGATGGGTTTGGTCACAGAGACCTCCTTGGGACTGTCACCTGATGTGCTGAAATTACCTCTGAGCCCATTTTCCCTGCCAGCTTGGAATGCCAGAACCCTGCCTTGTTAAGCCAGACACACTAGACTGCTGAAAGACAGAATCAGGGTCCAGGCCACACCCCCATAGCTGCAGGCTTTAAGTGAAAACAGTTCTGGAGGTTACCTGACTCCAGCACCCAGACACCCAACTCCCAATGGGGTCCAAACCCCAAAGAGATCCGTTTTACCCTGTAGGAAGCTTATACAGGGTAAACTCATAAACTGTCCGCCCTCTATAACACTGATAGAGAGATAATCACAGCTGTTTGCGCCCCCAGGTATTAATCACTTACTCTGGATTTACTAATAAACAAAAGTGATTTTATTAAGTATAAAAAATAGGATTTAAGTGGTTCCAAGTAATAACAGACAGAACAAAGTAAGTCACCAAGTAAAATAAAGCAAAAACACGCAAGTCTAAGCCTAATACATTAAGAAACTGATTACAGGTAATATCTCACCCTCAGAGATGTTCCAATAAGTTTCTTTCACAGACTAGACTCCTTCCTAGTCTGGGCCCAATCCTTTCCTCTGGTACAGTCCTTGTTAGTGCCAGCAAATATCTTAGGTGAAGGCAGGGGCTTTCTCATGGCTGGGACCCTAGGTGGTAAAGCAGGGGTGTTCTCATGACTGGCCCCCTTTGTCCTGTTCCACCCCCTTTTACAGATATGGCACAAGGCAGGAATCCTTTGTCTCTCTCTGGGTCCCCACCCCTCCTTCTAAATGGAAAAGTACCAGATTTAAGATAGATTCCAGTATCATGTGACTTGGTCACATGTCTTGTGAGACCCCAGCCTCCATTCTTCCTGGGCTGGCTCATCCATACACAGAAGGGCTTGCAGGTACATAAACCATTTACAACCAATTGTCCAAGTCAATGGGAGCCATCAAGATTCTAAACTACCATTAATGGCCCACACTTTGAATAATTACAATAGGACCTCAGAGTTATGCTTCATATTTCTAGCTTCAGATACAACAATGATACACATATAAAAATAGGAGGAATATATTCAGTAGGTTATAACTTTTGTTATGAGACCTTACAAGAAACCTTTTGCATAAAGCATATTCCAGTTACATCATATTCATAGTCAAAGCATATTTTCATAAAGCATATGGAGTGCAATGTCACAACGTGCAAAGCTGGTATACCGGGGTCCTACTCGATAACGATATTTAACAAGGCCATGCTCTGTGCTGACCTCACCGCTGTTCTCCCCTGGGGAGACAAGTCTGTTTTTATGCTCCCCTCCTGGTAATGCTTGTGTATATAGGATTGCTGCCCGGTGTATAGACTATGGGTAGGGCCCTACCAAAATCACAGTACATTTTGGTCAGTTTCACTGTCATAGGATTTTAAAAATCATAAATTTCATGATTTCAGCTATTTAAATCTGAAATTTCAGAGTGTTGTAATTGTAGGGTTCCTGACCCAGAAAGGAATTGTTGAGGGGTCGCAAGGTTATTGTGTGGGGGGGCTGCGATACTGCTACCCTTATTTCTGTGCTGCTGATGGTAGCAGCACTGCTTTTGGAGCTGGGCAGCTGGAGAGCGGTGGCTGGTAGCCAGGATCCCAGCTCTGAAGGCAGAGCCACCACCAGCAGCAGCGCAGAAGTAAGGATGGCCTGGTGTGGTGTTGCCACCCTTACTTCTGCACTGCTGCTGGCGGGGCGCTGCCTTCAGAGCTGGGCGCCCGGCCAACAGCTGCCGCTCTCCGACCTCCCAGCTCTGAAGGCAGTGCACAAGCAAGGGTGGCAATACCCCAGTCCCCCTAAAATAACCTTGCGACCCCCCCCTGCAACTCCCTTTTGGGTCAGGACCCCCAATTTGAGAAATGCTGGTCTCCCCTGTGAAATCTGTATAGTATAGGGTAAAAGCACACAAAAGACCAGATTTCACAGGGGGAGACCAGATTTCATGGTCCATTACACGTTTTTCATGGCCATGAATTTGGTAGGATCCTAACTATGGGAACTGTGTTGTATTTGCCTTGGTGTGATATGGATAATTGGCCAGGCAGGTTTTGTGTGGGTGCAGGATGTGAAAGCCATGGGGCAGACAGGAGAGGTGGGAGAGAGGGAAAGTGGCAAAGCAGCTGAGCTGATTACTGACTGATAAAGTGGGGCCTTTCAACATCCAACCAGTGCTTGTACGGAGGGGGAAGGGTCACTGTGCAGGCTCGTACATGAGAGCATTGCCCTAAGACAGACTCTGGGCAACTTTACAGCAGCTGTGTCTGGGCAGCAGAACTCTCAACTGAGGTGATGAAGTGGGGATTCTGTGTAACAGTTTTATGAATGGTGGCAAGGCAGTGACTTACCTGGCTAAGGATTGCTACCCAATCAGTGCAATAAGGTTACAAAGCTCTATCGGGGCAGAGCTGAAGACATGTGTCACTTAACTGTCTAGGGTGGGATGAATGACTCATTACAGGACTGGCTGGAGCCCACCAATATCAATGGAGGATTCCGAAAGACAATGGGAACCTCAGGGATTGAACAACTGACTACTAACAATGAGACACTTCTGCAGGCAGAACATGTGAACTCAGCAGGGGACAGCAGGAGGAGGACGATGGACCAAGCAGTGACAGGAGGCAAGGACAAGAGCTGGCCTTTGGAGAGACACGGGAGCTCACCTGGGACTGAAAGACAAAGACAGAGAAAAAGTGGAAACCAAGATGGGTCCACAGCAGCATGGCTCATGGGAGCCCTGGCTTGGCCAGTATGGACCACATCTTAATTTTTCTTCTTGTCTGTGCTAACCTAAGAACTTCCCAACAGTGTGTTCCAGTTGACCAATAAATCCTTCTGTGGTTTGAAAAGGCTGCCAGGTGTCATTGCAGATACTTGTTGAGGTGCATTGGTCCGTGGTCTCTAAGCAGGGGTCTATCTCAGTTGGACCCACGGGGCAGAGCATATGGGGTGAAATAGGAGTGCTGGAACCCAGAGGCTCTGTCTCAGAGGCGTTGAGGCTATGTGACCTACCCTTAAGGAAGAGTGGGACCCTTGCGGGGTCTGGCAAACTGAAGGGGTTCTTCCCTGGGATTGTTTAAAATATGGGGCATAGCAAAGCTCCTGTAGATCTGTGACACCTGCCAAGGCCCAGATGTGGTGCCAATGTGTGATAAAGACCCAAAATGAAGGACACACACTGATCATTCACACATGAAACTTAAAGTGCTGAGGAATCTTTTCCTTTAGCGTAAATGTCTCTGTAACCTCATGGCAACGATTCTTTATTTCTGAGGTAAATAATTTTCAATACTTAATGTGAGGGGACACTCAATTTATGTGGCTCATTGGTTGCTTTGGCACCACGATGAGTTACATCCCTGAAAGGAGGTGCACTGGAGTGGGATGAATGGAGAAGGATGTGGAAAAATTGGAAAGAATCCAGTGGAGGGCAACAAAAATTATTATGGGACTGGAACACATGACTTATGAGGAGAGGCTGAGGGAACTGGGATTGTTTAGTCTGCAGAAGAGAAGAATGAGGGGGGATTTGATAGCTGCTTTCAACTACCTGAAAGGGGGTTCCAAAGAGGATGGAGCTAGACTGTTCTCCGTGGTAGCTGATGGCAGAACAAGGAGTAATGGTCTCAAGTTGCAGTGGGGGAGGTTTAGGTTGGATATTAGGAAAAACTTTTTCACTAGGAGGGTGGTGAAACACTGGAATGCGTTACCTAGGGAGGTGGTGGAATCTCCTTCCTTAGATATTTTTAAGGTTAGGCTTGACAAAGCCCTGGCTGGGATGATTTAGCTGGGGACTGGTCCTGCTTTGAGCAGGGGGTTGGACTAGATGACCTCTTGAGGTCCCTTCCAACCCTGATATTCTATGAGTGAGGGTTTCTCAGACAGGTAGGTTTCCACTTTGCGTTAATTCAGCATTTGCCTTGGGAACTGTTTGTGCCTAATTCTGAGACAGCCAGTCAAGTTCCTTTGCACCCTCTGGATACTCCCCAAATCTCCCAAGCAGCAGCAACAGGCCCAGAAGTTCAGGATTTAAAATCCCAGAGTTGCTGCAGCAGAGACAAGAACAGGCCCAGCAGGGAATGGGGGTGAGGCTGGAAAGTTACTGCTTTTGGCTCCTCCCATTATGCAAAGGAGATCCTCTCTGCACTTGTGTATTTCAGGGACAAAAAGTTTGGAAACTAAGGACAGCGCAGCTCAGTCAGTTACAAAGGAATCAGCCAAGACATTGCGACTACAGGGCTCCCCTTACATGGGGCTCTCAGAATCAAGCCCAGAGAGGGAACCTTGGCCCCAATCAGGGCCGGATTAACTTTTTATGCAGCCGGCGCCAAACATATTTGTGGGCCCCCCTGGGGAATGAAGGGGTCAGAGGCAAGAGCACAGCGGGCAGGGTGGATTTGATTTAAATCGTGGTTTAAATCACTAGTCAGGAAAACTCGATTTAATCATGGTTTTCTACATAAAAGTGCATTCTTGTTGGTTCTTATCACCTTAATACATATTCTTCACAATTCAGAGATAGATGTTGGTTTCATTTTTAGAAGGTACACAGTATACATTTTTAAACTGTGATTTATTTTGAAAACTTTTCAGATTAGTTTTACAGCTATATCAGAAAATGAATGAGTGTTTGGTTATTTCATTTCCCAAAGGTAACTGGAGCAGATATTTATGAAGTCATTGGGAGGTGAACTATCTGCAATTCAATAGGTTAATCATTAATATTTGGAGGATTTTCTTGCCAGGCTGTATTAGCAGGAGAACGTCACCAGACAGACATTTAAATTGTTTTATTTAACCAAAACAACAACATTAAGTATTCTGGATTTTTTTCTTCAAACAGCAAACATATAATATTTTAACAAAAAAGCATATGTCCCTCGCTTCTCACATTTATCCCCACACTTCTTCTCCTGGTCCAGATCTATTCCACCCCCAACAATCTTCTATTCATTGAACTTTCTGAAACTTTTCACTTTTAGAGAGAGGTAAGGGATTGACTCTGTGTACACAAATTTGCAGAGGGACAATAGAGTTGAGGTCTGTTATTTCTCACCTCTATATATTATTTATTTATTTTAAAACATTTTTGCTGTTAACAAGCATGTTATCTCTGGAGACAAAAATCCACAGTTTGAGAACTGCAAAACTAAGCATCTCTGATGGTATCTTCTAGACCAGTGGTTCTCAAAGCCGGTCCGCCGCTTGTTCAGGGAAAGCCCCTGGTGCGCCAGACCAGTTTGTTTACCTGCTGCGTCCGCAGGTTCAACCAATCGTGGCTCCCATGGGCTGGGGGTGCAGGGTCTGGGAGGCAGTTAGGGTGCAGAAGTGGGCTGGGTGTTGGGGTGCAGGGTATGGCCAGGAGCTAGGGTGAGGGAGGGGGCTTACGGTTGGGGCAGGAAGTTGGGGATGTGGAGTGCTTACCTGGGGCAGCTCTTGTTTGGTGAGAGGGGTGCAGGTGGGAATGTTGGGGGGGGGGGTGTGTGTGCAGGAGCTCCTGTTTGGTGCTCAGGGTGGGGGTTGGGATGTGGGGGGTGCCGGAGTCAGGGTAGAGGGCAGGGGTCTGGGGGTCTGGGCTGGGGTTGTGGGGGTGCTCCCAGCCCCCTGCCCTGAGCGGCTTACAGCAGGGGGCTAGAGGGGGTATGCCCCGATTCTACCCTCTTCCCCAAGGCCCTGACCCCGCCTCTTCTCCGCCTCCTCCCCTGAGCAGCGAGTGCGTTGCAGCCCCGCTCCTCCTCCTCCCTCATGCCGACAAACAGCTGTTCGGCGGTGGGGAAAGTGCTGGGAAGGGGAGGGGGAGAGGAGGGGTGGAAACACGGCACGCTCAGGGGAAGAGGTGGGGGAGGGGGGAGTTTGGCTGCCGGCAGAGCCTGCCCTGCAGCAGGAGCCCCAGGAGCCGGAGCGGTGGGTGGAGAAGAGCAGGCCGGGCCGGGGCCCCTTTGGAGCGTGGGCCTGGTGCCATGGTAAACCCGGTACTGGCCCCAGTAGATCTTTGCAGCAGTGCTGAACCTGACAAAGGACTGGAAGGGGAGCCAGTGCACCTCCATGTGCTGGGGGTAACTCCACTTTAGGGCCTGTGGAGGAGGCTTCCACTGTGCCAGGCATATTTCTGAGGGAAGGGGTGGGGGCTTCTGGTGAATGTGGCCCCTTTGCGCTAACACAACCGGGGCTAAGAGGGCACAGAGAAGGGGTGAACACCCCCCACCATTTCTGGACATCCTGTCAATAAGGATAGTTAGTGAATGGCCAGATGGGAGGGGGAGACATAAACCACTAACCCCAGCACTCAGGTGTGAACTCACTAATGGTGTTGATCAGGGACTAGCAGAGAGGTGCAAACTGAGCTAATCAGAACAAAGAGGCGTTATCGCTGTTCAGCCAGCTGTAGTGATCCATGTTCCTACACTAAGTCTTACCTGCGTCAGGGGCTGTTTCTCTCATTGCATTAGTCACTCTGTGCAAACGCAGGCATATTTCTTGCACTAGCTTTGATGAAGCCAGATTATGTATACATGTTTATTTAGTACCTGCAGAGTGCAGAGGGATCCAAGTGCAGTCTTCATGACATTGCGCTGAGGGGTAAATTTAGCCCACCCTGCATGGGAAGGCAGGCAGGCAGGCAGGCAGGCTGTGGAGCAAAGAGCTACGCACCATGTGGGAGTTTCCTGCCTGACCCTGCGGGGGGATTCGGGGAAGGAGGGAGCTGTGTGGTGCAGTGTAGCCAGTTTTTGCCCCCTGCACCTACCCCAGCTGTTTTGGCCCCTCCCCCTTGCCACGGGCAGGCTCAGGGCTCTTCCCCTGCTGCCTCAGGGAACTCTGGGGAAATCTCCACAGACTCACCCCTCTAGCTCCTATCCCAGGTCCCACAGCCACAGGCAGGGTCACAACTGCTGATGCTGGCCTGGGAAGACACTGGGCTGCTGCACGCAGGCATGTACCAGCACAGACCTGCTAATGGGGCCACCCAATCCCACCCTGAACCCACAATGGCTGCCCCACCTGCCCCCTGTTGGCCACCTAGAGGATGTTGCAGCCTGCTCGTCCCACTCTCACCAGGGGAGCTCAAGGAGAGACTGGTCAGCTAAATGCTGACCCCAGTGCAGGACACAATCCAGCTCTGAGTCACCAGGAATGTCACACCTGGGTTCAGTCCCTTCTCCCTCATGGTGAGTTTCCCACAGGAGCAGGTTGGCTGAGTTCTTACCTGAGCAGACCACTCCAGTATCAACAGAATGAGGGCAGGTGGTTACACCCCATCCTCTATGACTGCAGTCCCAAAGAGCTGACTTGTCACCACCACAATCAACTTCATACAGCCAAGTCGGTCCAGATCCTTCTCCAAAATGAGCCCAGCCAGGGGCACTGACAGCAGCTCCACATCCCAGCTGCTTACAAACCACCTCAGCATCTTCCATGTCCCAGTCAAAATCACACACCGTCCCCCACTGATCCTGGTGTTTAACCTCCACTCTCCCGGCACAGGGGCTGCCTCCATCTGCCAGCCTCAGCTCATCAGCACCTTCAAAGAGAGACACAGAGCAGGGTCAGAGCAAGCAGGGAGCCCCCTCCCCAGCATTATCACAGCAGAGTCCATGCCTGGCAGCAGGAGATCCGTGCCCAGAGCCATGAGAATGGGACATGCCCAGAACAGCCTCGTGGTGCCACCTTCTCACGTCTCAGGGCCTCACATTCGGGGCTGTCAGTGCTGCAGCTCTCACCATTTTATCCCCACTCTGGCGATTTGGAGTGTTTTTACCTGTCTCATGAGAACACAATGAAATGCGCCAACTCACGGAGTTTCCCTTATTCCAAATGGAGCCATCTCCTGTCACTGTCACTGGGGCTGAAGCCAGCGAGATGCCACCATCTCCCTACAGTCCATCAGCATGTGGGAGTGAGGCCACCCTGAGTCAAGTTGGCTGCCACCTTCCACTGTTTTCAATGAGACCGAAGCCCACAGCAACATAGCTGCTCCTGTATGGCTCAGGGGGCTGGACAGGACCCAGGGACCGTGAGGGGCCGCAGAGACCCTGTGCAAGGAGGAGGGGGAGAGTGAGGGGAGCAGGGGGGCAGGAGGAAGATTATGGGGTTGCTAGGAAATGGGGTGCAGGTGATGTGTGTGCAGGAGTGAGGAGTGGGAAGAGTAGGGTGGGTGTCTGGAGTAGGGCATGAGGAAGGGATGGTGAGGAGAGGGAAGGGGGCTCTGGAAAGGTGGGTCAGCAGGAAGGGAGAGGAGGGGTCTACTGTGGGTGTCAGGAGAAAGGGCAGGGGAGGAGGGTATAGATTGGGGGGAGGAGGTAGAGCTGGGAAGGGAGCAGAGGGGTCTGGAGAAGGATGCAGGAAGGAGGGAGGCGAGGCATGTGGAGGGGCAGGGAGGTGGGGGTCTGGAGCAGAGGTGCATGAGGGAGTAGTGGGTAGGGGAATGGGGTCTGCAATATGGGGAGCAGGAGGGAGGGTGGTGAGGGGAGGGGACTCTAGATTGTGGGGTGTGCTTCACAGTCTCAGGTAGAGAAGTTGCAGGGTGGGGTGGGGTGAGCCAGGGAAATGTTGTTGTTTGCAAAAGGCTCAATCAATCTGGTCGAGTTATGGTGACATTATAGCTGATGTGAATGGCTGATGTCAGTGTGAAGGTCTCCAATATCTCTAACTCACCCCTGAACAGTAACAAAAGTTCTGAATATGAGTGTGAACCATGCTGCATGAATTAGCTCAGTGGGTCCCAAACTATATCCCAGTCAGCCCTTCTTCTGTGGCAGAAGGCAGTGCTGGGCAATGGACGGCAGTTCCCCGTCTCAGGGCTGAGGGGAGGATAAGTGCAGTTTGGGTGCATTAAAAGGTGACTTTTCAGCCTGCAGTTTGGCACTCCCACTCTTGCAGAGGAGTAGATGGGAGTTAAAACGTTAAAGACAGATTGAATAACATGACTGGATGGTTTTAATAGTATCATGAGCTTTGATCTATCTCTGATATTTTTTCATTTCTTTGCCTGGACGCCACATAATTTTACAAATGTGTTTGTCTGCACAATTTAAAGAGGTCAATAACTGTGAAATACCATCTTCCGGCAAAGAGTGGCCTGGCCTCTACTCAGGGCTCATGGAGGGGCACGGGGACATTGAGAGAAAGGGAAAAGTAGCTACGTTACGATCTCCCCTTCATGGTTACTCCCCTGCGCCACTCTGTCTGCATCATGTGAAGTAAAGTCAAATTTCCCAAAGAAAATAAAAATATTCAGGGCCTGATGCACATTTGCTCATAAATCCCACAAAATACACCTCTACCCCTATATAATGAGGTCCTTGGGAGCCAAAAAATCTTACCGTGTTGCAGGTGAAACCCCGTTATTTCGAACTTGCTTTGGCCTTGAGCATTTCCGTTATTAATAGTCAGCAACTCATTTTTGTTAGCACTAACACGGTTGTATGGAGGGCCGGGTAGGGAAGGCTGTGCCTTCCCAAACATCCCACCCCCACCTACTTCCTGCCCCCGACTGACCCCTCAGAATCCCCGACCCATCCAACCCTGTCGCTCCTTGTCCCCTGACTACCCCCTCCAGAGACCGCCCGCCCCTAACCTCCCCTCCAAAGACCCCACCCCTATCTAAGTCCCCCTGCCCCTTGTCCCCTGACTGCCCCCTCCAGAAACCCCCCCCCGTCCCTAATCAACCCCAGGACCCCACCCCCTACCCAACAACCCTGCTCCCTGTCCCGTGACTACCCCGCCCCCTATCCACACCCCCGCCCCCTGACAGGACCCCCAGGACTCCCACGCCCTATCCAACACCCCCGTTCCCCGTCCCCTGACCTCCCCACCCCCAGAACCTCCGAACCATCCAACCCCCCTGCTCCCTGTCCCCTGACTGCCCCCCGAGACCCTCTGCCCCTTATCCAACCCCTCAGCCCTGGCCTGACACCCTTAACAAGCCGCTCAGAGCAGCGTGTCGGAGCCAGCCATGCTGACGCGCTGATCCGCCGGAGCGCACAGCCCTGCCCCCCAGAGCGCTGTTTACCATGTTATATCCGAATTCGTGTTATACTGGGTCACGTTATATCGGTGTAGAGGTGTAACATTCAACTGAACATGTGCTTGGCATCACTGTATGACACTATCCTACAAACAATTGAGTTGTAATTTATCCCTCACATGGTAACAATTGTCCATCCCCTGCAATGTTAGTCTGATCACCAGGAATCACCACAGAATTCTCTGCTTTTCGGTCATATACAGCTGTGTTATAGGCTCTCACCCCAGCACATTATATATGAACTTCCTGGGCATTTGAAATATAAACTCCAAGTAACCTGCTTGACGATTGGTTTGCTCACCATTTGCTGGGTATCAGCCCCCTACGCACTAGAATTACTGAGCTGTCTGTAAAATATATGTAGGCACCCCTTACGAAAGGGGCCTCTGAACTTTATTGGGAGTGTTCCAGGGGGAAAGCCTGTGTGCTGCAATCTAGCCTTAGGGACTCAACTCCCATGATGCCTTGGGGTAAGGGGGAGAAGTCTTTCTCCTGCAGGGAGAGCAGGCGGTGGACCCCATGTTGGGAAAGGGAGTGAGGTTGCTGCTGTGGAGCTCGGTCCATACCAGGAGCTGCTGCTAGGAAGCCAGGAGCTGCTGCTGAGAGCCTGCAGGGGCTTTGATCGAGCAAGGATCCCCAGAGGCTGTTGGTGGCTTCACTGGAGTCAGAGCAGAGACCCTTGCTGTGCCGAGAGCTTACTGAGGGAACTGCGAGTAACCCCGACTCTTGTTTGGGAAAGTACTTGCAAGGGAAGGGACACAGCAGAGAGACGGAGTCTGAGGAGAGGCAGAGTGATGTTCCCATCAACCCAGGACCCAGAGCTGCTGACATTTGGTGGAGCCAGCTCCAATCTCAGAAGGGTTGTGCAGTTTTTTTGCCTTGTCTGGACTGATAAACAGAACCAACAGAGTGCTGTCTCCAGCTGCAGATCTTCAAGCGCGCCCACACACGCATCTAGGACTCTGAAATCCAGAGGCGTGTACACTTCAGGGTGGGGTAAATGGTGGCAGTGTAAATGCCAGTTACATATGTGTCATAAATATAAAGGGAAGGGTAAACCCCTTTAAAATCCCTCCTGGCCAGAGGAAAAATCCTCTCACCTATAAAGGGTTAAGAAGCTAAAGGTAACCTCGCTGGCACCTGAACAAAATGACCAATGAGGAGACAAGATACTTTCAAAAGCTGGGAGGAGGAAGAAAAACAAAGGGTCTGGGTCTGTCTGTGTGATGCTTTTGCCAGAGACAGAACAGGAATGGAGTCGATGAAGTGAGCTGTAGCTCACGAAAGCTTATGCTCAACTGAATTGGTTAGTCTCTAAGGTGCCACAAGTACTCCTTTTCTTTTTGCGAATACAGACTAACACGGCTGCTACTCCGAAACCTGTGAGAACTTAGTAAATAATATAGCTAGGTATGTGTTTGATTATGATTTCTTTAAATGGCTGAGAAAATAGCTGTGCTGAATAGAATGACTATTCCTGTCTGTGTGTCTTTTTTGTAACTTAAGGTTTTGCCTAGAGGGATTCTCTATGTTTTGAATCTAATTACCCTGTAAGGTATTCACCATCCTGATTTTACAGAGGTGATTCTTTTCTTTTTACTTCTATTAAAAGTCTTCTTGTAAGGAAACTGAATGCTTTTTCATTGTTCTAAGATCCAAGGGTTTGGGTCTGTGGTCACCTGTGCAAATTGGTGAGGATTTTTACCAAACCTTCCCCAGAAAGTGGGGTGCAAGGGGTGGGAGGATTTTGGGGGGAAAGATGTTTCCAAACTACATTTTTTCAGGAACCCAGATAAAGTTTGGTGGTGACAGTGGAAATCCAAGGGCAAAGGGTAAAATTAATTTGTACCTTGGGGAAGTTTTAACCTAAGCTGGTAAAAGTAAGCTTAGGAGGTTTTCATGCAGGTCCCCACATCTGTACCCTAGAGTTCAGAGTGGGGAAGGAACCTTGACAATATGTTCCATTTGTTACTGTATATTATATTTGTTTATTGAGGTTATTCAACTGCCCCTGTGGATTTAAATTAGTAGTGACATTTAATCTTAGTCTGTTACACCCTGTTTCTTAAATTGTTAAGTAAATGAGTGTTAGCTCTAATTTAAGTATATTGGATGTATATTATTTATAACTGGTATTTGAGTTAGACTCATGCCACAGGTGGTTATTAATTATTGTTATTATTATTCTTACTATTTGAAGGGGTTTATTCCTGGAGGTTCCCAAGGCACACCATTGAGTGTGCACAGGGGCCAGCCAGGTGGAGGCACCACCAATTTAACTTCCTTTAGGAGTAAAGGGACTGCAACAGAGGGGTGGATAGAGGATTCCCACTTATCCAACATCACCACTGGGATACTCAGGATCTCCTTTAATGTCAACAACATCAGGCACCCAGGCGAGTGTTGCCTGCTCCCGAGTAACCCAGAGAAGAAAGGGAGGGTTACATATACATTAGGGCAGGTTTTTCTCTAACACAATAATTTAGACAGATATTTTTGATTATCAAGGTCAGGGTCAGTTTCTCAGGCTGGCGCAGCAGCACATCGGGTTCCCATGAACCAGCTACTGCTGAGCAGTTCACTGCCCTGCCAGTCACATGAATCATTATCATGCTGCTGACACCAGCCCAGCAGGTTCCAATCACTGTATTATTTAAATAGTATCTCGGTCCCACATTCAAATTTATCATGATTTTTAATCTGTTTTGGAGTCTTTGGGCCAGATTCAATCTCTGCATTGCACCAGCACTTGCTGCTGTAACACATGATCAGCCCCCCCCTTTTCCCCCAACAGTGGTGTTAAATCTGCCTGGAGCTGGGACACAGCATGGGAAAGAGCCTGCAGCCTCCTCTGTGTTGGAGGAATGAGAGCAGCTCTTACACCAGGCAGGGGCAGCCGTGAGGGAATGAAACCAGTGTGGCTGTGAGAGGCCCTGATACAGCACCTCTGCCACGCAGCTTGTGCTGGACGGGCTTCTCTTGGCTCGAACTAGCATTCAAAGCTTCTCTGCTCCAGCAGAAACCCTGGGGGAAGGAGGCAGGGCTCCCGAAGGATAAATCTTCCTCTTGGCAGAGCTTACAGTACCCTAATGAGCACAGGGCATTGCACACTGCACCCTAACCCACATCCCCTTAGTGTGAGGAATCAGCTCTGGGCATATTTGGGTCAAATCCTGCTCACCTCACACTTGCAAAACTTCTACTGCCTTCAGTGAGTGAATGGGGGAGTGAGGAGCCAGGACTTGATCCTTGCAACTGTTGAAGTTGGACCAACCAGACATTTATTTATTGGGATTTAAAATACTAAACTGAGGCCTAGCCAAGGCCCTAGGCAGCTAGACACCATTGATAACCCACTTAAATCCCAGCAGCATTAAGTGACCATTTCAACAGGAACTCAGCCCACCAGACATCTACAGAAACTCCTTCCCACCCATTTCTCATTATGTGATGCACGGCCTGAGACCTCCCCAAATTTCCCATCAAAAAGTTGTTTTGCAGTGTGCCCAGAAGGTCACCAAATTCAGGCTATTTTTGTTCAAAGGGATGAGCACATTTCAGAGTCCTGGAGCCCTCACAGAGAGCACCCTGCCAGCCACCCCTCTCCTGTATAAAAGTGGGAACCAGCTTGGGCACCCTGCTGACCACAGCTGTGGCTGTATGGCACTGGGAGAGAGGTGATCCCTCAGGGAGGCCCAACCCAAACTATAACCAACACCATAACACCTTAACCTACACCCAGAGATGGGCAATCAGTGCAGATCCTGCAGCACAGCTGTAACATGCTCCCAGTGAGATGCCCTGCTCAGTGAGTCGCAGCTATTTGCACCAGCTTCATTCTCTGAATGGTTTTAAGGTGCAGCCCCACACAGAGGTCATTGCATTAGTCCAATCTCAGGGTAGGAAAAGCCTCGGTAACAGTGGCAAGGTCCAATCCCAAAAGGAAAAGTCACAGCCTCTGAGCCAAATGCAGATGGTAAAAAACTGACTGTAAAAGTTACCACCCTAGTTCCAGTTAACCCAGCTCCCCTGGTGAAACACAGAGGAGACTTACCTGCTGTGTCCTGAATTGCGAGGAGAAGAAGCCACAGCACCAGAGTGGAGAGATGACCCTTCATTGCCAGCCTGACCTGCTGTCCCCTCACTCACTGCACTGGCTGCCCCTAAACACCTGCCAGGGCTCCTCTGTGTCTGACAAGTGACAACAAAGCAGTGGAAGGGAAATATATAGATTCAGAGGCTGGCATCAGCTGCGCGAAGGAACCAATAGCAAACCCATCTGCCTTTTTAGTTATTATCAGTGGTTTTATCTGTGAATGTATGAAGCTAAAACATCCAATAAAACTCAAAAGCAACAAACTTCACCATATATGAGTGATGAGCCCCCTCCTGACGTCAGGTTTACCACAGCCTCAGATCATCGGCTAACCCCCATCTCTGGTGCAGGAGAGAAAAGTTCTCTGCAAACTGTATCCGTGCTGTTTCTGGCCCCAATAGATTCTATGTCATATTAAACATGAATTGGGAGACATTAGAGACTGGTAATTTTTTAAACTAGGGAAAAAATTCCCTGTGACAAAGGTGATCATTATAAGACCAGATTCCCAGTGTAGGGCAAGCCCAATTGTAGACAAGAACAAGTCACTAGAACTAGATTGTGCCACTCAGATCAGCTGTTGTAGAAGAGAAATTACCTCAGTGCCATCTGTAATATTCATAATTCTTAGTGCTCCTGCATTGACTATGATCACTAGTGACAGAAGCACAGCTTAGGGCTTCCTGAGTAGGCCATGATCCTCTCCTGTAGTAGCATGATATCTAGGGTTGCCAGGTGTCTAATCACATAAACCCAAACATCCTTGTCCGACCCCTACCCCGCCCCTTCCCTGAAGCCCTGCCCCACCCCGCCCACCATCTGAGGCCACGTCCCCACTCACTCCATCCTCCTTCCCTCCGTCGCTCGCTTTCCCCCATCCTCACTCACTTTCACCGGGCTGGGGCAGGAGGTTGTGGTGTGGGAGGGGGTGCGGGCTCTGGGAGGGAGTTTGGATGCGGGGTGTGGGCCCTGGGCTGGGGCAGGGGGATTGGGTGCAGGAGGGGGTGCGCGGTGCAGGCTCTGAGAGGGAGTTTGAGTGTGGGGTGTAGACTCTGGGCTGGGGCAGGCGCTTGGGGTGCAGGAGGTGGTGAGGTGTGCAGCCTCTGGCACCGATTCCAGGAGACTCCCAGCAAAACCGGGAGGGTTGGCAACCCTAAGGATGTCCTGCATACACCATGCCCACCAGTGTGGCCTCAGTAGTAGGAGGGCTCCTTGGAAACAAGTTTACTTGAGTCATGTGAGTCAGACAATAAAGGAACAGACACAAGGCAAGGGGCAGTAAGGACAGAATGATGACTGGCTAGCACCACACCTACCTCAGGCTCTTCTTTAAGGAGAACTGTAACAAATACTTGGATTAAAGGAAATGTCTTTAATTCTTTACCTTTGCTTTGTCTCTGTTAAGGCTGATTCCCCACTCTGGCACGTTGAGTGCAGAAGATGGGGGCCCGCAAGCATTCTAAAAAAATTAATACTGGCCGCTCCAGGTTGGTATTAAACTCCCAGAGTTACAGCTTTTCTTTGACCGTGGATGGCTAGATGCGGCCAGCACCTGAGTGCAACCCTTCCCCCCTCTTTTGAGAACCCAGGAAGGAGCACTTGGCAGTTCCTTCCTGTCGGGTATCCTCAAGCCCTTTCACACACAAGCTCGGGGGAAGACTTGAGAAAGAAAACAAATTAAATCAGCTGTTGCCACCAGCTAATTAAACAACATATGCACAAACCTCGTAGAACACAAAAATCCCAATCCTATTCTTAAAAAAGGTAAATTTTATTAAAAACAAAAAGAAAGAAAATGCATCTGGAACGTAGGCTATTGCTAAATTTAAAAAGAGCAAATATAAAAATTAAGCATCAAGAATGGTTTTCTTTAGATCCAGCTTAAAGGTTACAGGAAAACAAAAGCACCTGGGGTTAGCACAGAGGAGTCAACAAGCCTTACAGAAATAAAAGAAATAAACCTAATCGCATCTTCCTAGACATTTCCTGATCTACTTACATATCTGGGGTTCCAGATAAGTAGGTTCGAGGAATGATTTGATGATTTTTCATACCTGGTTTTTAAAACTTCTTACAGCATTGCTGCTCTGTGTCTCCTCTCTCTGGAGAACAACTACAGACAGACAAAAGGGGAGTTTTGTTTAAATTTTAAAAAGTTCTAGCCTTCCCATTGGCTCTTTTTGCCAGGTGCCCACTCACTCCCCTTTACCTATGCATGCAGTCAGACTTTTTAACCCTTTATAGGTAAAGCAAGTAGAAAACAGCTACTAACCTGGATTTTATAGCTAACTGGCTGGCTGGGTGTCCATAAAAGGTCCCAGCCCCCCCCCCTTCATTTTTCACAGTCTCCCACACTGTTCTTTCTGTATGTTTGCAGCCTCTACCTAATCCTCCTTCAGACTCAGCTCTGTTGTGATTCTTACAAATTACTCCACAAAGAGCAGTTTGGCAGGTGATAAGGTGTGGCTGTGCCTTTTCTTTCCCTCTTCTTATTTTTACCCTCCTCCCTGGCCCAATCCTACAATTCCCCCTCACTCTGCCCTCCCCATACTTAAAAATAAAAACAACAAAATAGGAAACTGCACCCATCATCACCATGTTAATTTGCTTCTATGTTATATCTTCCATCTTCAATCCTGCATTTGTTCGTGAGACTTTCAGACAGTAAGCTTTCAGGAGCTGGGAGTTTGTCTGTATCTGTGACCTGAACGGGCCTTTGTGTGCTACAATAATATAAATGCAATAACTATATGAATAATAACTAATAATTAACCAATTTCCTGGTCTATTTCCAGGAGGTTTAAAGAAGAAAGAAGCAAGCTGCATCAGTTGAAAAATAAACTAACCTGGCTTAGAACAGAAGTGACGGCAGCAATAAAAAAAATATATATATATATATATATATATATATATATATATATATATATGACAAGTAGCAGACAGGTTAGGTTTGAGTATATATGAAAATTTAGGAATTGTAGAAAATTCATAAGGGAAGCAAAGGCTTAGAAGGAGAAATCTATGGCCGCAGAATTAAGGACAATTAGAAGGAATTTGTAAAGTATACTAGCAACAAAAAGAATCATAAAAATGCTTTCAGTGCATTATTAAATGGCAATGGTAGAATTATCAGTAGCAATTCAGAAAAAGCAGACGTGTTCACGATATACTTTTATTCTGTATTTGGGAAAAGGTCATGTAATCATATCAAACGAGGATGATGAAGAAGCAGAAATCCAGGAGAATGTTAAACAGCAACTGCTGTTAGACATTTTAAAATCAGCAGGTCTGAATAACTTGTAACCAAGAGTTTTAAAAGAGGTGGCCAAGAAGTTCTTTGAAGCATTAATGTTGTTTTTCAATAACTCTTGGTACACTGTAAAAGTTCCAAAAGACTAGGAGAAAGCTAATGTTGTGCCAATATTTAAAAAGTATAAACAACATGACTTAGGTAATTATAGGCCCGTCAGAGCAACATCAATCCCAGGCAAAAAAAATAGAACTTCTGATCTGGGACTCAATTAATAAAGAATTAACA
The DNA here is from genome assembly GCF_965152275.1 of Natator depressus. Lineage (NCBI taxonomy): Eukaryota > Metazoa > Chordata > Testudines > Cheloniidae > Natator > Natator depressus. Next base: position 213,547,839 of record NC_134234.1, on the reverse strand, counting down.
TTGTGTAAGGGGACTGTTGGCCCCTTACTGAAACTTAGTGGGGTTTTTGACTGGCCCTCTCCCAGTACCAAAGAAAGTGGAAGGGTGGATAAGAAATCAGGACCCTGAGACGGACAGACCCCAGGGCCAATGGGGAGAAGCCAACACCCCCGGTCAGCCTGATTGACAGGGCACGCAGGCCAATGAAGGAGTCAGGAGCCCTGGGTCCCATCCCCCATGTGAGCTGGAGATGCCTTAGCCAGAGCAGGCGAGCTAAGGAGAAAGCAGCGGCAGCCTGAGCTGAGCTGGAAGCAGAGCCACAACAGCCAGGACCAGAGAGAAGAGCTGAGCTGGGAGCAGAGCTTCAGCAGCCAGAGCCAGAGGGGCCAAAGAAGCAGCCCAGGGAGCTGAGCTGGAGGCAGAGCAGTGGCAGCACTGAGGCAGAGGGGAGCTGGGGCTGGAGCAGGCCAGAGCCAGGTGCAGTGAGCAGCTGGGGAGAGCGAGGGGGGACCCTGGAGAGTGAGGGCCCAGCTCAGGCCTGCCACCAGTCAAGAGGTCTTGCAGGCTGGACTGGGAGGGGGATGAAAACCCTAATCGGGGTGTGGGGGGGTGTGACACTGAGAAGACGGGTCCTGCCACCTAGAGCCTGAGGGCGTGTGGCCACCACCAGAGAAAGTGTCCAGCCCACTGCGTCTCTGCAGCACAGCCAGGGCACTGGAACGGGTTTGAAGCAGACTGTGAACTTCCTTTACATTCCAGAGACAGCTGTTTGTGGTTCCCCGTGCCCATGGGGCGGGGTTACTTGTTTTCCTTTAATCTGTCCCATTTTTTCCTTCTATGTTTATTATTTTATTTAATCAATTGTATTTGTTTTGAATTATGTGTAATAATCGGTGGGTCATGGAAGCGTCTGCTGTGAAGAGAGTACCCCAAAGTGTGGACATCGTAGCCCCTGTCCTAAGTGACCATGACAAGACTGGGGGTCGAGTCTCCCAGGAATCCTGGGCCCAGCCTTGTCGGGGTTATGAGGACTCTGCCGCCCAGGAGGGTGGAAGGTGGAGTCCTCAAGGTCAGGCAGGCCTCTGGGTGAAGGGAATTGGAGCGAGGACTCAGATCCTTCCACGAGCCAAGTCCACCGGGGTAGTGTATAAACCAGGAAAGTTCCCCACAATAATGGGACCATTCCCCCACCTCCACGTTGTTTTATGGAAAATGGATCCTCTGAAACTAACTTGATATTTCTTTTTGGTGAGATTACATTTTTTTTTAAATAAATTGTTTCATTGTGTTCATGGATTAAAAACTGACTACCTGACAGGTGTAGCCTTTGATAAGTTTAGGGTGCAAATTGCACAGGTCACTAGTAACAGGTTCCATACTCAGGGAGCTACCTAAGGTTATTATCGAGTGAGATGGGTGAATCAAATAAATAGGAACAGGAAAATTTTGTTTAAAATCCAAATAAATCCAAAAATAAGCATAATTATACAGAAACAAATACATATAACAAAGCACCCCAAGGCTGACATACTCACAGAGTTATGGAGACCACTAGAGATAAAGATGAAGAGAACAGTAAGTGGAGAGCACCGGAAATGGGCAGGGAGGATCTGGTTTCCACCTTTCTGTCATACCAATGTTCCAACAAGCGGTTGGTCTGACCATCTTTTTATAAGAGAGAGGAGGTAAGTGAGGTAATATATGTCACTGTAAACATCTTTTTACACCCTTTCCCCTTACATCCCTCATACATCTGGGACCATTTTTGATTTAGGTCTCAGCCCACTGCCCATATGTGTCATTCTGGGGCCCATCATTTAGGTTCCGCTTACATAAGCTCTTTGTATCATTCTTTTCCCAGTTCTTTCAATACATAAATGTAGTTTGTCCGTGTTACAGCCGATACCCCCAGGTCCCCTAGAAATCTATTCTTTCCAGCTTCTGTGCTGTCCTTGTGTATCCCAAGCTGCATATTGAAAATTTTATTGCTAAATCTCACACTTTAAATTAAGCTGCCCTGCTAACTCCTTTGCTATTATAACTACTAACAAGCCTCAGCTTATTGGTAAGCCGAGCTTAGTAGTTATACAGATTCTTTCATTTACTGACTTGCATGTCTTTCATTACAGCTCTACTAGCATATATTTTACTGTCTAGAAGCATTTTAATATGCCTCAGTACATGATACATAATGTAATCTTGTACCCTCAGAGCAGATCAGGGGTTATGGGTCAACACAGATCTCAAAATATAACTGTAAATAGGGATTTATCATCGAGTGCGTGTGTTTCTAGTGGGGTCCCACAGGGATCACTTCTTGGCCCTATGCTATTTATCAATGATCTGCATGAAAAAATAAAGTCTTCACTGACCAACTTTGCAGATGACAAAAGATTGGGAGAGTGATAAATAATGAAAAGGATGGGTCACTGATACAGAATGATCTGGGTCTCTTGGTAAACTGCATTCAAGAAAATAATGTGTGTTTAAATACGACCAAATTTGAAGTTATACATGTAAGAATGAAGAATGTAGGCCATACTTACAGGCTGGGGGGCCTTATCCTGGGAAGCAGTGATCCTGAGAAAGACTTGGGGCTCATGGTAGATAATCAACTGAACATGAGCTTCCAGAGCAATGCTGTGGCCAAAAGAATTGATGAAATCCTTGGCTGTATAAAGTAGGGTATATTGAGTAGGAGCAGGGAGGTTATGTTACTTCTGTACTTGGTACTGATGCAACCACTACTCAAGTACAATGTCTAGGTCCGGTGCCCAATATTTAAGAAGGATTATCAAAGAGAAGGTTAGGGGGTGACTTGATCACAGTCTAAAAGAACGCATATGAAGAATAAAACTTTGATAAGGGGCTCTTATATTTTGCAGACAAAGTATAACAAGAAACAATGGCTGGAAGTTGAAGGTAGGTAAATTCAGGATAGAAACAAGACACAAATTTTTAACAGTGAGAGTAATTAAGCACTGGAACGATATTCTGAGGGCTGTGGTGAATTCTCCATCATTAGCAATTTTTAAACCAAGATTGGATGTTTTTCTGAAAGTTATGCTCTATTCTAACAGGAATTAATTCAGGGGAGTTCTGTGGCCTGTGTTAGATTGGTCAGGCTAGATGATCACAATGGTCCTTGCTGGCCTTCTAATCCTTGAGTCTATGTATTGTGAGCCAGCCATCATCCCACATGATCAATGGGAATTTGCTCCACTTTTGCCTCCCCGGAGACCAATGTGTATAATCGGTGAAGTTATAGGGACAAGGAAGCAGGTCGTGTTTCCTGCCTCCTTTCCCTGAAAACAACAGGTGGCAAGAAAAGGGGATTGTCGCAGAGTGACTGGCCCCTTTAAGGGGAAATGGGCCCAGCCCCACCTGTGACACAATTAGCTCACCTCCCCAGGTGGGGAGAATGGAAAAGGTCAGGTGATCAGTGGGTCATACGACACAATTTGGTCTTATTTAGCCCAGCAGCATGTACAGAAAAGGTCAGGGGCATGCACAGGGATTTAAATGTGACTACTCTTGGAGGGGCACTTTAAACACTGGCCTCCCTACCCAGTCCCCGCTGCCTCCCCCCTGCATCCTCCCAGGGCCCTCTGACTCCCCCGCCCCCGCACGCACACACATTGTCTCAAGCTCCCTTCTGCGCACCCCAGACAGGCTCCAGACACTTACTGGAGGCTGCGGATGAGGAAGGGACAGGAGTCAGCTGGCTTCCCTGTGCCCCCATCTGGCAGAGCCGGGATGCCAGCCCGGCTTCCCTGCTCCGGGTGCCATCTAGTGGGGCTCAGAGGTACACTAGCTGCAGTGCCTTTCCCAGGCACCTCCGTTCAGCCACACTCAGCCCGACTCCCACCCTGGCAGAAAGGTGGGAGGATGGGCTCAAGGGAGGGAATCCCGGGGTGGGGGGCGGGGGCAGTGGTGGAGATGATTACTGGGGGGGGGGGGTTCTGCTACTGCTTCCACACCGACACACACACTCCTTGTGCATGCTTCTGGAAAAGGGGCAGTCTCAGTGGCAGATGGCTGCAGAAATTGCAGAAAGCAAAAAGGCTCCTGTAGGAGACCCTGACGTGGCAGCAGGGAAAGTTCTCCAGGTCGGTCGGGCTGGGAGTGACCTGCCAAGGCAGAGAAGGGGCCAGGCTCCAGGAAAAGCCCTGGGACTCAGCGCTCCAGTAAGAACCGAGACAGACTTTGTTTAAGGAAAGTGTGAAGCCCAGGAGGGCGCAGGAGACTGTTTCTGCTTGTGTTGTACTTGGACTCCCAGTGGGGAAAAGCCCAGAGAGTCAGTGCTCCCATGAGAGTGAGCGGATCTGTCAGCTGAGCACAGGAGGCGTGGAAGCTCTTTAGTTTACGTTAACTTGAGACTATCTCCCCAGGGGCTGTTGATTTTGGATATTGAGTACTCTGAATGGGGCTGAAGATGGAGAGTGACCCAGCCAGAGGGCTGAGCAACATGAAGCCTTGGGAGAGACAGAAAATCCAGGTGAGGAGAAACCAAGGCAGAGGCACCGGCAGAGCCATCCCAAGCAATGACAAGGTGCTCAGGAAGCAGTGAACATGGTACAGGGACACTGGGAACAAGCAAAACTAAATAATAGAGCTTGGTGAGAAATGGTTTTCCTGGCCTGCAATTTTTCAAAATATGAAATTTTTATCCCATCCCAAACTGGGACTGTGGACAGGTGCTGCCCCAGGGCACTCCCACATGGTCTGGGGTGGCCCTTCAGTTTCCAGCTGGGATTCCCAAAAATAATGCACTCACAGGAAAAAGTCTTTCGAGTAATAGTTCTCCTCTCTTGGGGTCTAATTTATTCAACCTAGTTCAGCTCCTCAAAGTGAGCCCCTGGATTCAGGGTTTCCACAGTCTGCCTTCTGCATTTGTAGGGTTCAATTCCTGGCCTCCCTGGGCTGTAAGTTCACACCCTATAGATCAGGGTTTCACAGCCCTCCATCTAGGGGCTCTGTGCTAGCTGAGTTCTTCCTCTTTCTGAGCTCCCAGCAGTTCCTTCTTGACTGAGCTTGAGGCTTCCTTTTGATTCACCTGTCCAGTCATCTGACCACTCCCTTAATCCTTCCCAGGTGGGTCTAATAACCCCAAACACGTGTCTGGGGCAGCTGGGAAAGAAAGGAGCCTTGCCCTGCCGTTTCTACAAGACTTGTCCCGAACCCTAAGGAGCAATAACCTGGGTTGCACCTATACCTTTGGCCTCCCAGACACTAACTATTCCTGGGTCCATCTTCCTCTGACTCAATGTCTGTCTGGTTACTTTAGACACCTGAGAAGGTGTAACTGGCCTCTCACACTTCCTCTTCTGGCCTTAAAGAGCCAATACTCCAGTACATATCTCCCCTCCCAGAACTATTCCATACCTAAAGTAGGCTCCATCATGATCATCTCTTGGTCAGATTCTCCAACCAAGCGGCCATTTCTTTGGCTGCACCAGAAGGTCTAGTAAATCTTTGTCAGTTACCTTGGTCTTGCTATCCACAAATGATGTCCGCAAAGCTGGGCCAGCACTATGCCTAATGGGATACATACAACCCGTGTGATCCCCAGGAGTTTTTGGTATATCATAATTGATAACTTGCTGCATAGCCCAAAGACCAGGTGTCTGGAACATCTGTGGAATGGCCAGCGAGGTCAGGCTGTGACCCTGGTTAAAATTGTGTAAAGCTGTTTTCAACTCCCTGGGGAAGAGCCTGCCTCTGGGCTCAGTTGCCCAGCAACCCAATGAGCTCAGCTTGGCCCGATGTACTTGCTGCACTAAGTGACCGTGCTACCTGACTGGTCAGAACAGCCAGCAGACCAAAATTTGATCCCAGTAACAACAGCAGCACAGTTGATAATTACTGTGTTTCACCACCACCCCTCCGCTGCATAAGACCTGCTTCCTGTGGAGTCTTTTCTCCACCCTTGCCTGATTCACTCCATCCCTAGTCCTTGCCTGCCTTTAAAGTCCTGATTCCTAGACTCTTGGCCCTGACCACTGGCTTGCCTCCTGACCATGGCTCCAACTCTGCCCTTTGGTTCTATTCTGACTCCTGGCTCCAGTCCTTGGCTTTCTCCAGACCACGCCTCAGGATCAGCCCTCCAATTCTTTCTCCAACAAGTAGGATGGATTCCTGTTCTGACCACCAGGTTTGCATGGCTAATGGACAGATCCTCCCTCAATACAGACACACTCACCTCCTTTAGCACTGAGAATGGCTGCGACAATATTCAGCTTCCTCTTGGGGTTTCCAGTCACTAAGGATGGCTCTGATCCTCAGTCAACAGGTGGACCTCCTGGCCTAGCTTGCTCTGCTTTTGCTGCTCTTTGAAGCGATTCTTCTCCTCTCCTCCTCCATCTGCCTCAGCTTAATGCTGAGGCTCAGATTCTGGTGCATCTCCTCCTGCAACTGCTCCTGTGTATCCTGAAGCTGTGACTCCAGGGCAGAGAAATCTTCTGCTAATTTGATTGAAATTGTCTGATTGTCACAAGCCCTCTGAACCATTCTCTAGTTCGATCTGCAGCCTGGTGACTTTCTCAGCCAGTTCCATCCACGTTCTCTCTCCGTTCATAAATTCTTCCTGCAGCTCAAAAAGGGTTATCAGTATTTTCTGGAGTTTCTAGATCATGTGATACAAGTTCCACCTTTTCTCTGACACCCCCAGCCAGGTAATCCTGCTGTGCTCAGCACATCTCATTGGACTCTTCTGTAGCAGAATCATGTCAGGCACCTGGGCCCAGTATGGTTCCTGTTAAAATCATGTACATTGTCCAGGTTCTTTCTCTCCAGAGCTGAGAGTAGAATCTGGGTCACTCCCTCAGTAGAAGGAAAGTTTGAATCCCCGGATCAACTTCCCATCTCTAAATTTGTGTCCAAAGTCCTGTTGATTTGTCCAGGTTCACCAATTACTTTGGAAGCTGGTTTCCCCATAGCAACAGTTCCCATTCCAAAAGATTGAGAGTTTTTCAGGGCAACACCTTCTGCCTCCCCGAGAGAACCAAGCAGCAGCAGTGCTGCAGGTTAACCTCTTTGAGGGGACAGTAAAATCCCTGAGTAGAAGCCCATAGTTTGCCTGCAAGAATGGACAAGTGAATATAAAGCACAAAGGGTCCTACTCCCTTGTTCTGCAGGCCTGGGTCAACCACAGAGTCACAGGTTCATGAGCACCAGCAGGGAAGGACTGGCACAGTGCATGAGGAGATCTGGGGTTTACTTGTTCAGTCAAGGAGAGAGCATATTCCCTCCAAATGAGATGGATATCAAAAGGGTGTCAATGCCCACTGTTGTTTTGGGGGACTCACCTCCCCTCTCCTCTTGTGGCTCATGAAACCGTCCTCTGACCTCAGAGGGGCTGGCCGAGGAAAGTTCCGTCACACACTGAGCTGTGGCAGGGTGGTGACGGAGTGCCCATTGGGCAGGCTGAAGGTGAGATGGTTTTCTCTAGAAACCATTTGGTGGCGAGTGTGGCTGATACCGCCAGTATGACTGGGGCCTGATTGCACTCTGTAAGCCTGAAGGCGAGCATTTTTGCATGGAGTGGGGTCAAGATGCTGCTGGTTTGCAGGCCTGGTACAAGCAACCAGACAGTGCCCCAATCATCACTGGGGCTAGATCCAGGCAAGCAAAGGAAAGGAGGGACGCGTTGTGTGCCCACCGAACAGGGTAACATGGATGAGAAGATGTGATGCTGGGATAGAGGCCTATAGTGCCATGATGGGGCACGTGCTGTGGGACTGTGAAGCCGTAAGGCTTGATACTGTTGTACGGCACCTATCACACTGCGTGTTGTCAATTTGGTAGAGGTGTTATGTGATTATGAGATTAGATACTTTATGAAGAGTTCAGGACACAACTTCCTGCCTCTTCCTTCTACAGCAAGCACCCCCTCGTATTGTCCAGACAAGCCAATTTATTAACATAATTAACAGACTGAAAATAAAAGAAACATGACTAAAGCCATTGCAGATGGAGCACAGCCAGTCCCCAAATAGCTACTGACCAATGTGCAGAATGAAGTAAAGTGCTGGAGCACACACGACCGTGACAGACACAGAGTGCAGATCAGCGCAATTATCGGAGACACAAGGTCAGTCTCCCTGGTGGTGGAACTGGCAGCGGCGTATTATCGCGGAGGCCGACAAATTTGCAGGGGCGGCAAATTTATAACTGCAGCATTTTTGTAATCGCGGCATCAGTGACACCGCGATTCTACCAATCACAGCGCGTATTGAAACCACCAATGACGGCGCGACGCCATTTAGTAAAGGTACTCGCGAGAATCCTAAACTGCAGCGGACCCCCGCTTGAACGCGGGGTTTTGGATCCATGCGCGGTCCCGCGCTGTAAGCGAAATTGCACTATGCAGACGCACGTTCAAGCGAGGGTCCGCTGTACTTGTCATTTTATTTATAATAAAACTTGTAAATGTTCAATGATTTTAATGATATTTAGATTCATTTTAGTTCAAACAGACTTGTAAAAAAACTAAAACAAGTTCATATGGGGCCAGAGGCGGCCATTCTTTCAGGGCCTCAGGGCGGCAAAATCATTAATCCGCCACTGGGAACTGGGTATCAGAAGTGGGGCCCGTGCTCTCCTGCCCCGAACAGAATGTGTTGCCCACCTTGCATGGATGGCATGCGCAGGGTACAGCTGTCTGTTCCAGCGCACACAGCTGTTAACTGACCACCCAACTGCAGAGTTTTCCAGGGCATGCTCTGGCTGCAGGACGTGGGACCCTGGCGAACAGTGCAGCCTCAGAGCTGAGGTTTGTACGTGTAGAGCGGATGCTGCAGTGGGCTGTGTGCTGGTACTGGAGGTGGATATTGAGCCCAGTGGCCACCAGGTCTATCAGCTGCTCCAACATAACCGGTCCTGGTCCCTATTCTTCTGGTCATGCTTGAGGAATTGGGGCAGCATTCTCTCCTCCCACTGTGCATCCCATTCCTCCTTTGCCTTCTAGTACCCCAGGGATCATCAGTCTCCCAGTGCACAGAGATAAACATTTCCTCTCTGACCCTCTCCCTTTTCACCTGCTGACGGAGGGTCCTGTCCCAAAGAACCTGAGGGGGAGGGTTGGTCCAGCTGAGCTGGAAGTGCCGGCCAAGAGATGAAGGAGCATATGATTCTTCTGTCCATGGCGGGGGGGCGGTGGGAATCCCTCATTTTGCATCAAGCCAATGGCACAGGTTGGTCTTTTTATCACCTTGGTATGCTCTGATTCCACCTTTATTCACTGGCCTGCTGAGAAGCTCCCGCTAACCATGTTCCCAACCCACAGACCCACTATGGTAGGAATTGCAGATTAAATTCATCCAAAAAAAGAAAATCGTCAGTGATGCAACCCCACACTCTAGGTGTCTCTAAACCTCTGAATGTCAAAAGTTGACACTAGACGACAGGGGATGGATCACTCGATAAATTGCCGTGTTGTGTTTCATTCCCTCTGAAGCATCTGGCATTGGCCACTGTTGGAAGACAGGATACTGGGCTAGATGGACCACTGGTCTGACCCCGTATGGCCGTTCTTTTGTTCTCTGTCTCCGAGTCTAGCAAACTACCTTAAGGACTACCTAACCAACTGAGTATGTGGTAACGAGAAGACTCCAACTCCGCTATTTGCTTGCAGTCTCTGGCTGAAGGGCCTTCCAGTGTGAGGGTTGAGTATCAATTATTTGATTTTTCATGTTTCTATTAAAATATTTGTAAAATAGGGAAGATGTGTCCTGACCAGTGGAACTGGAGTCAGAGGACCCGTGTTCCCTGGGGAGACTGTTACTGACATGACACCAGGGGAATAAGGAACATGGGGAATAAGGCTGGAAGCAACCCAGCCACATGGACAGAGCAGTGCACAGGGTTTAATGAAGTGTCATTTGTTCAATGTGACCAGCATTCAGCTTCACACTCTGCGAATGAAACAATGTGGGAATCCTATGAGGGGCCTGGCACCAGTATTGGTTTTAACATGATTTCAGACTGGGGAAGCCTTGCAGGCTGTTCATCTTCTCGAGGTCCCAGAGTGGAAGAGGGGGCTATGTTTCCAAGCCAGTGAAGGGATTCCATCTATCTACGGCAATATTTTGGCTTCGGCTGCCTGAACAGAGTATCAATGACTAGGGAGGTTTAGTAAGCGAGAGGGGCAGCTATTGCAATTTTACCTTGCCTGGGAACCTGACCGGCCAGACATGGGGGAAAATTAGGGCAACCATTACCAGGATGCTGGACTAGGATGCAGAGGCTTCCTAACAACAGAGCAGATTCTCCCTCCTTCTCTCTTCCCATGCAGCCAGGACATTATGACACAAATGCACAGAACCAGAAGTTGAAGCACTGAGGTCCAGAAGGAGCTATATCACTTAATTTGGCCCTGGGCTTCATAATTCCTGTGCCTGGGATGATGCTTTCATGCCAGTAAAGGTATAAATCTATAGAATTACATTGGAGTGACTGTGTTACCAGGGAGAGCATGCTAGGTCTGTACCCCTTTAACAGGGAAGAATTGCAAGGGTAGTTAGACAGAGTTACTCATCGTATGTTTACATTTTTTTCCTCCACTTGGAATCCATCTTGGGTCAGAACTGGGGAAGAAGGGGAGGAAACGGCTGTCAGGGCAATTTTGTGGCTTCCACCTTCAGCCAAAGCTAATCCCATCCTGTTGCTTTCAACATCCCACATAGCAATAATTTTATTGCTCACCACTCTACAACCAAGATGCTGAACAAGACACAGTGCTCAGGTTTCAGATGTACATGGTGTTCGATTAGGTTCGTGCACCCTGGTTTAGTAGTAAGGATGTCCATGGAACAGTTAACCAATTCTCTGGCCTTCTCCTGGTGGGCCAGGGGCAGGGGGTTTTTTTGATGGGTATCTCTGTGCCCTACTCAGTCTCTGACCCCTGGGCAAATTTTGCCTCCAGAGTCAGGACATGGGCAAGACACACCTCCTGGGTGCTTCAGGGCTTCATGATAGATCTGTGACACTGGTCGCTTGCCCACCAATCTAACCCCATAGTCCACTCCCTGACTTGTTGGAGGATCTCAAAAGGCTCTTCCTTCATTGCCAGCTGTTTGCATTCAGCAGAGAGTAGCAGCAGGAGAACTGTTTATGCCAGCTGGTAGACCCAGAGGCAGGTGTTTCTATTGTATTTTTGTTCCTGGGAGTGCTGTGCCACTCTCAGCTTCTCCTTAGCAAAGCCCCCTACCAGTCTCTCTCTCAAGTAGAGGACACACTGGGTTACAGTCTGGCTCAGTGGTATAGCTAGGAGTGGAAATTTGGGTGGGCCCCGACTTACGGGTAGATGGGCAATGACAGACTGTGCTAGCCCAGCTTCTCTCCCACCATCACACACACATGCATGGGGTAGCTCAGAAAATGGCAAGGTAGAGCAGCCGGAAAGGAGCTTTCTGAAGGGCAGGTGCATAGCTCCATCCTGGATTTCAAGTGTCCGAGTGATGCTGTGGCAGCACTACACCCCTGCTCAGATTTGGGTGGGCTTGGATGCCAAGTGGGTGGGCTGCAGCCCATTTGTGTCAATGCCCCTGTTCTGGCTAGAAGTGCCTTGTTCCTTCCAAGACTGCTGTAAAAGACCCAGTACCCCCTAGGGTTGTCTGCTGTACAGCAATTCCAAAGGCAAAAAGCTGGCGGAAGATTGTGGGACCACCTGGATTGTGAGCAACAAATACAGGGGCATTTTGTCACAATTTGGGATTCTCAAGTAACACATTTTTCCAACATCCCCTTTAATGGATGGTTAAGCTGCTCTATCAGGCCATCGGTTTGTGTGTAACAGAGGTTTTAACCAACTGAAACTTCAGGAAAACTCACACCTTGTGTGTTAACTGGGATGTGAAGGCTTTGCCTTGACCTGTCAGGAGCATTGCTGGAAATCCTATTCTAGCGAATACTTGCACTAATTGGGTAGTTATCGTCCGTGACGTTGCTGAGCACAGAGCTACTGCCTCAGGGTACCAATTGCCATAATCAGCAATCACCAGAATAAACCAACAGTGGCTTGAGTTTGGTCCAGTGACCCCATGCGGTCTACCCCAATTCTGTGAAAAGGTCTGCTCACCAATGGAAGAGGACTGAGGGGGCCCCGTGGGCTGGCTGGGGGCCACCACTTGGCATTCTGGAAAGGAAGCACACTGATCTTTGATGTCACCATAAACCCCTTGCAAAAACAACTGGGCCTGTATCTTCTTTGGGGTCTTCTCCGCTCCCACATGACCAGACCACAGTACATCTTGGGCCAGTTTTAACACCTGGTTCTGATAAAATTTTGGGATCAGGAGTTGTGTTTTGTGGGCCCCATTTTTTTTCTCCCACATCATCCTCACAAAGAGATCCACTTTGAGTTCAAAATGGGAGTACTGGGCATAATTGTCAGGATCAACCAGCACCGCATTTGCCCTAGTCAGCCGGCCACGTAGCCGGCTGAAGACTAGATCCTCCCTTTGATTTTGGATGCAGTTGGGCCCCTCCTCTAAGACGCGTGGGTTGTCCCTAAGAGGAGGCTGTTCCTGTGGCTTCTCCGTAGGGAGCTCCAAACTACACTGCACTGCGACCCTATGGGCTTGACACTGTTCCCAGCAGGACTTTGGTTTGGAACTGGACAGCTCGGGGCTGGAAAAGGGGAAAATTTCTTTTAGCTTAATCACTCCTTGGGTCCTCAGGTTGAGTGCCAACCCTGCCTTCCCAGCCACCCTCACACGACTGGTTACAGGTCTCCAGCCCTGCACCACTACTGTCAGGTAGGCTAGGTGTTGGGCCATGACCACCAATATTTTGCTCTCCTGCCCCTAGGATAGGGCCAAATGTCCCCATGAATACATCTTACATGCACAGATCTAGAGATCTGTAGAGCTATTAACTGCTCTTGGAGGAACATCTGCCCCAATCTGTGTCAGACAAGCCCAGCACCTCATTCCCTTCCCTGTAACAGGGACTACATAAGCCTTCAGCCCAAGCAGTTCTCCACACATTTCTGAGGAACAGAAATAGCCACAGACACACTGTCTATAAGGGCAATCTTAGTGCCCAGGGCCATCTTGACCCAAAATGGAACAATCTAGGGACCCCCACCCCCATCTTCTCAGCCAGGTCTCCTTCAGTGGTCGGCCCTCATTTGTTAGAGCTGGCCCATTGTAAGGGCTTGGCCTGTGTTTCAGTCCCGAGGGATACCACAGGTGCACACTCTGGCCCAATGTAGCCCTTCACAAGGGGTTTTCTGAGGCCTGAGGCCCCTTCCCCATTGGACCTGAACCATGCATGTTCGATTGCCCCGGTTTCCCCAGAGGCTCATTCTCTACTTCAGACTCAGGAAGTTCTCTACGAAGCAAACTGCCTACTTATTGGCGACAAACCCACTCCTGGGGCCGTGCTGGGAGAACTCAGCAGAACTGTTCTCATGTCACCATTTCCATTGGTGAACAAGTCTCTGATTTCAGCCAGAGAGAACACAAATCCCAGAGTTGTTGCTCTGTTGCCCTCAGCGGGGAGGCCAGAGCCAATGGTTCATGCCAGGATGGCTGACAATAGCATCTTCACCACGCCCTAGGCAGACTAGTATGGTAGCTTGAGTGTCCTGTAGGCCTTTGCTGCCTCTATCCCTGGTGTACGACGTGCTGGCTTGGCCTTTCCTGACGTGTAGAGTTTAATCGTTGTGGCCATTCCTCCCGGGGCCGCTGGTATTCCCCAGCCACCCACTCAAGAGTCTCCAGCAAAGCCTCAAGGACGTCTTCTAGCCCCATTTTGGCGAGGACTCCTCCCTCCCACACAGGTAACCACAGCCCCGCACCCACCTGGGGGCTCCAGTTCTCCAGGGTTAATAGGCAAAGCATAAACCGCTGCTGCTCCCTGCTTCTTTTGCTGGCACGGTTGTTGTAGCTGAAGCTGCTGGGTCACGATCTGCTGCCGCTGCTGCTGTTCTAGCTACTGGTGTTCACCCATCCATTTCAATGGGGCTTGAGGATCCAGGGGTCTCCTGGGCTGTGGCGGAGAACGCAGCAACGTCTTCGAGTCAGCTGGGCCTGTCCTCCAACTTGGACAAAACAACCAGCCTCACCCAACTCTTCTTTAGCCTCCTCTTCTGCACAAAGACAAGGCATGTGGAAAAGACACAGACGTGATAGTCCTGACCTGGGCTGATACTGCAAGATCCTCTAACTTCCTCCTACCCCGCTCTCAGGGAGCCGCAGGGACAGCCTGTCCTGTTGTAGCCTTCTCCTGCTGCTGCTGCGAATACCTGTTTGTCTTTCTCCCCCTCCCCCCCAGAGCTGGGTCCTCTCTTACATCTTCCAGCTGGGAACCAGAGCCACTCACTAGCTGCTGCTTAACTGGATCAGCTGGTTCCCAACACCTGCTGCTGGGCTTCTCCTTAGGTCAGGCCTTGCTGCTCCCTGCTCTGAAGACACAAGGGGCAGCTCCTCCTGCTACACAGAGCTTTTGGAGCTGTTGGCTAAAGAAGCTTGAGGGCTGTAAACAAAAAAACCTGCTCCTTTTGTTCTTCGTCCCTTCTGTGTTCGGAGTAGGACTTTGTACATTCCTTGAAAACACCTAAGATAGCACCAAAGAAAATACCAGACTTCATCAAATTCTGCTTCCAGCTGGAACATCCCTAGAGACCTGAATTTGACTAGATTCTTTCATTGAAAAGGGACAACAACCCCAGTCAGGATTTGGGTTCCATTGTATATTGAAGCCAGCACAAATATGTAATGAAAGTCCCTGTCCTACAGACTCTTGCAATGTAAAGAAATATCTGAGTGACAGAGAGCACCCCCCCACCCCAAGACTCAAATTACAGGGGAGTCACAGTTCTGTTTATAATGGTATGGTTTGTATAAGTGCACATGTGTGATTTTCAGCTGCTCTTATCTCTTATAATGATGTTTATGTAAGAGCTGGAGCTAACAGCAGAATTTACAGTCAGGAAAGGAAAAAGTGACATTGTCTGAGTGGAAATGAATGGTGGGAGAGAAACCACTTTCTTCCTAACCCAGGCCTGCTGGACGGAGCATAGGAGTCTCCTATAGATGAGTTACTATGGACAGTGGTTTCTGCAGTTACGTCTGGCTTTTGAAAGGATTAATCTGTCTCTCCAATGAGAGAAGGTAGGTACAATTTTTTTTAAAATCATACACCTGAGAAAAATCTCTCTGGATCTGTGTGTGTGTCTGCGTTTGCTTTCCCATGTACACCAAAGAGTCTGTTTCAAAAGTTTCCATTGTTATTCAGAAATGTTTTAACTTTTGCAAGAGCCAAGCATGTCTGGGGAGAGCAGATCAAATATTTTTCAAGTGAATAATAATAATAAAATTCCTGTTTTGAAGCAAGCAAATTTGGAGGAATTTTCCTTTTTATGACAAAATTTCAAATACGAAATTTTGGTGTCATTTTCTAATTTTTATTTTCAAATATTTCATTTGTTTTAAATTTCACACTTTTTTTGGTCTCTCTCTCTCTTTCTTTTGATTGGTGTCTGAATTTTGTGCCATGTTTCCAGCTGGTGTTCCATGCTTGGTGAACGTGCCCATACATTGTGGGAGAGCGTGTGATTGGCTCAGCTGACCCCCATGTCACACAGCGTGAACTGTTGCTCTGTGATGAGACTGGGGCTAGGATGACACACAGTACATGACTGACCATCTGCTTGTGGGGTTCCCTCTAGTGCTGGTGAGCTGCACCCGCCTGCCCCGCTGCAATCTTTGGACATAGGGAAAAGATTGGGGCTGGTGATTGTCTCTCTGACCATTGCAACTTGCAGCTGCTTAGCTGGGCTTTCCATTCCAGGGTTCCTGCGTAGTCTTTCTATATTGGGAAGGTGACCATCTACTAGCAGGGTTCCCTGCAGGGCTGCTGGGCTGCACCCTGCTCCCCATCTTCTCCTCATTATCCTTCCCTTCCCCCTCTTTCTTCTCTCCCACCCTCATCCCCACCTCCAACCCTTTCACAATCCACAGGGTTTATGACAGTGACATTGCTTTGGGTTTGGGGGGTTTTGTGTCTGTGTGTCTGGAGGCCAGAGACAGTCCATGCTTCCCTTCCATGCCACTGACACACTGGAAAATACACACAACGGGCCCCTGCTGACCTGAGTTCTCAATGTTCCATTAGATTCATACTGAAAATATCTAAACTTTTCCTTTCTACAGTTTTTAGTTCAAAACTGTCTGAGTTTTATGGGACATGTCAACATTTCTTTCTGTGTTGAAATAAAAATGGTTTTGAAATTTTCCATTTCAGGAGGCAGGGAAACTGAGGCATATAAAGGCAATGTGAAGACCACACAGGGAAGGGATAACAGAGCCTGGAGTAGAAAGCAGGTCTCCTGACTTCCAGCCTGGTGCTTTGTCCACTGCATCATATCTCGTGGTGATAGAGTTTAAGAGCTGCTCACCAGGCGGACAAACTTGCCAGTCTTGCCATAAACAGCCAGTTGTTAATTAACTCAGTGGTAAATGCTGTCTGGGTGATGGCACCAGCGAGAGCTGTGAGGAACACTCTCACTGCCTGATTTTCAACAATAGCAGCCTGAGTTAGGCTTCCAAGTCTATCCTGAGGTACTTGCCTACAGTCGTGCAGTTGGGAGTAAACGGGGGTAAACAGAGTTTATCCAGGTGTCCTTTGGGGAATATGGACTTCCGTTTGGGAGTTACCCCGGTGACAGGTTAGACCCCCCGCCCTTCTGGGATGCCACCTGATGTACTGGGATTTCATTGAGCCTCCCCTGCTCAATCAGCCTGGGCTCCCTCTCCCTGCTTTGCTGAATGAGGCTCTCTGGCCTCTTGCAGCACACACACACACACAGGTCGGGCCGTGCCCCACTGCAGACACAGACTGAAGTCAGCTCTGTGCCAGAGGACTCCCCCAGCACTCACACGCACACCCCTTTTTGGGAGATAAACCCAAAATAATATTGTCTTGTGTGGTATAGAAAAATCTGCACAGTGCAAGTGCATAAAAATCCGCCTTCTTCCTCAATGTGAAGAGAGATGTGCACACTTCTTGCCCCCCCGCCAGTTAGAAATTACACAAACTGGGTTTTACTATAAACAAGAAATGAGTTTATTAACTACCAAAGGTGGATTTTAAGTGAATATAAGAGATAGCAGACAGAACAAAGCAGATTACTGAGCAAATAAAACAAAGTAGGCCAGCTAAGCTCAATATACTTAAGAGACAGGTTACAAAATGTAATTTCTTACCGTAAATGTTATTTTCGGCAGGTTGCAAAGTTTCTGTGGTTTAGAGTTCCAGTTATTTCTTTTCAGACTGGACCCCTGTCTCAGTCTGGACTCCCCTCTTGCCTTCCCTTCAGGTGTCTTTAGCAGTCTTTCTTCTTGGGCAGACAGGCCATGGAGAGGAGGAGTCCTATTTGCCTTCCTCCCCACACTTAAATAGGATTTACATGAGGGGGGAATCCTTTGTTTCCCAAACTTGACCCCCTTCCCTTCCATTGGAAAGATACAAGAAGTCCCAGGTAATGTTTATTATCCGATGACAAGACCACCTGACTCTGTGGTATCACAGCGTCTAGAAGTCGGTGGCAGTTTGGAGCATTGGCAGGAAGGCCAAGCCTTTTCTCAGTCCATTGTCCTCGCTGATGGGCCATCCACCTTGTCTGGCTTTTCCATTGTTGTACCTGAAGTGTTAGCAGTGGGCATCACTCAAAGTAGCAAAGTTGAAATACAGGTGCATAGTCAATAGTCCTAACTTTAGATATAGAAATGATACAAGCATAGAAATTGGATAATCGCATTCAGTAAATTATAACCTTTCCAATGAAATCTTACAAGACCCACCTTGCATCAAGTACATCTCAGTTATGTCCTATTCATATCATAAGCATATCTTCATAAAGAATATAGAGTGAAACTTCACAGCCCCCCTTCTTTTTTTAACACTACATCACTGCCTGCCTGATTCCCACAAGGGTTCAGCATTTGCAAGAAATCTTTATAATGATTTTCTCTCTCCAGCTGCACTTGGAGAATCCCTCCCCTTCTGTGCATGTGACCAACAGCACAGATCCAGGCTGGGCTCAGGAAGTTCACAGTGTTAGTCCAGTGTCACAGATGTGCTGATGCCAACAGCCGGTTAGTGCCACAGTGAATGCAGGGTCTCAGCTCCCTGCAGGAGAGAATCCTGATGTGGCAGACAGCTAGAGCCTCCTGCATGAGTTTCAGCAGCGTGAGCCATTAGCATCTCAACACCTGCCTGATCCCAGTGACCTGAATCAATCTCATTGCTGCTGTGCGGCCTTCCAGCCCAGCCGGCTGAATTCACAGAGGACACTAAGGGGAAGGTGAATAACAGAACAACCTTAATTTTCTGCTACCTTCAGCTTTATACTTCTTCAGTATGGCCCCCTAGTGGCCTGTCTAAAAAGTGTCTCCAGAGAATAGGAGGGAACAATAGGAAAACATTCATTCAACCATTCACTAAACATCAGCACAGAATATGAAAAAAAAAAAAAACAGCCCAGTAAAGGCTGGACAGACTGTCTGACCTGTCAGCCTCATGCCAGGAGATTGTCTTTGCCAGGTAGAACACTTGTCTGGCTACTAAATCCCTGAGTTCCTCAGGTTCCCAAGATCTGACCTAGCCTTTCAGAAAGGAGGGAGACTCTTAGATCTAGTTGGCTTTCTTCTCACACCCAGGTTCTGGAGGAGATGGTGGCTGGTCTATATGAGCAGGGGGATCATCACTCACAGGTTCAGCCTGCAGGTCGGGATCTGAATGCTCCAGAGATTTTACCTGCTGAAACAACCAAGTGTCAGATGATACTCCAGAACTCAAATACAGTAAGATCGAGGGGTGTTCAGCTGTGCCTGTACTATTCCTTCTTCTGGGGAGCCTTTCAATGAGACATGATCTCCTGTATTCAGCTCCCTCAGGGGTTTGATTCTGTGATGTCTGACAAAGTTTCTCTTCTGACGGCTTTAGGTTGTTCTTCCTCCCTTGGTAGCACTGGAAACTCAGGCCAATGTGGGTCTAAGAGTGAAGCGATGGTTGGGATGATAGACCTCAACTCAGCAACTCATAAGGGCTACATCCATTTGTCAGGGTGCTGGCCTGTATGGGAACAGGGCCAGATAAGGTCTGTGGGTTTTGTAAAAAGCTGTTTCACCATTTTTACTGAAAGTTCTGCTTCCCCATGGTTTTGTAAAGACTGGGATGTCACATGGGTGAAACTGGAGGGATTTGCAAACTTAAAAGTTTGATACAAACTGAGGATCCTTATCAGAGAGGACTTGCTGTGGGATTCCATTGAAGCCAAACATGGATTTCATCCTGATCCCACTGTCTGTGATGTAGTGGTCAGCAGCTTGGCTAGTTCACTAAATCTTGAAAAGCAACCAATGACTAGAAGAGAGGTTCCATTAGCCAGCTGGAGAAGATCTTCCCACCATGATGTGTCTGGGGCACGGAAGATAACGATGGTTCTGGTTGGTTGGTTCTCATGTGAATGCAGATCTCAGAGTTCTCACCTCTCTCTGGTACTTGTTCCTCAGGCAAGGCCACTGAACTGGCGGTTGAGCTGTTACTGTGTGTTTGGGGCTGGTTTGGTGGCCCCTGTGCAGTTTTTCTGGGGATGACTATTCTGGACCCCTTCAACAACAGCCTGGGGTCTAGGCTAAGATCACCTGAAACCACCCAGTGCAGCTTCCTCGAGAAGTCCGATGTTGCCCTTTTGTCCAGACCTCTTTGCAGTGGGTCATAACTTCGCAATTCATCTGCCTTTGGTTTTCCTTTCACTTTGGAGAGTACGTCTACATCGTAATCACAGGGTGTGATCACAGCTAGAGCTGACACACTGGCTCTAGCTTTAATCTAGCGAGCTCAGGTATCAGAGCAGTGAAGCCACAGCACCATGCGCTTCATCAGCTCTGTACAAGCCCATCCAGAACCCTGTGCTAGCCTGGGACTAGTCTGTGTTGAAGCTTCTGCTGATGTAGCTTCACTGCTCTGGTACCCAAGCTAGGTAGATTAGAGCAGCAGTTCCCCCACTTTTTCCTAAGACTACCCAGTAACAGCATTTTACTTTTCTTGTGACCCACCGTGACCTATCTGCACCCTCCACCCCAGCACCACAACACTGTATCCTGGCCCAGTGCAGAGGGGCAGCCCCAGGGTTGGAGAGTGAGCCAGCACCTCACGCACCCACCAGCAGCAGCTGCTGTTCCATGGGGCTGGGCTCGGCTCCCTGCTCTGGGTGTTGTGAGCTGGCACATGGGGTTGCATGACCTGTCAGGTTTGGCTCATCCTCCCCTCCATAATTATGGAGGATCAGCAGGGCCAGACCCTGAGTGGTGCTGCAACCCCATGTGCCAGGTTGAAACATATGGAGTGGGGAGCTGGTTTTGACTTCTCCTCCAGGCAGCATGGACATTTCCCCAGGAGGTTCATATGCATATATATACTTCACTGACATTGTGAGCCTCACTCATCTGGGTTATGGCTTGAACATTTCCTGGGTCTGCTCTGACCTCTGTCCCTCAATGATTTGACCTGTTTTCTGAGACCTCACCCTTATTGATTAATTTTAGGCCTAACTTCTCTAGTCCCTTTACTACTGGGAAGAGACATTGGCCATGTTGGCTCTGCATTGACCTGTGTATGGGAATATAATTCATTTGGCAGAGGACCTCTTTACCCCTTATGACGTTTTCCCTTTGAAGTGCTCAGAGGCAGATGATTTGCTGAGCAGTACTTCATTGAAACAAAAGCCTCCAAAACCTTCTAGGTGTGATGAAAGCCGTCAATATGCAGATTCCCTCTTTGATCTTCTGGACCAGTCCAGATGCCTGATTTCTCCACGGAGACAAAGCAATCGGACTTCCAATAGCTCGAAACCTCTCACACAGGGTTGTAACCATCTCTCAGCTTTTAGCTGTTCTGTCTGCTGCAGGTAGAGAACACTGTCCCTAGCAGGCAGTTGCTGGACGAGAGAAGGTAGGAACAGGCCTCAGAGGCCTACAGGAAACCCTGGGAATACACCGTGGTGTGCAGCTGCTCTAATAGGACAACCCCTGTGGACATGATGTGCAGCTCAAGCCTGTCTGGGACCGGTGAATCTCTTGCCAACTTCAATAGTTGAAACATCAGGAATCAGGTCCCAGAATCATGAGACTGGCTTAAAAATCATGCACTGTTTTAAAGCAATACGTTTGGGTTCTGGTCTTTTGCCTGCTGTGTCAGAGCCTTTAGGGGGCCCTCTGTTTTCAAGCTTTTCTCCACAACCATGCTCCCACCTCCTGCAGCCGGCAGAGACATGGTGAAGTGAAGCATGTGCCATGATGGTGGAATCACCCGCTGACAGAGCCTGTCTTCAGGAGAGTCACTAATGACGGCTATAGACCTTAGAGACTATAGACAGTCTTCTTGGGAAAATGGGAAGACCTTACTTCCTATGAAGGAGAGCATGTCCAAAAACATCAAATTTGTGTGTGTGTGTGTGTTTTTAATTTCTCATAAATACTTTTTGTTTTTCAATGGAAATCTAAACCCAAAACGATAACATTGAGGAACTTCTTGGTTTTTGAAAACCCCAGAGTGAAAAGGGGCGGGTTGTGCTGATTTGTTGTTTGGCGTGTGTTCCTTTTCTTTTCTTAGACTCAGGTCTACAGAGTGTCAGTCCTACTGAGCCTCAGGCCACGCTGTCTTCAAGGTTTTGGAGATGTACCCTACCTGTCCTGGACATGGTCCCTGCCAGCTTATGTGACACTGGCTTTGCTGACCTTAGAGCTGGGAGAGAGAGAAAATGTGTCTATCCAATTCCCTTCAGTTGCCCGGTTTTCAGTCTGGCCCGAAAGTCCTTGGACGAGGGTCCACTGACCCAAGACATGGTTTTAACAAAAAAAAAAAAAAAGAAAGAAAGAAAATTTTCACAAACACTTTGACTTTCCCAAATTTACATTTCATGATAAAATTCCATAATCTTTTGGGGCTAAATCAGTAACAGAAAACAGGAAATCAGTGTGTTCCCAAAACTATGTTATGTAAAGTTTGTAATTTAAAAGGTACAGAAGTAAGCTGAAAAGGAAGATGTAGACTTTGCCATTCCCTTTGACACAGTTCACTGTTCCTGGCCAATGAGAGCTGCGGGAAGTGGCGCGGGCCGCAGGGACATGCTGTTCACCACTTCCTGCAGCTCCTATTGGCCAAGAGCAGCGAACTACAGCCACTGGGAGCTGCGGGCGGCCATGCCTGCGGACGGTCAATATAAACAAACTGTCTCGCGGCCTGCCAGTGGATTACCCTGATGGGCCGCGGGCCTCCCGCAAGACACAGGTTGCAAACCACTGACATAGATCCACAGATTTTAAGGCCAGTTGGAATGACTAAATAATCCGGCCTAACCCCTGTACACATATCACTGGCCACTAAAGTCTTCCGTGTGTAAACAGAGTCTGAATGAGCTCGCCCTTGACCTCTAGTGGTGAGCTGTGGAAAAAGACTTCAGAAGCTGATCTTGTTTGCACGGACGCACCCACCCTACCTAGGTGCTCAGAATGATGGGACTACTTGCCCAAATGCTCACTTGTGGCTGGTGTTGAATCCCAAGTTTCCTTGTTATTGGGGCAGGAGTAATAAAGCCTTCTTATTCTTTGTTGCACCAACTGAGGGCAGCAGAACTGTACCTGGCATACCCTGATGGAGGGACTCACCCTCCACAAACGGCACTCGCTAGGCAGGGGACATAGGTTCCAAAGGCCAATGGGTTGAGAGAGGGACTTGGACTCTCTCTGTCATTTGCCCAGGGTCTAATAAAAGAGCTATTTTAGATTCTGTTGAGAGTCTTGTTTCATGCTGTAGAGCTGAAATCAGTTATATCTGGGTCTAAATATTAGACCTGCTTTGGGACAGTGTCTCTCTTGCAAGAGACTGTGCACTAGAGCTGTGTCAAGTGTGGGAGCCTTGAAGACATGGTGAGTGGGAAGCTGCCAGAGAAGTGTGGCAAGTGGCTGGTGGAGAGGGCCAGAGCAGAGCCCCACAGAGGCGTGACAATTGGCTGTTGGGGCAATGAGCAAGTGCCTGAGCAGTGTAAGGTGCTTCCTTACCCTGCCCCCTCCACTTAGGGTGGGATGTAAACTCAGCAACTGTGAGTGGGGTACAGAGAAGGGACTGGCACGTTAAAGAGACTTTTGGGTTGCTGGACTTAAGACCCTGAAGGGAAAAGGACACTGCCCAACTTACTTGCTCTTGTCTTTTGCTCATGGTTTCCTTTATCAGCCTCGTTGTGGTGTTTTCCCAAATTAATGCTGAGTTACTTCCCTCTTTTTGTTAAAAGTTTTTGCTACACTCAGACTCTGTGCTTGCAAGAGGAGAAGTATTGCTTCTTAAAGGCGTCCAGAGGGTGGTGTGTAATTGTTCCAAGTCTCTGGGTGGGGCTCGAGTTTTGTGTTGTGTTGTTGAAAAGGAACCCCAGATAATGAACCTGGCCCTTGTTGCTGCTGGCTCCACCTGTCAGAAGGGTTACACCTGCACAGAGCCCACCAACCTGAATTAGACCAAAGTGTAAGAGGCCTCAGGAGAATAAACTATTGTGTGCCACATGCAGAGATTAGGAGGGACTGAGGGGCACCAATACCTGAGGCCCCTGCAATGGCAGGGAATTGATTTGGTGAAATATACCCAGATCCTGCCTTCAGGGAACTGATGGGCAGGATCTCCTGGGAGGCTAATATGAGGGGAAAAGGAGTCCAGGAGAGCTGGCTGTATTTTAAAGAAGCCTTATTGAGCGCACAGGAACAAACCATCCCTATGTGCAGAAAGAATAGCAAATATGGCAGGCAACCAGGTTGGCTTAACAGAGAAATCTTTGGTGATCTTAAACTCAAAAAGGAAGCTTACAGGAAGTGGAAACTTGGACACAAGACTAGGAAGGAGTATAAAGATATTGCTCGAGCCTGCAGGGGTGTAGTTGGGAAGGCCAAAGCACAATTGGAGTTGCAGCTAGCAAGGGATGTAAAGGGTAACAAGAAGGGTTTCTACAGGTATGTTAACAAAAAGAAGAAGGTCATGGAAAGTGTGGGAAACTTACTGAATGGGGGAGGCAACTTAGTGACAGATGATATGGAAAAAGCTGATGTACTCAATGCTTTTTTTGCCTCGGTCTTCACAGACAAGGTCAGCTCCCAGACTGCTGCACTGGGCAGCACAGTATGGGGAGGAGGTGAGCAGCCCTCAGTGGTGAAAGAACAGGTTAAGGACTATTTAGAAAAGGTGAACATGCACAAGTCCATGGGGCTAGATGCAATGCACCTGAGAGTGTTGAGGGAGTTGGCTGATGTGCTTGCAGAGCCATTGGCCATTATCTTTAAAAACTCGTGGTGATCGGGGAGGTCCGGGATGACTGGAAAAGGGCAAATATAGTGCCCATCTTTAAAAAAGGGAAGAAGGACAATCCGGGGAACTACAGACAGGTCAGCTTCACCTCAGTCCCTGGAAAAATCATGGAGCAGGTCCTCAAGGAATCCATTCTGAAGCACGTAGAGGAGAGAAGGTAATCAGGAACAGTCAACATGGATTCACCAAGGGCAAGTCATGCCTCACCAACCTGATTGCCTTCTATGATGAGATAATTGGCTCTGTGGATATGGGTAAAGCGGTGGATGTGATATACCTTGACTTTAGCAAAGCTTTTGATACGGTCTCCCACAGTATTCTTGCCAGCAATTTAAAGAAGTATTGATTGGATGAATGGACTATAAGGTGGATAGAAAGCTGGCCAGATTGTCAGGCTCAATGGGTAGTGGTCAACTTCTCAATGTCTAGTTGGCAGCCGGTATCAAGTGGAGTGCTACAGGGGTCAGTCCTGAGGCCAGTTTTGTTCAACATCTTTATTAATGATCTGGATGATGGGATGAATTGCACCCTCAGCAAGTTTGCAGATGACACTAAACTGGGAGGAGAGGTAGATATGCTGGAGGGTAGGGATAGGGTCCAGAGTGACCAAGGTTGAGGTTCAACAAGGACAAGTGCAGAGACCTGCACTTAGTTCGGAAGAATCCCATGCACAGCTACAGGCTGGGGACCGACTGGTTAAGAGGCAGTTCTGCAGAAAAGGACCTGGGGATTACAGTGGACGAGAAGCTGGATACGAGTCAGCAGCATGGCCTTGTTGACAAGAAAGGCTAATGGCATATTGGGCTGCATTAGTAGGAGCATTGCCAGCAGATCGAGGGAAGTGATTCTTCCCCTCTATTTGGCGCTGGTGAGGGCACATCTGGATTACTTTGTCCAGTTTCAGGCCCGACAGTAAGGATGTGGACAAATTGGAGAGAGTCCAGTGGAGGGCAATGAAAATGATTAGGGGGCTGGGGCACATGACTTATGAGGAGAGGCTGAGGGAATTGGGCTTCTTTAGTCTGCAGAAGAGAAGAGTGAGGGGGGATTTGATAGCAGCCTTCAACTCCCTGAAGGGGGGTTCCATAGAGGATGGAGCTAGGCTGTTCTCAGTGGTGGCAGATGACAGAACAAGGAGCAATGGTCTCACGTTGCAGTGTGGGAGGTCTAGGTTGGATATTAGGAAACACTATTTCACTCAGAGCGTGGTGAATGGGTTACCTAGGGAGGTGGTGGAATCTCCATCCTTAGAGATTTTTAAGGCCTGGCTTGACAAAGCCCTGGCTGGGATGATTTAGTTGGGATTGGTCCTGCTTTGAGCAGGGGAAAGGACTAGATGACCTCCTGAGTTCTTTTCCAACCCTAATCTTCTATGATTTTAAGCACATGAGATAAATAATATTCTCTACCACTTCAGAGTATTTCTTCAGCCCCAACCCCATGTGGGGTGGAGAATCCATCCATCCGTAATTTGTTCCCATGTTAATCAGCCCATTAAAAACTTGTGCTTTGATTCAGATTTCAATGTCTCTGGCATTAAATTCCAGCCATTGGTTCTTGTTTTGCGTTTTTGTGCTAGATTAAAGAGCCCTTTAGTACTCAGTACTTTCTCTTTGTGAGGGTATTTATGCACCATAATCAAGTCACCTCTTGATCTTCTTTTTGATACACTGACCAGGTTGAGCTGTTCTGTCTCTCTATAAGACATTTTTTCAGCTCCTGAATAATGTTTGTAGCCCTTCTCTGTTTTTCACCATCCTTCTTCAATTTGCACCATCCTTTTTAGAATGTGTACACCAGAACTCGATGCAATAGTCCAATATCGGTCTGACCAATGCTGTACAGGGGTAAAATCACCTCCCTACTGCTAGTCACTATTCTCCTGTATATATATATATATATATATAGTGACAGGGTCGGGCCAGATGGCGATAGGAGAGTAATTTTTTTTTTTAAGCAAAAGATGTTTTTTTTTTATTTGCATAACACACTTATAAAGTAAAAACAGCAGGATATGCAATGTGTAACACAGCAACCAATCACAATTGTTTTCTCATTAGCTTCAGGGGAGGGAAGTGTTCAAGCTTGCCTGGGCCCAGAGCGGGGGGCTTCCTCGACTCTCGTGGTCTTCCACCCTTCTGAGTTACCTGGTGTCCCAGAGCGAGGGGGCTTCATCGACTATCGTGGTCTTCCACCCCCTCGAGTTACCTGGCGCCACGCCCGAGTGTCACCAACAATTCCCTCCTCTGAAAGCACCCAACAAGAGGGGCAGGCTGTGGGGTGGACAATCCGGGGGGGGGGGGGGGGCACGTGCACCCACGTGTGAAAGGACCCCTCTAAGGTGGTGGTGTCCGCAGCAGCAATGGCTGGGGCTGGGGTCCCTTACTCTCTCCCCCAATCAAAGGGTCAGACAAAGGGACCCGGACGGGGACACCGAGCAGAGAACCTCGGACAGCACCCTCCGCTCCTCAAAAGCATCAAGGGAGTCGGTGGACGCAGCCCAGAGGAACTCCGCCCAGATACGTGAACGGACCAAGGACGGAAAATGGCCCCACAGTCACAGAAAACTCCATTGGCCAACCTCCTCCCTCTGGTTTTATAGATGGCCTTTTTAGCCAGGGCCAGGAGGAGGTTAACTAGGAGATCCCGCGACTTTGTGAGGCCACAGATGGGGAGTGCATAAATAAAAAGGTGAGGGGAAAAATGCAATCAAAAACATAATAGGAGATTTGTGAGGAGGTGGAACAGGGGCTGCAGCCTGGCGCACTCCAAATATACGTGCCCCAGGGTTTCCCTCACACCACAAAAGGGACAAGTATCTGGGACAGGGGGAACCGCGCCAAGTATGTGCCCGTGCTCACAGCTCCATGAAGGAGCCGCCAACTGATGTCCCTGACGGGCCTCGGAACCAAGGTGGAATATAGGCTGGCCCACCGGGGCTGCTCATCCTCCAAAGGTGGCAGAAGGTATCGCCACTTTGTGTCGGGGCGGGACACTTGGGTGAGGGTGTGAAGGGTGTGGAGCACGAGTGTGTATAGATGTTTCCTTGGCGCAGTTTGGAAGCGTACGAGATGCAGTTCCTTTCAGCTAGCTCGCAGTGAAGGGGTGAGGGGGTCGATTGGGTCTGTGGGGCAGGGGTCCAATTAAAAGGTCCGGAGGGCCTGGGGTACAGGGTGGGCGGGGTGTGCCCTCGAGCAGGACACGGTCGAGGTAAGCTCTAGCAGCGGGCGGCAAAGCGGCCTTCACCTCCTGATCTACGCGCTGGGGGGTACGAGGTCTGGAGAGCCCCATGCGCCGAACGAGTGCCAGGGGATCCAGCCAGTCTCCCCAGTTGTAGTCCAGGAGGTCTCCGACTCTCGTGACTTCTGCCAGGATCAAGCTCTGGCGCACCGAGTGGGACTCTGCCACCTGCACACGGAGCTGGGGGTTGTGTAGCAGGGGCTCCGTGATGAGATCTACCCCTCGGTGGCCGCCACGGACCTGGTCGTTAAAAACAGTTTCCAAGTCCGGAGGAGGTCCTGGTAGAAGACCGGAAGCCCCGAGAGGTCTCGCGGAAGACCTTCCGGACGGAGATAAAAGAGCTGCCGGTCATATCGGAGCCCTCGGATGCGGCGCAGGATGGTGTGCGCCAGTGTGCTCCACGCCGAACTGCCTGCACCATAGAGGAGCCTCTGTAGGGCCTGGAGGCGGAAGACACGGACCTGAGTGTGTAGACACTTTAGGCCCTGTCCTCCTTCTTTCAGGGGTAGATGAAGAACCCCTACAGGGGCCCAGTGCGTTCCTGACCAAAAGAACCCCAGAATCGATGTCCGGAGGTTGGTCAGGAAACCCGGGGCCGGGGCCAGGGTGTTGAGCCGGTACCAGAGTATGGACAGGACTAGTTGATTAAGCACCAGCGCTCTCCCTCGGAGGGAGAGACATCGGAGTAGTCCCGTCCATTTCCGGAGCCGCTCTATCACCCCGCCCTCTAAATTTTGCCAGTTTTCTGGCAGAGAGGGATGCGTGGCAGAAAGGTAAACGCCGAGGTAGAGCAGCGGATCCTCGCTCCACCGGATGGTCTGAAGCGTGGGTGGGAGGGAGCTCGCCTTCCGCCAGACTCCTACCGCCAAGCCAGAGCTCTTGACCCAGTTGACCCGGGTGGAGGAGGCTGCCGAATAGATGGCCTGGCAAGCCTCCACCTGCGCCAAGTCGCCGGGGTCCTGGATCACGAGGAGCACGTCATCAGCGTACGCCGACAGGACCAGCTGCAGCTCCAGCTCCCTCAGCACCAACCCTGTCAACCTCCTGCGGAGGAGACAGAGGAAGGGCTCGATCGCCAGAGTGTACAGGTGGCCTGAGAGGGGGCACCCCTGCCATACTCCTCTCCCGAAGCTGACCGGTTCAGTCAGGGTCCAGTTGAGCTTAACGAGACACTCTGCGGAAGTGTACAGCACCTGGAGAAAACCCACAAACTGGGGTCCGAAGCCAAATGCCTGCAGAGTGCTCAGGAGGTACCCGTGGTCCACCCTATCAAAAGCCTTCTCCTGACCTAGGGGCAGGAGGGCGAACAACAGACCGTCTCTACGCCCGAGTTCCAAAAGGTCCCGAACCATAAATAGGTTATCAAAGATACTGCGGTACGGGACGGTGTACGTCTGGTCTGGGTGGATCACGTCCGCCAGCACAGACCCTAGCCGCAGTGAGATTGCTTTCGCTACGATTTTGTAGTCCGTGCTGAGGAGTGAGACGGGACGCCAATTTCGTAAATCGTGGAGGTCCCCCTTCTTCAGCAATAAGGCGAGCAGAGCTCGCCTGCACGAAAGAGGGAGGACCCCGCTCTGCAGAGACTCGGCCCAGACGGTGACTAGGTCTGGGCCGAGGACGTCCCAAAACACGCGGTAGAACTCCACAGTCAGCCCGTCCATGCCTGGAGACTTCTTATTGGGCATACGACACAGGGCTTCTGAGAACTCGGCCAGAGTGAGAGGCAACTCTAGCTGGTCTCGGTCGCTCGCGCTGACCATAGGGAGCTCCTCCCAAAGCACTCTGCAAGCGCCAGGGTCGGTCAGGTCCGGGGAGAAAAGACTTGCGTAAAAGGCTCGTGCCCTCCCACACATCTTTACCGGTTCCGTGAGGGGGGTGCTGTCTTCTGCCAGGAGGCAGGTGACATGTTTCTTAGCCCCCCTTGTTTTCTCCAGGGCATAGAAGAAGCGTGAGCCGCGATCCATCTCCCGAAGGAGGCGGATGTGGGATCGAACAAAGGCACCCCTGGCCCGATGGTCCTCGAGGGCCCGGAGCGCCTCCCGCTTCTCCCGGCACGCTCCGCAGAGGAGCGGGTCTTCAGGGCTGGCGTCCAAACACCTCTTCAGCTCTAAGACCTCCTGTTCCAACTCCTCTATCGTCGCATTTCTCTGTCGGCTGGTGCCCCGGGTGCAGTTGCAGCAGAAAAGCCGGGCGCGCACCTTCCCCAAGTCACACCATCGCCGCGCCAAGGGAAAGGCACGCCGCTGCCCTCGCCAGGCCAGCCAGAATTCCCGGAAGGACGTCACGAAGTCTTCATCCTCCAACAGGCTGTTGTTAAAATGCCAAAAGGCTGGCCCTGGCCTCTCCGCACAGAGGGAGGCTGTCACGGTGGCTAGTTGATGGTCAGAAAATGGGGCCAGCCGAATGCTGGAGGAGTGGGCGCATGAGAGATGGAAGCATGATAGATAAATGCGGTCCAACCAGGAGTGGCTCGACCGATGGGCTTCCACCCGGACAAAGGTGAATGTGGAAGTGTCATCCGGGTGGTGGTCAAGCAGATGTCCACTAGGGAGTGATGTTCAACTATCTCCCAGAGGGTGTCTGCGGCAGCCGGGCTCTGCTCGGTCCCCGAGCGGTCTCGCTCCTCGAGGGTGGTATTAAAATTCCTTCCCAGAACCAGGCACTCGTGAGAATCTAAGGTGCCGAGGAAGGCGGACGCCTGCTGATAGAATTGCAGCCGCTCCGGGCCCGATGTCGGGGCATAGACGTTAACGAGGTTAACCACGAGCCCCTCTATACGGACACGGAGAGGCAGCAGGCGACCTGGCACGGCCTCGGCGACCCCGAGCACCTCAGGCCATAGGTCGGGGGAGAACAGGGTCACCACTCCAGCCTGCCGAACAGTGGAATGGCTAAAGTAGACCCTGTCCCCCCACTCCAGCCGCCAACTGTCTTCGGCGGTCGGATCCATATGGGTCTCCTGCAGGAAAATCACAGAGTACCCTCCCTCCCGAAGGAAGGAGAGCACCTGGGACCTGCAGAGAGCCCTCCTACAACCCCGGCTGTTCAACGTTGTGATGGTGAGAGGTGTCATGGGGAAGGCCGGGGGGGATCCTCACTGGCAGGGATCGCAAGGCCGCGCAACAGTCCTTGACCCATCCCGTAGGTGAGTAAATGGTCACGGAAGACGCGGACCCGCCAGTAGGCTGCGGCATCCTGCTTCCCCGTCCCTTTACCTTCCCCCATGAGGGCCCTTGTGGCCGGAGGACTTGAAAAAAATCCCCCCATCGCTGGAGAGCAAGCTGTACCTTGTTGCAGGAGCCACGGACATCCTCTAAAAACTTCCGCAGCTCTCCTTGCAGCTCAGGGCGGGGGTGGGATTACGGTTTCCCAGTTGTTCCCTGGCGGGGCCCTTGGTGCAGCCCCGTGATCCACTAAAATGGACAAGCAGGGTGCAGACCCCCGATGGGGTGCCTGATGGGCTGGAGCTTCTAGGTCCGCCTGAAGCTCTGGGGCGATGGGGGCGGTGGAGGGAAGATAGCAGCTCCTTATGGGTCGGGGCAGGAGAACACAAAGGCCGCTCCCTGGGGGTTATCAGTTGGGAAAGGGAAGGAGACAGCCCGGGGGGGCGGCAATAACATTGCAGGAGGTAAATTGGATAGGGGTAGGGGCAGGGGCAGGGGCAGGGGCAGGGGCAGAGGTGAGGTTCTGGGTTTCGGGAGGCAACCAGCTGGATGGTGGCGCCTCCCGATCAGACTCGAGGGTTAAGGGGGTGGGGAGGGAGCTCTCAGTGATACCGGGCGCAGGCTCTCTGGTGGATTTAGTGGCCACAGCATCAGAAGGTGGATTATCTTCTGTTGGGCCCCCGCCCGGGAAGGAAATCGATTGCTCCGCACCAACGGGGGGTGCCCCGGCGACTCGTGTCCCGGCCGAGTGGCATCGGCTGTCACCTGAGCAGGCTCGGTGGTCATCAGCAGGGTGCCATCAGCAGCCGGGTCGATCGAGGAGCCCCTGGACTCCTCCGAGGTGGGAGCAGAAGCAGCAGTTAGGGGGAGGGAGCATGGGGAAAAGAGGGGTGGAGTGAGGTCGCCCAAATCGAGGTTTGCTGGCAAAAGGTCATCCTCCCCCTGGGCGACCGGGGTCAGATCTAGGGCCTCTATCTCCTTGAACATGGAGAAGAGGACACTTTCCATCGCCCCAGGGTTCTCCCCACCGGCACCTGCCACGATGGTTGCCTCGGGGTTCACGGGGGCTTTGGGTAGCGTCAGGACAGAAGGGGCTTCCTCGAGGCTCTTGGAGAGGAAGGTCTCCCGTGGAGGGGAGACACTACCCTCCGATGCTGCCACATCTTTCCCGGCTGACACTGGTGGATGGGACGCACTCGTGGGCAAAGCGGAAGATTCGGCATCTGTGCCCCCTTCCTGGTCTTCCAGGGGGGTCTTCGCCTCGGGTAGATGAGGTGGAGCTCGAGCCTTCCGCTTGCCTCGCTTCCCCTGGACTAGGGCCCAGCCCTCCATGGCATCATCTGGGGGCTGGTTAGCAGGGGTCGTGTCAGGGGGTAATGGCGATGGCTCAGGGACTTGCGGGGGGAATGGTGGGGCGGCATAAGGTAGGGAGGATTCTCCCTGGGGCAGGCTCTCTCTCATGCCTGGTGGTATATCTGTTACACCCTCCTCCTTAGGCCCCGCTAGATTGTCAGCAGCGAGGGCGGGGCTCTCCCACTCATCTGGGTGTTGTAGGGGAGGTTCCCCTTGGGCCTGAGTGGGAGTAGTGGTAGTCAGAAGAGGAGAGGGGGGCGTGTTCGGGTACCGGGTGGCCAGGGGCGTCGGCAATGACGGGGCTGATGTCCTGCCAGGTCTCGGGTCCCAGGTGCCCCTCCTTGCCGGGCTAAGGGGCAGTCCCTCCGGACATGCCCCGACGCCCGGCAGAGGTAGCACCGGGCTTTCCTGTGGAAAAGTACATCCAGTAACGGGTCCCCTGGTGGGGGACTAGGAAGAACCCTTCGAGCGCCTCTCCGTCATGCGCCGCCAATGGCAGTAAAAGTTGCACTTGCCGGCGGAAGGAAAAAAATGTAACGGAGGGTGGGGTCCTTGCAGCCCAACGGGACAGGGCTGATAACAGAAACAGGTTTCCCCAGGGTGGAAAGGGCGGGTAGCATGTCAGCACTGGGGAGAAAAGGAGGGACAGAGGTCAGGACCAGGCGGACGCCCAGGTCCTCTAGCGGCTCTAGGGGGACAAACACTCCCCCCACTGCCAGGCCCCTGTTCACTGCTTCCTGGGCGGCAGCCTCCGATGCTAAGAAGAAAACGTTCCCGTACATTTTGGAGGCTGCCACAATGGCCGAGGGACCCACCACCCTCGCCAACGCCCGCACATAGGTCTCCATGTGGGGCAAGGTGGGCACCAGGAGACATCGGACACCGTGCTTCCTTGTCATGGTGGGAAAGGGGCCCTGGCAGCTATTGATGGTGGCGGAGGTGGTGGGCGGGAGAGATGACGAGGCGGGAGGGCTGCCGCCGCCCAGGCATACATCATGGGGGCTGAGGGAGGGATATCCGCAGAGCTGGTGGAGGGGGCAGCGGGGGGAGGACGCCGTGGTCGGTGGCGGGGCCGCAGCAGTGGGGGTGGCCCCTGCCATGGAGGGCCCAGTGGTTTTAGCGGGGCGCTTCCCCTTCTTCTTGCCCTGGCCTTTCCTGCTGGCTGGAGGGGCTTCCCTAGAGACTGGGGAGGCGATGGGCATGGCAGCAGCGGAGGCCACCCCGGTGCCCTCCATTACCGATGCCCCAGGGGGGGTGGTGGCAGGTGGTTAACAGGTGTTGGGGTCAGATAGAAAGGGACAAGCTGTGGGGTGGACAATTCGGGGGGGGGCACATAAACCACCGTACGCTTGTCCAGAGAGTCCTGTTTGTTTGGCTGGTGCTTCTGGTCCACGCGGTGGAATCAGGGCGAGCAGCTGAGTCCAGAGGCAGATATTAGATAGCCAGCAACGATGGTGGAGCAGGGGGGCACTGAGGAAGGTCATGGTGTGGGGGTTGGGAGGACACAGATGGATCCGGGGGGAAGCTCCGTGCCACACCTCCCATGTCCCTACAAACACAATTAAGACACAGTCAAGGCCTCCCCCCACATGAGAGCACAGTTGGAAAGTTACTCAGTCTTAGGCCCCCTCCAGGGCAATTTGTAGATTCTCCGGGCGGTGTTCCTCTGGTGGACGGCTTTTTCTCTGTCTATTCCGGGCTTTCTTTTTTTCAGCAACAGCATTCCAGAAATGCCAAAGTAAGTGATAAGAGTCCTCTCAACCAAAGACGGGTCTGCAGACAAACAGAAAGCAGCTGGGTCTGAGGGCTGGGTCCTTCCACTCTTCCCCTCTGGGGAGCGGGCCGGCAGGACCCCCTCTCTCGGGGGGGGGGGTTTCAGTTGGAGCGGCAGCAGTGTCTGAGAGTGGGCGGGGGGGGCCTAACAGCTGGCCGGCAGCCGGACAGCACTCTAGCAACAGCAGGAAAGAAAAAAACAACAACAA
Organism: Natator depressus; assembly: GCF_965152275.1. Classification (NCBI taxonomy): domain Eukaryota; kingdom Metazoa; phylum Chordata; order Testudines; family Cheloniidae; genus Natator; species Natator depressus. Next base: position 213,513,758 of record NC_134234.1, on the reverse strand, counting down.
AAAGAAAAGAAAGGGAGGAGAAGGGGGGGAGAGCATCTGGCCCGGTCTGGGGGGAAGCCGAGAGCAGGGGCAAAAAGCAAGGAAAGCCCATGCCAGAGGGCAGCAGCAGGAGAGCAGGCTAAGTAGGTCCCTTTTCCCTGGGTAAGGGAACAGGGAAGGTTTTTTTTTTTTCGAAACAGAAAAGAATTTTATTGTGTAACACTTGCAAAGAGTTACCAAAGAAAACAAAACAAAATATGCAACAAAACAACGCAAACAGAAGGTATAACACAGCAGCTTTCAGGAGGGAGAAGTGTTCAGGCTAGCCTGGGCCCAAAGCAGGGGGGCTTCCTCGACACTTGTGGTCTTCCACCCTCCTGAGTTACCTGGTGGCCTAGAGCGGGGGGGCTTCCTCGACACTCGTGGTCTTCCACCCCCTCGAGTTACCTAGTGCCGCCCCCAGTGTCACCGATTATCCCTCTCCTGAGAGTGCCCGGCAAGATGGTCATGGCTGCGGGGTGGGCGGTTTAGGGGTTGCGGGGGTAGACACCCAAGAATTATAGGACCCCTCCTAGATGACAGTAATGATGGTATCCACAGCAGCAACGGCTGGGGCTGGTGTCTCTCGCTCTTCCCCTCAATCAAAGGCTCAGATGGAGGGAACCGGACGGGGTCACTGAGCAGAGAACCCCGGACAGCACCCACCGCTCCTCGAAGGCGTCAAGAGAGTCGGTGGACGCCGCCCAGAGGAACTCCGCCCGGATACGTGAATGTACTGAGGATCGGAAAAAGGCCCTACAGTCACAGGACGCTTCATGGGACAACCTCTTCTCTCTGGTTTTATAAATGGCTGTTTTAGCCAAGGCTAGGAGGAGGTTAACCAGGAGATCTCGCGATTTTGTGGGGCCATGGATGGGGAGTGTATAGATAAAAAGGTGAGGGGAGAAATGAAGCCAAAAGCGCAATAGAATATTTGTGAGGAGCCGGAAAAGGGGCTGCAATCTGGCACACTCTAGATATACGTGCACCAGGGTTTCCCTCACATTACAAAAAGGGCAAGTATCCGGGATGGGGGTAAACCGCGTCAGAAACACGCCCGTGCTCACAGCTCCGTGAAGGAGCCACCAACTGATGTCCCCAACGGGCCTCAGGACCAAGGTGGAGTACAGGCTGGCCCACCGAGGTTGCTCACCCTCCAAAGGTGGCAGGAGGTCCCGCCACTTTCTATCGGGGCGGGACACCAGGGTGTGGGCGTGAAGGGTGTGAAGTGTGAGTGTGTATAAATATTTCCGTGGTGCAAGTTGAAAACTGATAGGCTGCAGTTCATGCAGCCGGCTCACAGTGAAAGGGTGAGGGGTTTGTTGGGATCGGCAGGGTAGGGGCCCAATGGAAAGGTCCCATATGACCCCTGACCCTGTTGAATGCAGATGATTGGAAACTCCTTCTCTCATCATTTCTATTTCCATTCTATCCTTCTACAGATGAAGTGACCAAACTGCACACAAGATTGGTGGTGAAGGAAAGGAAGATATTTCTGTGAAATAGCGATGTACTCTGTGCGCATTCTGGTATTGATTTCACTGAGGGTTCATCCAGAGAGCACTTCTGGCTTCTCCACTAGTCAGTACTCAGCTCAGCATTGACTTTAAACTATATTCATAGATTGTCATGGAAATAAATATCCCACTGTGTGAAAATGATCAGTATTACTGGGGTTTCTAGTAACAACTCAGTGACTTGTTACTTGTTTTAGCCTTATTGCTTCAGTGGAAACCCAGATTCTTATTAACCCTCCTCTTGTCATTATTTTCTATTCAATTTATTTATTGTCCTAGCAGAAATATTCATGCTCTGTATTTATCGCTAATGGGGAATTCTTTTTACCGTTTCCTTCAGTTCAGGTGTGAATTACCCAGAGAGAATTTCCCGTTTATCTCCTTGGATTCAGGGAAAGTTTCAGATCTGAATTAGGTTTAGGAACAACCATGTTGCTCATCTCAGAATGTTCTCTTGCCGGTGTCTCACTTTTACCACATGCCTGATAGAACATTCAGTGTCAACCCGCCTCCCATCAAACAGCCGGCCATACCCAGAGGTGGCCCGTCCTTGTCTCCTGGTTTGTTGTATCTCAGCCTCTCCCTGTGATGAACCCTGGAAACTGCACAATTCATCTGGGAAGAAAAACTTCCACAACAGGGAAGACTTTCAGAAAGGATTTAATATGCAAAAAGGCACAAATTCAAGATGAAGAAATTACAGGCATAAAAAAGCAGGAAACTTCCACCCCTTGAAACAATGGAAAATTATACAAAGAAAGTTTAGGAATCTTTTCCCTCTCACACTTGTATTTCTTGCAACTTCACACAAATCTTATAGAAACACCTGCTTTGTCTATCAAACTGGAAGGGACTGTCTCTAGACCATCAGAACAGAGGGAGCATTTCTAAGAGAAAGAGGTGAAGCGTTTACATCAGCACAAAGTTATTTTGTCCAATCACATTTTTCTGATATTGATCCCACAGAGTCACAGTGTCCCACATCATCATAACCTGTGTCTCCCAGAGGCAGGAACAGGGTTTCCTTCTCCATCCCAGATACACCTTCACTCCTTCGCGAGTGCAGACTCCCACCTGAAAATACCAAGGGAGACACATACAGTCAGTGGATCCACTCTATGGTGATGGGCAGCAGCAGAGCAAGGCGGCGTTTACAGCAGCGGTTCTCAAACTTATTTGATCACCCCCCTTCTTTGTGTCCATTGCAGTTGACGCCCCCCACCCCCACCACACAAGTACATCTACCGATTTACAAAAATGAACGTCCAACTCTCACTGAATGTGAAAAGCAGTCGGGCATTGAGTCACAAAGAGCCATGTAAGTACATAGCTCCCTGGCTGCCGAGCTCTGAAGGCAGCACTACCGCCAGCAGCAGCGGAGAAGGAAGAGTGGCAACACCATACGCTGCCATCCTTACTTCTGCGCTGCTGCTGGGGGCTGCGCTGCCTTCGAAGCTGGGCACCTGGAAAGGAGCCGCTGCTCTCTGCTCTGGCTTCTCATGCTGCCCCAGAATATATTCCATGCTCCACGGTTTGAGAACCTTTGCTCTACAGTGTGGGTTAGGAATTGTTCCCTGTTCAGTCTTCTGGGTTGGTCTAGAACAAGTTCTAATCCATCATCTCGATACACAGTCTAGAAATTAAAACCTTTGGTTTCCAGACCAGCTAACACTGCCCAGTGCCAGCTATAGCTACCTGTAAATTTGTGAAAAAAATCCCAAGCACTTACCAGCCAGGAGCACTTACTTAAGGACATCAGAACTGTCACTCTGCCCTAACAATGAAGATAAGCACCAAGTACTAAGCAATGCACATTTCATCACCACTGCACCTCCTCTGCTCATGGCACAACAGGGAGGGGAGTGGAAATTTAGGCCAAGGATAATGGGCTAAGCCCGACTTTTACAGGAAGTGTCATGGGCTCTTTAGCATTTGTGCAGCAGTAACATGACTTTGGTTTATAAGATTCTGCCCAAAAGATACACGTTCAGTAAATAGGTAGGAATCCAGTACATCAAGAGTAGGGCAGCCACACAAGGATTTGAACCTAGAGCTTGAGGGAATCCGAGCTATCCTGCTGGTTTGACCACGAAGTACCACCCAACACAGATCCTACTTTTCCTCTCTCTATTTCAGGCACTGAATCCTCTTCCTTGAGGGAATGCAGAGATGAGAGAAGGAGAGTTTTTCTCACAGGCGTTGGGATGGCCAGGGCTGTTCCCTTGCTGTGTACCCCACATTTCCAGCTACCCCTCTCTGCAGAGACACTGTGAAGTGCAAACAGTTCTCCACTCACCTGTCTGTGCATCCCTGTCCCTGTCACTCGCCCCAGTGCCTTTTTCATCATTCTGCCCCAAGCCAGGGTCACCTTCAGGGACAGACACTTCTCTGGCATCATCGTAAACAGCCCCTGGGACATCTCCAGGCAGGGCAGGGGCATCTGACGTGAAGATGTGCAGTAATTAAGAGAATATTCACAGTGAAGACAGAAATAAACTACAAGCTGCAGATGCATCAGCCTCACTGGTCCCTGGGGATCTCTCAGCACTTAACTTCCACCTTCAGGGCATTAAGAGAAGCCCTCTTCTGGAACCCTCAGACTGGGGGATTTCACATATCACATTGATTTGATATATTTCAGGAGCTAATTGAGAGGATCCTAGAGCTCTAGATTACAAGCGTGGAGGGGGCAGGGAGCCAGCTAATAAGGTTGGAACATGGGTCCTTGGGTGTAAAATCTCTATGTCCCCCCCAGCACAGCGTGTCTGACACAGATGTATATAAGCTGGGGCAGTGACCTGAGCCAAGTATAGCGTGGGCAGCTCCTGAGTGAACTGCTCCTTCAGTCCCTGCTATGGGCCTTTATTATGCCTTTGGACATCACATGTTTCCCTACCCCTGGGCCTCCACACAGCTCTTGTCATGCACCTGGTCAGCGCCCCCAGCGTTACGCCAATAGAGAATATTGGTGGGTGAACTTCCTGGTTTTCTTAACAAACCACGATTGTCCCTCCTGGGAAATACAGTTAGTTTTTCGTCAGGGTGACGTTGCTTCCAGGAGGCGGATTCACTGCTCACCTCGGCCGTCTGGAGTCTGGGGGACGTCATTCAAGGCAGGCTCCTCCACGTTATCGTAATCCAACTGAGACCCCCCTGGGGAAACTCCCTCTGGAACAGCAAACACCACACTCAGCTCATGGCACCAGCAGCGTCTCTTCAGCGCAGGTGGCCCTTCTAACTAGAGCTGTTTGTCATGGCACGTGAGAGGGGAAGTCGCAGGGGCCCATGCTGAGAAGGGCACAAGTCAGAGAACTACAGTAAAACAGGAGTCCCAGAAATAACTCGGGGCCAATCCTGTCCCTGCAGAATCCAACAGCAGCTCTTTTATGTGTTTCCGTGGGAGCAGGATCTGGGCCTGTGCTGAGATAACAGGTTGGAACACGGGCGCTGCCAGGCCAGAGCCGGCCTGTGTGAATCCAGCTGATCTCTGCAGACAGGTTTGAATTTTCCTGTTACACTGGGGAGGGGGAACCTCCCCTCTGCAGGAATTAAAGCTCCCGCTGGAAGGTTGATGGCCTGATCCTTTGTGAGCTCCTGCTCTCCACTAGCCTCTCAGGCAGCCCAGGGCTCAGCTTGGCAGCGCTCCAGCTTCTCAGCAGAACTGGCTCATCTGCTCAGTGTCTCCTCCCCCAGCCACAGGCTAAATTCCCACAGGGCCCAAATCATGGACTCCCTTGACAGCAGCTGGGTTAGAAATGCCGCCCTGTTTATCATTAGAGATGGGGCCAGGCCAGGAAGTTCAGGTCCAGGATTTTGCTTCAGCCTGTTATAGCAACAGGTGCCAGCCCCCAAACTGAGATTCAGAGCTGGGGTCAGAATCTGCAAATCCCCCCGCCCCCCAAAGTTCTGGTGGGTTTGGATCAGTGAGTTGGGCTGAGCCCATCTGTAATTATAACATAGGACAATCTTCCCCTCTCTCTTGGGGACAAGAGATGAGCCCTGCTGGGCACTGACGCCTCCACCGAAAGAGACTGATCCATCTCCTCCAGCTCCTCACCTGGGAAGGTCACTGGGAGCCATTCCAAGGGATGTGTGCTCAGGAGATGGTCACATGTTCCCATCCTGAGATTCTGACAGAAATAGTGTTCAATGGGATGAGACCCAACTGTGTACAATGGGAACCGTGTGAGGGAAAATGGCTGTGATTGCAGAAAGTGTGATAGAAATTATTTCTCTGCCCAGATTTGGGTCTCTCGGCCTGAGTCTGCCCCTCCCCCGTTACCTTGTTCTGATCCAGGATCGTTTTCCCCCTCGCTGTCCCCGGTGTAGTACTGCAGCTTCGTCACTGAGTCATCTGAATAGGAGATTGGAGAGATGAGAACCAGAAATTCATCACAGTGAGAACAGCAGAACTGTGGGACTGGGAACACATCCGGGGCCTGGAGCAGGATTTCCAGTCTCAGTCTATACCTTCTTCTACAGGACGTGGTGACTCACAGCAACTCTGAGCGGTGAGAGGCTGACACGGACTCCCCAAGAGAAATCTCCATGTTATTTTGGTAAATGTGACTGAGGGGATCATACAATCTGACCTGAAAGATGCTGTGGTGAGTGAAGGGCACGTCTCTGGCTGCTGGTCCAGGGAAGTTCCACAATTGTCCTGGCCTCCTCAGCCACAGAGGGGACTCCTCCTTCTTAAGGGTAAATACCCACCTCCCCCATGAATCAGTTGATCAGCTCTCCGTGATGTTTCCAGATTAAACCAAGGAACGCCCAGAGCAGAGTCTGTGATTCATAAATTTATTAATCTCTAAGGTGCCACAAGTACCCCTTTTCTTTTTGTGATTCACTGTAACCATCTTGGCAGTGATGCTGGGAGATGCCCTGAGCATGTTCCCAGAGCCCCACCACAGCACAGCCCTTGGGTAGGATGTTCCCATCAGACATTGAGACAAAATGGCACAAAGGATAAAAAGGCTGGGACTCAAAGTCATGAGGCTCTCCTGAGCTGATCTCTCTGCTCTGGAAGCAGGAGGGAGCTGACGCAGCAGACCAGTGGCTGCAGAGGGAGAGGGGCACAGAACATCCTCTGCTTCGTTGCTCCAAAGAAGTTTTCAAATGATAGTTTAGCCTGCCCCAGGCAGTCGCTTTCCTGACCCCTCACTGGTTACATGCCAAGGCTGCAGGATGGGCAGATGGGAAATTAACTGTCCCTAGAATTGGGACACTCAGTGTACGGTGGGAAGGAAACCCATCTCTCTCAGTCTACATGAGTAATTGCTGGTCTCACCACAGACCCAGCTCCCACAGCTGGAGCTTGGCAAAAAAAACAGATGGTTTAGTTTTCTGACTGTTGGGGGAAAAAAGCAAAACATAAGATTGTTTTGAGTTGAGCCAAAAATGACTTTTTTGGGCAATTTTTGGGAAATGCAAAAGTAAAAAAACAAGTTTAATGAAACCATTTGGTGTTCTTTTGGACGTTAGTTAATTTTTGTTTATTTGGTTTTTTTTCCCGATAATATTAAAGGAAATTTCTAATGGAAAAGTAATATCCAATTGAAAAAAATCCCAAAATGTTTTCTTTAGAAAGTGTTGAAATGAAATGAATCGTTCTGTGTGTATTTGGAAAAATTGGGTGAAATTGACAGGAATTTGTGAAATGTTTCGGTGTCTCTGAATCTGCATTTTTCACCAAAACATTTCATAACGGAGACTTGTGCCCAGCTCCAATGACAAGCTCACAGGGCTGAAGCTGCAGTGATTTAACTCTGGGTCAGGGCCTCCGATGGACAGGGCATTAGATAGCTGCTCCCTGTTAAGGGTGAGACTCACAGACCTGAGCGACTGAACATCTCCTGCTTCTCTCTCATCAGGTTATAATTAATCTCCTCGTACACTGCCTCAGAGAAGGGATCCAAGGGTCTTCTGGAGCCTGAAAACAAAGGGCAGGGTTTGCACAGGGTCATTGAAACCAGAGATGGGAAATACTATGGGATCATCCAGCCCCTCCCCGTGGGCCCAGTGCAAGCCTGAACCCTACCACACATTCCCAGTGCTGGAATTTAAATGAGCCAGGTGACAGGGTTTCTTTCTACAGCATCCCTTTGATGATGGTTCCCAGGGCTAGATTGCTGTGAGGAAGCTTCCTCACATTCATCTTAAATGTTCCCTTTTTAATCTCATCCCATTATTCCTGGCTATTCCCCTTTGGAGCATCTTAAATAATTCTTCCCCCACGCAGGTGTTTATCTGAAAAATGGTGAGAACATCTTTTTTTTTTTCATCCAGTTTAAGGCCAAACGGTACCATTTGAACATCAAGTCTGACCTCCTGTATAACACAGGCCACTGCATTTCACCCAGATACTCCTAGGTTTGAGCCCAAAGATGCACTTAGAGTAAAGCATTTCAGTCCTCAGGAGAATAAACTATCATGTGCCACAGGCAGAAAGCAGGAGCGAGTAAGGTGCCACCAATGCCCAAGGGCCCTGCAATGACAGGGAACTGACTACTTGAGAGATGCCTTGATAATCCTGGCAGGTGATCCACGCTCCATGCTTCAGAGGAAGAAGAAAATCCCCCAAGGTCCCTTTTTGCCAATCTGACCTAGGGGGAAATTCCTTCCTGACCCCAAATCTGATAATTGGTTTGACCCTGAACATGTGGAAAAGACACATCAGCCAGATATCTTCGAAAGAGGTTTCTCTGTATCACCTCAGAGGACTGGTCCAGCCCATCCAGTGACACATATCCCTCTATAGCTAATGTCTGATGCTTCAGAGGAGGGCAAGAAACAAAACGAAGCAAAACAAAACAGAAAGATGGGGGCTTCCCAGAATTCCTTCCTGACCTCTGCAGGTGACTGGCTGAAGCCCTGAAGAAAGAGATCTGATTATAGTCATTGTCTTACTGCAAAGTTGTGACTGTGTATGTTGATGGCAGTCCCATCCTCTGTCTTCTTGCCAAGGAGCTGGTAGCTAATGTTTGTATAAAGTGTGTTATAGATGTAAAATCCCCTACAAGTGCCAGCTTTGAGTACAAGACAGTAAAATGCTCCTTTCCCACACTTCTCCTTCCTAAGATTGTCTTTTCTACTGGATCACTCTCTTTACAACTATTTACCACAGCTCTATTTTTATACACCTTTTTTCCTTGACAATATTTCCAATTTCTCTCAGTCCCTTTTCCATGATGTCTCTCCTCATGATATTCGGATCCCCTCCCTGTGGCAGATACTGCGGCTCCAGGCAGTATCTTTGGGAATCACTGTATTAAAGCTATGAATGGTTTATGTTCTACTGCATGTGGGAGGGTTACCACAGCTCCTCCAGGAAGAAAAAACACTGAGTATGTGTGGGGGGTGGGTGGGGGATTAAGGTGAATCACTGAGAGTATGAACAACTCCAGAAAGGTAACAACCTTCAGGGTGGTTTATACAGACTGGTTCAAACTGCGTTACCAGAGACCAAGAGACAAAGGAGGACTTCTGATATGAAAGGCTAAGTTTAAAAAGACTCAGGGCCTTCATTTTGATTCTGCAAATGGGCAGGACCTTCTGTCCATGGGGATCCCAACACTGAATCGTTGGAGGGACGTGGGTCTACCAGGCTGCCCATGAGGAAGATGGGTGAATTCTGGTACGTTAAGCAAGTGTGGAGGAATTTGTATTGTTTTTAATGTTTTCTCTGTCATACTTTTATCCTCAGAATAAGGTGTAATCTGCTGAGAGAGAACTGGGTGGTAACTTGTAACTGCTGGCAATGCCCTGCTCATAGCCCTTGGGGAGAAAGCACAACATGGGGGCTGGCCTGTAGGCAGACTGGTTTGCTGGGGGTATCACAGTGGAAGGCGGGGGGCTGTGCAGTCTGAAAAACCCCTGGCCACAAGGAGATGGGACAGGGGTTTCCCACCCAGAGACAGGTGAGGGCTGGAGGCCTGAGTAGGCACTCCTGGAGTGGATCACCGGAGGGTGGGGGCGGGTGGGGATACAGATGCCGTTTCTCTGAAACTGTAAAGGTCCCTAGCCAGTATCATCTCCAGATTTCATGGCTGGGCTGTTCCACTGCCAGACAGTTAATGAAATATTCAATGAGAGAGGAGTTAACAGGCACCCTTGGCCACCCCACCCAGCCTGGTATCACCCCTCACCCTGACACCCAGCAGTCCCCCTGCTATTGCAGAAGCATTTCACACAGTGACACCAATCAGGACCCACCTCTGCGCTGTGCCCTGGCACTTCGCACCTGCGCCCCCAGGATGATTAAGACCATGCAGAGCAGGGCCCCCAGGATAATGCAGATGACCACAGGCACCGTGACTCTCCCACTGTCGGTCGGAGGGTGGCGCGGGGGAGCTGGATGGAAATGGACATGCGACAGGGAGAGATTAGCCTGTGAGAGTCGGGGAAGTCCAGAGAGCTCCCCGGTCACTCATTGCAGGGACCAGGACAGCAGGGTAATGGGCTGGGACACAGTCTGTGCACCATGGAGGCAGCTCACAGGATGCTGTTTAAATCATGGGCCCTGCTCTGTCAGCTGGAGCCAGCAGACAGGAATCTTCTGGCTCAGCACGGCCTGCAGCTCCCACCCCGGTGTCATTCACCCTCAGATGTCACAGGCCATGGAAAGGAGCTCCTTCCCTCAGGCTGCAGCTTGCAGCTCCTCCACTGTGACCCAGCACCAGGGAAATTTAACCCTTGATGGGAGGAGGGGGATGCTTTAAATGGGGTATTTGGAAAATCTGTCCTCTCTTTCAGACCTGCAAAACTAAAGGGAGGAAACTTGTGACCTGTAGTAAGGGGTAGGTGACGTGTTTGTTCCGGGGGGATCCTCACCTCTGAGAGTCCCTGGTTGTCTCCAGCTGTCACCTCCACAAACTCCCTCACAGAAGCACAGGGCCTGTTTGTTAGTGATTGGCGGGGGCGGGGGGGGTGTGTGGAAAGGAGTCCAGGAGAGCTGGCTGTATTTTAAAGAATCCTTTTTGAGGTTACAGGGACAAACCATCCTGATGTGTGGAAAGAATAATAAATATGGCAGGTGACCAGCTTGGCTTAACAGTGAAATCCTTGCTGATCTTAAACACAAAAAAGAAGCTTACAAGAAGTGGAAGATTGGACAAATGACCAGGGAAGAGTATAAAAATATTGCTCAGGGATGCAGGAGTGAAATCAGGAAGGCCAAATCACACCCGGAGTTGCAGCTAGCAAGAGATGTTAAGAGTAACAAGAAGGATTTCTTCAGGTATGTTAGCAACAAGAAGAAAGTCAAGGAAAGTGTGGGCCCCTTACTGAATGAGGGAGGCAACCTAGTGAGAGAGGATGTGGAAAAAGCTAATGTACTCAATGCTTTTTTTGCCTCTGTCTTCACGAACAAGGTCAGCTCCCAGAATACTGCACTGAGCAGCACAGCATGGGGAGGAGGTGACCAGCCCTCTGTGGAGAAAGAAGTGGTTAGGGACTATTTAGAAAAGCTGGACAAGCACAAGTCCATGGGGCTGGATGCTCTGCATCCGAGAGTGCTAAAGGAGTTGGCAGATGTGATTGCAGAGCCATTGGCCATTCTCTATGAAAACTCATGGCGATCGGGGGAAGTCCCGGACGACTGGAAAAAGGCTAATGTAGTGCCCATCTTTAAAAAAGGGAAGAAGGAGGATCCTGGGAACTACAGGCCAGTCAGCCTCACCTCAGTCCCTGGAAAAATCATGGAGCAGGTCCTCAAGGAATCAATTCTGAAGCACTTAGAGGAGAGGAAAGTGATCAGGAACAGTCAGCATGGATTCACCAAGGGCAAGCCATGCCTGAATAATCTAATTTGCCTTCTATGATGAGATAACTGGCTCTGTGGATGAGGGGAAAGCAGTGGACGTGTTGTTCCTTGACTTTAGCAAACCTTTTGACACGGTCTCCCACAGTATTCTTGCCAGCAAGTTAAAGAAGTATGGGCTGGATGAATGGACTACAAGGTGGATAGAAAGTTGGCTAGATTGTCGGGCTCAATGGGTAGGGATCAATGGCTCCATGTCTAGTTGGCAGCCGGTATCAAGTGGAGTGCCCCAAGGGTCGGTCCTGGGGCCGGTTTTGTTCAATATCTTCATAAATGATCTGGAGGATGGTATAGATTGCATCCTCAGCAAGTTTGCAGATGACACTAAACTGGGAGGAGAGGTAGAGATGCTGGAGGGTAGGGATAGGATACAGAGGGCCCTAGACAAATTAGAGGATTGGGCCAAAAGAAATCTGATGAGGTTCAACAAGGAGAAGTGCAGAGTCCTGCACTTACGACGGAAGAATCCCATGCACCGCGACAGACTAGGGACCGAATGGCTAGGCAGCAGTTCTGCAGAAAAGGACCTAGGGGTTACAGTGGACGAGAAGCTGGATATGAGTCAACAGTGTGCCCTTGTTGCCAAGAAGACCAATGGCATTTTGGGATGTATATGTAGGGGCATTGCCAGCAGATTGAGGGATGTGATCTTTCCCCTCTATTCGACATTGGTGAGGCCTCATCTGGAGTACTGTGTCCAGTTTTGGGCCCCACACTACAAGAAGGATGTGGAAAAATTGGAAAGAGTCCAGCGGAGGGCAACAAAAATGATTAGGGGACTGGAACACATGACTTATGAGGAGCGGCTGAGGGAACTGGGATTGTTTAGTCTGCGGAAGAGAAGAATGAAGGGGGATTTGATAGCTGCTTTCAACTACCTGAAAGGGGGTTCCAAAGAGGATGGATCTAGACTGTTCTCAGTGGTAGAAGATGACAGGACAAGGAGTAATGGTCTCAAGTTGCAGTGGGGGAGGTTTAGGTTGGATATTAGGAAAAACTTTTTCAGTAGGAGGGTGGTGAAACACTGGAATGCGTTTCCTAGGGAGGTGGTAGAATCTCCTTCCTTCGAAGTTTTTAAGGTCAGGCTTGACAAAGCCCTGGCTGGGATGATTTAGTTGGGGATTGGTCCTGCTTTGAGCAGGGGGTTGGACTAGATGACCTCCTGAGGTCCCTTCCAACTCTGATATTCTATGATTCTATGATTTAGGGCCCAAGTCCCTTGTGCTCTGTGCAGCAATGAGGACTCTCATAACAAACCAGCACAGTGGGGCCTGTGATGGATGCAGGGGCTATGTGGGCTGATGCCTGAGCCAGTCTGACCTCACAAAGGTCCCACCCCTCAACATCCAGGATGCTCCAGCACACAGGAGATGGGAGGGCCTGGTCTGGGACCAAAGGGGATGGGTGGGCTAAACCATCCTTTTCCCTGAATATTACAGCATGTAGCAGAAACATCTCCTGTCACTCACCTGAGCAATTCACAGCAGCATCTTCCTTATGACCACAGTTGCTCTCACCCCAGGGCCTGGCAGGACAGTCCCAGAGAGATGACTCTGTCCCTCTGCAATTCAATGTTTCTACCCAGATGGGACCAATCCCCTCGCCGAATGCAGCCTTGACCAGGGCAGATAGAGCAGAGCCACAGCCCAGTTGTTGACACAAAACATTAGCATCCGCCATGTCCCAGGAGTCATCACAAACTGTTCCCCAGATGCCACGGTACCAAACCTCCACTCTCCCCGAACATCTGTCCTCTCCTCCCACGACACGTAACTTGTCCTGGTCTAGAAATGCAGAAACCTCACATGTTACTGGGACAACTTAGGGACCAAGGGGGAGACAGTGAGAAGCAGAGGTACCTGTGCAGCTTGGAGAGTTCGGGCATTCGGCAAACAGGGTGTGAGTTGGTTTTGGTTTTTTTCCTATGGAGAGAAAAAGCTGAGGTGAATGCACTGGGTTGTGTGTGTGATGTGGGAGTAGAATTTATCTGTATTTTAAACCCCTAATTTGAGCACTATGTGAACTGAAATGTGAACTCTGGGTCATTTAATACCTAATTAATTTGCTATTCAGCTGTTACTCAGACACACAGGCCGACATGCACCCAGACTTGTGGGGGATTCCAGTTCTGACCCAAACTGCACAGCCTGGGCCCACCTCTGATTGTTCATCCCAAAAGGATTAATAACCACAGAGCTGCCTCATGACGGTCTCTAGGGAGAGGCTTTTCTTGGCTCTCAGACTACCTTATCGCAGTGTCTAACACCGGTCTCTTTTAAAATTAATTGATTAAATTCCATGTTTGTTGTTAATCGGACAAGTGCTTATTCCTATAAAACATCATGAAAATATGTTTGTATCTTGTGTTGAGAATTTAAATCTGCCTACACTGAGATGTGAACAACAACAACAGTTCTCTCCTAACCTTTCAATTAATTAAACACATCGCGTTCATGTGTGTGTGCACACGCGCATGCAGGTAGTTTCAGAATTACCAGTGCAAGAAATATGGGTCTCTTCTGCTCTGTTATCACACGACTTTGGATCCCAGGGCTCTGATGGGCACTGCCAGAGGGAGCTGTGCTGCTCACTGCATGCAACGTGGTCCAGCCACGTGGGACCAGAACCTGCTCCATATTCAAAGTCACTTGCAATCTGCCCACCGTCTCCGCAGTTCAGCTGTTTGCAGACAATTGTTGGGGTGACTCCAGACATCGCATTGGAGCAAACACTGCCCCACGTCCCATTGTAGAAAACCTCCAGCCGCCCCGCACAGTCACTGTCGCTCACCAGCCTCAGATCTGTGAATTCTAGAAGGAAATGCAGAAAAAGGGAATTTAAATCATTTGACTCTGAAATGAACTGGGGTGTGAAGAGTGAAATCCCAGCGATTGCTAACGATCCTGTGCCTCATTCTTCAGGAGCAACTTCTAAAGAACCACTCCAGGAGTAAGAGACTCTTTTAGACACCACAGGCTCCTTCGAAATACAGTGGGCGTCTCTGGAAAGCCACCATTTACCAGCAGCTACATACAGATTGTAATAGATAAAGGCCGGGAAGGATTGTGACATTGGCAGGCCAGATGCCAGCTCTTGCCCAGGCTGCAGGCCTTGGCTGAGAACTTACAATCTCGTAGCTGGAGACCAGGCAGGGTCACATGTGTGCTAGTTTTGCTGAAAACAGGTATTAGTCGTGGAAGAATGTATTGAGTGTTTAGACTTTATGAAATGCTGGTTAGTTGCTGCGGGCATTAATCTCACTGGTAATGTCTGTGGTCCATGTGACAAGAACATATGCAAGTTTTGCTTTATAGCTGAAAATGTTTGCTCTGAACTTGTGAACTCAGGCACGGGAATGATCCCCGCCGCCCTTCCCCTGCATGTAGTACATGCAGAAGGTCTTATCCCATTGCTTTGAAGGCTGGAAGAGGGACATAAAAATAGTAGATGGGATGATTTTTCATCTTTTTGGCTGTTTGAACTGTGACAGGGCTAAAGAAACCAACTGAAGCCCGAGACCCCAAGGGGTTACCCCTGGGTCAGCGCTGAAGGACATTTGGACTTGACAGATCACTACAACTCGGTCACTCCGAGGATATAAATGGTAACTCATTTGTATGTAGATGATTGCTTGCTTTAACCGTGTAAACAACCCTTTTATTTCTTTTTCCTCGTGAATAAACCTGTATATACTTTATTACAGGATTGGCCACAGGCATTGTCTTTGGTGTAAGATCCAGGGTACCAAGTGATCTGAGTAAGTGGCTGGTCTCTTGGGATTGGAAGAAACCTGAATGTGATGTGATTTTTGGTGTAAGTGACCACTTATCCCTAAGTCCAGTTTGTTTGGGTGACAATAGACTGGAGAGTCTAAGGGGACGGTCTGTGACTCCATGGTAAGATAGATACAGTGATCCAGGACTAAGTTCCCTCTGAGCTACGTGGCCATATGGATGCACAGAAGGCTATCAAAGGCCGCATAGGCACGCAGCCACAGGGGCCTAGACTGGAGAGGCACCTCTTCCTCAGCCCCGGAGCTGCCGCAGTGGGGAGAGGTGCCTCTCCCCTGGCCCCAGGCTGCTGCAGCAAGAGAGGCCTTGGGGGAGTCCTCTCTTCCCGCTGCAGCCCCAGGGCAGCCAGAACTACAAACCCCTCATCCCTGGCCCCACCCCAGAGCTTGCACCCCCAGCCAGAGCCCTCACCCCGTGCACAGCCACCCTCTGTCCCAGCCCTGACCTGCCTCCCACACTCTGAACCCCTCAGCCCCAACCCCACCACACATCACCTCTCGACTGGTGCACAGAACAAAATTCATTCCACACATGGATGTAAAAATTAGAGGGAACATTGGTCCAGGAGTTCACATCTGTTACTGGCTTGGTGAAATCTACTTACAGAACACACCAGCAGTTTGGGGTATTGCCTTGTTTCTCACCATCTGCCCTGAGGTGGGCACTCAGTGCTGTGAGCCTCTCCAGACAGTGTGACAAGGATCATGAGATCAAATAATTTGACCGTCTGTAAAACAGCTGCATGGAGCCTAAAATTTGAGTTTGACTTAAGCATAGCTTCCAGAGAGGCATCCAGTCTAGACAGGAAGACTTCAAGAGATGCAGAATGCACCATTTCCCCGGTAGTTTGTTCCGATGGTTAATCACCCTCCCTGTTAAAAACCTGGGCCTTATTTCTGATCTGAATTTGTCTGGTTTCAGCTTCTAGCCATCAACTCTTGTTCTGCCTTTCTGCATTAGATTAAAGAGCCCTTTAGGAAGTGGTGTGTTCTCCTTGTGAAGGGACTTATGCCCTGTAATCAAGTTACCTCTTGATCGTTTTGATAAGCTAAACAGATTCAGCATCTGAAATCTCTCACCGTAAGGCTTTTATTCATCAGATCACTTTTCTGGCTCTTCTCTGCTCCAATTTTTGTGGACATCAGAACTGGACACAGTATTCCAGTATCTGTCTCACCAGCACCATGTACAACAGTAAAATTTAGTCCCCACTCCTACTCGCTACTCCCCTGTTTATACATCCAAGGTTCACATTAGCCCGTTTTGCCACTCACGGCACTGGGAGCTCATGTTCAGTTATTTCTCCACTAGGACCCTACATCCTTTTCAGTCACTGCTTTCCATGATACAATCTCCTTTAGATACCTGAGATGCAGCCTTCTAGCATTCTAAGGGAAATCTCGCAATATCTCCAACACCTCTGGGTGGGAGCTGAGGACTTTCTAATGGTGACCCTGGTAGGTAGTTACACAAGGGAAAGGGAGGCAGAGACAGTTAGGGAGAGTGTCATTCTCAGCAATCTCCTTAAACATCTGCCCCCTCCATTAAATCCCCTGGTAACCAGGCTCACGTGAGCATTCCTGGAACAGACCTGAGCAGAGAACTCCCGCGTCCTCTTTGTGTCTGCAGTTGTGCTGGCCCCAGCCCCCGGAAGGACACACCCAGAGATCGGATTCGTTCCCGGAGCAGTTCACATCGTCCAGCCAGATCTGCCCGGATCCTTGCCCGTAATGAGCAGAGATAGTCGCATTGATGGCACGTCCACATCCCAGTTGTTTGCAAACGACGTCGGAGTCTGACAGATCCCAGGAATCATCACAGACCGTCCCCCAGCTGCCATTGTAATAAATCTCCACTCTCCCGGCACAGCGACCTGTCCCATTCACCAGTCTGATCCGCCGGCTCCCTGCAGGGATAGATACCAGCTGTTAATATGTATTTTCCTACTGAACAGAAAATGTTTCATAGAATCATAGAATATCAGGGTTGGAAGGGACCTCAGGAGGTCATCTAGTCCAACCACCTGTTCAAAGCAGGACCAATCCCCAACTAAATCATTCCATGCAGGGCTTTGTCAAGCCTGACCTTAAAAACTTCTAAGGAAGGAGATTCCACCACCTCCCTAGGTAACGCATTCCAGTGTTTCACCACCCTCCTACTGAAAAAGTTTTTCCTAATATCCAACCTAAACCTCCCCCACTGCAACTTGAGACCATTACTCCTTGTTCTGTCATCAGCTACCACTGAGAACAGTCTAGAGACATCCTCTTTGAAACCCCCTTTCAGGTAGTTGAAAGCAGCTATCAAATCCCCCTTCATTCTTCTCTTCCGCAGACTAAACAATCCCAGTTCCCTCAGCCTCTTCTCATAAGTCATGTGTTCCAGTCCCCTAATCATTTTTGTTGCCCTCCGCTGGACTCTTTCCAATTTTTCCACATCCTTCTTGTAGTGTGGGGCCCAAAACTGGACACAGTACTCCAGATGAGGCCTCACCAATGTCGAATAGAGGGGAAAGATCACATCCCTCAATCTGCTGGCAATGCCGCTACATATACATCCCCAAATGCCATTGGCCTTCTTGGCAACAAGGGCACACTGTTGACTCATATCCAGCTTCTTGTCCACTGTTACCCCTAGGTCCTTTTCTGCCGAACTTCTGCCGAGCGATTCAGTCCCTAGTCTGTAGTGGTGCATGGGATTCTTCCGTCCTAAGTGCAGGACTCTGCATTTGTCCTTGTTGAACCTCATCAGATTTCTTTTGGCCCAATCCTCTAATTTGTCTAGGGCCTTCTGTATCCTATCCCTACCCTCCAGCATTTCTACCTCTCCTCCCAGTTTAGTGTCATTTTTGTGAGATTTGGAAATGAATCACCTGAGCAAACGACACCGACGTCCGCAGCAATTCCTGCCTGGGCTGTCTCAGACGTGGAGTTGTCACAGAGAGTCAGACGAGTCTCATTTCCTGCACAATGGACACTTCTCAGCCCCACAGGGCCTTTTCCTTGCTCAGACTTCGGGGGGTTAAAAGCTTTCTCAGCGACTCCGCACTGCAGCTCCCTGCACACCACGCTGGCATCGTTCATGTCCCACTGGTCATCCAGCACTCTGCCCCATGCACCACGGAGGGAAATCTCCACTCTCCCATCGCACCGGCTCTCTCCATTCAGCAGTCTGAGTGATTCAGAGTGACCTGGGCTCAGGAGAGATGGGAAATACACTGAATAACACTCTCTCTTATACACTAGAAATAATGCACATGAAATTGTGGACTATTTCTCAATAAGAAGGTATAAGCCAGTGATCAGAGTGTGTCACAGTGTTAAAGGGAACAACCTCTGTCAGAAGACACTTATTCCTGTGAATCTATAAGTGGAAGGTGCTATAAAGATTGTAAAACTCTGAGCTTGACACAAGGGCTTGCCAACGGACTCTCTAAATGAGTGAGCGAGGGAATTCCTGCAGATTACTGATTGGGAAAATAGTCTCTGTGTGTGGTGGTGGAATGGCTGCTGAGGTTTCTAGTCACTTTATCCAGGCTTAAATGCCTGGAAGTCAGTGAACGGTGTCTGCACAAGCACTTAGCAGGTGGGTCGTGAATGATTTAGGCAAGTTTGCCTTGAGGGAGTTTGGCCAATGGAAGAGCAGGATTCATGGTGGTCAGGAACAGGTTATTGTTGGTAAATTCCCCTAGTTCCCTCTGATCTTTGCTCAGCAGGTGGCAACTTTCTTGGTTCACCTGGGTCCAGTGCAGGAGCTCCTCGTGTTAGATAGTTCCCGGCACTGGTGGTTCTGACTGGAGCTGTCCCCTGAAGTGTGGTGTCGTCTCTGAGTCCAACGTGAGATTCCAGCTGATCAATTCATAGCACAAGAAGCAGGTTGTGTGTGGGGCGGGGAAGGGGACGTGCTCTGTGGGTGAATATTGTGACTCCCTTGGGATGTGAATCTCAGTCTTTGCGTGTGTCCCAGAATCAGTGAGTCCTACAGCCAGGTGGTAAGTTAGGAATTACTCCCCGAGTTCAGACCCAGGTGCAGCCAGGAGAGACTGACAATGTGAAAAGACAACAGCAGAGTCAGTGCAGGGCACACCCACTGGCTGTGTCGGGTACAGTGTGTACTAGTATGGCGACCTGACAGGTGCAGTGTGCGCGCACTGGGTCCAACCAGCTCAAGGATCTTGGTAGCCAAATAACGTTTCAAGGCTAAGAGTGAAATCCTGGCCCCACTGACGGCAATGGTAAAACCTCCATTGACTTCAACGGAGCCAGGAGTTCGCCCTAAGACTGGACCAGGAGACTGCCTGCATGCAGCTAGTGTAGTGCAGGGGTGTAGCCACGCGTGGGCTGTGGCCCACCCAGTGATCATCCAGGACCACCCAAATCAGGGCCGGAGTCCCCCGAATCCACAGGCTGGGAATCCCACCCCCAGCTCGGTGTTCGTCAGCCTGGCCGCATCTTTCTCCTGCCGGCGCCGTGCACTGCTTCCCTGGTCTCTGACCCCAGCACTAGCCCCGCGGGGGGTGTGCCTTGTGAGGGCAGGTCTGGGTGGGGCTAGTGCTGGGGCCAGAGACAGGGGCAGCAGCTCCCGGCACCGGCAGGAAAGGGACGTGGCTGGGCTGACGGACACTGAGCCAGGGTCGGGAAGGGTGAGCAGAGCTTGAGCCCTAGTGGGACCCCACTTTTCCCAAAAGGCACGCCTAGGTGACCAGATGTCCCGATTTTATAGGGACAGTCCTGATATTTGGGTCTTTTTCTTATATAGGTGCCTATTACCTCCCACCACTTGTCCAATTTTTCACATTTCCTATCTGGTTATCCTAGGCACGCCCCGCAGCCTGTGTGCCCCGGGCAGCCTCCGCTTTGGGTGCCTGCTGAGCAGTAAGGGCCGGCTTGAAGGGGTGCAGGGAGTAGAGCCTCCCTCCCTGGGCACCGGATTCCTCCTGCACCCCAACCTCTGCTCCTCCCGTCACTGCCGACCCCCAAAAGCTGGGGCCCACCCAAGTTTCCTGTCCTAGGTATGCCACTAGTGTAGTGTGAGGGCAGAGAGTAGATCTGGGGCTTTCCGAGGAGGCTCATGGATATAACTGGATAGCACAGCCCCTCAGGAAGGCTGGATGGGATCAAGGCAGCTGGAGGTCATATGGAAGGGACCAGGGGCTTTTCCTTAGAAGGGATTCTCCTTCCAGCAATTGTACGGAGAAATCAGCATCTTCATGTGCTGAGGAGTTCCCTCCGAGAACCAGGGTCTGGGCTGGGTAGCTAGTTAGGAGAGGCAGGGCAGGGCTGCAGGGAATTCAGTTAGGAATGCCGGTAGCAGCCTCTGTGAGAAGCAGGAGAACTGCCAGGTGAATTGCCCCCAAAGTACAAAGGTATCAGTTGTAGAGAGGAGAGTAGACGTCTGTTGAGAGTTCTGGGCAGGGCCACATAGGCTTAGTCATGGTGTGTAACAGCACCAGTGACCCTGGGCTCTGTGGGAGACAGTCCTGGAAGCTACGTGTCCAATATTAAAAAGAAGGTTGAAATCCAGGGCCTCTGCAGTAGGTTTCTCTGTAAAGATCCCAGTTCCAGCCAGGAAAGAAGCCCTATGGAGACTCTGTACATGGATCTGAAGATGGGGCAGAGAGGGGAGCTGAAACTTCATTAAGCAGGAGGGGTCCCTGTGGTGAGGGGAGAAGCAGATGATCACAATGGCCTTTTAGAGTCTTAAAACTCTATGGATCTATACACCCATAAGACGGGCTCCATTTAGACACAAGGGAACCAGATTGACTGGCCATTAAAATTAATTTTCTAGTGAATTATTTTCCTGCAGGGCCCTGGCCACTTTCAGTGCCCAGGATGGATAAATCGGGGTTGTGCAGCATCAGGCTGTTGCTTGTATGACCCCTGCCTCATTCACTTTAGAAACAGGAAGGCATGAAGAGAATGAGCAGGGGAGCGCAGGAAGCACTAGGATGCTCTTGTTTCGAGCAGTGACCGTCATTCAGTCGAGCTCAGTTCTGTTCCTGCCTCTGCCACAGACTTCACAGGTGATGCTGAGCAGGTCTCTGAAGCCAGTTTTTATGGGGTCTGATTTGCAGAAGTACTGAGCACTCACAACTGCCGCTAGGGTCAAGACAAGATGTGGCTGCTCCACTCTTCTGCAGTCAGGCAGCACGGTCTGGTGTAACGAGCACAGGGCTGTGAGTCAAAACACTGAGTTTTGTCCTGTCTCCACTGATGACTCACTGGGTGGCCTTGGGCAAGTCACTTTGCTTTTCTCTCTCCGTTTCACCATCTGTAGAATGGAGCTGTGACACTGCACTCTGTAAGATTTTGTGAAAGTATGCTGATGAGTGTGAATATAATGTAACTGAAATATGCTTCATGCAAAAGGTCTTTTGTCAGGTATCATTACAAAGATTATAATCTACTTAGTGTGGTCATCCTATTTGTATAAATGTATCACTCGTGTATCTGAAACTAGAAATATGAAATATAACTCTGAGGTCCTATTGTAGTTCTGCACAGTGTGGGCCATTCATGGTGGTTTGGAATCTTAATGTCTCCCATTAACCAGGACAGTCGACTGTAGATGGCTCTGTTTTATTTCTAAATCTTCCTGTATACTGGCAAGCAGGTAATGAAGTCTTACAGTGACATGTGATCTTGGCACCTGAACTGGAATTCATCTTTAACCTGTTGCTTTTCCATTGAAAAGGAGGGGTGGGAACCCAGAGAGGGACAAAGGATTCCCGCCTTATTCAAAAGATATATAAGTGGGTGGAACAGAACAAACTGGGCAGCCATCATGAGAAATCCCCTCGCTACCACCTGAGCTGGAACAAGGGCTGTACCAGGGAAAGGATTGTGCCCAGACTAGGTAGGCATCCAGTCTGTGAAAGAAACTGATTGAAACATCTCTGAGGGTGAGATTTTATCTGTATTCGGCTTAGATTTGCGTGTTTTATTTTATTTTACTTGGTAATTCACTGTGTTCTATCTGTTACTACTTAGAACCACTTAAATCCTACTTTCTGTATTTGATAAAATCACTTTTTATTTTTTAATTAACCCAGAGTATGTATTAATACCGGGCGGGGACAGCTGTGCATATCTCTCTCTGAGTGTTTTAGAGGGCAGACAATAAGCTTTTTCAGGGTAAAACTGATTTATTTGGGGTTTGGACCCCATTGGGAGTTGGGCATCTGAGTGGTAAAGACAAGAACACTTCTTAAATTGCTTTCAGTTAAGTCTGCAGCTTTGGGGCACGTGCTTCAGACCCTGGGTCTGTGCTGGAGCAGGCTGGCATGTCTGGCTCAGCTAGACAGGGTGCTGGAGTCCTAAGCTGGCAGGGAAAGCAGGGGCAGAAGTAGTCTTGGCACATCAGGTGGCAGCCCCCCAGGGGTTTCTGTGATCCGACCTGTCACAGGAGCTAATAATAATACTTCCCCACCTACTTCCCTGGAGTCTGGTGAGGGTTTATTAATGTCTGGAGCGTACTCTGAACACATAAAGCTCTGCAGAAATGGTGAGTACTCTGGAGAATCAGGCCCGGAGGGTCTCAGGTTGCTGCCCAATCACCCCAAATAAGTAGCAGGTTGGGAATTTTGGCTTTAATCGTTGTAAGTACAATTTTCAAAGGCAGCTAAAGGATGTAGGAGCCTAAGTGCCATTTTCAGAAGTGACTTAGGCAGCAAGAGGGAGAAGTCTGTATGGTTCTTGGGCTCCTACGTTACTAGAGAAAATAGGATTTAAGTCTCTAAGTCACTTAGGCCTTTTGAAAATGTTATTCTTGGGCTTCTAAGTGCCTAAGTCACTTTTGAAATGGACCTCATAAGAGTCTGCTCTCTCCTGGGCTGTTATGAAGACAAATTCATTAATGTTTGTGGTGCATTCTCACACTACTGTAACGAGCACAATAGAAAAGCCAATGAAGAAATGAATAATTCTGTATTCAGTGCAGTGTTTGTACGGTCTGTGGAGTGAATAAGGCCCTGGGTCACAGGTTGAATGATGAGGATAAAAAGAAATATTCTACAGCTCCTCCATCCCCTGAGCACCATCCTCCCTGTGCACTGAAGGAGGCAGGAGCTGGGGGTAGGTGAGAATAATAGGATATGTGAATGCAATTAGACTGTATTATAATGTATATGCAGAAGGGAGGGTGGGGACTGAATTAACATTATATAGATAACCTTAATTCTGGTATTTTCTAATTCTTGTGCCTTTGGCTTTGACTAAATGAACTAAATAATGCTGTTTATTTAATTTATTTATTTATATTTATAAAAGCTAAGTATTAGAGCGGGTCAACAACCCAAAATTTTTCCTGTGATGTTTTTTGAATGCAGTATTTCAATTTTTAAACAGATCTGAGATACTGGGATGTGGAAATGGAATGAAAATTTTTGTTTAGACTCTCACTAATATATTGATTCATTTCAACTTTTGGAAAATGAAACATTCAATTTTCCATTCCAGTTTTTGGATGTACAGGTTTGCCACTTCCTCCCCCTTTCTATTTTTTCACACAATCAGAATATTAGGATTGGAAGAGACCTGAGGCGGTCATCTAGTCCAATCCCCTGCTCATCTTTTCTTCCACTCTAAAAAGTTAGAAAAAGGAAAAAATGTCTAAGAAAGTAAGAAAGCAGGGGAAAAAATCTTTGGAGTTTTTTCAATTGGAAAGGCGTGAAAAAAGTGAAAAAAACCTCAGTGAGTAAAAGCACTACTTTCTCTGTGGTGTGCTACCAGAAATACCCCCAGGAACTCATGTGAGAGAAGGGAAATGCTGATTTTCAGCAGTTTATAATTCAGCCAAACCTGGAAGGAATCTGACTGCACTAGGAGAAGGCACCTCCCTGGCCCCAGCACTGACCCCTTACCAAATTGCAAAGGCTCCAGCCACCAAGGAAGTTGCAAGAGCTTCTCAAGAAGGTGCCGAGAATATTTTATCATAGAAAGTGTCAAGCAAGCTCCATATTGGGAGTCACTACCAGCTCCCCCTCTAATTACTATTGGAGAAGGCTGGGGACAATGAATCGGTGACATTGATGTAACCTGAAGGACAAAGTGCTGCCCCTGCTCCGCTGCCCTGCGTCAGGACAGAGTTGTTGATGTTTTTACTGGAGAATCCAGGGCTTTCCCCAGTCACAACTGTTCTTTTGTGATGATATTATTGACTTAAATTTTATCTTTAATACATTTACTGTTATTTTCTGTGCTTTAGGATCTAGCTCCCCCTCCCGTTGCTGTGTCCTGAGGTTTCCCTACTCTGGTGCAGCATCACACACTGAAGGGCAGGTGTCCTTAATCCAGCATCTCTCTTGCACTTACCTGAGCAAATCACACCGGCATCATTGTCGTGTGAGCACGGAGAGGCCCCCAGGGCAGTAACAGGGCAATGGCCCAAATGGGTTTCAGTCCCTTTGCACTGAAATGTGTCTGTCCAGACAGAGCCAGTTCCCTTCCCAAAATACCCTCCTCCTGGGGCTGATACAGCGAATCCGCAGTCGAGCTGTCGACAGAGAACGTTGGCGTCTGGTAAATCCCAGCGTGAGTCACAGAGGGTTCCCCAGGCATCAAGAACCTGGATCTCCACCCTCCCTGAGCACGCTGTGCTGCCGTTCACCAGCCGGAACCCTGTTTGCCCAGGGGAGAAGGGAGAAGGGTTTAGAGAGGGAGCATTTAAGATATTTTATATTAAATAATAAAGAAAAGGAAAGTTGGGGGGATTGAACCCATTCCCATTATATTGAGTTGTTTAGGTTTTACTGGAAGCTGATAGCAGCTTTGTTATCCCAGCTCCCTGCAGAGTGAGATCATTTTTTTGCTGCACCCTACTCTAGAATACACATCACTGGGATTTTAGAGACATTGTGCCAAATTCTTACGTGAGCATATGACACTTGCATCATCTGCATGTGAGCACATCTGACTCCCGTGTGATATCCTGGGACAGTACATGAGGTTTGACTCATTCCCTACACACTGGAATTCCTCAGTCCAGATTGGTCCATGTCCTTCTCGGAAATGAGCTCCTCCTGGGATAGATAGAGCTGTTCCACACTGTAGTCCATTACAGATAACACTGGCAGCTTTGAGATCAAAGTGTGCATCACAGATTGTAGCCCAGGTGTCTCCATGTCTTACTTCCACACGTCCTGAGCAGGCACTGTCCCCTCCAACCAGCTGGAGCTCAATGTGTCCTAGAAAGCCAATGAAGGATGAAAATTACAAAGGAGCCTTAGGGAGTTAGGTGTTCCACTGCCTTAGAACTTTGGCCAAAAGCCCGTCCTGGTGCAGTGGGACAGTGCAGGCAACAATTAGACATTTTTTAAAAAAAACAATGTACAACAAATGGAAAGAGGGGAATTCAATAGCAATCGATATACATTGGAAGTTCTGAGATGTAGAAAATCGATAAGGGAAGCTAAAGCTATCAGGGAACGCTCCACAGTTGGCAGGGCTAGGAACAATAATGACCATTTTTTTCAGTATATTAGGAGTAAAGACAAACAAAAAAACAAATCCTAACAAAGGTGTAGCCCATTACAAATGGAGATGGTAAAATAGTTTATAATGACGCAAATAAGGCAGAAGTGTTCAATAAACATTTCCGGTGTTGGATAGAAGCAGGAAGTGTATTCATACTATGTGAAGAGGGTGAACCACTCTGCAGTCTGTTGGTAACTAAGGAGGATGTTACACAGTATCTAGTAGGGATAAACTTTTTTAAAAAATCAGCAAGCCTGAATAGCTTATAAAATCTTGGAATAAATAGAAATGTAGGACTGGAAGGAACCTCACGAAGCCATCTAGTCCATCCCCCCACACCAAGACAGGTTTAAGTATACCTACTCCATCCCTGATAGATGTTTGTCTAACTTGTTCTTAAAAGTCACCAATGACGTGTGAGACGGGTTTGGTTCAAGACACCCCCGTGGGACTGTCACCTCATGTTCTGAAATTACCTCTGAGCCCGTTTTCCCTGCCAGCTTGGGACTCCAGAACCCTGCCTTGTTGAGCCAGACAGGTTAGCCTGCTGCAACAGAGACCCAGATCGGGTCCATGCCCCGAAAGCTACAGACTTCAACCAAAAACTGCTCAGCAGGTCACCAATCTCCAGCCCCCAGACACCCAGTTCCCAATGGGATCCAAATCCCAAATAAATCCGTTTTACTCTGTATAAAGTCTATACAGGGTAAACTCATAAATTCTCCGCCCTCTGTAACACTGATAGAGAGATATGCACAGCTGCTTGCTCCCCCAGGTATTAATCACTTACTCTGGGTTTATTAATAAACAAAAGTGATTTTATTAAGAATAAAAAGTAGGATTTAAGTGGTTTCAAGTAATAACAGACAGAACAAAGTAAGTCATCCACAAAATAAATAAAAAACACGCAAGTCTAAGCCTAATACATTAAGAAACTGATTACAGGTAAAATCTCACCCTCAGAGATGTTCCAATAAGCTTCTTTCACAGACTAGACTCCTTTCTAGTCTGGGCCCAATCCTGCCCCCGGTACAGTCCTTATTAGTTCCACCAGACATCTGAGGAGGAAAACAGGGGCTTTCTCATGACTGACAGCCCCGTCTGTCCTGCTCCACCCCTCTTTATAGCTTTGGCACAACACGGGAATCTTTTGTCCCTACCCTCCTTCTAAATGGAAAAATACCAGATTTAAGATGGATGTCCTGTGAGACCTCATTGTTGATTACCCACAGGCTGGCCCACAAGTACGAAGCCTTGCAGATAAATAAACCATCTACAACCAATTGTCCTAGTCAATGGGAGCCATCAACATTTTAAACCACCATTAATGGCCCACACTTTGCATAATTACAATTGGACCTCAGAGTTATGCTTCATATTTCTAGCTTCAGATACAACAATGATACATATATACAAACAGGAGGAATATATTCAGTAGGTTATAACTTTTGTTATGAGATCTTACAAGAGACCTTTTGCATAAAGCATATTCCAGTTACATCATATTCACACTCATAAGCATATTTCCATAAAACATATGGAGTGCAACGTCACAACGGGGATTCCACAACCTCCCTTGGTACCTTGTTCCAGTACTTAACTATCCTTATAGTTAGAAAGTTTTTTCCTAATATCTGACCTGACTCTCCCTTGCTTCAATCTAAATGGATTACTTCTTGTCCTACCTACCCATCGTAGAAAGAGAGCCCCAAACTGGACACACTGCTCCAGCTGATGCCTCACTAGTGCTGAGTACAGCAGGACAATTACCTCATCTGTCTTACACATGACAATTCTGTTAATAAAATCCAGAATGACATTTCCTGTTTTCAAAACAGCATCACCCATTTCAGTCTGTGATCCAACATAACCCCAGAACATTTTCTGCAGTACTGCTGCCTAGTGAGTTATTTCCCACTTTGGATTGTTTGCATTTGATTTTTCCTTCCTAAGTCTAGTACTTGTACTTGTCTTTACTGAATTTTAATTTACTGATTTCAAACCAATTCTCCAATGTATCAAGGTCATTATGAATTCTAATACTCTCACCAAAGAGCTTGTGACCCCTCCCAGGTTTGTGTCATTCACACATTTTATGAGTTTATTCTCTACTCCATCATCCAAACCATAACAATACAGAGCTCTCCCATGGGCCAGCTGGTGTCCCAATAGCCAGCTGGCCTGGAAGTCTCAAAGCTCTGGGGTCCCCGGTCTGGGGCAGTAATAACAGCCAGAACAAAGTAGGTCACAAAGCAAAGCAAAACAAAACAAAACACGCAAGTCTAAGCCTAATACATTAAGAAACTGATTACAGGTAATATCTCACCCTCAAAGATAAGCTTCTTTCACAGACTAGACTCCTTCCTACTCTGGGCCCAATCCTTTCCCCTAGTACAGTCCTTTTTAGAGCCAGCAGACATCTCAGGTGGTAAGCAGGGGTTTTCTCATGACTGGCCACCTCCTTTTTCCTGCTTCACCCCCTTTTATAGCTTTGGCACAAGGCGGGAATCTTTTGCCTGTCTGGATCCCCACCCCTCCTTTTAAATGGAAAAGTACCAGATTTAAGATGGATTTCATTATCAGGTGCATGGTCACATGTCACTGTAAGACCCCTAGTCTCCATTCACCATTGGCTGGCCCACACGTAGACAGGAAGGTTTCAAGTAACTAAGGCCATTTACAACTGATTGTTTCTGGAGCACCCTTAATGGCACCACTTAATATGTTTACATCAGTGATACAAGTTTATATCTTATTCTCCTAACTCCAGATATAGAAATAATACATGCAAACAAATAGGATGAACACACTTAGTAGATTACAAGCTTTCTAATGAAAAGAACAGGAGTACTTGTGGCACCTTAGAGACTAACAAATTTATTAGAGCATAAGCTTTCGTGAGCTACAGCTCACTTCATCGGATGCATACAATGGAAAATATAGTGGGGAGATTTTATATACACAGAGAACATGAAACAATGGGTGTTACCATACAGACTGTAACAAAAGTGATCAGGAAAGGTGAGCAGGAGTGCGGGGGGAGGGAAACCTTTTGTAGTAATAATCAAGGTGGGCTATTTCCAGCACTTTACAAGAACAGTAGGAGGGGAAATAAACAAGGGGAAATAGTTTTACTTTGTGTAATGACACATCCACTCCCAGTCTTTATTCAAGCCGAAGTGAATTGTATCCAGTTTGCAAATAAATTCCAATTCAGCAGTCTCTCATTGGAGTCTGTTTATGAAGTTTTTTTCTTGAAGAATTGCCACTTTTAGGTCTGTAATCGAGTGACCAAAGAAATTGAAGTGTTCTCCGACTGGTTTTTGAATGTTATAATTCTTGACGTCTGATTTGTGTCCATTTATTCTTTTACATAGAGACTGTGCAGTTTGGCCAATGTACATGGCAGAGGGGCATTGCTGGCACATGATGGCACACATCACATTGGTAGATGCGCAGGTGAACGGACCTCTGATAGTGAGGCTGATGTAATTAGGCCCTGTGATGGTGTCCCCTGAATAGATATGTGGACACAGTTGGCAACGGGCTTTGTTGCAAGGATAGGTTCTTGGGTTAGTACATTGGCCATGTACTGATAAATTTGTTAGTCTCTAAGGTGTGACAAGTACTTTCTTTTTATGGATACAGACTAACACGGCTGCTATTCTGAAAGCTTTCTAATGACACCATACAAGGGGTACTTCGCATAAAGCATATTCCAGTTATGTCATATTCATAAACATATTTCCATAAAGCATATGGAGTGCAACATCACACCAGGGACATGATTTTACCTCTGTATACAGTATGGTGAGACCGATACCGCATCCAGTGTGTTGTCCACATTTTAAGAAGGATGTTTACAAAAAATGTAAAGGGTGCAGAGAAGAGCCACAAAGATGATTTGAGGGCTTGAAAATGTGCCTTGCAGTGAGAGATTCCAGGAGCTCCGTCTGTTTATTTTTAATGAAGAAGACCAAGAGGTGGTGTGATTATACTGTATAAGTACTTTAGTGTAGAAGTACTTGCGCAAGGACAAAACACTGGTAATAGAGGTCTCCTTATTCTAGTGGAGAAAGGCAAAACAAGAACAAATGTCTGGAAGTTAAAGCCAGATAAATTCATATTAGAAGTAAGCAATACATTTTTCATAGCGAGGACAATTAACCATTGGAACAAACTAAAAAGGGAAGCAGAAGATTATTCACCTCCTGAAGTATTTAGATGAAGACTGGATGCCTTTCTGGAAGATGTACTTTAGCCAAACAAAAATTATTGGGTTCAGTTCAGGAGTAACTGGATTAAATTCTGTAGCCTGTTACCCAGGAGGCCAGACTATATGATCTAATGCTTCCTTCTGCCCTTAAAATCTATAAAGCTATGTATCTAAAAGGAAGTCAAGCACTCAAACATTCAGAATGCCAGACGCGTGCTGTCCTCTGTCACCTTAATTAGTCCTTTTGTATTTGCATTGTGATACAGTCTTTAATCACATGATCAAATGCTATTTTTTCCACAGGACCCCTGCCTCATTCAGTGCACAGGACACATGGTGCTGACTGAATGGATGGGTTGTCAATAGTTCTTTTTATACTCATTGTGCAATGTGTGGCCCCAGCCCTTATGTACTGCACATCATCCAAACTGAACTCCCGAAACAGAATTGTTAATTTCCTCATGGGCTTTTCTACGGCACTCATTTCTACAGTAGCTGCGTGCTTCACAAACATTAAAGAATTTCTCTTTACAACACCCCTGGGAGGCAGGGAAGTGTTGTTATCTCCATTTTACATACGGGGAACTGAAGTCTCGGGAGCAAAATCAGGACCTGTACATGGCTCTCATCGATTTGACAAAGTCCTTCAATTCTGTCAATCGCGAAGCCCTGTGGGAAGGTGCTGGCCAGATTTGGCTGCCCTCCAAATTCTAGTAAAGGGCCTAAGGCTTCTTCATGGTGAGATGACTGCCACCGTTCTCTGTAATGGCCTGGAGATGGATCCTTTCATCGTCAAAACTGGGGTTCAGCAAGGATGTGTTATTGCCACAACCCTGTTCTCCATGTATTTAGCAGTCATTTTGGTCCTTGTTAAAGACCGCCTCCCCACTGGAGTTGGCATTCAATACAGAATGGATGGGTGGCTTATTAATCTTTGACGTTTCCGCTCAAAGTCTAAAGTCCTCAGGACATCCATTGCTGATCTTCAGTACGCTGATGATTGTGTCATCATCACGCACACTGAGAATGACCTTCAGTCCACACTGGATTTTTTTGCACACGCTTACCGAAGCCTATGACTCTTACTCACTATCAAGAAAACTAAAGTTACCATCAGCTGGCTTCAGGCCTTGCAAATGACCCACCACAAGTCACCATCGACGGACAGACTTTGGAGAGAGTTGAAGACCTCTATTACCTCGGTAGCCAACTTTCTCAAAATTCAAAAACTGACAGTGAGATCCAGCTCAGGATCCATTGCGCAAGTGCTTCCTTTGGGAAAGTGTTCTGGTGCGTTTTCACAGACCATTACCTACGGAAGGACACCAAGATCCAGGTCTATGAGACAATTGTTATTCCTGCACTCCTTTGTAGATGCAAAACCTGGGTGACTTATCGAAAGCACCTCAAGAGTCTGGAGCGGTACCACCACCAATGCCTCCAGAAGATCCTTTGCATCAAGTGGAAAGATCGCTGGACTAACACCAGCATCCTCATTGAAGGTAATGTCACCAGCACTGAAGCAATGATCCTCACTCACCAACTCCGCTGGGCTGGACATTGTGTGCGGATGCCAGACTGTCGCCTCCCAAAACAAGGCCTCTACTCTCTGCTCACCCATGGTCAGAGATCCCATGGTAGTCAGAGGAAACCCTACAAAGATACACTGAAAGCGTATCTCAGGAAAACTCATGTGGACATCACAAGCTGGGAGGAGCAAGCAACCAACTGATCGCAATGATGCTTCATTCTCCACCGGGCAGTGGCCCGCTTCGAGAAGTGCATTGCCCTTTAAGTTGAAAAGAGAGAGAGAATGAAGGCAAGAAAAAGAACTTTTTCACAGCAGGCAGCTGACCCATCAGGAAATGTCTGTACCTACTGCGGGCAGATCTATGGTTCCAGGATCGGACTCCTGAGTCGTCGCAGGACCCAGATGTAAATCTGTGTCAGACATCATCCTCGAATGGAGGAATCGCCGGTGATGGCGATGCTGCTGCTGCAACAAAGGAAGCTGTGGGCTTCCATAGTACAGTTTCTGTCACTGTGCATCCCTGATTCATTCCCTAGGCACCATCCAGCCTGTGCACTGACTGAGGGAGGGACCTTGCCAGAGGAGAATGTTTTGGCAACATTTGATATAAATCCAACTAGAAATGAAAAGTGAAAGCTGGACGAGAAGGGATTGAGAGATACAAGGTGGCTGAGGTAATATCTTTTATTGGACCCACTCCTGTTGGTGAAAGAGACAAGCTTCTCAGCTTACACACAGCTCTTCTCTGTCAGATCAAACGTTTGTCTCTCTCCAACAGAAATGCGTCCAATAAAAGATATTGCCTCACCCACCTTGTCTCTCAAATATCCTGGGACTAACCCGGCTACAACAACACTGCATATAAGACGATGACTGTCACTTTTTGGAAAGTTTTGGAGTATTCAGTCAGGACAGCATCTCTCAAAAATCGCTTGGTGCAGAATCATGGTTACCATATGTGTTTGTTCTCAGTGATATCCAGTGCACAGGGCAGTTTGTAGACGGCTGACTGATTATTTCTGGAATAATTCTGAATGGGCCCAATCCTGAGTCCTTTATTCTGTTTCTACTCAGTCTGTACAAAGCAAACTCACATTACAGTCAATAGCTGACTGCCTGAGGAAGTAACCCTGGGTTTGGCCTATGAGCTGGCCCTGCACCTCTATCCAGGGAAGATGGGGATTAGTGACAAGAATGGCCATAACTATAAGGGCCATGGAAAGACTCGTCCTCCTCTCCAACCTTCAGCACAGGCATGTGGAACTACCCTGCCAGCACGGCAGGGGTTAAAGGGAGCCTTTGGGCCCAGCTGGCCCCACCCCGCTGTATCTGCAGCCAATGGCAGGACTGGGCAGAGAAAAGGAGAGAGCCTGGCTCAGTTGAGGGCTGACTGGCGAAGAGGCAGGAGCTATCCGCCTCCCTACCTGAGGGGAAGGGTCACTAGCCTGCCAGCCGGGGCAGCCACCAGGGAGTAAACACTGTCTCCCCAGCCAAGGGGGATTGTGGAGGAGACCTAGGAGCCTCCGGCAACTGAGGTAACTGGGTCCCTGAAGCCCAGAGACATTGTGGGGTTCAGTCTCACCAAACTTGTTGCTGCCCCATCTGAAGAAGTTTGGGACCACAGCACAGTGCCACCCAAGATCCAAGAGAGGACGCTATAGGATGTAAGTCACCCAGCGAACTGGACTAGAAGGGTCATGCCCCAAACAAAAGGGACAGTGGTAGGAAGTAGCCCTGGGAAGGGGATTTTGACTCGCTGCTGCTGGGAGGTCTACCCTATTCAGGGGTAGATGAATGCAGGACCCTGGGCTGGGACCCAATGGAGAAGGAGGGCTTGGGTTTCCTACCCCACTGCCTAAAAGACTGAGACAAATTGACCTTGAAAACAAGGGGCTGGAGGTCAGGGGCACCAACCACTAGGCATCCCAGCCCTTCACGTGCCCTGTTACAAACCCGAACTTTATTCCCACTACAAACGTGCAGCTCCAGCTGGGATGCCCACTCCCAGTTCCTTCCCACTGGTTCCCAGTCCCAGACTCCTTCTCCAGTCAGACCCAGTCTCCCTCAGCTCCCAGTCTCCTTGCTCAGCAAGTCACAGTCTCTGTCCCCCGACTCTTGTTCTATTTACCCTGCCTAGCCAGTAATAGTCTCCTCCCCCTCCCTCCTCCCAGTCCCAGTCCCCTTGCCCAGCCAGTTCCCATCTCCCCCTTTCTCTCCCAGTCCCAGTCTCTCGCTTCCCACCAGTATCCAGTCTCAGAATGTCCGTCTGTCCCCTGGCCACCCCACAGGCTCCTTGTCCCAATCGCCCCTCCTCCTCTCATTTAGGTCTGATTCTTGTCTCTTCTACATTCAGTTCAGGTGGTTTCCCTTCTGCACTGCCTGGGCCCAGTAGGGGAAGACAGTCTCCCTGGGACAGAGTGCCGGGAGTGAACAGATGAGCCTGTACTCTGATTGTGATGCTCACAGACCAAGTGCCAGCTCATGCCAAAGCCTCAGGTCTCATTGAATGCTTACAAATGCACAGCCTGGCCAATTCACATGTGTATTAGTATTGATCAAAGTGATTATTAAATATGTAAATGTATAAGAGTGTTTAATTTTCAAGAAAGCTAACAGGATGTTATTTGCATTGTTCTCACTTATCTGTATCCCATTATAATGCAATAGCAAACATTTACACTGTTTATAGCCCTGTAACTAAATAACCCATCAAACAAGAAAGAAGCCTTGTGGAATGCAAATGAAGAATTTTCACAGAAAAGTGCAGGTTTCAAAGCAAGTGGTCATTGTGTGTGACGATCGGAGGCAAACACTCTAAATGCATTCCTCACTCTCTGTCATCAAAGGAAGAGTCCACCTGGGTAGTGACTCTGTCAGCTTGTTTTCTGTGAGAAGAAGATATACGTACAGTTTCACGGAAAGATCCTTCATCTCTAGACTGTCTGGATTCTCATAGGTTGGAATAAGTGAACAAAAAGATGGAGATCCCCGGAGTTCTTCTGGGTAGCCCTGAGAGACTTTTGGGAAACTGGCAGATGACTACATCTCTGCTACCATTTTGAATTATAGGCTGTGACTCACTTGTACATATATTTTACTGCTCTAACCTCTCAATAATTCTCATTTCTTTTTCTTAGCTAATAAATCTTTAGTTAGTTTACTATACAATTGGCTACCAGAGTTGTCTTTGGTGTAAGATACAGGATACCAATTGATCTAGGGTAAGTGACTGGTCTCTTGTGGAGAAATTGGAAAGCGTCCATCGGAGGGCAACAAAAATGATTAGGGGACTGGAACACATGACTTATGAGGAGAGGCTGAGGGAACTGGGGATGTTTAGTCTTCAGAAGAGAAGAATGAGGGGGGATTTGATAGCTGTTTTCAACTACCTGAAAGGGGGTTCCAAAGAGGATGGCTCTAGACTGTTCTCAGTGGTAGCAGATGACAGAACAAGGAGTAATGGTCTCAAGTTGCAGTGGGGGAGATTTAGGTTGGATATTAGGAAAAGCTTTTTCACTATGAGGGTGGTGAAACACTGGAATGCATTACCTAGGGAGGTGGTGGAATCTCCTTTCCTAGAAGTTTTTAAGGTCAGGCTTGACAAAACCCTGGCTAGGATGATTTAGTCTGGGATCAGTCCTGCTTTGAGCAGGGGGTTGGACTAAATGACCTCCTGAGGTCCCTTCCAACCCTGATATTCTATGATTCTATGATTCTCTTGGGACTGGGAGCAAAGTGAATGGGGCGTGATTTTTGGTGTAAGTAACCATTTGATTGCAGAGTCCAGCTTTTCTGGGGAGTCTAAGGCAGTGGTGTGTGGCCTGCAGGGTGCAGGTTGCCCACTACTGGTCTAAGGGTCTGTGACTCCATGGTAAGACTGTCATAGTAATCATCCAATTGCCTCAGGGCGTGCTCAACTCCCGCTCTGCCCCCAGACCTGCCCCCACTCCACCCCTTCCGCAATGCCCCCCCCGCCCCGCCTCTTTCTATCCCTCCCCCATCTGAGCACGCCCCATCCCTGCTCCTCCCCCTCCCACTAAGCACCTCTTGCATGCCGCTGAACAACTGATCGTGGTGGGTGGGAGGCACAGGGAGGGAGGGGGAGGAGTTGATTGGCTGAGCCACCGGCAGGCAGGAGGCGCTGAGGGAGCTTGGTTTCTGCAGGGCGCTAAGTCCTGCTAATTTTTTCCATGGAGTCAGTGCCTATGAATCCAGGAGTTCACATTTGTTACTGACCTGGTGAAATCTAATTATAGAACACACCACCAATTTGCAGCGTCTACCCTGTTTTCTGACAATCTGTCCTGAGGTAGGAACTCACAGTCATGACCCCTCCGGACAGTGTGACACTGATCTTTTAGATGTCAGTTAGTCCCCCAAAGAAAGCTGACTGAGGTAATTAGATAAGAAGGTTCGCAGGCTGGGTGGATAAAGAGCCAAGTAGCCCATCAGCCCAAATCTGATAAAGAAGCACAGGAAGGATGCCCCTGGTAGGGAAAGAGAGAGGAACAGGGCTAGATGAGCCCAGTCTCAGAAAGGCCTTAGGGAAGAGAAATCTTTCTTCCCCTCAGGTCCTGATGAGAAGGCCAAAAACACAGAGGATACTGTACACAGACTGTTGCATGGGAACTGTAGTGCTATTGATGAAGGGAACTCAACGCAAATGGCACCGTGAATGCCCAACTCATGGAGTCTAGGCTGTTCTGTTGTTGCTCGAGAATTTACATCTGCAAGGGCCAGTCTGTTTTCTGTCGAATTTCAAAGTATTGGCAATGAAACTCATTTTTATAAAGTCCTGCCCGTCATCTTTATTTTTTAACAATGCTAGGAAATGCATATCTCACCCCCCTACCCTCGCGTCCCCCATGTTAAAAGGATGGTGAGATTTTGCATAGAACCGCTCACAATCCAGAGAGGGTTAAGATTAAACACTTACCTTTAGTTCCCATTGCCAGGGGAAGATGTTAAAACATTTGAAATTTAAAAGGAAAATATTCTACTCTTCCTTGTGCCTTTTGCATAGGAATTTATTACTCCTACTAACTGTTAAAAGTGAAGAGTTAAAAATAAAACTTACAATGGGTCCATAGTTGTTACATTAACTATGGACTCACAGGAAATTCCTCCATAATACAATATTTTTTGTGCTCTGTAAGGGTGAGATATGCTTTTGGCTGATCCCTGTATGCTACACCAGGTCTACAGGGTATCAGAGAGCCGGGACGATCAACCCATTGCCTGGTCACCCTATGCGGGTGGGAAGGGGGCTCCATAAACACCGTGCCCCCTGTGCATCTCCTAAGCTACTCTGGGTGGGTGCCTGGGTCAGGATTTTAGCTTAAGGGGAAACATTTCAGATGTGCCTCCGTGACCTAGGAGCCTACGTGTCATTTTCAAAAGTGACTCAGGGCCAGATTTTAAAGGACATTCAGGCCCTAGGAGTGCAGACAGGCATCTACTGGGACTTTCCAAATCTCCTGGGAGTTCGGCACCAGGCACATCTGAAAATCCCACCGAGCACCTATCTGCATTTATAGAAACCTAAATATCTTTTAAAATGTGGACCTTGTGCACTTAGGATCCCTAGTCTCACTAAAAGTGTCACTGAACTCCCATCAGCCTCTTTGGCAATCCCAATGTAAATTCATATACAATTTTTTGAAAAGAAGTTAATGGTTATCAACATTATTTGCCAACAGGCAAATTCACTAATTCAATGATTTTCATTAAATGTTTCTATGACCATGATTAAGTTTCCCAAATATTTTCCCCCAATAGTGGCATCTGGTAGCCCCAGTCCCAGGGCCCTGTGGGGCAGACAGCACCAGCATCACTACTGCCGTGGCGAACGACTGCATCAACATGAAACCTTCCACCCCCGCAGAGCAGGTTAACTCCTGGCAGGATCAGAGATTCCTCCCACATAAGTTTCCACCCCAGCCATGGATCCCACAGCTGGGCTGAGACCCTCCATGACACTGACCCACATTTAGAAAACAAACTGTAAAATGGGAGCCATTGCAAGGGAAAGGAAAGGCCTGGCACGGGAGCATCTGCAAAGAAGAAAATGAAAACATTTAACAGTCACAGAGGGGGGTCCTCAGTGGCCAGTGCCCTCCAAACACTGACTCTACTTCCCAGTCAGAAACAACCCCACACTTGTCACATTTTACAGCCCCTTTGCCCCCCTCACAACCCCTTCAACCGTACTCACAGGGT
Organism: Natator depressus; assembly: GCF_965152275.1. Taxonomy (NCBI): domain Eukaryota; kingdom Metazoa; phylum Chordata; order Testudines; family Cheloniidae; genus Natator; species Natator depressus. The sequence goes on along the minus strand of NC_134234.1, from coordinate 213,476,171 downwards.
TCCAGCGAACACTGTCCTTTCACCTACCCATCGTTAAACACACAGACTGCTTCCATCTGTCACCTCAGTGCTGCAATCCCCAGGGCAAGAAGATGCCTGTGCTCCACCACTGACACACCCTGCAGAACACAGCGCTGAAATGAGGTATGTGGGATCCCCCAGGGTACACAGGCACCTCTTCCCTTTGATCACAGGGTGGCTGAGACCCAGACCTCCTCATATCACAGTCACAGCTCTGCCAAAGTGCTCCCACTAATGCCTCCACCATTCAGTATAGCTACACCTAACACAGGGACTGCAGCTGGAGCACAGGCAAATAATTCCCAGTGCCAGTGGCTAGTTCCCCTCCTGGTACTGCCTTGTAGGTACAAGATTGCTGCTTGGCATGTAGACTATGGGAATTGTGTTGTGTTTGCTTTGGTGCAATATGGATAATTGGCCGTAATCGGCAGGAGGAGGACCATGGACTGAGCAGTGACAGGAGTCTCGGATAAAAGCTGGCCTTTGGGGAGACATGAGAGTTCACCTGGGACTAAGAGACAAAGAAAAAGTGGAAACCAAGATGGGTCCACAGCAGCATGGCTCACGGCAGCGCGGACTTGGCGAGTATGGACCATATCTTAACCTTTGCTTCTTCTCTGTGCTAATCCATGGTAGTGTTACCATATTTCAAGTTTCCAAATAGAGTATACAGTGGGGGAGGGGTTACAGGTCAGAGGTGCTGGAGGAGATGTTTGGGGTGTCCTGGAGGGGTGTGTGTGTCTACTGGGAGGGAGTATTTGGGGAGTGATGGAGGGGGTACCTGAAGCCTCACTCTCGAGGTGGGGGTCGGTGTCGCACTTCCTGTCATGGTGGCAGGCCAGCTGGTGTATGCCTGGGACGCAGAGCCAGCCCATCAGTCAAGGTCTCCCTGTGGGCTTCTCCCCCTTCCCTGGGCTGGGAGCTGGGGCCTGACTCTCTCACCACTCCTGGTCAGGTTCTGAGGTCCTGTGGTAGGGCAGGCGGCCAGGCTGAGAGGTGCTTGGTAGCTCCGCTTACCTGCTGGGCCAGGCTGGGCCAGGGCTGGCGGGATCCAGCAGGTGCAGATGCCCAGGGGAGTGACCAATCAGGGTGTGGAGATGGCTCTTTCTGAGCTGCAACATCTGGAAAAATCCTGGACATTTTCTCTTATTTGGAAAATCCACCCGGACAGATGTTGGCAGGCCAGAAAAAAGAGGTCATGTCTGGGAAAACCCAGATGCATGGTAACCCTAACCATAGGGCTTCCCGATGCCGTGTTCCAGTTGACTAATAAACCCTGCTGTGTTTTGAAAAGGCTGCCTGGAGTCACTGCAGATACTTGCTGAGGTACATTGGTCCCTGATGAACGTAAAAGTCTCTGAGCAGGGGTCTATCTCAGTTGGACTCACTGGGCAGAGCTCACAGCGTGAAACAGGAGTGCTGGAGCACAGAGCCTCAGTCTTGGAGGCGGTCACAGGGTCTGCACAAGTTCCTGGCCTCGCATCCCTGTGCTCTTGTGCTTAGGCTGGTCAAAGAAGGGGTCCCAATGCCTCTTTCAGTTGTCTCACCAGTGTCTTTTTATTTACAATGCTTAGTGCAGCCCCAATTCCCCCAACACCGATCCCCACACTGACCCTTCCCTGGGTCTTCCGGTCCCCGAGGCTTCCTTTAGTCGATAGAGATAGAGCTGTAGTCCCTCTGTCTGCTCCCCTGGTTAGCCTCCCAGGGAGCCTTTCTCTGGGCTTATATCTCCTCCCAGTCACCAGCCCAGCTGGCTCCACTTGGCTCAGCTGATTCCCCTGAGCCTGCCCTCGTTAGGGTCTGCAGCTGAGCTCCTTGCTGAGTGTCTGGGCCCCTGCACCCTGCTGCCCTGCTGAGAAGCAGGGCAGGAGCCACCCCTTTATCAGGGCATCCAAGGGGTTTATACCCCTGCCCTGCCACAGTGGGATTGAGGCCACGTGACCCACCTTAAGAAAGAGAGTGGCCCTTGGGGGTCTGGCACACTGAAGGCGTTCCTCCAAGGGACTGTTTAAAAGCTGGGGCATAGCACAGATCCTGTCAATCTATGACACCTGCCAAGGCCCAGGTGTGGTGCTGTGAGGCTGTAGCTGTAGGGAGCGGGGCGGACTGACCTGGGAATGTCGTTCAGTTTTACTGGGACTATCTGCATGGGGGATGGGATAGCAGGGAATGACTTTACTTGAGGGAGGATACCAGAGCCTGTAACCTGAGCCGGGAGGGGGATGGGGACAGGTGACACCTTCTGCCCAGGAAACGGACAATGGCTGGAGGAGGAGACGGGGGAGGCTGGAAGGAGATGGCTGCAGTGGAGTTTCAGTTTAATGCTGGCTGGGGAAATGGAGGGAAGCCCAGGGTTGGGGTCTAAGCTCCCTGCCCCCCAGAGGGACCTGACTGAGGGGTCCTGGTTGTACCTACAAGCTCTGCTTGGGACTGTGTTCCTGTTGTCTAATAAACCTTCCATTTTACTGGCTGGCTGAGAGTCACGGTGAATCGCAGGAAGAGTGGGGTGCAGGACCCTGACCTCCGCACACTCCATGACAGGGGCCAATATGTGATAAAGACTTAAAATGAACAACACACACTGAGCATTCATGAACGAAATTTAAAGTGCTGAGGAATTTTTTCATTAAGTGTAAATGTCTCTAAGTTCAGGGCAAGAATTCTTTATTTATGAGGTAAATAGTTTTTAATCATAGAAGATTAGGGTTGAAAGAGACCTCAGGAGGTCATCTCGTCCAACCCCCTGCTCAAAGCAGGACCAACACCAACTAAATCATCCCAGCCAGGGCTTTGTCAAGCCGGGCCTTAAAAACCTCTAAGGATGGAGATTCTGCCACCTCCCTAGGTAACCCATTCCAGTGCTTCACCACCCTCCTAGTGAAATAGTGTTTCCCAATATCCAACCTAGACCTCCCCCAATGCAACTTGAGACCATTGCTCCTTGTTCTGTCATCTGCTACCACTGAGAACAGCTGAGCTCCTTCCTCTTTGGAACCCCCCTTCAGGTAGTTAAAGGCTGGTACCAAATCCCCCGTTGCTCTTCTCTTCTGCAGACTAAACAAGCCCAGTTCCCTCAGCCTCTCCTCATAAATCATGTACCCCAGCTCTCTAATAATTTTCGTTGCCCTCCACTGGACTCTCTCCAATTTGTCCACATTCTTTCTGTATTGGGGCCCCTGAAACTGGACGCAATACTCCAGATGTGGCCTCATCAGTGCCGAATAGAGGGGAATAATCACTTCCCTCAATCTGCGGCAATGCTCCTACTAATGCAGCCGAATATGCCGTCAGCCTTCTTGGCAACAAGGGCACACTGCTGACTCATATCCAGTTTCTCGTCCACTGTAATCCCCAGGTCCTTTTCTGCAGCACTGCCTCTTAGCCAGTCAGTCCCCAGCCTGTAGCGGTGCATGGGATTCTTCTGTCCTAAGTGCAGGACTCTGCACTTGTTGTTGTTGAACCTCATCAGATTTATTTTGGCCCAATCCTCCAATTTGTCTAGGTCACTCTAGACCCTATCTCTACCCTCCAGTGTATCTACCTCTCCCCCCAGCTTAATGTCATTAATACTAAACATGAAGGGACGCTCCATTTATATGGCTCATCGGTCGCTTTGGTACCAAGATGAGTTACATATTCAAAACCAGGTAACTGGGATGGTTGGAGTGAGGGTTTCTCAGACAGGTAGGTTTGCACTTTTTGTTTATTCCGCATTTACCTTGGGAACTGCTTGTGCCTGCCTAATTCCCAGACAGTCGGTCGAGTTCCTTTGCACTCTCTGAATACTTCCCAAATCCCCCAAGCAGCAGGAAACAGTCCAGAAGTTCAGGGTTTACAATCCCAGGCAGAGACGACCCATAACTGCTGATAGTGTGGGGGTGGAGTAGGGTGACCAGATGTCCCGATTTTATTGGTACAGTCCCGATATTTGGGCCTTTTTCTTAAATAGGCACCTATTTCTCCCCCCCCACCCCCCGCCTCTGTCCTGATTTTTCTTACTTGCTATCTGGTCACCCTGGGGTGGAGGGGCACAATTTAAACTTTCAACCATCCCCAGAACAGCTCAAGTCATTCCCCCTCCTCCGGACAGGCCCCCTCCCGGCCCTCAGTCTCCCCTCCCAGAAAGCAGTGCCCACCTCCCTGCAGCTCCCGTCTGTTGCTCCTGCCTCTCCCCGTGGGGCACAGCTTGCAGCTCACAGGTTCTGGTAGCCGCCATGCAGGGAGTAGGGGCCTGGCTGCACCATGTGACCGAGTGGGGCTGGGAAACTGTGGCAGAAATCTGGGTCATGTGCCCTCCCCCCTCCAACACACACACACACACACACACACACACACACACAGCCTCTGATCCTAGAGCTGCTGAAGAGACAAGAACTGGCCCAGCAGGGAATGGGGGTTTTGGCTGCCACGTTACTGCTTTTGGCTCCTCCCATTATGCAAATTAGCCCCCCTCTGCACTTGTGCATTTCTGGTACAGAAACAGTGGAAATAAGGACGGTGCAGCTCAGTCAGTTACACCAGGATCGGCTAAGAGACTGCGGCTGCAGGACTCACTTTATGTGGGAAACCCAGAATGAAGCCCAGAAAGAGACCCTCAGCCCTGATAGCTCCTTGCACCGGTGCTGAACCTGCTGGCCCTGGCTCTTGGTTCCCTGACTCCCTTCCCTCATTCACCTGTAATGCCTTGTCAATCGGGCTGACCTGGAGCATTGGCCTCTCCCCATTGGCCCTGGGGACTGTCAGTCTACAGTCTCCTCCAGATCCTTTCTTTTGGTTGGAGGGATCGTGCCACCGGGAGCCAATCACGCTCTCCGGCAGGAAATTTTTAAAAAGCAGCAGCCACTCGGGAAGCCCAAACAAGCAACAACTCCAACAAGCAACAAGCCACTTAAAGAGCTGGAAAGCCCAAAAAACAATCAACAAGCAACTCAAAGAAATTACAAGCATCCAGTGGAACAGGGACTGAGAGGGAGCCAATGTGTAACCCATGCCTGATGGGTGTGGTGCTCGATCTCCCTCTAGTGGCACCGAAATCACCTAGATTTTTATGAGTCTGCTACAGCCTTGGTTAATAGGCAGGTGCTTTTTTAGCTTATGCAGTAGAGGCCCACAGCACTAAGCTTCAGAGGTCCCAGGGTCAGTCCTGCCCGCCAACAACCAGGGTCTGTCAATGTTACAAATGCACCTCCATGTGCTGGGGGTTACTCCTGTTTAGAGCCTGTTGAGGAGGCCACCACCGTGCCAGGCATATTTCCGCGGGAAGGGGTGGGGCTTATGGTGACTGTGGCCCCTTTGTGCTGACACAGCCAGGGCCAAGAAGGTACAGAGCTGGGGTGAACACTCTCGACAGTTTCTGGAGATCCTACAATGAGGATAGTAAGTGAGTGGCAGGGTGTGAGAGGGAGACACACAGAGCACCGACCCCCGCGCTCAGGTGTGACCTCACCAATGGTGGTGATCAGGGACTAGCAACGAGGTGCAAACTGAGCTAATCAGAACAAAGAGGCGTTATCGCTGTTCAGCCAGCTGTAGCGATCCATGGTCTTACCCTAAGTCTTACCTGCGTCAGGGGCTGTTTCTCTCAGTGCATTCGTCACGCTGTGCAAACCCCTGTCCCCAGGCATTTTACTTGCACACGCTTTGATGAAGCCAGATTATGCATACACATTAATTCCCAAATGCAGAGTGCAGAGGGATCCAGGTGCAGTCTCCATGACACTGCGCTGGGGGGTAAATCTAGCCCACCCTGCATGGGAAGACAGCTAGGCAGGCTGTGGAGCAAAGAGCTACGCACCATGTGGGAGTTCCCTGCAGGGGGATTCGGGGAAGGAGCGTAGCCATGTGGAGCAGTGTAGCCAGTTTTTGCCCCCTGCACCTACCCCCAGCTGTTTTGGCCCCTCCCATTGCCAAGTGCAGGCTCAGAGCTCCTCTCCTGCTGCCTCAGGGAACTCTGGGGAAAGGTCCACAGCACTTACCCCCCTGTCTCCAGTCCCAGCTCCCACAGCCACAGGCAGGGTTGCAGCTGCTGCTGAAGCCCTGGGGAGACACTGGGCGGCTGTACCCAGGCACGTATCACCACAAACCTGCTAATGGGGCCAACACCACACCCCACAACAACTGCCCCAGCTGCCCCCTGCTAGTGGCGCAGAGGATGGCACAGCCGCTCATCCCCAGTCTGCCCAAGGGAGCTCAGGGAGAGACTGGTCAGTTCCACCCTGACCCCACTGCAGGGCACAGTCCAGTTCTGAGTCACCAGGAATGTCACTCACTGTGTTCAGTCCCTTCTCCCTCATGGTGAGTTTCCTACAGGGGCAAGTTGGCCAAGTTCTTACCTGAGCAGATCACTCCAGTATCAAGAGAATGAGAGCACGGGAATGCAGCCCATCCTACATGATTGCAGTCCCAGAGAGCTGACTCGTCACCACCACAATCAACTAGAATCAACCAAGTTGGTCCAGATCCTTCTCCAAAATGAGCATTACCAAGGGCACTGACAGCAGATCCACATCCCAGCTGCTTACAAACCACCTCAGCATCTTCCATGTCCCAGCTGGTATCACACACCGTCCCCCACTGATCCTGGTGTTTAACCTCCACTCTCCCAGCACAGTGGCTGCGTCCATCTGCCAGCCTCAGGTCATCAGCACCTTCAAAGAGAGACACAGAGCAGGGTCAGAATGAGCAGGGAGCCCCCTCAACAGCGTTTGCACAGCAGAGTCCACACCCAGCAGCAGGGGATCCGCACCCAGAGCCATGAGAATGGGACATGGCCAGAGCTGCCTCATGACTCCACCTGATCCCATCTCAGGGCCTCCCACTCGGGGCTGTCACTGCTGCAGCTCTTGCCATTTTATCCCAACTCTGGCGATTTGGGGTGTTTTTACCTGTCTCGTGAGAACACGATGAAAGGTGCCAACTCACTGAGTTTCTCTTATTCCAAATGGCGCCATCTCCTGTCACTGTCACTGGGGCTGAAGCCAGCGAGGTGCCGCCAACTCCCCACAGTCTGTCAGCATGTGGGAGTGAGGCTGCCCTGGGTAAAGCTGGCTGCCACCTACCACTGTTTTCAGTGAGACTTTAGCCCACAGGGTACGTGGCTTCCCTGAATGGCTCAGGGGACTGGACAGGACCCAGGGACCGTGATAAGCAGCAGAGACCCTGTGCAAGGAGGGGCAGAAGAGTGAGAGGAGCAGTTCACTTGGGGGCTGGAGGCAGATTCAGGGGTTGCAAGGGAATGGGGTGCAGGTGCTATGTCAGCAGAAAGGAAGAGTGGAAAGTGTAGGGTGGGGGGTTTGGAGCAGGGGACCAGGGGTAGGGAGGGGGTCTGGAAAGTTGGGTCAGGAGGAAGGGAGAGGAGGGGGTCTAGAGTGAGGTAGGAGGGAGAGCTGGGGAGGGTGCGGAGGGGTCTGGAGAAGGAGGCAGGAAGGAGGGAGGTGAGGGGAGTGGAGGGGCAGGGAGGTGGGGGTCTGGAGCAGAGGGATGTGAGGGAGTAGTGGGGTGAAGAATGTGGACTGTAGTAGGGGGCAGGAGGGAGGGTGGAGAGGGGAGGAGGGGGTCTGGAAGAGGAGGCTGGAGGGAGGCAAGGGAAGAGGAGGGGTCTCCAGAGTGGGGAGAGTGCTTAACAGCCTCAGACATAGAAGTTGTGGGGGTGGGGTGGGGTGGGGGGTATTCAGAGAAGTGTTCCTATTTGCAAAAGGCTAAACCAATCCCATTGTGTTATGGTGACACGGTAGTTGGTGTGAATGGTTGATGTCAGCGTGAAGGTCTCCAGTATCTCTGTCTGTAACTCACCCCTGACCAGTAACAGAAGTTCTGTGTGCGAGTGTGAACCATGCTGTATGAATTAGCTCAGTGGCTGTCAAGCTATTTCCCAGCCAGCCCTTCGTCTGTCAGAGGAACTGAATGAGGAGGGGAGAGCGAAGGCAGTGCTGGGCAATGGAGGGCAGTTCCCCATCTCAGAGGTGAGGGGAGGGTAAGCGCAGTCTCCAGCTGAGCAGCCAGGGGAGTCGTGCAGTTCGGGTGCACTAAAGGGTGACTTTTCAGCCTGCGATTCTCACCCCAGCGCTGGCAGAGGTGTAGACGGGAGTTCTAAAGTCCAAAGACAGATGGAAAAATGAGACTGGATGGTTTTTTTTAAACCTTCAAAATTTTTGTTCTGTGGCACTTGGCATTACAGCCTTGTGCTCCCTTCCAGAGCTTCCTCTCCCCACCTGCCCCACACATTTCCCTCTTCCACTGGTCTCTTCCCACCCTCCTCCCCTGGGCTCTTCCCCCTCCTCTTATCCCCTTTCTACCTGGCCTCTCTGCCCTGCATGTACAGGCTGCTCCTTCCCCAGATGAGGAGCAGACTCTGCCCCCACTCCCTGCAAGCTGCTTCTCTCCCAGTAGCTCTGAGTTCCACCCCCTGCCCCCAGTTGTCTCTAGGGCTGTTTTCATTTCTGGGGGTTGTGGAGAGGCAAAGCTGGCTGCTGGGAGAGAGGCAGTTTACAAGGACTGTGAGGTGGGGCCACTGCCTGCCACACAGTCCTCAGGTATTGCCTGGGAGAACTGGCCCCCAGGACAGGGTTTGAAGACCCAGGACTGTCCCGGAGATTGGGAGCAAGTCCAGGCATCATTACTCTGCCTAGGAGTTACGGCTACATGCAGAGTTCCACTGAGAGCCCTGGAACAGGCTGGTTGCAGCTGTGGATGGCTGAGCTGGGGACACCATGTGTAAGGAGCCTCCATGGAGCTCAGAGAACAGTGCAGTTCACACCAGTATGTGGCCAGACCATCGTGCTCCTTCAATGCCAAGTAAATACAAAACAGTCACTTGCTGCAATCTATAGGGAAGGTTATTAGGTGCTGCTCTGTTCAGTCCAGTCCCAAAGAAAACCCCTTGGGCCTGGTCTGCACTAGGAAAAAAGATTTGTTTTTTTTTTTAATCGAGTTAACTCAGTGATGTTCACTCATGGTAGGACCTAAGCTAAGTGCACACAGAGTTCTGTTTCCCTGAATAGAGTTGAACCTAACAGCCAGCAGTTCCAATGCTCAGAAATCTCCTGCCTGCACCTCCAGCGAGCTCCAACAGGCTTTGGTTCTTTGCTCCCTTCTAGGATCACAGTCACAACTCCTTCTACTGGCTTCTCCCTCCAACAGACATAGTCCAACACCAATATCCTGGCCCCTGTATTGGCAACAAGGGAAACCCCTGGCTAGCTCTGCCCTGACCATGTGGCCAGTGACTTGAGCAATAGCCCCCACTGTCTGCAGATGTTTTTACTACATAAAGGATTTTGATGGTTCTGTCTATTGAGCCTAATAGAATGTGCTTGGTCCAGCCATTAGCTGTCATGATGTCTGTGATTCGCTTTTGATCCAAGACCCTGTGATGGCAGCCATTAGCATCTTTCAGGATAACAATTACATTTACATACTGCACCTATCATATGCTTGCACCACTTGGGCCCAACTTGGAATAATGACCCCACCCAGCATTCTGAATATTGGGTAAATTCAGATCCCAGTCTGGGAGTGAAACCTGTGGCTTTGGTCCATCCCTGATATTTTCTCATTTGTTTGCCTGGAGCCCAAAGAATTATATAATGTTTGCCTGGAGCCCACATATTTGGGGTGGATCAATAATGGCGAATCACTATTGTGACGGGTTTCCCCCGGGGTGCCACCTGGAACTAGGGTATCACTGAGCCCCCTGATGCACCAGCTTGGGCTCCCTCTCACACTGTACTGCGGTGACAAACTGCAAAGCCCTCCAGCCTGCGCTTTCACCAGCTTTCATACAGGTAGGGACACACCCAGCTGCAGTTACATACAGGCTCTCTAACCACCAGCTTCCCAGCCTAGGATCCCAGAGCAGTACCATCCTGCCCGGATCAAATCTGGCCAGTATATGGGTTTAATACCTGGTCCACCTCTCCCTCAATGTGAAGAGAACAATGCACACTTGTAGTACCCAAGCTGAGATTTTCCTCAAGCACTCCAGTCAAAGCTCACTGGTTTAGATTAAAACAAAAACAAGTTTATTAACTACAAAAGATAGATTGTAAGTGATTATAAGTGATAGCAAACAGATCAAAGCAGATTACCTAGCAAATAAAGAAAAATGCTACCTAAGTTTAATATACTAGATAGATTGGATATGAATTAGCAGATTCTTCCCCTAAGCGATGATACAAACAGGCTGCAGAGTCTTAAGGCACAAGCTACACTTGCTTTGCAGCTTGGAATCCCCAGGTGTTTCATACACAGGCTAGAAATCCCTTTAGCCTGGGTCCAGCACTTCCCGCAGTTCAGTCTTTGGTCCTCAGGAGTTTCCAGGAGTCTTATTGTGTGGAAAGACCCCAGATGATGTCACTCCCTGCCTTATATAGCTTTTGCTTGTGGCGCGAACCCTTTGTTTCAAAGCTTGGTTCCCAGACCAGTTTATGGAAAAATACTGACATCCCAAGATTGAGTCCAGCATCATGTGGCCTGGTCACATGTCTTTGTAGAGTCATAGCAGCCATTACTTACAGGCTGTCTGGAGCGTTCTCAGGAAGGCTCACCAGCTGGAGGATAAGCTTCTCCTCAGGCCTATTGTTTTTCCAAATGGCCCATTGCCCTGAATAGGCCCTTTCCCACCCACTATCTAGACTGAAAGCATCTTGTCTAGTGGGCATTACCCAGGTGTAACTACATTTGAAGTATAGATACAAAGTCAGTATTCATAACTTCAGATACAAAAAAGAATAAATGCATGCAAATAGGTTAATCATATTGAGCAAATGATAACTTTTCCAACGACACCTCACATGACTTAATCTTGGATAAAATCCATCATAATTATGTCATAATCATATTATAATAATATCACTGTGACAAATACAGGGTGCTTTGCACAATGATCTTCTGGCAAAGACTGTCCAAGACTCTGTTCAGGGCTAATGGAGGGGGATTGGGGCACTGAGGAAAAGGGAAAATAGCTACATGGTGATATCCCCTAACCTGTATACTCCCCTGCATCACTGTGTTTGCGTCATGCTAAGCAAATTCAAATTTCCCATATAAAATAAAATAATATCTAGGGGATGATGCATAAATCCAGCAAAAATGCATTGAGCTGAACATGTGCTTGGCATCACTATATGACACTGTCCCACAATCATGTAGTAATTTATTCCTCACAAAGCAACAATTGTCCATCTCCTGCAATGCCCGTCTGATCACCCAGGAGTCAACACAAAATTCTCTGCTTTCTGGTCATGTACAGCTCTGTCATGGGCTCTAACCCCAGCACATTATATTTCAGCTTCTTGGGAATTTGAAATACAAACGCTAAGTAACCTGCTAGATGGTTTGGTTTGCTCAGGATTTTCAGGGTCTCAGGTCCCTAATCACCACACAGTTACTGAGCGGTCTGTGACATATACGTTAGGGCTGTTTTTTCTCTAATGTAATAATTTAGACTGAAATTTCTCATTATCAGCTTCAACTTCAGTTTCTCAAGCTGGTGCAGCAGAACATCGGGTTCCCATGAAACAGCTACTACTGAGGCGTTCGCTCCCCTGCCAAACACCTGGATCATTCTCATCCTATTAATACCAGCCCAACAGGTTCCAATCACTGTATCATTTAAATTATATCTGGGTCTCACATTTGATTCTAATCCTATATTTAACCAGTTCTGGAATCTTTGGGCCAGATTCACTCCCTGCATTGCACGAGCACATGCTGCTGTAACACATTGTCTAGGCCCCCCATTAGTGTTAAGTCTGCCTGGAGCTGGGACACAGCTTGGCAAAGAGCCTGCAACCCCCTCTGTGCTGGAGGAATGAGAGCAGCCCTGAAACTGGGCAGGGACGGCCTTGAGGGAATGAAACCAACGTGGCCGTGAGAGGCTGTCAAAGTTCCTTCCCCACTCTGAACTCTAGGGTATAGATGTGAGGACCTGCGTGAAAACCTCCTAAGCTTACTTTAACCAGCTTAAGTTAAAACTTCCCCAAGGTACAAACTATTTTAGCCTTTGCCCTTGGACTTCCACTGCCACCACCAAATGTTTATCTGGGTTTATTTTATTAGGAAAGCATTGTTTGGAAACGTCTTTCCCCCCAAAATCCTCCCAGCCCTGGCACCCCACTTTCTGGGGAAGGTTTGATAAAAATCCTCACCAATTTGCATCGGTGAACACAGATCCAAACCCTTGGATCTTAACAACAATGAAAAAAGCAATCAGGTTCTTAAAAGAAGAATTTTAATAGAAGAAAAAGTAAAAGAATCACCTCTGTAAAATCAGGATGGTAAATACCTTACAGGGTAATTAGATTCAAAACATAGAGACTCCCTCGAGGCAAAACCTTAAGTTACAAAAAGACACACAGACAGGAATTTCCATTCTATTCAGCACAGCTTATTTTCTCAGCCATTTAAAGAAATCATAATCTAATGCATCTCTACCTAGATTACTTACTAAGTTCTAAGACTCCATTCCTGTTCTGTCCCCAGCAAAAGCGACACAGACCCTTTGTTTTTCTCCCTCTTCCCAGCTTTTGAAAGTATCTTGTCTCCTCATTGGTCATTTTGGTCAGGTGCCAGCGAGGTTACCTTTAGCTTCTTAACCCTTTACAGGTGAAAGGATTTTTCCTCTGGCCATGAGGGATTTTAAAGGTGTTTACCCTTCCCTTTATATTTATGACAGAGGCACTGATACAGCACCTCTGCCATGCAGCTTGTGCTCGTCGGGCTTCTCTAGACTCCAGCTTGGATTCAAAGCTGCTGTGCGCCAGCAGAAACCCTGGCGGAGGGAGGGAGGCAGGGGTCCTACAGCATAAATCTTCCCGCTGGCAGAACTTCCAGTACCCTCACGCGCACAGGGTATTGCACACTGCACCCTACCTCACACCCCCTCACTTCCTCTGTGGCAGGAATCAGCTCTGGGTTTATTTGGGAAAATCCTGCTCATCTCACACATGCAAAACTTCTACTGGCTTCAGTGAGTGAATGGGGGAGTGAGGAGCCAGGACTTGGCCCTTGGAGCTGTTGGATTCTGGACCAACAGACATTTCTGTTGGATCCCAAATTATTGATGTATTTATTGGGATTTAAAACACTAAAGTGACGCCTAGCCAAGGCTCTAGGCACCCGGACGGCATGAATAACACACAAATTCCAGCAGCATTAAGTGACCATTTCAATAGGAACTCAGCTAGCCAGATACCTACAGAAACTCCTTCCACCCCTTTCTCATTATGTGATGCACAGCCTGTGTCCTTCCCAACCCCCACCCCTTAAACAAGTGTATTTTGCACTGTGCCCAAAAGGTCATCACCAAATTTGCACTGTTTTGGCCCAAAGGGTGAGCAAGTTCTAGAGTCCTGGAGTCCTCAGAGAGAGCACCCTGCCAGCCACCCTTCTCCTTTATAAAAAGCAAGAACCAGCTTGGGCACCCTGCTGACCACAGCTCTGTCCATACGGCACAGAGAGAGAGGTGATCCCTCAAAGAGGCTGGTCCCAGGCCATTTAGGACTTCATAAATCATCACCAACACCTTAACCTCCACCCAGAGCTGGGCAGCCAGTGCAGACCCTGCAGCATGGCTGTAACATGCTCCCAGCCAGATGCACTGCTCAGTGAGTCACTGCCATTTGCACCAGCTTTGTTCTCTGAATGGTTTTAAGGTGCAGCCCCACACAGAGGTCATTGCATTAGTCCAATCTCAAGGTAAAAACAGCCTCTGTAACAGTGGCAAGGTCCAATCCCAAAAGGAAAAGTCACAACCTCCAAGCCAGACATGGATGGTAAAAAGCGGACTGTAAAAGTTACCACCCTAGTTCCAGTTAACCCAGCTCCCCTGGTGAAACACAGAGGAGACTTACCTGCTATGACCTGAATTGTGAGGAGAAGAAGCCACAGCACTGGAGTGGAGAGATGTCCCTTCATTGCCAGCCTGACTTGCTGTCCCCTCACTCACTGCACTGGCTGCCCCTAAACACCTGCCAGGGCTCCTCTGTGTCTGACAAGTGACAACAAAGCAGTGGAAGGGAAATATATAGATTCAGAGGCTGGCATCAGCTGCGCGAAGGAACCAATAGCAAACCCATCTGCCTTTTTAGTTATTATCAGTGGTTTTATCTGTGAATGTATGAAGCTAAAACATCCAATAAAACTCAAAAGCAACAAACATCACCATATATGAGTGATGAGCCCCCTCCTGATGTCAGGTTTACCACAGCCTCAGATCATCAGCTAAACCCCATCTCTGGTGCGGGAAGAAAAACTGCTCTACAAACTATATGTATCTATGTTGTTTCTCACCCTCATAGGTTCTATATTGTATTAGACATCAGTTGGGAGACATTAGAGGCAGATTATTTTATAAGCTAGGGAAGAAATCCCATGTGCCAAAAGTGATCATTACAAGACCAATTACCAGTGTAGGACATGCCCAATTGTAGACAAGGACATGTCACTTGAACCAGGTTGTGTCACTCAGATCAGCTGTTGTATAAGAGAAATTACCCAGCACCACCTGTAATATTGACAGTTTTCCTACTAATAGACTTTGGGGTTTCCTGCTAAGACCATGATCATTAGTGGTAGAGGCAGATCTTCGGGCTTCCTGAGTAGGCCATGACCCTCTCTTGCCGTAGCAGGATGTTTGGCACACATTATGTCCATCAGTTCTGTCAGTAGGGGGAAGACTCCTTGGAAACAAGTTTACTTGATTCTTGGGACATAGACAATTAATGGAACAGGCACAAGGCAAGGGACATAGAAAGCTCAGAATAATGACTGGCTGGCATCACACCTACCTCAGGCTCTTCCTAAAGAGAACTGTTACAAATACTTGGATTAAGGGAAACATCTTTAACTCTTTACCTCTCCCTTTTCTCCCATGCTGCCCTTTCTTTATGGAGAAAACTCCCCGAAAAAATCTGTGCAGCCAACATCTGATCCTCCTTCGAATCCCTTCTTGAGATCCCTCCCTCTGTTGTGATTCCGGAAAAACACTTGACAGTGACTAGCTTGGCAGGTGAGGAGCTCTGGGTGTGCCTCTTGCCTTTCCTTCCCTCTCCTTATTTTAACCAACCTCCACTCCCCAATCCTGCCATTCCCCCCCACTCAGCCCTACTGCTACTTAAACAAACAGTATGGACAAAACAGGAAATTGTACCAATCATCACCATGTGAGTTTGCTTTTATGTTATTTCTCCCATATCCAATCCTGCATCTGTTCTTGAGTCTTTTGGACTGTCAGGTCTCTCGAGCTGGGAGTGTGTCTAGATCTGTGACCTGAATGGGCCTTTGGGTGCCTCAATAATATAAATGTAATAGCGATTTGATCATTATTAATTATTATTATTATTAATAATAATAAACAATTAATCCATCTCCTTCTTTATTAGCAGGGGGTTTAAAGAAGAAAGAAGAAGGGCTGCAGCAGTTAAAAATAAACCAACCTGGCTTTGAGGGGAAGTGAAGGCTGCTATAAAAATTAAAATATCTGTCTATCTGTCTATCTATATCAGGTACCTATTTATCCACTTGTTATTATATATTTATATTCAACACTATTATAAATGCTGGCGGGGAAGTTGGGTTTGTGGGTGGAGGCTAATGGCTCGCAACCCTCCTTGTAATAACCTGGCAACCCCTTGAGGGGTCATGCCCCCCCCTCACAGTTTGAGAACCCCTGAAGGTAATTATAGGTCTGTGAGGCTGACATTGGTTCCAGGGAAAATAATAGAACTTCTGATATGGGACTCAATCAATAGAGAATTAAATGAGTATAATTTAATTAATGCCAAACAACTTGGGTTTATGGAAAATGGATCCTGTCAAATTAACTTGATGTCCCTTTTTGGTGAGATTACAAATTTTGTTGATAAATAATGTTCAACTTGGTTATGGATTAAAAAGTGGCTACCTGACAGGGGTAGCCTTTGATAAATTTAGGGTGCAAATTGAACAGGTCACTAATAACAGGTTCCTTACTCAGGGAGTGACCTAAGAGTATTATCAAGTGAGACTGGTGAATCACACAAATAGGAACAGGAAGACTTTGTTTAAATTTATTTTAAATCCAAATAAATCCAAGCATAAGCATAATTATACGAAAACATATATATGTAAGCAGAGCCAGAATGAGCTCTACCCTGACATCTGGTGCTGAGCTGTGGAAAAGGACTTTAGGGGCTGCTCTTTTTTGCACGGGAGGCGGTTACGGGCGAGGGTCCTGGGAGGGGGCAGTCAGGGGACAAGGAGCATGGGGGGTTGGATGGGTCGGGTGTTCTGAGGGGGGGCAGTCAGGGGGCAGGAAGTGGGAGGGGGCAGATAGGGGGCTGGGGCAGGGACCAGGCTGTTTGGGGAGGCACAGCCTTCCCTACCCAGCCCTCCATACAGTTTTGCAACCCAATATGGTCCTTGGGCCAAAAAGTTTGCCCACCCCTGGGCTAGATGATCACAATGGTCCTTTCTGGCCTTACAATCTCTGAGTCACTGTGTTGTGGGTCAGCCACAAACCCACATGATCAATGGAAATTTGCTCCACTTTTGCCTCCCAGGACACCAATGTCTATAAGCAGTGAGGTTCTGGGAAGAAGCTGCCTGTCATTTTTCCTACCTCCTCTCCCTGAAAACAAGAGGTGGCAAGGAAAAGGGATTTATTACAGAGTGACTGGCCCTTTTAAGGGGAAATGGGCCCAGCCCCACCCATGACTCTCTCCATGTGGGGAGAATGACAGTGGGTCACATGACACAATCTGGCCTTATTTAGCCTAGCAGTTTGGGCAGAAAGGGGCAGTGGCAGATGGTTGCAGAAAGCAAGAAGGTTCCTGCAGGAGACCCTGAGGCTGCAGGGGAGAAAAGGTCTCCAGGTAGGTACGGCTGGGAGTGACCTGCCAAGGCAGAGAAGAGGCCGGGCTCCAGGAAAAGCACTGGGAGTCAGCGCTCTGGTAAGGATTAAGACCAACTTTGTTTAAGGAGAGTGTGAAGCCCAGGAGGGTGCAGGAGACTGTTTCTGTTTGTGTTGTACTTGTACTCCCAGTGGGGCAACCCCAGATAGTGCTCCCATGAGAGAGAAGAACTGTGAGTTGAGCTCAGGAGGTGTGCTGAAATGGGACTGTTCTTAATGTTTTCCTCTGAATATTGTGGAGGTGCCTCAATTTCCCCTATGCAGTTCTTAAGTATCTAGGTGGTGGGATAAGGATGTATGATCATTGCAGAGCCCTAGAGGGCAGGTGTGTGAAGGGGTCTGGACACACAGAATGGCCAACACCCTGTTTCCTGGTACCTGATGGGCTGGCCCTTCCCCCCTGCAAGATGAGAGCTAAAGGGTTGGAGAACAAAGGAATCAGGTGACCTCCTGGCCCGGGAAAGGGACAAAGCACAGAGGAGGAGGGGCTGGAGAGAGTTTCAGTTTGGGGCTGGTTAGGGACCTGCAGTGAAGTGCAGATGTGGTTGTCTGGCTCACTGCCCCCCAAAATGGACCCAGCTGAGGGGTCCTGTTCTCTGCACCTACAAGCTCTGGTTTAGACCATGTTCCTGTCCTCTAATAAACCTTCTGTTTTACTGGCTGGCTGAGAGTCATGTCTGACTGCGAAGTTGGGGTGCAGGACCCTCTGGCTTCCCCAGGACCCTGCCTGGGCGGACTTGCTGTGGGAAGCGCATGGAGCGGCAGAGAATGCTGAATGCTCCGAGGTCAGCCTCAGGAAGGTGGAAGTTGTGTGAGCTGTGTGTCCTGAAGACAGTCTGCTCACAGAAAGGAGACTTTCCCAGAGTCCTGCCTGGCTTCATAGGGAGCAGTTCCAGATCATTGCCTGGGGACTCCATGACAGAAGGGATGGAAAACCTTTAAGTCATGTGTGACGGTGCTGCCTGTGGGAGCCAGCTGAGGTCACACAAATAGGGTGAACTGCAAACAAAACGGGGCAGACAAACCCCAAATGCTGGTAGATATTCCAATACTTTGTTTTGTGCTGGCTTGGCAAATCTACTTCTGTATTACCTCCCTGGTTACTCAGAAGTCCAAACAATGCAGTTCCCTTAAAGTACCCAGCCTCAGGCCTCCATCCAGGCACACATGTCAAACATATGATGATAAATTCTGAAAATCTTATTTCATCAATAAAAGAAAAGGTTCTCCTGACCCCAAAGGACCAAGCCCCAGACCCAGGTCAAATAATAACTTAGATCATACCCCAAATACACGCTTACAGTCAATTCTTATTAACTAAACTAAAATTTATTAAAAAAGAAAAGAGAGAGAGTGTTGGTTAAAAGATCAATATCCAGACAGACTTGAGTTCAATTCTTGAGGTCCAGATACACAGCAGAGATGAGCTTGTAGTTGCCAAAAGTCCTTTTAGAAATAGTCCATACATTATAGTCCAATGTCTGTATTCAGGGTGACTCCAGTCAGTGACTGGGGATCTCAATCCTTATGGCTTAAGGTTTCCCCTTCTTGAAACCCAAAGCGAATCTGAGATGAAGGATTGTGTCCCAAGATTTTTATGCATTTCCAGCAGCCTTTTGGCCTGAGAAAACAATAGGCTTAACTCTTCTCAACATCATGGCAATTAGCACAAGATAACTTATCCCTTAAACAGTTCAGATACAGACATAGACAATAATACTATTTCACTCAAGGATTTTCCTAAATGTTAATGTTCCTTTTTTGATCTTTGAATCAAAGCTATAGCCATAGACAAGACTTGTTTGCTTACATCACAAGACCTGAGCAAACAGCTACTCTTCTATCTCTAACAATACAGGCTGCATTTCAAAGCTCTATTCATTTACATCTCTTCCTAACCAGTCTCTGAAGTTTGGCCATGGGTCAGGTCAGTCTGGGAGTTAATTAACTCTTTCTGGCCCTGTCACCTTTCAATGAGATATTATGTTACACTCATAACGTCACCTCATGGTAACTTGAGACTATTGCCACAGGTCATGTTTATTTTGTATTTTGAGTACCCTGAAAGGGACTGAACTCTGGGAGTGACCTGGCCGGAGGGCTGAGCAATGTGAATTCTTGGGAGAGATGGAAAAGCCTGGTGAGGAGAAACTGAGGCAAAGGCACCTGCAGAGCCATCCCCAGCCATGATTGCTGCTCAGAAGCAGTGACCCCGTTACAGGGACACAAGAAAGAAGCAAACCTAAATAATAGAGCTGGGGGAGGGGTGGTTTTCCCAACCTGCAAATTTTCAAAAGATAAAAGGGAGATCCCATCCCAAATTTGGACTGTAGGCAGGTGCTTTCCCAGGGCAACACTTCGTGGTCTGGGGTGGCCCATCAGTTTCCCATTAGCTTCCCAAAAATAATCCACTCAGTGCAAGAAGTCTTCAAAGCAGTATTCCTCCTCTCTTGGGGTCTAATATATTCAACCTAGTTCAGCCCCAAAGTGAGCCCCTCAGGTCACGGTTTCCACAATCTGCCTTCTGGGGCTGTGTGGTTCAAATCATCTCTGGCCTGTAATTTCACCCCTTTAGATCAGGGTTCATGGCCCTCCATCTAGGGACTGTGCGCTAGCTGAGTTCTCTTGCTCTCTGGGCTCCCAGCAGCTGAGCTCCTCCTTGACTGAGCTGGGAGCTTCCTGTTGATTCACCTGCCCAGTCTACTAGCAACCAGACAGTGCCCCTATCCTCACTGGGGCTGGATCCAGGCAAGCAAGGGAAATGAAGGATGCCTTGTGTGCCCACGTCCTGGCAACGCAGGGATGAGGAGCCTGTAATGCAGTGATGGGGCATGTGTTGGGGGAATGTGATGCAGGAAGGTTTCATACTGTTGCACTAAATCTGTCAGAAGTCTGGCCCCTGCTCTCCTGCCCCCAACAGAATGTGTTGCCCATGTTGCACATAGGTGTACAGGCGATGCAGGTGGTGTGCACAGGGAACATCTGTCCATTCCAGCGCATACAGCTGTTCACTGACCACCCAACCGCAGAGTTTCCAGGGCCTGTCCTGGCTGCAGGACGTGGTGCCCTGCAGAACAGTGCAGCCCTGGAGTGGAAGTTTGTACTCTTGGAGTTGGTGCTGTAGTGGGCTGTGCCCTGGTACTGGAGGTGGAGGTTGTACCCAATGGCCACCAGGTCGATCAACTGCTCCATCAGCAACAGGTCCTGGTCCCAATTGCTCTCTTCATGCTTGAGGAATTGAGCCAGTATTCTTTCATCCTGCTGTGCGTCCCATTCCTCCTTCGCCTTCTGCTACTCCAGCGGGTCATCAGTGCTGTAGCGCATGTTGCTGAACATCTCATCCCTGACCCTCTTCCTTTTTCCTTGCTGACTAAGAGTCCTGTCCCAAAGAGACTAAGGAGGAGGGTTAGTCCAGCAGAGATGGGCCATCCCTAGCTATTTGGGGGCCCTATGCAGCCCCCCTGCAGTGGGGCTGTGTGAAGCCCCACGCCTCCCCCTCCACCCCCCACCAGGGTCTGGGAGGCAGGAGCTGTGGGGGGCCACTTTTGGGGGCCCTACAGGCCCAGAGTGGCCTTGGGGGGATTAGTGGAGAGCCAGGAGCAGCCCGCTCTGCTTCCCTCGCCTGAGCTCCAGCCGTGTTGCTTAGGGGAAGAGGTTTCGGGAAAGGGATCCTACCCCCCTACTCACTGACAGCAGTGGGAAGCAGAGCAGCCCGGCCCCAGCCCGCTCTACTGCGCCAGCTGCGGCGCTCCACTTCCTGCCACCGGTGAGAGCGTGGGGCAGTCCTTTCCCCACCCGAGTGACATGGCTGGGGCCGGGGTAAGGGAAGCAGAGCAGGCTGGGCCCGCGTTGCTCCGCTTCCCGCTGCTGGTGAGTGTGGGGGGGCGATCCTTTCCCTGCACTCACTGGCGCAGGGAAGTGGAGCGCTGCAGCTGGGAGCTGGCTGAGTAGAGGGGGCTGGGACTGGGTTGCTCCACTTCCTGCCACTGCTGGTGAGTGTGGGGTTGCTGGGGGAAGAGGCTTGCGGAGAAGAGGTGGAATGGGGGTGGGCCAGGGGCAGAGCAGGGGGAAGGGTAAGAGGCAGGGTGGAGGGAGTTGTCTGGGACTCCCCCCTCCCCCCAGCGACTGCCCTGCCCTTTGTAGTGGGTGCAGCCCGCGTGGGGGCTGGCCGAGGGATGGGGCTGGTCTCTGGGTCTGCTCCGTATGCAGCAGGCAGCTGCCTAGGGGCACCATGAAATTTGGAGCAATTTGGTACCCCAAATTTCATGGTGCCCTACGCAGCTGCATATGCCTAGGGGTGGCCCTAGCTTCCAGCTCCCAAAACCGTGGCTGGCTCGCTCCGGCCCCTCTTGTTTTGCAGGAGTGTTGGGACACCCTCAGCAGTGCTGCGCAATTCCTGAGGTGGCGCCAGCTCGGTGCCCTCATCCAGCAAAAGGAGCTGTGGCGAAGCTGTGACTGCCTGGTGAGGGAGCCCTCGGGTCATTCACTGCGCAGCCCTCGCTGGCAGGAGTAGGGGAATTGGTGGATAGGGCACCCCCCATTGCCCGGCTCTGTGCCCACACCGAGCCCCAGCCCCAGGACCACACCTGGCCCTGGGTGTAGTCCCTCTGCGTGATCCCCCGGCACAGGAAGGAGGGGAAAAAGCAGGACACTCCACAGACCTGGAACCCGGCCTGCGGGACGGAAAGGCCTTTCATAACCTTGTGCTCCCTTGTTCTGGCTCCTTTGTGGCACGCTACAAGGGGAGAGCAGAAACCTTCCTGTGTCAGACTATGGCCTTTCTGGAGAACCCGCAGGCTCCAATTAGAGAAGTGGCCATCAGGTTCCTAGGTAAGCACAGAGCAGAGGGCTACCCTTAGCAGGGGGTCTGGATCCAGTCCCAGGCTCTGCTCAGTCCCTGCCGGCAGTGAGAAGTAACCCCTGTGCTCCTGATTGCCGAATGAAGGCTCAGGGGTGTCAGAAACCCGCAGGAGCAAGCTCACCCCACACTGCCCTGCTTGGCTGATGGGCGCCCTCTAATCCCACTGCTCCCCGTGCAGTACCCATCCCCCCGCCCCGCCATGGGCTCTTGGTAGTGGAACCTCAAGGCACTATGCTCTCCTTTGGCAACCAGCCCCACAGCTATCCCTGGGGACTCATCCTTGCCCTGGGGATTCAGGAGCACGTCCTGGTCAGCGAGGGGCGGGGAAAAGCCCCGCTGCTTGGAGGGTGACAGATGCTTTGACACCCTCGCTGGGGAGGTGACTAGCTGTGTGTGTGTGTAGAGGGCTCACTGCCTGGCAGCTGGACCAGAGGAGCCAGGACAAGCTGGATGCCATCTGCAATGGTGAGCGGTAACCGCTTTGAGCACTGAGCGTTAGGGGGACGAAAGGCCCAGAGCCGCAGGCTGGGGTCAATCTCAGACGCCAGCAATGTGATTGTGGGCAAGAGCCACAAAGGGATGCAAAATGTAGATCCCCCAACCCCTGATCAGCTGCCCCTCACCCTGTCGTGTCTGTTGGTTGGCACGTGCCCAGGCACTTAGCCCTGACCTCAGAGCTGTGGCCTGGCAGATCCCCAAACTGGGCCTGAGCTGCCTGGCCTTCGCAGACGATTGTCCCCCGCACCCCGAAACACAGCCAAGGTGGGGTCCTGCCTCCCCCTCTTGCACTCACTAGCCCAGTGTTTGGGGCAGTCATCTCCACGTGGGGCGCCTGGGGTCAAGCCACTGCTCCAAATGAGGCCGAGGTGACGACTGGTCATCTACCTCCCTGCTGCATGCCTGGACCCCTGGGCCAGGGCAGAGCAGTGTCTCCTCCACATTTGTTGGGGGGGAAAAGGAGGCGGGGGTGACATAGCTTGGGCTCCTCATTCCAAGAGCAGGTTCACAGCTGGGCCTCCCAACCGGAGCTAGAGAATGGCTGAGCTCCCTCCTGGAGGGCAGCAGGGCACCTGAAGTTAGGCATAGCTGAACAATGCCCAAGCCCCCTTTGTGAATCTCCCCCTCTCTGGGCCTAAGTGCCCATCTATGCATTGGGGGGGAAGGGGGAGGGTAAATACAGGCAGGGATGAGGCACTCAGATACTGCAGGGATGGGAAAATAGTGAGTGAATGGGATTCATTGTGACTTCTTGCCTGTGTCTGGAGGCTCCCCCAGCTGTGGAGGGCAGCAGGGATATTTAGTGAGGGTTGCTGGTTGTTCCCGCGAGTCCCCTGCCTCCAGCCTGCTGCCTCCTTGTCACGGGCCGAGAGGTACAGCACTGGCTTGGTCTGCCGGGGCTTTCCAGAGAGTCGTGGCTCTGACCTCCATTTCCTTCAGGACAGGACAGCAAGTCCTTGGTCCGATGCCTGGCTTCGCAGACCATCCTCATCCTGGATACTTTCAAGAACCACCTTCCAGCCCGCTCCAGCCTATGGACGTTGTTCCACAGGATGACAGTGATGTGCACTAGGGAGAGCCCGGTCATTGGAGCTGCCCAGCTGCCCTAGCTCTAGTTAAAGCCAGCCTCCCTTCTTTGGGGGCTTGGAGCATGAGTCTGCCTGAAGCAGGGTGGAGCACTTCGTGTCAGACAATGGCTTCTTCCCCATTGGCCGCCTACCCTCCCCAGCCATGTGAGTAGTTAACGGCTTGATAGCTTTTATCACCATGTACTTTTTTTCAGTTTTCCATGCCCCGTGTAGGGTTTATGCCTCCATTCTGGTCATGTACGTTTTCAGTGGTGTTGGACATTTTGAAAAATTATTTTGCATTTTTCTGTGTCTGGCCAGGAGAGGGTTGCGTGCTTGTGTTTTGACATATTTAGAGGAAAAGTATGAACGAGTAGAAAGAGAGGCTGTAAGGGGTTCACAGTTCCCTCCCCATCCATCTGGGTGGGAGACCATTCCACTCGCTACGATACTTCCTGGGTACCTTGGTTCAGGGGGAAAATTAGCTCAGTATTAATGCTTCTGGCCTGCAGTCAGGCCGAGCAATGGTAGAGAGTCTGTTTGCCTGGAGCCCTCAATCAGGGCAGGGCTGCAATCGAGAAGGAGCTCTGGCCTACAGGCTGAGCAGCAGGAGGTCCATTTGCCTGGCCCTTGATCAGGGCTGGGCAGCAATCAAGTAGGGGGGTTCTGGCCTACAGTCCGACAGAGCCGTCACAGTCTAGGGGAGGTTAGCTCTCTGGTGGGAGAGTCAACACAACCATCTGGCATCCTGATTCAGGCGGGTGCCAGACGAATGCAGGCCTCCTGACAACAAGGTGGGGAGGCCGCCTCTCCTGACGGTGGGGGTTGCGGGGGTGGGGGAACCCAGGCCTTCCTGCTCCACTGTGTCCCAGCCCAGGGCCCTAACAGCGGCGGAGTGGTCCGCCACTGGGTCAGCAGGGAAAATCTGACGGCAACACACTGGCTGGCTTGTAATCAATAACACGGCTGAACCCTATTCAGCTGCCCTGGGCTCCTTCCTACATGCCCATTCCGTGTGTACATGGGTTCCAGGGTTGTTCGCTTCACTGGGGTAGACAGCTAGTGGCAGCCCCACCACCTCCTCCGAGTCCCCGGCATCTGGCAGCTCCGGCAGCCCCTCTGGGTCTCTGTCAGGAGAGTGCTCTCAGTTAGGTCTGGGCTCCTGCAGCGGGGAAGAGACATCCTGCTCTTCTGGCAGCTCTCTCCCATCTGAGCTGGAGGGCCGGCCTTGCATAGTTCTGCTTCCTGTCCTGCCCTTCTGCTTCTGGCAGGGCAGCCATGGGTGTCCCGGTTCTGCCCACCAGGGGTGTTTGTGGCTCCCTCCCAGTCTGTCAGGGCAGGAGACCACACCCCTGTGCTCTGTACCCTACACCCCCCATCTCTCAGCCCCCCTGCCAGGTGTTAGAGGACGTTGTGCTCTGTATCCTACGCATCTCCCAGTCCTCCTGCCCGGCGTTAGGGGGTGCTGCGCTCTGTACCGTACATATTCACTCATCTCTCAGCGTAGCACAGGACTTGGGGGGGGCACCTGCTGGCAAAGTGGCCTCAATCCCCACCGTACAGGCAGGGGTCATTCAGCCAGCAATAGCCCTTCTCTCGAGCCCCAAGTGCCTGTGTATCATGGCTGCCTGCAGGAGTTCAGGGCCAGCAACTGCCTGGCAGGAGGGAACAGGGCCTGGTTAGGCAGGGGCTCAAACCTGTGAGTGTCAGTTTGGATCCCTAGCTAACCACAGGGATGCAACATAGGGGGGGATCAACTCCAGCCGGTTCCTCATAAACCTTGTCCCTGAGGCCTCAGTAGAAATGGGGATGTTCACCTGGTAGCACGCAGGTGCGAAGGCCTTGAGAGGGAGGTGGCAGATGTGCCCTTTTGATGCCCAAGCACACGGGGAGAGCAGGGGCGTAGGCACCGCTCCATGGTACTGTTGGCAAACGTCTGTGTCTCGCATGCCCTGGGTACACGCGCCCCTACAGTTGAACGTGTACAGGCACGGCACAGCCTGAAGAAGGCCAGCTCCTGTGTAAGGGAAGTCACTTTTTTTTTTTTTTTTATACAAGAGCTGGAAACTGACATTGGATAAGCCAGGAACTCCTGATCGGCAGTTTGTCCCTCCAGGAGACTGACCCATCTAGCGCAGAGAATGGGGGGGAGGGGGGGGGACACAAAGGCTGAACTGAAGCTAGATTCATGCTCTCCAGGAGGCCGGGGCACCTGCATGGTCTAGCTGAAGATGGCCTGGGGGTTCCCAGCATTGCCCTCCTGCTGTTTCTCTCTGGGAGCCCTCGCCATGCACCCTGGCCTGTCTGTTCTCAGGAGGCTACATGCTGCCAGGTGCACATCCCCAGAGCGGAGTTCCTGGTTTAATGCCAGGGGACGGTGACTGGGAAGGAAATGTACTGCCATGCCAAGACTGTGAACAGGCTGGTGACAATGCCCTGGGGTGCCTGGCATGTCAGTACCCAGCGGGGCCAGGAGCCAAGCACCCCCTCTAGCCATCTGTCAGGCCCCAAGTCTGTCCTGTGCTGGGCTCCAGCCAATCCACAAGCCAGGAACTGGACCCATGACTCCCAGAGCAGGTATATCAATTTCACAGCAGCAGCTTGGTCCGCTCAACATGACTCCAGGGCCAGGAACTCGCTCCTGCCTGACATTGGCAACAGTCTTAGCCTGCTCCAGCCCTGCTCCTAGTCCTACGCCAGCCCTGGTCTCCCTCCAGCCTTGCTCCACCCACGCCCTGGCCTCCTGAGTCCAGCTCCAACCACTAGGCATGACCGCCTCATCACCTTTGCTGACACCATCACTTCCCCCAGCAACCTCAGTGCCATTCCCGATGGAATAGGCATTCTCAGGTTGCCAGGAGCCATTGTTCTATTTACCAGGGCAGTCTGATGCCAGGACAGGCCCCCTGAGTGCTGGAGAGGACTAGAGCTGCATTAGGACACCTGAAGTGCAGCTGCTGGAGAGTCAGCAGAATCGCCCAGTGACAGCCACACTTGCCTCACAGCCCAGGAAGCTCAGAGCATCTCTGCTGGCAGGAGACACTGGGTGAGAAATGGAACTCCTCCTGCCCAGGAGACCCCACGTGGTGGGAATCGGGCTGTATCCATCTTGGCACCAGCGAGTTCCTGTGCCCCAGAGAGCTCACACTGAACCAGGGATGAAGGGGGCAGGAGGTTGGAAGAGAAGGTGCCAGCCTGGGACCCATGAGACCCATGGTCATTTCCCAGCTCTGCCACAGATGCTCTGTGTGGCTTCGGGCAAGTCCCTCATTCCCTCTGTGCTGCGGTTCCCTGTCTGTACAGTAGGGGTAGCAGCCAGGTCCTGCCCCACAGGGGGCGGTTAGAATAAATGCAATCGAAGTTGGGCGGTGCTCGGATGCAAGGGGGAGGAGGATCAGGATGGTGCCTAAGACAGACCGAAAGCAAGGGGGAGCGACAGAGCCGGTGGTGACAGGGGTTTGGCCTTTGACAATCTGCTCAGGGTTCCTGGGCTGTCAGACCCAAGCCAGCCACTGGCATTGCCAGACCTCCCTGATCTATGAGGGTGCTGCTCTCCCTGCTTCTAGAAGTTACTGCCTCCCCAGGGCCGAGACCCCCCGCAGCAATCATCTCCTGGGGCTGCCGCGGCACTGAGCAGCGAGCAAGGCCTGAGACTCAGTTGCGGGGGGCGGGGTTGGTATTAAAGCAGCTCCTGCGTAGTTGCAGCGGTGGGAGAGGAAGCAGAGATGGGACCGTTTTACATCCCACAGCCAAGGCACCCAGCAGCTTGAGGAGGTGCAAAGAGCCACCCATGTGGGCTGGGACCTGTCGGTGGGGAGTTCGTGAATCCCCGTTCTGTGCTGTAGTGAGAAGGAGGAGCCGGGATGGAACTTATTCTCCCATTTGGGGGTCTGGAGACCCCCTGGCTACCCCGAGCACTAATCCTGGCTCATTCCCAGGAAGCTGGGAGTGTGAGTGGTGGAGCTGCCATCCCTTCCAGAGGGAATGGCACTGAGGTTGCTGGGGGAAGAGGCATTCTCAGGTTGCCAGGAACCATTGTTCTATTTACCAGGACAGTCCCCCTGAGCGCTGGAGGGGGCGAGAGCTGCATTAGGACACCTGCCGTGGAGCTGCTGGAGAGTCAGCAGGAGACATTGGGTGAGGAATGGAGGCCCCCAGGGCAGGGGCCATTCAGGAGACCCAGCGTCAGGGGAATCAGGCCTGGGATTCTCTGCAGTGGCTGCTGCCACACAGGCCTTGGAGAGATGAGCTGCAAAACCTCACAAAGCGCAGCCCCTGGCACAGAGCTCTGTAGCACTGGGACCCGGTACGCGTGAGCCGCAATCCAGCAGGGCCTTGGGCCAGCCCCACCCTCTCCCACTGCCCCTCTCAGGGAGGCCAGGGCACAGGTCACAATGTAGCACTGACCAGCTGCAAGGATCCTGGCGGGCCCTGGTATGGTTGTAGAAGCATTTTCAATGTTCAGGAAAAACAAGATCTGTGCAATAAGCAACGTCGTTCCATCTGGGCACCAGCCAGCTCCTGTGCCCCAGAGAGTTCCCACAGCTCACACTGAACCAGGGGCGAAGGGGCCAGGAGGTTGGAAGAAAAGGTACCAGCCTGCCTGCGGCTCTCCTGCCTTCTGCTCCTTCCCCTTCATGGTGGTGTCTGAGCAACTTCTGCTGCTCATTAGCCCGTCCCCAGCTCCCCCACCCCGCTGGCCTCCCCCACCTAGGACCTGCCATGACCTCAATATTCCTGGGAGAAGGGGTCAGGGTAATTTCCCTGGGCAGGAAGAGTCCTGAGTGCTTGGATTCAGCCTGTGTGCTGTGCAGCTTGTGAACCAGCAGAAGGAGAGGTGGGAGTGACCGAGGGGAGGCCGATTGGCCTGCGGGCTGGGGTGCTGGCCTGGGAGTGCA
Source organism: Natator depressus (assembly GCF_965152275.1). Lineage (NCBI taxonomy): Eukaryota > Metazoa > Chordata > Testudines > Cheloniidae > Natator > Natator depressus. The sequence continues at coordinate 213,447,938 of NC_134234.1, read as the reverse complement.
GAGACCTAGGTTCTAATCCTGCCTGTACTGCTGACTGACTGGGTGACGTTGATCACATCCATTCCCTCGTTTCCCTGCTGGCTGCCTTGGCTAGTTCGAGTCTGAGCCCTACGGCCCAGGGATTGTCTGCAGCACCTGGTGCAACAGGGCCCTGATCTCAGCTGACATCTGTAGGTGCTGGTGGAACAGAAATAACTGGGCTGGCCCTGATGCTGAACAGGGCAGTCGCCTCTCATCACTCACAAGCAACGGCTTGTCCTGGCTTCTTGCAGGATGCTGAGGAAGTCCCCAAGGGCCCCTCCAAGCCCATCCGAGCCTGGGAGGAGACAAAACTTCCCCCAGGGAAGTAAGCAGAAGAGCCCACAGCAGGAGCCGGAGCTGTGTGTGCCTCAGCCCTTCCGTGCTGGTGAGTGGGTGCCTCCTGTAAAAATGGCAGGGGCCATGGCCCCGCACTGCGGTGGGGCTTGGCCCCTCTGGGGGTTGGGGTTGCAAGACCAGGTGTCACTGGGGGAGAAGACTCCATAGATCTTGTACTACTCTGGGCTGCCATGGGATGGAGAAACAGCAAAACCCAGGCAGAGGGGTAATGGTCCCTCTTGCTGGCTGCAGCCTCTACAGCTGAGGGGGGCATTAGGGGCAGCAGCAGAAGCATCAGGTGGAGATTGACTGAATTGCCCGCCTCAATCCGTCACTCTGCAGGGTCTGAGGATGTTTTCCACCAGTCGAAGGGGATGCTCGGTGCATGGTGGGTTGTTAAGTCTAGGATTGCAGGGTGCCAGCCAGAGCATGAGATGTCCCCTGATGTTGCAGCCCCATCTGTTGGCTCCTTTGCAGGGGGGCCACGCATGTCGCAGCACAAGGCGTTTGGGGGGTGGTTGATGATGGGAGCCCAGGGCCTGCCCAGGTTACACCTGGTGGCTCTGGCTGGCTGTCAATGGCAGGAGAGGCAGTCGCAACAAGCAGAATGGGCAGGCCCTGGGTTCCCATATCCCACGCAGACTGGGCAGCTCTTCCCTCTCCCGCAGCAGGGAGTAGACCAATTCACTGCCAGTTCCTCTGCCCCCTCCAGCAATGGCCTGGAGAGAGGGGACACCACTCATCATCCCTCCTTCCAGATGTGGCTCTCCCCAAATCCCCAGGCTGAGCCTGCATGCTGGGTGGGGAAGTGGGGTGGCCGCTGGGAACCAGGGCTGAAACTGGATCTTTGCTGGGCTGGGCAGCAAAGAGGTGGGGAAGTCAGGGATTGCTGTGCCAGACCCTGTTGTGCATTGGGGCTGTTACCCTGCTGGGGAGGGAGCGGGGGCAAGGGTTTCCTCTAAGATCTCTGTCACCCAGCATGCAGCTTGGCAGCCCCAGGTATTACCACTGCTCTGTCTTTGATCAGATTCACCATCACCTGCTAACACCTCCAGCTTTTTGGGGCCAGACTCGGAGGAGAAAGAGGCCCTGAACTACATCAATGGCTCTCTCAAGGGCAATGAACAGGTACCGAGAGCCCTCCTCTGATCTGTCAGCTAGGGCCGTGTCCACATGCACCATCCGCCCTTCTCCGGATGATACATGGACTCTAAGGCCTGACGGGACCACTCCTCCTGTATAACACAGACCAGAGACCTGCCCCCAAATAATTCCTGTTTAAACTAAAGCATATTAAACCTGTCCCATCTTGAGTTACAAAAGATCACGCACCATGCCCCTTGCTCAGTTGTTCCAATGATCTATTACTTTCTCTGTTTAAAAATGTACATTTCCAGTTTCAATGTGTCTAGCTTCAATTTCCAGCCACTTGTGCACACTGGATTTGGCCAGTCCCCAGTGCGACGGATTGCCCACCTTTGAGGTGCCACCTGATGTACTGGAATACCACTGAACCCGCCTGTTCTGTCAGCCTGGGCCCCCTTTACCTTGTCTTGCTGGGCTAGGCTCACAAGCTTCTTCCAGCCATGCACACAGGCAGGGCCACGCCCAGCTGCAGAAAGACACAGACACTGAGATCAGCTCTGGGAAGACTCAGCTGAAGGGGCTTGTCCCAGTATTGTGCTGCCCACCTCCTCTGGAGTACAAACCCAAAGGTTTTATGAAATTCACCCCCTTCCTCGATGTGGAGAGGTATGAACAACTCTTCGCCCCTCCCCATCGGTTACTAATTGCACTAACTGGGTTGGGGTATAAAGGAGAAATAAGATTATTAACTTCAAGAGGTAGATTTGAAGTGGTTATAAGAGATTACCTTAGTCAATAAACAAACCACACAAACAAAGCTTTACACACTAGATAGATAGGATATACGTTTGCAGATTCTCCCCCTGAGTGGTAAACGGGTTGGCAGATACTTAAGGCACAAGCTGCCTTGGCTTTGCAGCTTGGGTTTCCCAGGTTTTCTTACACAGGCTAGGAATCTCTCTCCAGCCTGGAACCATCACTTCTCATAGTTCAATCTTTGTCCCTCAGGTGTTTCCAGGTATCTTATTGCAGGGAGTGTGAGGGTCCCCCCCCCACAGATGTCATTGTTCCCCTTTTATCTCCTCTTCCCACTTGCTGGAAAACTCTTTTGCTGTGACCTGGGTCCAACAGGTCCCGTTGTGTCACGTTATCTCGGAGAGGTTTCTATTGGGGTAACCCTGGTGCTTGTGTGCATTTCCTCAATAAGCCAGTGTTTGGCTTTTTTACTGTTGTACCTGAGGCTGTTTTGAACCTCACAATGTGTTTCAGGAACACATACATAGCTGAAATTCATAACGTCACATACAATGATAGCACATACAATCCAATGAGACATTAATGTCTCGCAGATCAAGACTTTTAGAATGATATGGCACAAGACATACCTTGTACCAAACATATCCTAATTACATGACAGTGGCAAATATTGGGGTGTCAGGGTATCACACCCAGATGTTCCACCCACACTATCACGCCCCCAGTAAGGCTCTCTGGCTGCTTAGCCCCCATGTTGCAGTTCCTCTTTGGACACCTGCCCCTAAGATCTGCTCCCTCTCTGGTCTGGTATCTCACAGCACAGCACTGCCCTGCCCTCCCCAGATAGTCACTCCTGTTGCCAGATGAATGGCCTTCTGGCATTCGGCATATGAAAGCCTGAGCAGCACTAGGGGGGAGGCTTTGTGACATCTCTCCCACTGACAGCTCCTTTCCACGCTAACCTTCGTGTTTGTGTCTAATCTCTGCGGGGCATAGGACGAGACCAAGAAACTTAAGTTCTTGGATTGCGTCAGCACCTTCATCAGAGCCGTCCTCACTAGGAGCCCAGAGAGAAACCTGGCTGCTTTTCTCAGCAAAGCCCTCCTTGTGGAGAAGATAAAAGTGAGTAGAACACACCCTGGGGCTGTGTTACTTGGTGGGTTTAGTGATTGGCCTGGAGATCTCTGCAGATTTGTCTAACTTCAACTGCCAATCATTGGATCGTCTGTTAGACTGATGAGCCCATTATCAAGTATTTGCTCCCTGTGAGGTACTTACAGACTGTCATCAAGTGACCCTGTAAGCTTCTCTTCATTAAGCTGAACTGATTGAGCTCCTTGAGTCTCTCACTATAAGGGGTGTTTCCCAGTCCTTCAGTCACTTTTGTGGCTCTTCTCTGACCCCTCTCCAATTTATCAACATTCTCCTTGACTTGTGGGCACCAGACCTGGACACAGGATCCCAGCAGCAGTCGCACCAGTGCCAAACAGAGAGAAAATAACCTCTCTAACAACTGGAGATTGCCCTGTTTATACATCCCAGGATGACATTATCCCTTTTGGCCCCAGCGTCGCACTGGGTGCTCACGTGCAGCTGATTACCATGACTGCCAAGTCTTTTCCAGAGTCACCGCTTCCCAGGTTAGAGCCCCCCATGCTGTGAGTGTGGCCTGCATTCCTTATTCCTAAACATAGAACTGTATCGAAACATGTATTTTTCCCTTGCACCCAGCTTCCCAAGTCAGCAGGTTGCTCTGTATACGCCAGTCTCCCTGCACAGAGCCCCAACACTGCGCAGTCAGTGCCCATTAGGGAACTAGCAACAGATCTGCTCTGGAGATTTGGAAAGTCTTTGCTGACCAGCACTTTAGAAAGTTTTTTCAGAGCTTACCTCCCTTCCCTGAACGTGGGACAGCGTGGGCTGGTGGGTGGTCCAATGGGCTGGGGCTCGGTTCTGCAGTGAACTTGGGCAAGTCACTTCCCACTCTGTGCCTCAGTTTCCCTCCCATGCCTAGTCTCGTCAAGTTAGCTTGTGAGTTCTCTGGGGCAGGGACTGGCTCTCACTCTGTGTGTGTGCAGCACCTGGCACAAGGGGGCCTGATCTCAGGTGGAGTCCCTGGGTGCTAATGCCGATGGAGCCTTTGCAGTGCACTGGTGCATGACGCTGGGGCACTGACCACAGGCCCTGCACTGTGCTCCCCGGCTGGAGCCCTGCACACTATCAAGTCCACAGTAGGATGACCTGGCTGTCGAGGCCACGTGTTGCAGGCCCTGCACTTTGCTCCCCAGTCGAGCCTGGCAGGAGCTCAGAGCCCGGCTGGCATTTCCTCACGTTGTCTCTCCAGGAGCTAATTGATCATGAGTCTGTCGACTCCATGACCGGCGTGGTGCGTCAGCAAGTGATGTTCGCCATCATGGAGCTGAGGTGTCCGGCCTGCCCTCCCAGCCCCAGCCAGTGCTGTGTGCAGCCAGACACGCCAGCCTCTTGGCATGGCCAGTTCTCCAGGGCATTCTCACCTCTGCTCCTCCCCCATCTTCTGATTCCCCCGGGCACGTGGCACCAGGTGATGGGGCTGGTGCATGGGCGCTGGCAGAAGTGGGTTGGTGGTGGAGGATCCTTCAGTGCCTGGCGATCTCTCCAAGTGGCTTTTTGAAGATGTGGGGGAAGGAGTGAGGGGGTTTGGACTGGTCCCCTCTGGGACCCCGCAGACGATGGCTCTGTGGGGAGGGGGGCAGTTGGGTGCCGCTGAAGCGGAGTGACCAGAATCGCCGCTAGCTGCGTCACACCGGCAGCTCAGCGACTCCCTGTGGCTGAGAGGCTGGGCAGGCTGAGCCCTGGCACATGGCACTGTCTGTGCCATGGGGGGCTCTCTCTGTGCCACTGGCATCCTGCTCTGAGCTTCCCAGAAGCCTGCCCATCAGGCATCTGGAGGGTGGCGGATGCTGCGGGCTGGATCTCGACTCTTGCAGTTGGCTCAATAGGTTCCCCAGGAATGGGAAGGGGAGGCGGGGCAGGCGCTGGAGCGGCTCTCCCCACTGGGCACGGGCTTCCTGAGGTCGGGGCAGGCGACAGCATTGGCCATGATCCCGCCTCTGCCGGGGTCGACGGGGGTGGTGGTGACTTGCGTCAGCAGTGGGCCTAGCTGTTCCTCACTGGCTGCCACCCACCATGAGAGGCACGGCTGTGTCCTGCAGGGGGCAGCTCGAGTAGTCACCTGGCACCTCATTGCATGTGCTGGGGCCATGCTCTGGCAGTGGGAGTGAAGGGGTTAATGCCGTCTGGGCAGTCCCCACCTTCCTGCCTCCCTGTGCCCTGTCCACCATGCTGAGAGTAATGGGCAGGGGCAGGTCTTGGATCCCTGCCTGGATTCTGCCCTGCTGAGGGCTGATGCAGCGTCTCTCTGGTGGCCCAGACTGTGCAGCCGCAGTCCAGACAGCTGTGGAGGGAGGGTCCCTTGCCTGCAGCTGGGCAGGACTGGCAGACTCCTTTGCACTGTGGCCGCTGGGTTCAGAGGCGCTTTGGTGCCAATAGATTCTAATCTCCTGTCCATGCCGTTTGCGGGATGTTTTATGGCAAAGCACAGTGATCTCCACCTCAGCCTGCTGGTATGAGAGAAGACAGTATCAGACCCCTCCACTGCCCCCTGGCCTATTCTCATCCTCCACCCCACAGTTGGAGCCCCCACAGGTGTTTCCATGTCCTGGGAGCCTGAGGCTAACATTCGCGCATCAGTCTCGCCTCAGCCCTCCAATCTGCACATGTCTCTTCTCTAAGCAAAGTGAAGCCACCGCTGTGGGGAATGGAACAATCCAGCTTGCTCGCCACCTGCTTCTCCAGCATCTTCTCTCTGCCTCCAGCACAGACCATCCAGGGCATGGAGGCTTCTCTGAACACCAAAGTAAGCCCCAAACCGGCTGTGAGGAGCCGCCCCAAACCGAGTGGGAATCCTGCCAGTCGCTCGTGTACCTGCCCCTTGGGTTACCTGGCACCGGCATAAGAGTGTAATGATCACAGCTCCTCGGCAGGACTTCAGCTCAGGAACTGCAGCAGCAAAGCACAGGCCCCACGGCCTCAAATAAAGGAGTAACTCCCTCATGGGGTAGCAGTGGTAGGCATTTATCCTTCACATGCACTGGCAATTAGCGGGGAACAGACACTCCCTTCACAAGCACATTCATCCCCAGTGCGTGCCTGGGGGCACAGGCCTGAGATTGGCTGCTTCAGACCCACACAGGCCAGGGGAACTGAAGCTTGGCTGGAAATCTTCCCTCCCCCTCCAAATGCGGAGTCCTTTTGGACTCTTCCAGTGGGTTAGACTGTGTGCAGTGGCCTTCCTGGGGACAGCAAAGGCAGGTGGGGTCCTGTTGCCAGGAGGAGTTTGCAGTAAGTCCCCTGTGGGCACAAGTGAGTGGGTGAGCTGGAATACCAGGGGCTACCGTGGCCTGGGGTGTGTCACACGCCAGGGCATTGGTTCCTCGCCTGGCTGGGTAACACCACTTGCTCTGGTTTCTCCTCTGCTCTGCACGCAGACTCTGAAAGCCATGGATGAGATGCGAAAGGCGTTGGTGTGTGAGGATCAGAAGCCCAACTTTGTGGTGCTGCAGAACATCTTGGAGGTCTGGAGGCATGGGTACAGGAAGGGGACTAGACCTGTAGCTGGGGTGGGGCTCGGGGACCAAGGCTCCATTTAATCCCAAGCATGGGACACCCCCGTGCCTTCTGTTCCTCAGAGTACATTCTATACAAAGGTTCTTGGGCTGGAGAACCAAGTGCCCCTGCTATATCTGAGAGATGTCTGCATGGAGGGCAGGGGGTAGAGGGGTGCAGGATCTGCTGTGATCTCCACTGAGCCCCCATCTGACCCTGGCATTCAATCCCTGCCCTTGGCTGTGCGCAGGGCCTTGCCTCCAGAGCCCATCAACACCACAGCTAAGCTGCCTGGGAGCGGGCTGGGGTTGCAGAGTGACGGCAAATCTCTTGCAGCCCTTCTCAGCAATCAAACTGGGATCCCTGGGCTGTGGGTCTGGAGCATCATTCATGGACCCACCCACTGGCCAGAGCCCAGAACTAGATTTCCCCCAACGTTCTAGTTCTGGGGCCACAGGAAGTAGATTCTGTGGGTGGTTTGTTGCCCAAAAAGAGGGAAATGTTCTTGGCAGAGACTTGGTCTCCTCGATCCTGGAACCTGGGAAGAGGGAATCACAGAAGGCCTGGGCTGGAAGGGATCTCAAGAGGTCATCTACTCCACCCCCTGCACTGAGGCAGGGCCAAGCATTTCTAGACCATCCCTGAGGAGTGTTTGTCCAGCCTGTTTTTTAAAACCTCCATGATGAGGAGTCCACCACTTCCCCCGCTGGTTTAGTTGGGGATTGGTCCTGTTTTGAACCAGGGGTTGGACTACATGACTTCCTGAGGTCCCTTCCAACGCTGAGATTCTATGATTCCCTAGGTCACCTGTTCCAGTGCTCAGCCACCCATGGAGTTTTTCCTAATATCTAACCTTAATCTCCCTTGCTGCAGATTAAGCCCGTTACTTTTTGTCCTACCTTCAGGGGACATGGAGAACAATTGGTCACCATCCTCTGTGTAACAGCCCTTAACATATTTGAAGACTGCTACAGGTGCCCCCTCTGTCCTCTCAAGAGGAAACATGCCCAGTTCGTTCAACCTTTCTTCACAGGTCACGTTTTCTAAACCACTGATAATTTTTGCTGCTCTCCTCTGAACTGGCTCCAGTTTCTTCACATCTTTCTTAAAGCGTGGTGCCCAGAATTGGACACAGTGCTCCAAGCTAATACACCTCAGAATGACATTTCCCTTTTTCACAACAGCATCACACTGATTCCTATTCAGTGTGAGACCCATGATTACCCCCGGATCGTTTTCTGCAGTAGTGCCACCTAGCCGGTTATCCCCCACTTTGTTTCTATGCATTTGATTTTTTCCTTCCCACGTGTGGTATGTCACATTTGTTTTGACTGAAGTTCATCTTGTTGACTTCAGACCAACTCTCCAATTTAGCAAGCTTATTTTGAATTCTAATCTGTCCTCCAAAGTGCTTGCAACCCCTCCCAGCTTGGTGTCATCCGCAAACTTTAAAAAGGTACTCTCCTCTCCGTTAACCAAGTTGTTAATGAAAATATTGACTAGTACTGGATCCGGCACACCCCTGGGGGAGCCCACTTGAGACACCCTCCCAGGTTGCAAGCAAGTCAGTGATAACTCCTCTTTGAGTACGGTCCTTCAATAAGTTGTGCGCCACCTTATAGTAATCTCATCTGAATCATATTGGCTTAGTTTGCTTATGCGAATGTCCGGTGGAACTGTGACAAAAGCCTTAGTGAACTTCACATCCCTTATCATATACTGCCTCCCTGCATCCACTAGGCAAGTAACCCTGTCAAAGAAGGAAATTAGATTTGTTTGGTATGGTTTGTTCTGTACAAATCCTGGGTGGCTATTCCTTATCACCCTATTATCTCCTCTAGGTTCTTACAAACTGTTCAATAATTTGTTCAGTATCTTTCTGGGTACCAAAGTTAGGCTGACTGGTCTCTAATTCCTTGGGGCCTCCTTTCTGAAGATATTCCCCTTTCTGAAGATAGCTTCTGGGTCTGCCCTTTTCCAGTCCTCTGGGACCACAGCCCTCCTAAAGGTTCAGACATTATTTAGCCTAGCTACATCTAGGGTGAATATCATGAGGCTCTGCCAACTTAAATACATCTAACTGACCTAAATTGTCTTTTACCTGTTCCCTCCCTAGTCTGGCCTGTATTCCTCCCCCCTTGTTGTTAATATGTTAAGCATCTTGTCGCCATTAACCTTTTTAGCGAAAACTGAAGCAAAAAAGGCATTGAACACCTTGGCTTTGTCTGTGTCATCCATTATTTGCTCTCCTTCCCTGCTGAGTAGTGGCCCCACACTTTCCTTTGTCTTTCTCTTGCTCCTAATTCATTTATAGAGCTGCTTCTGATTGCCTTTTATGTCCCCGGCCAGATAGCACTCATTTTTGCCTTAGCCTTCTGATTTTCACCCTATGTGCTTGTGCTATTTTTTGGTACTTCTCCTTAGCAATTTGTCCCCATTTGTTTCTCTCAGTTCCTGCTCCCCAGGACCACGTCCAAGGAGGTGCATGGGCAGCTGAGGGCAGCGGTAAGGATCAGCTAGCTGATCAAACTCATCGCTGGGCATCACAAATTCAAGGTGAGCAGCCTTTGACCCTGGCCGCTTCCTAACTGCATTGAGCAGCCTCGTGGTGCAGCGCTTCCTGGCAGGAAAAAAACGGGTCTAGAATAGTGACTCAGCAAGATCCTCGGTAGGAATCCAATCTAACGAGCACTGATGTCGACGGGTCTGTCCTCTGACTCCAGTGTGCTTTGGGTTGAGTCCTATAATTCTATCTCCAAGGACTCTCTCCACCGTTCCCCTAGGACCAAAGTCTGCTCCACAGGGTCAGTGCATTTACACAGGATTGCCCTGAGAGCACCCTCTGAAACCAGGTGTCTGTACAACCCCCTTTGTCAGGTGTCCCCAAGATACTTTGGCATCAGCTCCTGCCAGGCTGCCAGATGGATGCCCCCTGCTCTGGGTGCTCAAGGCCATTTAGCTGCTCCAGCTGCTCCATCCCCTCTGTGGCAGGGCCTCCCCTCTGGCAGCTGGAAGGGGGCGCTTGGATGACAAGCCCCCAGAGGCTGGGGCAGCGGAACAGAAGGAGGGAGGTGGGAGGGGACAGAGTGAAAGGGGTGGGAGGGGCCAAAGGAGCCAGATCAAGGGGGAGTGGGTGTATGGAGGCTATGCAGAAACCAAGAGAGGAACGCAAGGGGCTTGGTGCGATGTGGGGAAGAGCAGGCAGCCAGCACAGGGGCTGCAGGAGGGGCAAGGGAAGGTCTGGCAGGAGCGGGAGATGAGAGGACAAGGCTGCAGGAGAGAGCCAGCAGGCTGGGCACGGTGCAGAAAGTGGGGGCTTTGGGGAGCTTCAGCATGGAGTGAGAGAGGCGGGATGCAGAGCAGAGGAGTCCAAGGTGACCCCAAGCTCCTGGGCCTGAGGTCAGTGGAGGGAGGGGGATGGCAGAAGGGGCTGGGATGAGGAGCTTGCCCTTGAGATGGACACTGGATATTAGTTCATTCGTTACCAGGGTTCTCACTTGGGGGCAACATTTGCTGAGTTTGCTACCCAGATTTCCCGTCCCTGCTGAGCTTTCCTGAGCCCCTGGTGTTGGGCCCCATGGCTCCTCCTGCTCTCATTGTCCCCAGTCTCTCTACGCTGGGCTCTGCCTCCCCTGGTTCTAACCCATTGCTAGTGCAATGGCAGGGGGACACACTGCACCGGTCCTACAGGAGCAAGTGACTCCCTTTGCTCCCTCTCTCCATCAGGGAGTGGAGGAGTTCAGAGTCCTGGGCCAGCTGGTGGGGTGTCCCACTCTGTGCTGTGCTGAGCAGGAGCAGCAGATCTTCCGATGGGTTGTGGATGGACTTCACCACCTCTACTCCTTCATGCTGCAGCAAAAATGTAAGAGCACTGGAGACCCTTGTCCTTTCTAAATACACTGACATGGGGTTTCCAAAGAGAGAAAACATATTAAAGGAACACTTCCGCCTTTACTGCATCCTTTTAAACAGTCTCCATCTAGTAATGAGTCTACACCATCGCTAGGATTTCTTTTGTTCCTAATACAATTAAAAAAAAAAAACCCTCCTTATTATCCTTAGTCCTGCAAGCCATGGAGTTTCCCCTAATGTCTTTAGCTTCCCTTATCCATATTCTACTCTTCATAACTTACATAAGAATGGACATACTGAGTCAGACCAATGGTTCATCTAGCCCAGTATTGTGTCTTCTGATAGTGGCCAGTGTGCCTCATGCTCCAGAGGGAAAGAACTGAACACAGAAATTTTGAATTATCCATCCCCTGTCATCCAGTCCCAGCTTCTGTTAGATGGAGGTTTAGGGACATGCAGAGTATGCAGTTGCAGGCCCTGATCATCTTGGCGATATAGAACTTGGTAGCTATAAATTGTAAAAAAAAAATCTATTGAAAAGGGCTTTGTGACTATCTGTGTTTCTGTTTGAAGGTCTCAGTGGCCCTTAAGTGAGCTAAAAGTTTTAAAGGAGCATCTTGGTTTGTTTTCAAGGAGCTGTATGTCTGTTAATAAAAAAAAATAGTTTGTGAGAACCTAGCTCTTATGTCTTTGTGCAAAAGAGACCGATTTACAGCAAAAAACTGAAATGTATGTTGTAGAATCATGTGGGGGAAAAAAAAACCTAAAAATGTGTTTACAATTAAAAAAACAACAACAGGGATGGTTCAGACATGTGTTTGAGTACAATAAAGCTGACCCACGCTGTTGAACTGAATGGTTTTAACCACACCCCCACTGAATAGCCAGGGTGACTGACATTACCCACCCTTGTTGCCATCAGGATTAATCGTATTAGTAATAAGAAATTAAATTTGACGGGGGTACACCGACAGTAAGGGAGGTGGGTGGGTGGATGAGGATGGCGAGATTTAATATGAAAGGAAATAAAACCCCAGGAGTTGGTAGAACGCTACTGGACAGTTTAAATATAACCCAGGAGTTGGTTGAACGCTATGGGTCACTCTTTCTAGCAACTCAAAGTCATTTAAAATAATATATTTACAAAAATAAACAAGGGTCTAACCCAAAACTGAAATGTTTCAAGGGTTCATAAACCTCTACCATACTTTAGAACAAACATTTGCGCTAAAGACAATCAAACATTTAAAAGCTCTGGGTATTTCTAGGGTGCTTACTATGGTTCTGGTACATCCATTTTATTTCAAAAACAACCCCCAGACTTTAAGCATGAAAGAAACATGTTTAAAAAACAAACAGACAAGCACCAAGACATTCACTGATATCTGTAAGGGGCCCCACACTTTGGAATGGGTACAGTAACGTTAAGGATTGTTGTGTATGGTGATTTACTGCTTCATACTGTAACAAGGCCCCAAAGAAAAATGTATTTTAACTAAAAGAAAGAAAAATTAGCCAAAAGGAACCCAGTTGTACAGACAATTTAATTCCCCCACCCCAGATCACAAAAGGGAATGTTAAGGGAGGGGGGTCTAAAATGGTTTTTAAAAGTTGGTTTTTAAAAGCAGTTTGATTTTTATTCTGCAGAAAAAAAAAGTTTGTTTTTTAAAATGGGGTTGTTTGTCTTCTTAAGAGTTAGCTTTAATGATTAAATTGTTAGTAATTCAGGGGCTTAAGCTACACATAAGTGTGGGTTTTTAAAAGAGTATTTTGTTGCAAACTGTCGGTTTGGTGTTTTAAACTGCTGGGGTGTGTGTGTTTGTGTGTGTGTTTGTGCAAAGCATAGGTGTGGTTTTAAAAAAAATATATTGCTGGGTTTTTTAAAAGAAAAGTTATATGGCTGCAAACTGTTGGTTTGGTGTGTTGCAAACTAACAGGTGTTTTTGGAAAAATGTGTTTTAAAATGGATTTTAAAAGTTGGTTTTCAAGCAGTTTGGTTTTTATTTTGCAAAATGAGATGTGTTTTTAAAAATGTTTCTGGGGTTGTTGTTATTTTTTTAAAGTGGTAGAAATAAACTGAAAATCTGTGTTTGTTGTACAGCCTGAAATGGATTGTTTTGTATTTAAAGCTATGATTTTTGAAAAAGAAAAACACCCTAATGAGTATTTTATTTTTTAAGTTTACAAGACCATTTCATCATAATAATGTTGTCTGCTCCACAGTACGATCAGAACACGAGAGATCCTCAGGCCAGAGGGTAAACAAGCTCAAAAGAAAAAGGGAAGAGACAGCTGAAAAGGAAAATTCACCAGCGTCAACGGCTGATGGATGGATGAAGCCCAGTAAATATATTTCGCTTTTTGGTTTGGTTATTTGATGAGGTTGTGTATTTTAAGTAAATACATAGGTGTGGGTGAGAAAGATGGTAAAATGTAAGCATCCTGGTCTGAAAGCCAAGCTGTTACTTGTCTTCTGTTTAAAGTTTTACTATGCTTTTTGGCCACTTGAAAAAGAGGGTTCACCCCGCCAAAGCTCCCAGCTTCCCCGGCGGTCTAATATCTTTTCTTTAACAGAGCCGTCTGCGTAGACATGACATGACTGTTACTGTTACTAGGACCAAAGTCTGCTCCGCAAGGTCAGTGCATTTACACAGGATCGCCCTGAGAGCAGCCTCTGAACCCAGGTTTTTGTTCACCCCCTTTGTTAGTCACCCCCAGGATGCTTTGGCATCAGCTCCTGCCAGGCTGTCAGATGAACGCCCCCTGCTCTGGGTGCTCAGGGCCATTTAGCTGCTCCAGCTGCTCCATCCCCCTGTGTCAGGGCCTCCCCTCCGGCAGCTGGAGGGGGGCACATGGACGATGTGCCCCCAGAGGCTGGGGCAGGAGATAGGCCTTGAGTTATATTGGCCCGTGGTGCTCCTGCTCCTTGAATATTCATGAGGGTGGGCCCGGCTCCACCAATGTTGGGGCCCCGTGCTCTGGGGGGCCCTGCGCCGGGGCTTGGCAACGTGGGGCCCTCTCACCTCAGGGGCAGCTTCCCCTCCCGCCCCCCCAGCTCCCCACGTGCTGTGGAGAGTCTGGGCCCAGGCAGGGCAGCTCCACATGTTGCCTCCGTCTCTGCCCAGCGTTGACCCTGCTCCCAGCCCGTTGGCTGGGAACCACGGCCAATGGGAGCTGCGGGGGGGGCGGCGGCGCCGGAGCTGCCTGGCCACGCCTCCACACCAGGGTGGGGGGAGAGGTGCAGCAGAGAGAGCAGCAGGAGTCTGTCACTGTCAGACAGTGATAGGCACCTTGGGGCTGGCATTAAATGCAAAGTACAGTGGGGCTTCCTGTGGGACTATAGCAAGCCCCCACAGAGCAGATCCAGGCTGCAACTGGCTCCGTCCATCAATCCCCGCTCCACACAGAGACCCACACAACCCTGTGCGCCCCCCCACTGCAAAGACTCCCACCGGCCCCTGTGCACCCATCACCCCTCTCTGGACAATCCCCCCTTTGTGCCTCCGGAGACAGCTCCTCTCCCCACCATCCCGCTCCCTACACTCTCCCCCTTTGCCTCCCCCTCTCTCCCAAGCCCATTGGCCGGGAGGCTCCCAACCTGTTGGCCACCATGGCTAATGGGAGCTGCACCTGACGCAGGGTGCCTGCTTGCAGATGCAGACCTGCCTGGCTGGGCCTCCACAACACGGGAGGGAGAGCCACAGGTGAGCAAGCCTTGGTCATCATCATCACAGGCCCAGCAATTCTCTGGGCATTTAATTTCACTTAGGCAAGTAATTCAGTCTACTCTTCCTTTCCAGACAGTTTGTGGCTTTTCCTGTGAGAGAACTTACAATTTCTTTGCAAAGAAGTCCATTGATAGTTTTTCACTTGAGAAGTATATTTTCTAGTTGTTCATAAGCTCATTTATTTTGTTAACTCAGTTTCATAGGCAATTTGAAAAGTCACTTGAATTGTACCTGTTTTTTTCCATTGGTCCAAAACCACATGGAAGATGTGCAGATTTTTATTTCTGTGGGCCAAACCACCCTATGTAGAAATGTAAATGTCGAAGCTAGAAAAGAAGGGGAAGGGTCCCTTCAGGAAATTGTCTTCAGGTCATTCATTCTTCTGGGCATTCCATTCTATTGTTCCCTCCTATGGTGATAGAGATCAGTGTTTCCCCCCACAGGGGAGATGCAGAAGACTGGGTCAACCCTGCAGCAATTCTGCCTCTATCCCTGTTCTCTATTCGTTCCCTCTACCAGCCCCTTTGGCCTCCCTAGGATTCCCCCCTACCATTACTCTCTCGGTCTTCTTTCTCTGGAGCTTCTCATGAAGTAAAGTCTTTCATTACAGGTTCTTATCTCTGTTATGTATTTAATTTAGATGTATTTATTAAGTGTTAATTAATGCACTATGGGAGTCCCCCTTCAGCCCTCTGTGTAAATTGATCCCCTTCTTTCCATATGTTTTGCCCATAGGGTTTTCTGCAGCCCTGGGGCAGCCAGCAATAACCTCTGTACCTTTGCAATGGGGTGAGGGAAGGGGAC
Organism: Natator depressus; assembly: GCF_965152275.1. Classification (NCBI taxonomy): domain Eukaryota; kingdom Metazoa; phylum Chordata; order Testudines; family Cheloniidae; genus Natator; species Natator depressus. The sequence goes on along the minus strand of NC_134234.1, from coordinate 213,432,708 downwards.
CATGGGTTCCCTATTCATGGGATTTGCAAGAAGTGTTATCATTACTCAGGGTACCAAATGTGTTTAAATGATAAAGTGCCTTGTAAAATCCCAAAGCAAGCTCATTTTCATTTCTCATGTAATAATTCATATACAGTATACACACATTTTTCATTAATTATGAGATTAATTTGTTCTTGTTATTTATTATTATTATTAGCTAGATTACTGTTTTTATTTTCAGTGTGGAAAATTGTGTGCTATTTTAGGTGTTGAATGACTGAATGACATAATACCTGCCCCCCAGTGTTCATCACTAAGTCCGGTAATTTGTCAAGTATCCGTCATGCAACATGGTGGTGGCTACCCCTGCCCCATGCTTCAGAGCCCTGGGGGGCTAGCAGGGGGCTTGGTGTCCCCCTGAAATGTGGGGCCCCCCAAAGCAAAGAGCCAGGAGCAGTTGCCCCGCTGCATCCTATGCACAGGACGGCTCTGCCTGGGCACCAACAAAAATTATACAAACCTGGTGCCCATGACAGAAGGAGGAAGGAGACAAAGTGAAAGGGATGGGAGGGGTCAAAGGAGCCAGAGCAATGGGGAGTGGGTGGGTGGAGGCTGTGCAAGCCTCAGGAGAGGAGGTCAAGGGGCTTGGTGCTACTTAGGGAAGAGCAGGGAGCCAGTGCAGGGGCTGCAGGAGGGGCAAGGGAAGCTGTAAATAATAATAAAAAAAATCTATTGTAAAGGGCTTTGTGACTATTTGTGTTTCTGTTAGAAGGTCTCAGTGGCCCTTAAGTGAGCTAAAAGTTTTAAAGGGGCATCTTGGTTTGTTTTCAAGAAGCTGTATGTCTTTTAAGTAAAATAAAATAGTTTGTGAGAACCTAGCTCTTGTGTCTTTGTGTAAAAGAGACCCATTTAGAGCAAAAAGCTGAAATGTACGTTGAAGAATCATGTGGGGAACCCCCCCCCCCCCAAATGTGTTTACAATTAAAAAAACAACAGGGATGGTTCAGACATGTGTTTGAGTACAATAGAGCTGACCCACCCTGTTGAACTGAATGGTTTTACCCACCCTTGCTGCCATCAGGGTTAATCATATCAGTGATCAGAAATTAAATTTGATGGGGGTACACCCATAGTAAGGGAGGTGTGAGGGTGAGGATGGTGAGATTTGATTTATATGAAATGAAATAAAACCTCAGGAGTTGGTTAACTCTATTGGACAGTTTAAATATGACCCCAGGAGTTGGTTGAACGCTATGGGTCACTCTTTCTAGCAACTTAGTCATTAAAATAATATATTTCCAAAACTAAAAAACTGAAATGTTTCAAGCGTTCACAAACCTCCACCATACTTTAGAACAAGCATTTGCTCTGAAGACAGACAAACATTTTAAAAGCTCTGGGTATTTCTAGGGTGCTTACTATGGTTGTGATACACCCATTTTATTTCAAAAACAACCCCCAGACTTTAAGCATGAAAGAAACATGTTTAAAAAACAAACAAACAAGCCTCAAGACTTTCCTTGATATCTGCAAGGGGCCCCACACTTGGGTATGGGTACAGTAACGTTAAGGATTGTTGTGTATGGTGATTTACTGTTTAATACTGTAAGAAGGCCCCAAAGAAAGATGTATTTTAACTTAAAAAAAAAAAAAAAGATTAGCCAAAAGCAGTCCAGTTGTGCAGCCAACTTAATCCCCCCATCCCAGATCACAAAAGGGAATGTTAGGGGAGGGGGCCCTAAAATGGTTTTTAAAAGTAGTTTCGTTTTTATTCTGAAAGAAAAGAAAAAGATGTTTGTTTATTTAAAATGGGGTTGTTTGTCTTCTAAAAAGAGTTGGCATTAATGTTTAAATTGTTAGTGATTCAGGGGCCTAAGCTAGAGATAAGTGTGGGTGTTTAAAAAAGTATTTTCTTGCAAACTGTTGGTTTGGTGTTTTAAACTGCTGGGGTGTGTGTGTGTGTGAGTTTGTGCAATACATAGGTGTGGTTTTTTAAAAAAATATATTGCTTTTTTTTTTTTTTAAGTACATGGCTGCAAACTATTGGTTTGGTGTGTTGCAAACTAACAGGTGTTTCTGGGGAAAATGTGTTTTAAAATGGATTTTAAAAGTTGGTTTTCAAGCAGTTTGGTTTTTATTTTGCAAAATGAGATGTGTTTTTAAAAATGTTTCTGGGGTTCTTTTTTTCAAGTGGTAGAAATAAACTCAAAATCTGTGTTTGTTGTACAGCCTGAAATGGATTATTTTGTTTTAAAGCTATGACTATGTGATCTGGTTCCATGCTAAACAGTAACTTTAAGCTGCCTTTCACCACCAGGCCAAGGTTAAAAACCATTTTGAACTAAAGTTGTGCTCAATACTGTTAAATTACCCCCCCAAAAAAACAAACCCAAAAAACACAAAACCAACCTTCTGGTATTACACAGGTTGCATAGGGATTTGGGGGTAATATTAACTAAAATGTTTGCTTGTTCTTTAACCCAAAGGCCCAAACACATGTGGGGTAAAACAGAACAACCATGTGCCAGCAACCCTTCATCCTGTGGTAGAAGGTAACTTTCTGCAGTTGGCTTTTAAATACATGTGGGTTTATTGAAAAGTATTTTGTTGGAAACCGTTGCTTTTAAACTGCTGGGGTTTTAGGGCTGCAAACTGATGGTATGGTGTGTTTCAAACTAGCAGAGTGTTTTTCTGTGCAAAATGGTTTTTAAAAGTTGGTTTTTAAAAGCAGTTTGGCCTTTATTCTGAAAAAAAAAAAAGAATTTTTTTTTTTTTGAAAAGGGGTTGTTTGTCTTCTTAAAAGAGTTGGCTTTAATGTTTAAATTGTTAGTGATTCAGGAGCCTAAGCTAGATATAAGTGTGGGTGTTTAAAAAAGTATTTTGTTGCAAACTGTTGTTTTGGTGTTTTAAATTGCTGGTCTGTGTGTGTGTGTGTGTGTGTGTGTGTGTGTGTGTGTGTGCAAAACATAGGTGTGTTTTTTTAAAAAAGTATATGGCTGCAAACTATTGGTTTGGTGCTTTTCAAACTAAAATGGATTTTAAAAGTTGGTTTTAAAGCAGTTTGGTTTTTATTATTTTCTATAAAATTCATTTATTGTCCTAGCAGAAATATTCATCTTCCACATTTATTGCTACTGGAGAATTCTTTTCACTCTTTGTTTAATTTCAGGTGTGAATTATGAGGGAGAATTTCTCATTTATCTCCTTGGATTCAATGAAGGTTACAAATCTGAATTAGGTTTAGGAACAACCTTGTTGCTCATTTCAGAATGTTCTCTTCCTGGTTTTCCGCTTTTACCACATGCCTGATAGAACATTCAGTGTAAACCCCCCCACCGTCAAACAGCCGGCCATACGCAGAGGTGGCCCGCCCTTGTCTCTTGGTTTGTTGTATCTCAGCCTCTCCCTGTGATGAACTCTGGGAACTGCACAATTCATCTGGCAAGAAAAACTTCCACTATGGGGAAGACTTTCAGAAAGGATTTAATATGAAAAAAGGCAAAATTCAAGATGAAGAAATTATAGGCATAAAAAAGCAGGAAACTTCAACCCCCCCTTCAAACGGTGGAAGATTATACAAAGAAAGTTTATGAACCTTTTCCAACTCCCACTAGTATTTCCTGCAACTTCACACAAATCTTATAAAAAAACCTGCTTTGTCTGTCTACCAGGCAGGGACTGTCTCTAGGCATCATAGCGGAGGGAGCATTTCTGAGAGAAAAAAGCAAAGCATTTATATCATCACAAGGTTATTTTTTTCCCAATCAAATCGTTCTGATATTGATCCCCCAGAGTCACCATGTTCCACATCATCATAACCTGTGTCTCCAGGAAGCGGGAGTGGGGTTTCTCTGTCCATCCCAGAGACAACTTCACTCCTTCGCGAGTGCAGACTCCCACCTGAGAATACCAAGGGAGACACATACAGTCAGTGGATCCACTCTATGGTGATCGGCAGGAGCAGAGCAAGGCGGCGTTTACAGCAGTGGTTCTCTAACCTATTTGATCACCCCCCTTCTTTGTGTCCATTATAGTTGATGCCCCCCACCCCCACCACACAAGTACATACACCAATTAAAAGAAATCAACGTGCAACTCTCACTAAATATGAACAGCAGTGGGGCATTGAGTCAAAAAGAGCCATTTAAGTACATAGCTCTCCATCCACCCAGCTCTGAAGGCAGCACTACCGCCAGCAGCAGCGGAGAAGTAAGAGTGGCAACGCCATACTCTGCCATCCTTACTTCTGCGCTGCTGCTGGGGGCCGCGCTGCCTTCAAAGCTGGGTGCCCGGAAAGGAGCCGCCGCTCTCTGCTCTGGCTTCTCATGCCGTCCCAGAATATATTTTGTGCACCACAGCTGAGAATCTCTGCTCTACAGTAATGGTTAGGAATTGTTCCCCCTTCAGTCTTCTGGCGGGTCTATGACAAGTTCAAATCCATCATCTCTGTAAATAGTCTGGAAATTAAAACCTTTGGTTTCCAGACCAGCTAACACTGCCAAGTGAGAACTCTATTTACCTGTTACTTCCGGTAGAAAACCCAAGCACTTATCAGCCAGGAGCGCTTAGTTAAGAAGATCATAACTCACTCTGCCCTAACAATGAACATAAGAACATTCTTCTTATCAAGTACTAAGCAATGCACATTTCATCACCACTGCACCTCTTCTGGATTTTTCCATGAGCCGATGGTCTCCTTGCTCATGGAAAAATCGGGAGGGGAGGGGAGATTTTCGCCAAGGACAATAGGCAAAGCCCAACTTTTACAGGAGGTGTCATGGGCTCTTTAACATTTGCATAGCAGTAACAGAACTTTGGTTCACAGGATTCTGCCCAAAAGATACACACGCAGTGAAGTGGTGGGAATCCAGCACATCCAGGGTGTGGCAGCCACACAAGGTTTGGAACCTAGAGGCAGAAGGATCCTAGGTATCTTGCTGGTTTGACCACGAAGTACCACCCAGAAGGGACCCTGCTGTTCCTCCCCCCATGGCAGGCACTGAAGCCTCTGCTCTCAGGGAATGGAGAGATGAGAGAAGGTGAGATTTTCTCACAGGCATTGATTTGTCCAGAGCTGTTCCCTTGCTGTGTACCCCACATTCCCAGCCCTCCCACTCTGCAGAGACAGTGCGAAGTGTAAATAGTTCTCCACTCACCTGTCTGTGAATCCCTGTGTCTGTCACTCACCCCAGTGCCTTGCTCATCATTCTGCCCTGAAGCAGGGTCACGTTCAGAGTCAGACACTTCTCTGGCATCATCATAACCATCCCCTGGGACATCTCCAGGCAGGGCAGGGGCATCTGACGTGAAGATGTGAAGTAATTAAGAGAATAGTCACAGTGGAGATAGAGTTAAACTACAAGCTGCAGATGCAGCAGCCTCACTGGTCCCTGGGGATCTCTCAGGGCAGTGAGAGGAGCCCTCTCTGGAACCCTCCGACGGGGCATTTAACGTATCACATTGATTTGATACATTTCAAGAGCCAGTTGAGAGGATCCTAGAGCTCCCAGATGAGGAGGGGGAGTTCTAGAAAGAGGTGACTGGGATCTAGCCTAGAGGGATTGCTCCACAAAGGCATTTTGTTACAATAGTTATGTGTTCTCCTGATAAAGTTCACCTCATAAACTGCCATCAGTCTCCAACGTACTGACACCACTGGGAGCTGAGCCAGCTAATAAGGGTGGGACATGGGCCTTTGCGTGTAAAATCTGCATGTCCCACCCATCCCCTGTCACAGTCAGGGCTGGCCTTACCATGAGGCCAACTGAGGCGGCCACCTCAGGTGCCAGACTGTGGAGGGGTGCCACTAGGACCCAGAGTGTAGAAAATTGTGTCCGCTGCTGGTGCATATGTATTCTCTCTGCTCTAGATGCACAGAGATGGTGGAGTGCTGTGCTGGAGGAAGGAGGGCACAAGAGACATAACAGGCAGGCAGGAGAAAAGGGGAGAGGGAATAACAGAAAGCAGCAGGAGCTGCAGGGAGAGAGAGGAGGAGGAGCCTCTTATGTACCTCTTTAGCACCCCCAGGAGCCTGGACTGATTAACACTAGCTTCTCAGGGAGCTTCCTGTTTCCTGCTGCTTCCCTGAACCCACTGGAGGAGAACAGGCAGTCAACTGAAGTAGTAGGAGCCAGTTAGGCCCTTAAGACGCTGATATCTTCCCACACTCAGACCCTGCTACCAGCCTGCTTATTTGTCCCCTTCAATTGAGTGTTGAGAGCCACTATAGCTGGCACAGAACAGCAATCATGAGTGAAAGAAGAAAACGCCCCTCTGGGGCAGCATTCAGAAAAAGAAAGAAAGCAAAGGAAGCTTTTCTATCTAAGCAGGAAGGAGCTCTCCTGAGATACATAGACTCAAATGTTCATGGTGAGCCTTCCGGCCCCAGTGAGGAAGTGAGTGGTGAGGAGATGCCTGATCTTCCAGTTAGTCAGAATGCAGGTGACCTGGCAGCTACTGCAGCACCCTTATCTCCATCTCAAATGGATGTAACCATGCACATTCCTGAAGAAAAGTGTAGATCAGAGTGTGATGGAGGCACAAGAAACAGCTGCTGCTGAGTTTAGTTCCTTAAGTCTAGATGATCCAGGACTGTGGACCCACTTGAGCAGTAGCCTGAGGGACTTCCTTGTACTGCATGGGCCACAGCAAGTGAAAAACTTCATGTTCCCCAAAGACAATGAAAACAGAAGTTTCCATCCAACACATTGCTAGCATGAAATCCCCAATGGTGACAAAGTGGAGAGGCCATGGCTTATGTACTCAAAAACCCAGAATGCTGCATACTGTTTTTGTTGCAAACGCTTCCAGTCTAATGTTCCAGCCACACTGGGGTCTACAGGAACAAAGGACTGGAAAAATCTGGCTAGAAATCTGGCATGCCATGAGAAGGCAGCAAATCACCAGAGAGCATTCCACAAGTGGAAAGAGCTTGAGATGAGACTAAGGTTTAAGGCCACCATAGAGGATCAGCATCAAGAGAAGATTGCATCAGAGTCTCTTTACTGGCAAAATGTTCGGAAAAGGCTCATTGCTACTGTGAGAATGCTTGCTACCCAAAACCTAGCACTTCAGATCAGCTGTACGTGCCAAACAATGGAAACTTCCCTCAAATTGTGGAGCTGATGGCTGAGTTTGATGCTGTACTCCAGGAGCATCGAAGAAGAGTCACCACCCAAGAAATGGACACTCCCTTGGAAAAACAATTCCAAATGAGATCATACAGTTACTGGCAACAAAAGTCAGTTGCAACAGATGATTGTGGCAGATCTGAAGTCAGCAAGATATGACTCTGTTATTCTGGACTGCACACCTGACATCAGCCATATGGAACAAATGACTTTAATGGTGAGTTTTGTAACAACAACAGAACCTACTGAAAATGTCCCTGCAATGGTGACTGTCAGAGAGCATTTTTTAGAGTTTATTGACATTGATGATACTACAGGAGCTGGTATGACAAATGTGCTTCTTAAAAAGCTGGAAGATAGGGGAATTGAGATAGCCCTGACCTCTCATGTCAGCTACGATAATGGTTCCAACATGAGAGGAAAGAACAGAGGAGTGCAGACACGGATCCAAGAGTTAAACCCTCAAGCTTTTTTTGTCCCATGCAGTTCTCATTCATTGAACTTGGTGGTCAGTGATGCAGCATCAGCTTCTCGTGAGGCTGCTGAATGTTTTAATGTAATTCAAAGCATCTATGTATTTTTCTCTGCATCAACTCATCTATGGCAAATTTTGAAGCATTCAAACACATCTGGGAACATCCTCTCTGACACTGAAACCACTGAGTGCCACATGATGGGAAAGTTGAGTGGAGGTGATAAAGCCTATCAAACACCAAATTGGGAAGATAGATGATGCCACAGTTGCCATTGTGGAAGATAATGCTATGACAGGAACTGTTCATGGAGAACAGTGGCAGAGGGAAATGGAATCACCAGAAACATACATAACTTCCAATTTCTGTGTGGCTTAATGTTGTGGCATGGCATACTGTTTGAAATAAATGTTGTAAGCAAGAGACTCCAAGGTGTTGACCTTGATATAGCTGGAGCAATGGAACAACTGGACAAAGCAAAGTCAGACCTACAGTCTTACCGGTCAGATGAGGGATTTCAAAACATTCTGAAGAGTGCACGGAAATTGGTAGAGGAACTTCACACTGAAGCTATTTTCCCAACCATTCAAGAATGCAAGAGTCACCGAAGAAGAAGACATTTTGATTACGAGGCACGGGATAATCCCCTAAGAGACCCCAAACAACAATTCAAAGTTGAATTCTTTAACCATGTGCTAGATTGTGCAATACAGTCAGTTGAAGAACGTTTCATGCAGCTCAAGGAACACAGCAGTCTATTTGGAATGTTGTATGATATTCCAAAACTCCTCACTATACCTGAAGAAGACCTACACCAGCAATGCAGGGCACCTGAGACAGTGTTGACACATGGTGACATGCGTGATAGTGATTTAGGTGATGAACTGAAAGCCCTTTCAAGATACATTTCAGCAGGATCAGCTCCAAAGGCTGTTCTGGAATATATGTGCACAAATAAGAGCACCACCCTCTTTCCAAATGCTTTTGTTGCTCTGCGCATACTTCTAACACTTCCATTAACAGTTGCCAATGGAGAACACAGCTTCTCCAAGCTGAAAGTTAATAAAAACACATCTACACTCCACAATGACACAGGAGAGGCTGGTTGGCCTTGGAATCATCTCAATAGAGCATGAGCTGGCCCAGACTGTGGACCTTCAGGAAGCAGTTCAAATCTTTGCAACCAAGAAGACACAGAAAACACCACTTTGATTATTCAAACAGATAAAAATGCCAGTGTTTACTATGCAGAGAAGAAAAGTTACATTTGCTGGTCAGGCATTTGAAAGTTAAGTGTTACTTCAAAAATTTTAACAAGGCATTTTAAGTTTTTAGTTCTCCTTTATTGGGGTAGGTAGCAGAGCAGTACCATGAGAGGAGTAGAACAGGAAGAAGGCAGAATTGAGACCTTTCAAAGTTTTGGCCCAAGCCAGGGGGGCATCATTTGAATTCCCCACCTCAGGTGCCAAAATGTTGTGGGCCGGCCCTGGTCACAGTGTCTATAAGTTGCTATAACAGAATCCCAGGAAAGGTGGTCAGGGAACATTGCAGCCTTGATGACGTCTCTGCTTCGATGTGCCCTCTTTACAGATGGTGAGTAACCCTAGTGATCATGTCAGTGAGGGTCACAGGGCAATAACCTGAAGCAAGTACCATGTGGGCAGCTCCTGAGCGAACTGCTCCTTCCATCCCTGCAATGAGCCTCTGTTATGACTTAGGGCATCACACACTTCCCTACCCCTGGGCCTCCACACAGCTCTTGTAATGCACCTGGTCAGTGCCCCCAGCGTTACGCCAATAGAAAGTACTGGTGGGGAACTTTGTGGTTTTCTAAAAAACCCCTATTGTCCCTGTTGGGGAAACATATTTAGATTTTGTCAGTGTGACGTTGCTTCCAGAAGGCAGATTCACTGCTCACCTCGGCCATCTGGAGTCTGGGGGACGTCGTTCAAGGCAGGCTCCTCCACATTATCGTAATCCAACTGAGACCCTCCGGGGGAAGCTCCCTCTGGAACAGCAAACAGCACATTCAGCCCAGGGCACCAGCAGCATCTCTTCAGTGCAAGTAGCCCTTATAACTAGAGCTGTGTATCGTGGCATGTGTGAGGGGAAGTCAGAGGGGCCCAGGGTGAGAAGGGCACAAGTCATAGAACAACAGTGAAACAGGAGTCCCAGAAATAACAAGGGGCCAATCCTGTCCCTGCAAAATCCAACAGCAGCTCTTTTTTGTGTTTCCGTGGGAGCAGGATCTGGGTTGTGCTGAGATAACAGGTTGGAACACGGGCGCTGCCAGGCCAGAACCGGCCTGTGTGAATCCAGCTGATCTCTGCAGACAGGTTTGAATTTTTCTGTTACACTGGGGAGGGGGAACCTCCCCCCTGCAGGAATTAAAGCTCCCACTGGGAGGTCGCTGGTGTGATCCTTTGTGAGCTCCTGCTCTCCACTGGCCTCTCAGGCAGTCCAGGGCTCAGCTTGGCAGCGCTCCAGCTTCTCAGCAGAACTGGCTCATCTGCTCAGTGTCTCCTCCCCCAGCGACAGGCTAAACTCCCACAGGGCCAAATTCATGGACTCCCTTGAGAGCAACTGAGGTAGAAACGCCGCCCCATTTACAATTAGAGATGGGCCCAGGCCGGGAAGTTCACATCCAGGGGTTTGTTTCAGCTTTTTATAGCGACAGGTGCTAGCTGAAAACAGAGATCCGGAGCTGGGGTCAGAATCTGCAAATCCCTCCCTCCCTCAAACTTCTGGTGGGTTCGGATCAGTGAGTGGGACTCAACTTATCTGTAATTATAACACAGGACAATCTTCCCTCTCTCTCAGAGATGTGAGTTGAGCTCCACTGAGCTCTGACACCTTCATCCAAAGAGACTGACCCGTCTCCTCCAGCTCCACACCTGGGGAGGTCACTGAGAGCCACTCCCAGGAATGTGTGCTCAGGAGATGGTCACATGTTTCTATCCTGAGATTCTGGCAGAAATCCTGTTCAATGGGATTAGACCCCACCGTGTAAAATGGGAACCGTGTCGGGGGAAATGGCTGCAATTGCAGCCAGTGTCCTAGAAATTCTGTTCTCTGCCCAGATTTGGGTCTTTCGGCCTGAGTCTGCCCCTCCCCCATTACCTTGTTCTGATCCAGGGTCGTTTTCCCCCTCGCTGTCCCCGGTGTAATACTGCAGCTTCGTCACTGAGTCATCTGAATAGGAAGCTGGAGAAACGAGAACCAGAAATTCATCACAGTGACAGCAGCTGAACTGTGGGACTGGGAACACATCTGGGGCCAGGGGCAAATTTTTTGGTCTCAGTTTGGTCCTCCTTCCAGAGAAGATGCTGAATCACAGCGACTCTGAGCAGTGAGAGGCTGATGCAGACTCCCAAAGAGAAATCTCCATTTCATTAAGGAAAATGTGACTGAGAGTATATACAATCTGACCTGAAGGATGCTGGTAATTCACATACCCTGTGGGGTGAGTGAAGGGCACATCTTTGGCTATGGGCCCAGGGAAGTTCCACAATGGTCCTGTCCACCTCAGTCACAGAGAAGACTCCTCCTTCTTAAGGACAAATACCCACCTCCCCCATTGATCATAGAATCATAGAAGATTAGGGTTGGAAGAGACCTCAGGAGGTCATCTAGACCAAGCCCCTCCTCAAAGCAGGACAACACCAACTAAATCATGCCAGCCAGGACTTTGTCAATCCGGACTCCATGGTTAGGCTGTGTATAATGCCCGAGGAGTTTACACTTGTTACTTGGTGAAATCTAAGTATAGAATTCACAGCCAATTTGCGGTTTGTGCCCTGTTTCCTAACAGTCTGCCCTGAGCCTGGTACTCATGAACTTGAGCCACAGCAGGACAGCTGGACACAGGCCAGCAGAGGCCAAGAGCAGAGTCTGTGATTCACTCTAGCCATCTTGGCTGTGGTGCTGGGGGATGCCCTGAGCACAGCACAGCCCTTGGCAGAATGTTCCCATCTGACATTGAGACAAAATGGCACAAAGGATAAAAGGGCCAGGACTCAAAGTCATGAGAAACTCCTGGACTGATCTCTCTGTTCCGGGGGCAGGAAGGAGCCCACCCAGCAGCAGTGGCTGTGGTGGGAGGGGGCCACAGAACATCCCCTGCCCCAGTGCTCCAAAGCAGTTTTCAAATGATAGTTTAGCCTGGCCCCAGACAGTCACTTTCTTGACCCATAGCTGGTTACACTCCAAGGCTGAAATAACAATAACCGTCCCTACAATTGGGACTTGCAGAGTATGGTGAGAAGGAAGCCCATCTTCAACCGTCTACATGAGTAACTGCTGGTCTCACCACCACATTCACAGCTAGGGCTTGGAGAGAAACAGAATTCTAGTTTGCTGACAATTGTAAAACAAATTTAATAAATGATTTTGGGTTGAGCCAAAAAGGACTTTTTTTGAAAATTTTGGCTAAGTTAAAAGTTAAAAAGAGAGAGAGAAAAATTCATATTGAATGAAACAATTTTGGATTTTTTGACATTTTCAAAATGTTTTTTAATTGTTTGTTAATACAATAAAGGAAATGTGTAACTGAAAAGTAATTGCAAATTGAAAAAAACCCCAAAATATTCTGTGTAGAAAATATTGAAACAAAATGTATTATGTGTGTCTGTGTTCGGAACAATTTGATGAAATTGATGTGAATTTTAAAATGTTTCGGTATCTGAGTCTGTATTTTTTTTCACTGTTGTATTTGTGTGGTGAGGAACATGTGTAATCACTCACAGTCAGCAGCAACATTGAACTCTTTTATTTTGTTTGTCAGGAACTGCAAAACTACAGACGAACTGCCAATTAGCAAGGAGGAAACTCAACTGAACCCTGAGCAAAATCTCTTCCTTCTAGACAACAACTGGTGGGTACTAACAGCAGTCTTCCTGGTGAGTGCCTTCCCCTTCATAAAACTACAGTGCCCCCATACATACATAACACTCCTCCCCCCTTTGGCAACACAATCATCCAGCCATCATGCGTGCTCTCGCCTGCGCTGCGGTCTCTCTACAATACTCAGCAGGGCCGGTGTCTTTGGTGACTGCGATTCAGCATGAAGCCCGGCGAGACAGGAGCGTTGTCCCCTTCGAGTAGCGGTTTCGATGGGCTCAGAGAGTCAGAGGCTGCAGGCTGTACTGATAATGAAGAATGGCTCTAGAGGAGACACATCTGAAGGCTCCTCCTAGAGTAATGTTGCTCGGAGATGAGCAGCTTTTCAGCTGGTCAATGTGGTGATGCCAAACTTGTCCATTGGCAATCTGGACCTTATATGAGATGGAACCAGTGACCTCAATGACTGCTGAAGGAACCTACCTCCATAACTTCAACCAATACACTTTCTTGTCATGTGAAGGAACCGCAGGCTAGATGATAGGGAGGAATCCAGAGCAGGATCCTGCTTGTGTTCCAATTCCTCAGATAGGTCATGGTTGAGATGGTGAACCCATGTCTTAAGACATTGTTCCATGAGTAGCTCAGCTGGGCTAACTCTGGTACTTGGGCATGGAGTGATATGTTGTGTAATGAGGAATCTGGCAAGCCTTGTCAGCCAGTCTCCCTTGATGATCCTCATTATAGCATCTTGGTTGTCTGCACCATCTGTTCAGATGGATCATTTGCTTGGCGATGGCATGGGGCAATGGTCACAGCTCGAATGAGGTTGCTTTTGGTGAAGTCCTTGGACTCGTCAGAGGTAAAAGCAGTTCCGTTATCAGATACGATAGTATCTGGTGACAAATGAGTCATGAACAATTGACGCAGAGCAGTGATCATTGCAGTAGTACTTAGCATGACACTCCACTGTTGCATTTGTGATGACATGACTGAAGGTGCTGGCTTGTTATTGGAGAGAATTGCTAGATGTGTCTTGCAGTCAGTACGAATCTCAAACAGACTGTAAATGTAATTGTGGAATTTCTTGTCTTCAGTAATGGCAGTGAGATCATCTTTATCAATTTGTGCATAGTTTCTCTTAGAGTATGTAGTTGATACATGCCCGTTTTCTCTCTGGAAAGCGATGGCTGAGAACAGCTCCAACACCATAATGTAATACATCATAGGTAATGATCAATGGCCTCTGTTTGTCGTAGTGAATGAGGATCATCAGACATCAGTAACTTCTAGACATTCCTGAAGGCTTCTGCATGCTGACAAGTCCATTTCCTTGGAGCTCCCTTGTCAAGAAGGCAATGAAGAGGTTCAGTACTTGTTGCCTTTTTTGGAAAAAATAGTGGTGGAAGTGTTGGCTGGATGTGAGGGGTGTATGTACCCCAGAATGCGATCAAGCTAATTGCTACCATATCATGTGCATTCAGCCACTATGACTTAATAAAATAGAACCCCACATAGTTTTGGGTTAATTTGAATAAGCAGGCGTCTGAAGGCAAAGTCAAACACTAGCTGTACGCTGGCATTTTCTGCTAATCAGAATGGGAGGAGGGGAGAGAGAGTCAAAAATTGAGACTGAAAGCAAATAAGTGGAAGAGAACCTTGAATCTGGGCGCCTTTGATATAGAATCTTATTATGATTAAGATTGTTAGGAATGTTTGTTGATAAATTGTTTATTGATGTTAGGAGAAAGTGATGACTCAGTAGGGGTCACTATGATCTATGTGTTTTGTAAAAGTTAGTTATAAAAACGACTAGATATAGAATGTACTTTGGAGCAGTCCTCTGAAGGTGTCTGTAACGGGGTTGGCACCCACTTCTCATGAGTGCCCCCTTCTGGTTGAGCGTGTCTGTGTTCTTTAGTTCTGGTGACTCCTTTTTGTGGTTCTCAGGTGGGTTTGTCAGTGACACAGCGCTCCGGCTGAGTCACACTGTCTGCCTGTTAACCAGCATAAACCCCTTTCGGGTATAGAGTCCACCGAGGCCTATTTCAGTACCCCTCTGCTAGTGTCTCTCTCTAGCCCTCCCTGGGCTTTTGTCTTTAAGTAGTCCAGCCCTGGTATGGGGCTGTATCCCCAGGGCTTCCTCCCTAGAGACACTATCTTCCTGCAGCCCTCCCCAGGCTCAGTCCCTACTCAGTCCCAGCAATCAGCCAGGAGCTCCCTCAATGCTCCCCCAGTCCCTGCTAGCAAACCATTCATGGCACTGCTGGTCTTCCAGGCAGCTAGGACTGCAGTCCTTTCTTCTGCTCCAAGCAGCAACTAACTACTGCTCTGCTGTGTACCTCCTTTTATATGGCACTCGTAGGCCCTGATTGGCTGCTTCATCTGCAGCCACTCTAGCCTGCTTGGAGGACCACTCCACTGCTCTTTCCCTAGGATGGGTGTGGCAGAACCCTGAGGCCTCCAGCAGGAGGCTTTTGGGCCTAGTCCATCGCATCACAGTGTCCTAAGAGAGACATTTTTCCTGACACCTTTTCTCCCCAGCAGGAAAGCAACTGGCCACTGCCGACCGGCTGACAATTACTCAATACCTGCCAAGAATTTAGGTAAATGTTTGGGATGTTCTATTCCTTTTCCTTATGTCTCTGTGTGCTTCAATTGAATACATTGTAGTTTTAAATAAGAGCATGCTTACTTGTATCAATTTTCATCAGCTGGAGTGCTGTGTTCCCATTGAGTTATTCCTGACACTGCCTGGAGTGAAAAAGTTAAATTACCACTGCTGTGGGTTCTGAAAACCCTGGGTAACAGAAGTTGAGCAACCCAAGAAAAGTTTGAAGTTCCTGTTTGGATTTTGGATCATGGATTGCCTGTACCTTGTTTTCTGTTGGGTGGATACCAGATGCATTGATAGCCCAAGAAGATGACGACTGTAGCTCCAAATTCACATTTTTCCTTCTTGATTCAAATACTTGACTTTGTGAATCAGCACAAGACTTCTCGAAGTTGTTTGGCAAGCTCATCCTTGGTTGATACCATAATCAGGATGTAATCAAAATATACTTATAGCACCTGGAATTCTCAAAAGTAGAGTTCCCATGAACCATTGGAAAATTCCCAGTGCAATGGAAATCCCAAACTGGAGACAAAATTTTCGATGAGTGATCATCGTCTGTGCATCTGCCGCATCTTTGTCAACTATCACTTCTTACATTTTGGGGCAAGAGTGAGTTTTGTGAAGACTTTTTTCCTCCAGCAAGAACAGGGAGCAGTTGGTTAACAGCAGCTCTGGGTAAGAGTGCTGTTTAAGTGCCTTGTTCAAAGTGCACTTATAATCTCCACAGATTCTCACTTTGCCATTCAGCTTGAGTATGGGTACTTGGAGTAGCCCATTTCATATCTGTAGCTGGCTCAAAGACTCCCTCTGCAACGAGATATTCTAGTTCTGTGTCAGTCTTTGGACATAGGGCAAATGGTACATTCCTGACCTTCATGTGTATCAGCACGACTGTCGGATCCAGGTGAAACAACTCTGGAGGTCCCTTGTAAGCTCCCAGTTCCTCAGAAAACACTTGAGCTAATTCATCAGTGATCTTTCTTAGTTGCTCTTTGCTGATGTCATAGATGCCTTGGATGTTGATTCCCAACTGTGTGAACCAGTTCTGGCCTAAGATGCTTTTATGTTGACCTTTTGTGATGATGACAGGCAATCTTGCATTGAAAGATCCATAGCAAATATTCACATTACAGCTTCGGATGAAGTCAACATTTTGTCCATTATAGGCTTTAAGGCTGCATGATGGATTTGACAACTTGGCAGGCCATTGTGAGAAAAACTGACAGAATGGGTCTTTATTGATGATCGACATTGCAGAACCAGAGTTGACTTCCATTTTGCACTCCTGGTCATTGATAAGCACTGTTGCAAACATTTCAGAACCTCAAGATTCCTTGTTGTGGATGGCTTTACATGTAGTAAAACTGCTTGACATCATTGTTGAAGGAAGCATCAAGTATGTTTGTTTGATGCGCAAGGATGAGAATCCTGGTTATTGTCCTTTTTGTTTCATGCTTTTAACCTTTGATTGGCAGACTCTCTCAAAGTGACCTTTCTTTTTGCAGAAATGCCACTTGGTGTCTTTGAATTTCCAAGCAGAGTGCTAATGCTGCCCCCCCTTAGCCTGAGCAGATGTTCAGGTGATTAATCTTGTCCAATGACATTAATGTGATTGAGTTCCCATTGTTCCGCTGAGTTTGTCGATGACTATGAGCTTTCTGATTGTGAAGTGTAGCATTCATGTTGGTTGCCATGACACAAATTTCCTCAGTGTGCAATGATGCTGTTTGGGTAGCCAAGGCCTTTTTCTGAGGGACGGTGAATGTCTAATTTGGCTCCACAAGGAGATGGCATTGAAGTGCTTTCTCCTGAACTCCACAGTCAAGGCGATCTTGCAGCATATCGGTGAGAACAATACCAAAGTTACAATGTTTGGCAATGCGATGCAGCTTGGCAATATAGGCGGTGATGCCCTCGTCAGCTCAATGATTTCATTTATGAAATTGAAATCTCCAAACACTGACAGATGGCATAGGTGAGAAAAGTGCCTTCAGCAAAGCTACGATTTTGTCGTATGTCTTGGTCTTGGGCAAAGCAGGAGTAATGAGTGATCTTATAATGAATGTCAAATATCTTGGACCCACAGACTGTCAAGAGAACAGCCTGTTTTGATTAGCGGTCACCTATCTCATTTGCTTCAAGATAAGAAGAAAATCTTTCTGAATAAGAATGCCACAATTCAGGGTGACTTATGTTAAAGTCTTCAGTGTGTCCCAGCATGGTCATTTCAAGTCACAGGAGAACAACATTTTTCAGATTCCAAGGTGGTCCATTCAAACTGCAATGCTTACAGCTCATTTCTGAGATCACTATTTTCTACTAGGGTGGTTCTAGAATCCCGCTGCTTGTGTTTAATCTTCAATCAGATGTCATGCTCATGGCCAGAAAAGTTAAGGGTTGTATTTGTGTGGTGAGGAACACCGTGTAATCTCTCACAGTCAGCAGCAACAATAAACTCTTATATTTTGTGTGTCAGGAAAAGCAAACCTACAGATGAACTGGCCACTAGCAAGGAGGAAACTTCACTGAATACTGAACAAAATCCTTTTCTTCTAGACAACAACTGGCGGGCACTAACAGCAGCATCCCTAGTGAGTGCATTCCCCTCCATAAAAATGTTCTCCTTTGCATACATAACATTCACCTAAATTGTTCTAACCAAAACTTGCACCCAGCTCCAATCCCAAGCTCACATGAGCGTGCAGCTGCAGTGATTTAGCTCTGGGTCAGGGCCTCAGAAGGGAAAGTGACTTTCATATTTGCTCCCTGTTAAGATTGAGACCCACAGACCTGAGCGACTGAACATCTTCTGCTTCTCTCTCATCAGATTATAATCAATCTCCTCATACACGGCCTCAGAGAAGGGATCCAAGGGTCTTCTGGAACCTGAAAACAAAGGGCAGTATTGCATAGGGTCATAGAAACCAGAGATGGGAAACCCTATGGGATCATCCAGCCCCTCCCCGTAAGCCCAGTGCAGGACTGGTCCCTACAGCACATTCTTACTGCTCTGTCCAGGCTAGATTTCAGTGTGCCAGGTGACAGGGACAACATCCCTTTCCACAAATCTCTTTGATAGTGGCTCCAAAGGCTAGTTCACTGTCAGGAAATTTCTTTACATTCAGCCAAAACGTTTCCTCTTTAATCTCATCCCATTATTCCTGGTTATTGCCCTTTGGAGACTCTTAAATAATTCTTCCCCCACACTACTGTTTACACCCATCTGCAAAATGGTGTTAACACTTTATTTCTGTACAGTTTAAGACCAGAAGTGACCATTAGAACATCTAGTCTGACCTCCTGTAGAACACAGACCTCTATATTTCACTCAGATAAGTCTCAGTTAGACTAAAACATTTCAGTCCTCAGGAGAACAAACTATTGTGTGCCACAGGCAGAGTACAGGAGGGACTGAGGTACCACCAAAGCCCAGTGTCCATGCAATGGAAGGGAATTGATTAGGTGAGAGATGCCAGATGATCCTGGAAGGCGATTCCTGCTCCATGCTTCAGAGGAAGATGAAAATCCCCCAAGGTTCCTTTTTTGCCAATCTGACCTGGGAAAAATTCTTTCCTGACCCAAATCTGGTGATCGGTTTGACCCTAAGTATGTGGAAAAGACACATCAGCTCGGTGTCTAAGAAAGAGTCTCCTCTGTATCATCTCAGAGTCTGTTCCAGCTCATCCAGCCTCCCTTCTCTAGCTGTGGCCAGTCTCAGATGCTACAGAGGAGAGCAACCTGTCCCACACAAATATGCAAGACGGGAGAGAGGGCCCAACTCTTTCCTGACCCCTGAAGATGACTATCTGAAGCATGAGGTCTGATGATATGTTGGGATATATTCGGGTTAAGTAAAGACCTGGGAAGCTGCTGGTGTGCTGACATGACATTAGGAGATCAGGGCAGAGGCAAGCAGTGTTTCTCCGTTTGATAAATAAGTTGCCCTCCTTTTCGCTTCCCTGTTGCTTGTTGAGAATTGATAAGCCTTGCAGCTGCATAAGGAATGTAGTTGTCTAAAGAATACCCTTTGTGTAAAAGAAGCGTTCTCTCCCCCTCCCTTTCTTTCCCAGCGACATAAACGAGCCCTGGGTCATGGCCCCTTCCTCCCTCCCCTGAGAACTGCTGATTAAGGGAACTTGTGTCAACAAATTACTGCAAAGAAATGTATTTTCAAGGCACAAATGTGTGTATAATCTGCGTAATGTTGTAATCAGTCAATAGGGGTGGGTATAATCATAGTATGGGTGTTTCTATTACTTAATAAGGGGTTTTGGGGTGTTTGTAATGGATGTAGGAGTTTACAAACTAACTTAAATAAAAAGAGTGTGCTGTAACTAATCCAGTGCTTCCTCGACAATTGGGTCGAGGGGAACAAGTACTGCAATAAAGAAGCCCGTCTACTCAACCCGCCTCTGGGTCAGCCTGTTCATTCTTCTCTAACATTATAGGCATTGCCCTAATGCTAAACTGTGACTGTTATGTGTATGTTAATGGCAATCCTGTTCTCTATCTGTCTCCCAGGGTGCTGGTAGCTAATATTTGTACAGTGTTTTATAGATGTAAAATCCTCTACGAGTGCCAGTTTTCAGTACAATACAGTATAATGCTCCTTTCCAGCATTTCTCCTTCCTAAGATTCTGCTTTCCACTGGATTTCTCTCTACAGAGCTATTCTTCCAGTTCAATTTTTGTAATCTTTTTTGTCTGGCAACATTTCCAGTCTATGTAGGTCCCTTTCCATGATGTCTCTCCTCACAGATATTCAGAACACCTCCTGTGACAGGTATTGCAACCCCACGCAGTATCTTTGGGAACCATTGTGTGAAATCTGTGAATGGTTTAGGTATGATTGTGTTTTACTCCATGGATGAGGGTTACCACAGGTCTTCCAGGAAGAAAAAACAATGGAGGATTATTGAGGTGAATCACTGAGATCGTAAACAATTCAGAGAGGTCCCAGGCTTTGGGGCAATTTGCATGGACTGGTACAAACTGGGTTACCAGAGACCAAGAGACAAAGAAAGACTTTTGGTAGAAAATGCTGAGTTTAAACAAACTCAGGGTCTTTGTTTTCATTCAGGAAATGAACAAGATCTTCTGCACACGAGAGAGGCCAATGCTGAATAGTTTGAAGGGACATTGCTGCACCAGGCTGCCCATGAGGAAGATGGGTGATTTCTGGCAAGTTCAGTAAGTGTGGAGGAATTTTGTATTTTTTGTGTGTTTTCTCTGTGAAGCTTTTATCCGACGAATAAGGTGCAGTCAGCTGAGAAGGAGCTGGGAGGCAATTTGTAACTGCTGGCAATACACTGCTCATAGCACGTGGAGAGAAAGCACAGCATGGGGCTGGCCTTTAAGCAGCCTGGCTTCTGGGGATATCACAGTGGAAGGCACAGGGCTGTGCAGCCTTTAGACCCTGGCCACAAGGAGGTGGGATGGGGGGTCCTACCCAGAGACAGGTGATGACTGGAGCTTGAGGTGTGATTTGGGACTCCTGGAGTGCACCACAGGGAGGGAGTGGGGGTGTGTGTGGGGGTTACCGGTGCAGTTTCCATTCAACTGTGATGCTCCCTCCCTAGTATCATCTCCAGATTCCATGGCTGGAGTTAATGAAATATTTCAGTTAATGAAATATTCAATGAGAGAGGAGTTAGGCACCCTCGGCCACCCCACCCCGCCTGGTATCGCCCCTCACCCTGACACCCTGCAGTCCCCCTGCTATTGCAGAGGCATTTCATACAGTGACACCAGTCAGGACCCACCTCTGCGCTGTGCCCTGGCACTTCGCACCTGCACCCCCAGGATGATTAAGACCAGGCAGAGCAGGGCCCCCAAGATAATGCAGACGACCACGGGCACCGTGACTCTCCCACTGTCAGTCGGAGGGCGGCGTGGGGGAGCTGGATGGAAATGAACATACAACAGAGAGAGATTATCCTGCTCAGCACGGCCTGCAGCTCCCACCTGGGTGTCATTTGCCCCTAGATTTCACAGGCCATGGAAAGGAACTCCTTCCTTCAGGCTGCAACTTGCAGCTCATCCCCTGTGACCCCGCACCAGGGAAATTTAACCCTTGATGGGAGAAGGGGGATGGTTTACCTTGGGTATTTGGTGAATCTGTCGTCTGTGTCACACCTGCAAAGGAAAAGGGAGGAGAGTTGGAGTCTGGAGTGAGGGAGAGGTGACATGTCTGTTACCAGGGGGAACCTCACCTCTGAGAGTCCCTGGTTGTCTCCAGCTGTCACTTCCACAAACTCCCTCACAGCAGCATTGGTCCTGTATGTTAGTGATTTAGGGCCCAAGTCTCTTGTGCAATGATGAGGCCACTGCTAATAAGCAAGCACACTGGGGCCTGTGAGGGATGCAGGGATTATGCTGGCTAATGTCTTACCCAGTCTAGCCCAATAAAGGTTCTACCCCACAGCATCCATGATGCACCTGCACACAGGAGATGGGAGGGCCTGGTCTGTGACCAAGTGGGAGGTGGGTGGGCTGATCCATCCTCCTCCCCAGAAATTACAGCATGTAACAGAAACATCTCCTGTCACTCACCTGAGCAATTCACAGCAGCATCTTCCTTATGGTCACAGTTACTTTCACCCCAGGGCTTGGAACAACAATCCCAGAGAGACGACTCTGTCCCTCTGCAATTCACCTTGTCCACCCAGATGGGACCAGTCCCCTCGCCGAATGCAGCCTCGCCCGGGGAAGATAGAGCCGATCCACAGCCCAGTTGTTGACACACAACATTAGCATCCGCCATGTCCCAGGAGTCATCACAAACTGTTCCCCAGGAGCCACGGGACCAAACCTCCACTCTCCCCGAGCATCTGTCCTCTCCTCCCACGACACGTAACTTCTCCCGGTCTGGAAATGCAGAAACCTCACATGTTACTGGGACAGCTGGGAAAGTCCTTAGGGACTAAGAGGGAGACACAGAGAAGGCAAGATACCTGTGCAGCTTGGAGAGTTCGGGCATTCGGCAAAAAGTGTCTGAGGTGGTTTCCCTTTCCTTCCTATGGAGAGAAAGCTGAGGTGAGTGGATTGGGCTGTATGTGCGATGCAGGTTCGAGTAGGGTTTATCGGTATTTCACACCCCTAATACCAGCGCTTTGTAAATTGGCTGAAAGCCAAAATCTGGGTTATGGAATAATTAATTAGCTACTCAGCTGTTACCCTGGATTTTGCAGTCTTTAAGCAGCTCCCTCCTGGCGGGTGTGTGTCTTTATGTAAGTGGCAGGACAGTATCTGATTCTTCTCTGGCTCTCCCCGTGGACAACCCCCCTGACCCTTCTGCCCAGAAATTGGAATGGAAACAGACACCTGAGCTGAAACTCACCCTCATTACCGCAGGAACCAACAGAAGAGGGAAAGTAATATTGAGAGGGGGCTGTATAGGAGCTGCAGGTCTGGACTTTCCCACACGGAAAGGCAGTGTTGTCCAGTGGTTATGGTGCTGCACTAGGACTTAAAAGACTGGGGTTCTATTTTTGACTCCACAAGAGATCTGCTGTGTGACTTGGGCAAGTTACTTCATCTCTCTGTTTCCTCTCCCACTTGTCTGATCTGTCTCGACTGTACACTCTGTATGGCAGGGCCTCTCTCGATTTGTGTTTTGACAGTGCCTGGGGTAATGAGGTCTTTGGGAATTTTAGGTGTTACCATAATAAAAATAATACTTGAGACACAGATCTATAGATGAACTTCACGGCCCAAACCTCTGATTGTTATTCCTTGGAAGATGTTTAACCAGAAAGCATGCTAATGATGTTCTTTAATGGGTAACACTTACTGGCTCTTATTAGAGGCCTGAGCCAATGCTCATTAAGGCACCATGGGTGACCTTGGGTCACTTCATCTCTCTGTGTCTCCATTCCCTGTCTGTAAAATGTGGGTTATAATGCTCTCCTGAAAGGCTCTGTTGCTGTGTGAGTGAGACTTGAGAGATCAAGATTCTGATGCCAGTAACAAGGATTGTGAAGGGCTTAGAATTTGTTCATGCTAATTAACCACTGAAACAATTTACCAAAGGCTACGGGGAGTTTCCTTGATATGAAGTCATTAAATCACGACTGGATGTATTTCTAAAAGATATCCTCTGGCTCCATTAAAATTTACTGGCTTGATGCAGGAATTACTGGCTGATATTTTATGGCCTTTGATATGGAGGAGGTCAGATTAGAAGATCCTAACAGTCTCTTCAGTACTTAAATATCTGTGATTCCATGACTTCACTAGATTAGATTAGGTCCTGTCAAGGTTCCTCCCCCAATCTGAACTCTAGGGTACAGATGTGGGGACCTGCATGAAAACCTCCTCAGCTTACTTTACCAGCTTAGGTTAAAACTTCCCCAAGGTACAAATTAATTTTATCCTTTGTCCTTGGAATATCCACTGCCACCACCAAACTCTAACTGGGTTTACTGGGAAATGTAGTTTGGACACGTCTTTCCCCCACAAATCCTCCCAACCCTTGCACCGCACTTCCTGGGGAAGGTTTGGTAAAAATCCTCACCAATTTGCATAGGTGACTACAGACCCAAACCCTTGGATCTGAGAACAATGAAAAAGCATTCAGTTTTCTTACAAGAAGACTTTTAATAGAAATAGAAGTAAAGGAATCACCTCTGTAAAATCAGGATGCTAGATACCTTACAGGGTAATGAAATTCAAAACATAGAGAATCCCTCTAGGCAAAACCTTAAGTTACAAAAAAGACACACAGACCGGAATAGTCATTCTATTCAGCACAGTTCTTTTCCCAGCCATTTAAAGAAATCATAATCTAACACGTACCTAGCTAGATTACTTACTAAAAGTTCTAAGACTCCATTCCTGTTCTATCCCCGGCAAAAGCAGCGTACCGACAGACCCAGACCCTTTGTTTCTCTCCCTCCTCCCAGCTTTTGAAAGTATCTTGTCTCCTCATTGGTCATTTTGGTCAGGTGCCAGCGAGGTCACCTTTAGCTTCTTAACCCTTTACAGGTGAGAGGATTTTTCCTCTGGCCCAGAGGGATTTTAAAGGGGTTTACCCTTCCCTTTATATTTATGACAGGCCCTAATTGTGCTTGCGGTGAAACGTATGTCTTTGTAATCGCAATTTCCATGTTTGTTATTAACAGGCCACAACACTATTTCTAGAACCTCAGATACCGAAAATAAGTTTATACCATTGCTGAGAATGTTATATAGATATATCTATATCTAGATTGATGGATAGATAGATATTATTATTATATTTTGTTACTTTTCAGTAGATCTTTATATCAAATACATACACATTTATTTATAATATATATACATGCGTATGTATTTGATAAAAAGATCTAGTGAAAAGTAACAAAATATAATTATATCAAAATCTTTCAGTGAGCTAGACCTGACTGTTGAGTGTGTGTGTGTGTGTGTGTATATATATGTTTGCTATTTACCTTCACAATGAATGTGAGTTTCTTCTACTCTGTTACACGATAGTTGTTTCCAAGGATCTGACGGGCATTGCCAAAGGGAGCTGTGCTGCTTATCGCACCGAACACCATCCACCCAGGTGGGGCCAGAGCCGCTTCCATGTGTAAATTCCTTCAAAAGTGTCCCTTTGTCTCCACAGTCCAAGTGTTTGCATATAAGTGCCATGGTGACGGCATCCATAGGACTGTTGCAAACACTGCCCCAAATACCACTGTAGAAAACCTCCAGTCGCCCAGCACAGTCGCTGCCATTCACCAGTCTGAGATCCGTGAATTCTAGGAGGAAATGCACAAATTGAGTGTGAACATTTGTGATTCCGAAACACACTGGGATTTAAAGGCTAAAATCCCAGAGATGGCTGACAACCCTGCCCGTTCTTCTACAGAAGAATCAGAAACATTCTTCTAGAGACCAGTGACAGGCTCATGAGCAATGCAATTATTATTTAAAAGACACCATTTACCAACAGTTGCAAACAGTGGTACCCAAGATTCAGAAATCAATGTGACATTTGCAGTACCCCTTGGTATTACCTGTTGGCAATGCTGACTTTTTAATGGTGACCACTGCAAGTGGATAGGTAGCGGGGAGAGTGAGAGAGAAAAAGAAAAGAGATAAACTTTCTGACATCCTCAGCTCACTCCTCAGACACCCATGTACTTCATTAAGTTCCCGGATTATCAGACTCACGGGAGCATTAAGAGAACAGACCTGAGCAGAGAACTCCCGCGTCCTCTTTGTGTCTGCAGTTGTGCTGGCCCCAGCCCCCGGAAGGACAGTCCCAGAGATTGGATTCATTTCCAGAGCAGTTCACATCATCCAGCCAGATCTGCCCGGATCCTTCCCCGTAATGAGCAGAGACAGTTGCATTGATGGCAGGTCCACATCCCAGTTGTTTGCAAACGACATTGGAGTCTGACAGATCCCAGGAATCATCACAGACCGTCCCCCAGCTGCCATTGTAATAAATCTCCACTCTCCCGGCACAGCGACCTGCCCTATTCACCAGTCTGATCTGCCGGCTCCCTGCAGGGATAGATCCCAGCTGTTAATGTGCAATATAATGTGAACTAAACAGCTTCCATGCAAATCAAGGATGATGCTACAATTCCTGAGACACTGAAAAATGTGTGTCTTTAACAAGAAACATAAAGAGAAGAAGTCAGTAGAATTAGGAAATGCTGAAGACTTTGTGAAGAAACTTCTGATAAAAAGCTCTTAAAGGGACAGGACCTAACCCTGAACCTTTAGTCATCTGAGTCATCCTTAAGGGACAACTCTTGAAAGTAAGAACTGCGAGTGAAGCTAAAGCTTTGCAGAATCAGCTCCTACTTGGAAAACGTGAACATTTTCAAAAGCTCTTCTAAGGATGCGCAAGAAATATCATATTAACTAACAAATTTATCAAAAATTCCAATTTTCTTTTAAATTGTTAGAGTTGGGAGGTTCCAGAGGCTTGGAGAAAATCAGACTTTTGGGGACATTTATTTTCCAAATAAAGGAAGAAAGGCAGGTGGATACATGTACCTACGATAAAGTCTCAGACACTTAGGCCTCTGCTCTAACGCTGCTGAAGTCAACAGCAAAGCCCTCCCTGCCAGAATGGGAGCAGGAATGGGCCCTTAGTGTGCCGTCGTTACCCTGCAACTGGAATGGGCATGAACAAGGATTTCAGTGCAGTAACAGTACAGTGCATGATATAGGTGTTTATTAAAAAATCTGTTATTTGAAGAAAGCCATTGTTTATGTACACCTTCCCCAGAAAAGAACCATAAGACCATAAGAGCTGCCAGTCTGGGTCAGACCAGAATCCTGTCTGCAAAAGTGGCCTGTACCAGAGCTTCAGGGGGAGTGTACAGAAGAGGGCAATTATGGAGTGACTCACTCCTGTCCTCCACTCTTGGCTTCTGGCAAGAGGCTTAGAGCTGTCCAGAGCATGGGGTTGCATCCCTGACCATCTTAGCTAATAGTCATTGGTGGACCTATCCTCCAGGAACTTATCCAGTTCTGCTTTGAACCCAAGTATACTTTTGTCCATCACAACATCCCATGGCAATGAGTTCCACAGGTTAGCTGTGCGTTGTGTGAAAAAGTTCCTCCTCTTGTTTGTATTAAAGCTGCTGCTTATTCATGTAATCAGGTAATTCCTCAGTTTTGTACTGTGTGAATGGCTAAATAACACTTCTCTACTCACTTTTTCCACACCATTCATTATTTGATAGACCTCTGTCATATCACCCGATGTGTCTCTTTTCTAAGCTAAACAGCCCTAATCTTTTTCGTCTCTCTACGGACAGAAGCCATTCTGTACCCTTCAACATCCTTGTTGCGCTTCTCAGTACCTTTCCCAGTTCCACTATATCATTTCTGAGATGCGGCAACAAGAACTGGACATAGTATTCAAGGTATGGGCGGACCATGGATTTATATAGATGCATTGTGATAGTTGCTGTCTAATTTTCTATCCCTTTTCTAAGAGTTCCTAATATACCGTTCGCCTTTTTGATCATTTCTCAATTTTCAGCAGTTTTCAAAGAATTATCCACAGTGACTCCAAGATCTCTTTCCTTGGTCGTAACAGCTAATTTAGAAGCCATCATCGTATATGTATAGTTGGGATTATTTTTTTCCAGTGTGCATTGGTTTGCACTTATCAACAGTGAACTTCATCGGCCATTTTGTTGGCCAGTCACGCAGTATTGTGAGATCCCTCTGTAACTCCTCGTAGCCTGCTTTGGACTGAACTATCATCTCCAAACTTTTCCACTTTACTGTTCACACCCTTTCCCAGATCATTTATAACTACGTTGAACAGCACAGGTACCAGTACAGATCCTTGCGGGGACCCGCTGTTTATGACTCTCCATTGTGAAAAGTGACCATTTATTCCTACCCTTTGTTTCCAATATTTCTACCAGTTACTGATCCATGAGAGGACCTTCCCTCTTATCCCATGGCTACTTAACTTCCCGAAGAGCCTCGGTGAGGGACCTGTCAAAGGTTTTCTGAAAACCCAAGTACACTGTATCAACTGGATCACCCTTATCCACATGCTTGTTGACTTCCCCAGAGACTGGAGAGGCATGGCTTCCCTTTACAAAAGCCTTGTTGACTCTTCCCCATCAAATCATGTTTATCTATGTGTCTGATAATTTGGTTCTTTACTGTAGTTTCTACCAGTTTGCCTGGTGCTGATGGCAGGGTCATCGGCCTGTAATTGCCAGGATCTGCTCCAGAGCCCTTTTAAAAAATCAGCCTGACATTAGCTCCCTTCCTGTCATCTGATACAGAAGGTGATTTCAGTGGTTGATTACATACAACAGTTAGTAGTTCTGCAATTTCATATTTGAGTCCATTCAGGACTCTTGGGTGAATACCATCTGGTCCTGGTGACTTATTACTGTTTAGTTTATCAATTTGTTTAAAATATCATCTTATTACACATCAATTTGGACTGTACATAAGATTTGTCACCCAAAAACGATAGCTCTGATGTGGGGTCTCCCCGACATCTTCTGCAGTGAAGATTGATGCAAAGAATTAATTGAGCTTCTTGCAATGGCCTTGTCTTCCTTGAGTACTCCTTTAACACCTCTGTCACCTTTGTTATCTAGTGGCCCCACGGTCTGTATGGCAGGCTTCCTGCTTGTCATGTACTTCAAACAGTTTCTACACATAGTTTTTGTGTCTTTAGCAATCTGTTACAATAGTGATGTTCAATCAATAGCAATAAAAATATTTATCATAGAATCCTTGATTCCTTTTTCTTTTCAGTGAAGCAAAATGATGTACTCTTAAGATTATGACATAACAATACCACATTATAACAAGAAGTTTTACTTAATCACCAAGAGAAATAGGGTTAGGTGTGACTTCCTTTTCCTGTTAATAATCATACAATCTAATTCTGATATAGCACAGCTCATCGGTAGATCTCAAAGCACTCTACAAAAGAGGTCAGTGTCATTATCCCCATGTTACAGATGGGGAAACTGAGGCACAGAGAGGTGAATGACTTGCTGGAGGTCACCAGCAGGCCAGTGGCAGAGCTGGGAGGAGACCCCAAGTCTCCTGAGTCCTGTTCCAGTGCTCTGTGAAATAGGCCATATTGCCTCCCCCTCTTTTCTTTTTTTGATTCTGGACGCCCCGATATTGAAGATTTTAAGATAAAAAGCCACTGTGTTTACTGTATTTACTGACCTGCTCAGAAAATTCTCTCTTCTGCCCAATAAATGTTAGGATGGAAATCAATATTTTTCATTGTCAGAATTTTCCATTATTCTTTCAAAAAACAACACAAAAGAACCCACCACCCCAAAACCCATCTGATTGTTTTTGAGGCCAATGTGGGGGTAGGGTAGAGGTTACTGCTGTGTACCCTGAACTGTGATTTATTAATTTGACTTTTAAGATGGTGTCACAGTGTCAGAGGGAACAGGCAGCTCTATCCCACAGGTGGGTATGGTCACAAGAACAGTGGCTTCCCTCCATTAAAGCTGGATGGGGCTGACTGCAGGACAACGGAGCAATCATCATGGGGATGTTCTCCTAGATGGCCTGGCTGGCCAACCGGGAAAACTAGTCTGATGCAGAAGGAAGACTTCACCTGGCCCTGTAACACAGACCACTGACCAATATGGTAATTGAGCCCAGACACACATAGGGAGGGTGGGGACTTCCAGCAAAAGCAGCTTCACAGAGAAAGGGGAACAGAGTGGGATAGGCAAACTGAGACCCAGCTGGGTCTCCTGAGAACCTTGGTTCTTACAAGAACACAGGCTCATTCTGTTCTTTTCCTGTTACTCCCCAGGGAAGCCCAGCTCACTTAATTTGCAGTGAAGCATAGATTAGATGAGCGGCAACACAAGTGTGGGGTGTTTGTTTTTTTTTTAAACCCTTTTGACCTAATGCATTCGTCCAGCTGCTGAAGAAAGCTCTTTGTTCTGAGGACTCTGTAGGTCACTATCACGGGACACAAGTTCCCCAGAGGAAGAAATGCTGGTGCTTGAAAACCAGTTGGATCTGCAGGGTGATAAGGGGTTGGTTTGCACAGGGTAGTGTAACCAGGCCAGGCCTAACGGAGGAAGAATCTTGAGATTCCACCCCAAGACAGGCCAGGGCAAGTGGGCCAAGGCCTGATGTGGATGCACAAAGAGACACCAGAAAGGGGAGAGAGGTGCAGCTAACTCTGTAACCGTGACAATGTTCAATGAAAATAAAAAAAAAGTTTGTCAAAATTTCCAGAACAAGGAAATGGTTTAACACCAGAAAAAGTTTTGATTAAAAATGCAAGACAGGCAGACAGAGAGGTTGCTGTAGTGCATTAACCTATCCTGTGGCTGTGCTTTTCTCTGTACATAATACTATATTTTTACAACAGAGTTTGAACCTCAGATCCACAAATTTTCAAGGTCAGATGAGATCACAGCACAAGTTTGGGTATATACAGGCCCTAGGACAGGTCATGTTCCCATTGAACAAGGACAGGATGTTTGCAAGATTTCATAGTAAGTCACCTGAGCAAACGACGCCAACATCCTCAGCAATTCCAGCCTGCTCTGCCTCAGATGTGGAGATGATGCAGAGCGTCAGATTAGTCTCGTTTCCTGCACACTGGACCCTTCTCAGCCCCACAGGGCCCATTCCTCGCTCAGACTTAGGAGGGTTATAAGCTTTCTCAGCACCTCCGCACTGGAGCTCCCTGCACACCACGCTGGCATCGTTCATGTCCCACTGGTCATCCAGCACTCTGCCCCACACACCACGGAGGGAAATCTCAACTCTTCCGTCACACCGGCTCTCTCCATTCAGCAGTCTGAGTGATTCAGAATGACCTGGGCTCAGGAGAGATGGGAAATTCACTGAATAACACTCCCTGTTGTACATTAGAAATAATGCATTCTACGCAAGAATACGATGCATGCTCTGCAAGAAATACTTGCATACCATGCACAAAAGTATGGCATGGTACTGGAGCTCCTAAGTTACTTTTGAAAATGGAAGTTAAGTCCCTAAATCACTCGTCACTTATGAAAATGTTACCACGGGCACCATCCACCCAGTGCAGTGAATGATGCAGGAGCTGAGTGAAACAAATAGTTTGAGAGCCTGCAATTGGACTGTATCATAATGTGTATGCAAAAGGGAGCAGGGAGAATTAGAAAGGCACAAAAAAACTTTCCAGATGGTATTTCCTAAATCTGGAGGATTTGACTTTGACTAAATAACATTATCCTTTTTTATTATTATTATTTGACGTAAATATTAGAGCTAGTTGAAACTCCCAAATTTTTTTCTGTGAAGTATTTCAAATGCAATATTTCCATTTTTCTCAGGAAAACCACTTCTGAACTTTTCTCACCTGCAAAGATATGACATTTTTTTTTTAAAAAAAGGGGATGGGGGAGAACGTTCTGCTTTCTTTGTGGCATGCTACCAAAAATATCCTCAGGAACTCATGTGAGAGAAGGGAAATAGTTATGATCAGCTGTTTATACTTCAGCCAAAATGGAAGGAATTTCACTGAAGTAATGGGCGACACTTTCCTGGCCCCAGTACTGACCCCTTGCAGAATTGCAAAGGCCTGCTGCCAGCAATAAAGGCATGAGGGCTTCTCCAGAAGGTGGCGAGAATATTTTGTAATAGAAAATGTGAAGCAACTTCCAGAGAGGGGACCACTCCCCTCGTAACTACCGGAGTAATGATTTGAAGAAGGATGGGGACAGTGGGTTGGTGACATTTATTAAACTCTAAGGACAAATTCTGTCCCTGCTTTACTGCCCTGCATGAGCACACCTTTGCTGAAACTCTTCCTGGAGAATCTAGGGCTTTCCCTGATCATAACTATTCTGGTGATAATATATTTAATTTTATTTTATTTGTAATATATTAATTATTATTATATGTGGTTTAGAATCTAGTTCCCTCTCCCCTTGCTGTGTCCTGAGGTTCCCCTACTCTGGGACAGCACCACACATTGAGGGGCAGGTGTCCTTAATCCAGTATCTCTCTTGCACTTACCTGAGCAAATCACACTGGCATCATTGTCGTGTGAGCACTGAGAGGCCCCCAGGGCAGTAACAGAGCAATGGCTCAAATGGGTTTCAGTCCCTTTGCAGTGAAATATGTCTGTCCAGACAGAGCCAGTTCCCTTCCCAAAATACCCTCCTCCTGCGGCTGATTCAGCGAATCCGCAGTCGAGCTGACGACAGAGAACGTTGGCGTCTGGTAAATCCCAGCGTGAGTCACAGAGGGTTCCCCAGGCACCAAGAACCTGGATCTCCACCCTCCCTGAGCACGCTGTGCTGCCGTTCACCAGCCGGAACCCTGTGTGACCAGGGGAAAAGGGAGAAGGAGTTTAGAGAGGGTGCATTTAAGATATTTTATAGCAAATAGTAAAAGAAAGGAAAGTCAGGGGCACTTGATCCCTTTCTCATTATCTTGGCTTGTTTGGGGTTTTGATCCAACCCTATCAAACCCAGATCCCTACACAGTTAGATCAGTACATTGCTTCACTATAATCTAGAATACACAGAATTGGATTTTAAAGACATTGTGCTGAATTCTTACGTGAGCATATGACACCAGCATCATTTGTGTGTGAGCATGTCTGATTCACTTGTGATATCCTGGGACAGGAGAACAGGAGAGACTCATTCCCCACACACCGGAATTCTTCAGTTAAGATCAACCCTTGTCCTTCTCCAAAGTGACCTCTTCCTGGGGTAGATACAGCTATTCCACACTGTAGTTCATTACAGATAACGTTGGCAACTTGGAGATCAAAGTGTGCATCACAGACTGTGGTCCATGTCTTTCCATGTTTTATCTCCACACGTCCTGAGCAGGCACCGTCTCCTCCAACCAGCTGGGGCTTAATGTGTCCTAGAAAGTCAATGAAGGCTGAAAATTATAAAGGGGGCTTTGGGAGTTGGAGTGCTCCACTGGTATAAAACTTTGCCTAAAAAGTTCCTTCTGGGTCAGTGGCAAAGTGAAGGGAGCAATACAAATAAAAAGGCAATATATTTAAAAAAAATGGAAATAGTGGGAATTAGAGCAAATCAATGTACATTAGAAGTTATTATATGAAGAAAACTGATAAGAGAAGCTAAAGACATCAGGATAAAATCTGTGACTGGGAGAACTATGACAAATATGGAGTTTTTAAAGTATATTAGGAACAAACAAACAAACAAATCCTAACAATGCTATAGGCCCATTAGAAATGGAGATGGTAAAATTGTTAATAATGAGGCAGAAAAGGCAGAGGTGTTCAATACACATTTCTGGTTTTGGACAGCAGCAGGATGTCTATTCATATCTCTGAAGAGGATGAATCTCTCTCCAATCTATTGGTACCTAAGGAGCATGTTAAATGGCATTTATCAGGGATCAACATTTTTTCACATCAGCAAGCCTGAATAGCTGATAAAACCACAGAATAATAGAAATGTAGGGTTGGAAGGAACCTCAAGAGGTGATCTAGTCCATCTCCTCACACCAAGGGAGGTTTAAGTATATCTAGGCCACCCCGACAGATGTTTGTCTAGCTTGTTGTGCAGTCACCAATGATGGGGATTACACAACCTCCCTACATACCCTGTTCCAGTCCTTAATTATCCCTATAGTTAGAAAGGTTTTTTTTAATATCTAATTTGAATCTCATTTGCTGAAATCTAAGATGATTGTCTAGTCCTACCCTTGGTGGATATGGACAACAATTGACAAACAATCTTTCAGTTATTTCAAGGCTATCAGGTCACCTCTCAGTCTTCTCTTCTGTAAACTTACAATGTCCAATTCTTTCAACGTTTCCTCACAGATCATGTTTTCTAAACCTCTTACTCTGTTTGTTGCTCTCCTCTGGGCATTCTCCAATTTGTCCTTATCTTTCTTAAACAGTGATGAGCAAAACTGGACACAGTACTCCAGCTGAGGCCACATCAGTGCTAAGTAGAGTGGGAAAATTACCTCCTGCGTCTTACATATGACATTCTTGTTAATACAATTCAGAATGACATTTCCCTTTTTCACAACAGCATCACCCATTTCAGTCTGTGATCCACTTTTACCCCGAGATCATTTTCTGCAGAACTGCTGCCTACTCAGTTATTCCATATTTTGGGTTTTTTTGCATTTGCTTTTTCCTTCCTAAGTCTAATGCTTTGCACTTGTCTTTCATGAAATTCAATTTACTGATTTCAGACCAATTCTCCATTTTATCTAGATCATTTTAATTTTAGATTTAGTTGGGGATTGCTCCTGCTTTGAGCATGGGGTTGGACTAGATGACCTCCTTAGGTCCCTTCCAACCCTGATATTCTATGAATCTATGATTCTATGATTTGGAATTTTAACCCTGCCTTCCAAAGAGATTGTGACCCCCCTCTCAGCTTCATGTCACCCACAAATTGTGTCAGTGTATTCTCTACTCCATCATCCAAGTCATTTATGAAAATATTGAATAGTACCAGATGCAGGACAGTGTTATTTTTTATTTATCCACAGGAACACAGCAACCACAGGGAAAAGAAGAAAGCAACTGATGGCCTACAGGTCTATGTCTTTCCTAAAGCTCACCTTTTCCCTCAAAACCTGGACTGACTCAGCTTATCCCAGGAACCCCTGCCTCTGGGGATTGTGTTTCAGTCTCCTTCCCTGCAGACCCTGCCTCACCCGCTCTGTTCCTCAGGACTCCCCTGTTAACAATTCCCAGGCTCTCTGTTTAAGATTTCCCACCTCAGGGGCCCATCCCAAGGAAGGGGGCTTGTGCTCAGCTTGGGCAGATGCAAAAGCTCAAAAGCCCTGACACCTGTATTGTCAGTTAAGTACCAGTAACTGGGTTCTATGAAACCATTGTCTGCTGTCCTGAGACATGTGGGGAGCTCAGACGGGGGTTGCCCTTTGAACCCCAGAAGGAAATGTGAAAATAGCAGTAAAAGGAACTGAGGTACATGTAATATTCACAGATATACAGATATAGCCCATGTTCTTTGCAGGGGTCATAGTAGAAAAAGAACTGAACGTGAGCTCCCAGTGTGATGCTGCTGCAAAAATGGCGAAGGTGATCCTTGGATGTATAAAGAGGGGAGCAATGAGGACAGCTGGCTGAAATGCAGGATTTCCAGCGTACAGGAAATGTCACTATTTTAAAATTTCCTGTGAATTGGAAATCCGGCTGAAAGTTTGTTTTGGAAACTCCAGCCCATGGTGTATCCAAAATGCAATTTGCTCCCAGGAACCCCAACAGATGCAGAGTTTCACCACTGTTAACATCAGGACAAGCATGTCAATTTCTCAGAGCCACTGCTGGGGCTCTGGGGCAGCCTCATCATGTGGCCTGCCCTGGACTGGGGACCCCTGGGCTTCCAGACTCCTTGGCCAGCTGGCAGCCTAAATAGGCAAATAGCCCAGTCCGGGACATTCTGCAAGGCAGGGCTGCCACAGACTCTTGGACACCGGAACCCATCCCGGGACTTCCAGGATCCCTGATGCAGCGCCTGGAGCTGAGCCTTGGTAAGAGCTGGGGCTTCCAGGGCTTTCAGGTTCCTATCCCATGGCAGAGAGCCTGAAAGCACTGGCAGGGCTGCCCTGGAGCCCACACCCTAGAAAGACTAGGATCTCCAATTCTGGAGCAATCTGTATGGTGGGGCTGCCCCAGAGCTGCAGATGCTAGAAGACTGGAGTACCCAGCCCCAGGACAATCTGCATGGCAGGACTAACAGGAGCCACCAGGGAACCTGGGAGGGAACCATGGACATTTCCATGACCAGACCCTGCTTGTGGTTTTGAGAAAGTTCATTGAACCCCAATTCACTTTCATGAGAAATGTTGATTCAACAAACTGGCATTTTCCAGTGAAACTCTGGTTTGCCAGATAATTTCCAACCAGCTCTAGTAGGGATGTGATTTTTCCTCTGTGTACAGCACCGGGGAGACAGATACTGCATCTGCTTTTAGTGTCCACATTGTAAGAAGGATGTTAAAAAATTGGAATGGGTGCAGAGAAGATCCACAATAATGATTCCAGGGCTTGAAAATGTGCCTGCAGTGAGAGATTTAAGGAGGTCAATCTGTTTAGCTTATCAAAAAGATGACCGAGACGTGTCTTGATTTCAGTGTTTAGATACTTTCACATGGACAAAACACTGCATAGTAAAGGTCTTCTCAATCTAGTGGGGAAAGGCATCACAAGAACCAATGGGTGGAAGTTAAAGCCAAATAAATTCCTATCAGAGGCAAGGCATGCATATTTCACAGTACTATTGATGAAACATTGGAACAAACTACCAAAAGAAGCAGAACATTCTCCACCTCCTGAAGTATTCAGAACAAAATTGGGTGCCTTTCTGGAAGATATGCTTCAGCCAAACACAAGTTCAGATGAAGTACAGGAGTAATTGGTTTAAATTCTATAGTTTTTGTTACCCAGGAGGTCAGACTAGATCTAATGCTCCCTTCTGGCCTTAAAATCTATACAGCTATGAATCAAAAAGAAAGTTAACGTTTGCAAAGTGAAGCACTCAAACATTCAGAATGCCAGACTTGTACTTGCCTGTGAAACCTTCATTAGTCCCTTTTGTGACTGTGCGTGCAGGTTCATTGTCCAGAACATGAACCTGGCAAAGGCACGGTTGGTGTTGCAAAAACACAAACACTCATGAGAAGTGCTCGGCACTGGCACGTGCATAAACACCTTCCAGAAGGGTGGGACCAGAACACCCTGACACAGGGTTATGGTGTAAACACACTCCCCAAAGATGACAAAAGGAAAAAATTTACTCCCTCCGAAAGATAAGGTCAGGGTGACGGATAGAGATGTTTTGGTCAAACCAACATGGACAAGGTAAAAGGTGGTAACTAGTCACATCAGAAGGGCAATGTGTAACTTGATTTTATCACAGTACAAAAGACAGGTCACATGGGGGGGGGGGGGGTTCCGGCCTAGGTGCAGGGGGTGAGTGGAAAGTCTCGCCACTCCCTGAGCCAAGCCCATGGTAAGGGGCCTACATGTGCCATTGTAACTGTAGACATTGATCCGGGGAGCTCGTACCGTCCTTTGTCAGCAATAAACCTGAACGAGCCTTTGCCACTGAACCGAGTCTGTGGTCTTCTTGGGCAGTTTGGTCGAGGCCTGCTGCGTCAGCTATCTGCGCAGAGCTGAAAACACACACAGAGAGAAAACACGCACAGCCAACAGCTGACAACACCGGGGAGGTAGGGAAGTGTTATTATCTCCATTTTACACATGGAGAACCAAAGCCCAGAGACACTCTATAGCCAAAATTGTCAAAAGTGTCCACTGATTTTGGGTGCCCAATTTGAGATACCCATGTTTTGGCTTTTGAGAGGACTTAGGCTTGTGCAGCATGGCTCCCACTGCCTTCAGTTTAGAGCGGTGGGTGCTCAGCACTTCTTCAGCTCAGATGTGCATGGTCTCAAGGGGGCCACCCATAAAATGAGGTACAGACAATTAATGACCACCTGTGAAACATTTGGTTTAAGTGACTTGCCAAGCATCACATAGGAACTCTGTGGCAGAGGCAGGGATAGACTCTAATTCTCCAGGGCACCATTCAGCTGCCTTAACAAGAGACCCTCCTTTCTCCTTCTGCAATCCCCTGCCTCACACACAGCACACTTCACAGTGTCTGCAACAAATGAGGCAGGGGTCCTGTAGACAACAGCCTCCTTCACTCCACAACCCTGAGTCAGAGCACTGTCAGTTCTGTGTGCTGAATGAAGCAGGGGTCCTGTGGAGAAAATAGCAAGTTATCCTGTCATGAAAGACTGAATCTTAACGCATACGTAAAGATGGGCCAAAATAGAGCTGCAAAGACAACTTTAATTCTGCTATTTCCTTATTCTTTATGGCTGAACTTTGCAAACTGAATGTTCCTTAAAAGTAATGGAACGTTTTAAGGTTTTAAAAAAGCAAACTGAAAAAACGGAAGATCAGTGCCACTGTGTCGACGCAGCGCCGCCGATTGGGCATGTCTGGTGAAGACGGGTGTATTGTTTCTTGACTTTAGCAAAGCTTTTGACACGGTCTCCCACAGTATTCTTGTCAGCAAGTTAAAGAAGTATGGGCTGGATGAATGGACTATAAGGTGGGTAGAAAGTTGGCTAGATTGTCGGGCTCAACGGGTAGTGATCAATGGCTCCATGTCTAGTTGGCAGCCGGTGTCAAGTGGAGTGCCCCAGGGGTCGGTCCTGGGGCCGGTTTTGTTCAATATCTTCATAAATGATCTGGAGGATGGTGTGGATTGCACTCTCAGCAAATTTGCGGATGATACTAAACTGGGAGGAGTGGTAGATACGCTGGAGGGCAGGGATAGGATACAGAGAGACCTAGACAAATTGGAGGATTGGGCCAAAAGAAATCTGATGAGGATCAATAAGGATAAGTGCAGGGTCCTGCATTTGGGACGGAAGAACCCAATGCACAGCTACAGAATAGGGACCGAATGGCTAGGCAGCAGTTCTGCGGAAAAGGACCTAGGGGTGACAGTGGACAAGAAGCTGGATATGAGTCAGCAGTGTGCCCTTGTTGCCAAGAAGGCCAATGGCATTTTGGGATGTATAAGTAGGGGCATAGCAAGCAGATCGAGGGACGTGATCGTTCCCCTCTATTCGACATTGGTGAGGCCTCATCTGGAGTACCGTGTCCAGTTTTGGGCCCCACACTACAAGAAGGATGTGGATAAATTGGAGAGAGTCCAGCGAAGGGCAACAAAAATGATTAGGGGTCTGGAACACATGACTTATGAGGAGAGGCTGAGGGAACTGGGATTGTTTAGTCTGCAGAAGAGAAGAATGAGGGGGGATTTGATAGCTGCTTTCAACTACCTGAGAGGTAGTTCCAGAGAGGATGGTTCCAGACTATTCTCAGTGGCAGAAGAGGACAGGACAAGGAGTAATGGTCTCAAGTTGCAGTGGGGGAGGTTTAGGTTGGATATTAGGAAAAACTTTTTCACTAGGAGGGTGGTGAAACACTGGAATGCGTTACCTAGGGAGGTGGTAGAATCTCCTTCCTTAGAAGTTTTTAAGGTCAGGCTTGACAAAGCCCTGGCTGGGATGATTTAATTGGGGATTGGTCCTGCTTTGAGCAGGGGGTTGGACTAGATGACCTCCTGAGGTCCCTTCCAACCCTGATATTCTATGATTCTATGAGGGGAGAGCGCCCTCCAGTCGCATAGCTGGGGGGGGGCAGGGCAGCGGCCGCTCTCCCACCGAGCAGAAGTGGAGCCTTTTTAATTTTTTGGTGCCTTTTCAATTTTTACGTACCCGGCAGCGCTCCAGGGCTTCAGTGGTGGGTTCGGCGGCGGGTCCTTCACTCGCTCTGCTCTTCGGCGGCATTTCGGCGGCGGGGGGGTCCTTCAGTGCCACTGAAGACCCGGAGCGAGTGAAGGACCCGCCGCCGAAGCGCCGCCGAAGACCCGGAGCGCCGCCGGGTGAGTACAAGCGGGTGGGGCCTTTTATCTGTCTGCTCCCCCTGCTCTCTCCACCGGGCTACGCCACCAGTGCTCTTCTGCCGCACAATGAGCCCACCTCATCGAGAGGCAGAAGTTCTGCTGGCGGGAGAGCATCTTCCGCTGACATAGTGCCATGTGGACAAGGCTTTAAGTCGATGTCAGTTACGTTGCTCGGGGGGGGCGGGGGGCAGGGGTTCACACCCCTGAGTGACGTAACTTACATCAACTTAAGCAGTAGTGTAGACAAGGCCTTAGTGCACAGCCACACCATCCACATGGGCACCTGGTGCCTGGCAGGACAGTGCAGGGTAGATTTACACTCCAGCTTGCCATGCACTAAATGTTCATGTCCATCTGCTCTCAGTCTCCCCCACCCCACCCTGACTGCTTATTCCAGTCTCCTCGCCCAGTTAGTCTTAGAATCCCCCCACACCCTGGTTCCTGATCTGATCTGTTTTTCCTCACCCACCTCCAGTTCCTTCCCACTGGTTCCCAGTCCCAGACTCCTCACCCAGTGTGGCATTCTATACCTTGGGGGAGTGTGCTGTAACCCCCGTAATCCTCATTTTCATATAATTGTGATCTTACATATAAAGCATGCCTTCTAAGGTATCAGGGGAAAGGTTATGATCTGCTGAAAGTCATTTCTCTATTCATATATGTAGAGCATTAATGCATATGAAGTTATGAGAATTGTGTAGTATGGTTGTCACTAAAACATGCTGTAAATTGGGGTATCAGCCAGATATGAGCTCCCCAGAGGCAACAGCAAGGAAAGTAACCAACGCCTGGGTGGGGTGTCAAACAACCAATCAACAGCCATTGTCCAGGAAGGGAGTTACAATGAATGACTCACCTGCATGAGGCCACACCAGGGGAATTGCTCAGTCTTCCTTGGAGAGATTCAGTAATGCTCACCTCACTCTGAAAAGGAGGCGGGAGGCAGGGGCAAAACCATGTGGGCAGAAAGGACATGGTAAAAAGAAGAGACATTTGCCATGCTCTTCCTTTCTCTTCCACCTACATCTACAGACACCACCACACCAAGCAACTGAAGCGCTGATCAAAGGGGAGAGCCTGGCTGAAGAGTAACCAGGAAGCCTGTGGTGAGAAACATCTAAGTTTGTAAGGGCACTGAAAGTGTTAAGATCAGCTTAGAATGGGTTTTGCTTTTATTTCTTTTGACCAAATCTGACTAGTTATCTATTATGTATTGACATAAACTGTGACTGTATAAATCATTGTTGCAACCACTATGATACATTTGCAGCAAATATTGTACAAAGGTTGTCGTGTGAGGTTTCTATGGAAAGGTTATGATCTGCTCGTTATGATTATGCTATCTGTATGCATGTATCAATTTTGTAGTTGAAATTATGAATATTGGCTATGTACTTGTTTCTCAATGTGTTTGATTCTAAGTAGCATTAAGAAAAGGAGTACTTGTGGCACCTTAGAGACTAACAAATTTATTTGAGCATAAGCTTTCATGAGCTACAGCTCACTTCATCGGATGCATTGTTAGTCTCTAAGGTGCCACAAGTACTCCTTTTCTTTTTGCGAATACAGCCTAACACGGCTGCTACTCTGAAACCTGTCATTAAGTAGCATTAGTGAAGCATTTGGTCAGCTTCTTGAGAAAGGAATTTGCAGATTGAGTGCTCAATCGAGAAACACTTAACTAAAAATGGACCTTGGGAGACTCCAATCCACATATGAGAAGTCTTCCTGAGATGTTCAAGGTGGCATGTGAGGAATGGCTGCTGCCTGCAAACTGAGTCATGCATGGACATGTGACTTACCCAGGTGGCTACAAACTCCATCTTGTTGCTGTGATTTTGCACAGGAGAACAAAGGGAAAGAATGTAAAAGGCCCTGGAAACCCCTCCATTTTGTC
The DNA here is from genome assembly GCF_965152275.1 of Natator depressus. Taxonomy (NCBI): domain Eukaryota; kingdom Metazoa; phylum Chordata; order Testudines; family Cheloniidae; genus Natator; species Natator depressus. The sequence continues at coordinate 213,391,829 of NC_134234.1, read as the reverse complement.
TTCAATCCTGCTTTTTTACTTCTGGAGGAACTTTGCTACAAACTGAAGCTCCGAACAAAGGACTGAATGACCCATCCAAGCTGTGGATGTACTCCAGAGACTTGATTTAAACCTGCAGTTTATTCCATCACTGCTACGAGCCTGAAAAAATAACTTTGCCATTACTGTATGTAATTGATTCCATTTAACCAGTTTTAGCGCTCATCTACATTTCTTTCTTTTTATGAATAAACCTTTAGATTTTAGCTTCTAAAGGATTAGCAACAGCTGCTTTTGTAATGAGCCAGCCACTCCCAGTCCCTATTCAAGCCCAGATTAATGGTGTTAAAAGCCAGTAGGAGAACACTTCAATCTTCCTGGACATTCTATAACAGATGTAAAAGTAGCTATACTTGAACAAAAAAACTTCAGAAACAGACGTCAAAGAGAAACACCAGAATTACAATTCATTTGCAAATTTAACACCATTAATTTGGGCTTGAATAGGGACTGGGAGTGGCTGGCTCATTACAAAAACTGCTTTGCTGCTCCTGGAATTGACACATCCTCATCTATTATCGGGAGTGGACTGCATCCACCCTGATCAAGTTGGCCATGTCAACACTGGTTCTCCACTTGTGAGGTAACTCCCTTCCCTTCATGTGTCATTATATAATGCCTGCATCTGTAATTTTCACTCTATGCATCTGAAGAAGTGGTGTTTTACCCACAAAAGGTTATGCCCAAATAAATCTGTTAGTCTTTAAGGTGCCACCAAACTCCTTGTTGGTTTTGTCCTGAATTGATACTCTCAGCTGTGTCCCGCCAGAGGCAACATCGTTACATTATGTTTTGTCTTATAATCACTTAAACTCTATCTTTATAGTTAATACATTTGTTTGCTTATTCTACCTGAAGCAGTGTGTTTGGTTTGAAGTGTGTCACGGACTCCCCTTGGGATAACAAGCCTGGTCCATATCAATTTCTTTGTTAAATTGATGAACTCAGATAAGCTTGCAGTGTCCATCGGGCATAACTGGGCACTGCAAGATGGAGGTTCCTCGGGTTGTGTCTAGGGATAGTGGCTAGTGTGATTCGGTTGTACAATCCAAGGAGCAGCTTACGTGCCAGAGGCTGTGAGTGAGCAACCCAGGAGTGGGGGTTCTCACAGCAGAGCAGGGTAAGGCTGGCTCCCAGAGTCAAGGATTGGGTGACCTAGCAGATCACTGGTCTGGATCACACCAGAGGGGAATGTCACACCCAGTCAGTCCCAGTCTCCCCAGCTCCCAATCTCCTTGCTCAGCAAGTCACAGTCTCTCCCCACCCACTCCCTGTCCTAATCGCCCTACCTAGCCAGTCCTAGTCTCTTTTCCCCTCCTCCCAGTCCCAGTCTCCTTGCCCAGCCAGTCCCCATCTCCTGCTTTCTTTTCCAGTCCCACTTTCTCTCCATCCACCAGCCTCCAGGCTCAGAATATTCCCCCTGCATCCTTATCCTGATCTACTTTCCCCCTCACCCTGGTCTGCATTCAGTTCAGGTAGCTTCCTCCCCATACTGCCTGGGCCCAATAGGTGGAAACAGTCTCCCTCATCTCAGGTCTAGTGCCTGGTGCCACTCTGGTGCACAGAGGCCAAGAGTATAATTTCAGCATAATTTTATTGGTTACACATCTTGTCACGGCTGCAACACCTCTTCGGGGACCATCACCTTGTTGTGGTGAAGGGGCTTGTGTGCTCCAAAGATCCTCAGAGCTATGCTGTCGGGAGCTTCATGTTTCTTCAAATGTGGTATAATGAGAAGCTTTTGGAAGACTTGAAAAATGCCAACATTGTTACCATCTTTAAAAATGAATAAGTTGGAGTGTGGAAATCATCATGGCATTGCCTTGCTATCTACAGCAGGGAAAATTCTCACCCATATCCTCTTAAACCGATTACTTCCCCTTGCTGAGGAAATATTGCTGGAATCTCAGTGTAGTTTCAAGCCATCCCGCAGAACAACTGACATAATCTTCGTTGCCCACCAAACCCAGGAAAAGTCTTGGGAGCAAAATTAGGACCTGCACATGGCCTTCATTGATTTGACAAAGGCCTTCAATTCTGTCAATCACAAAGCCCTGTGGAAGGTGCTGGCCAGATTTGGCTGCCCTCCAAAATGTATTAAGGGCTTAAGGCTTCTTCATGATGAGAGGACTGCCACCGTTCTCTGTAATGGCCTGGAGATGGATCCTTTCGTCATCAAAACTGGGGTTAAGCAAGGATGTGTTATTGCCACAACCCTATTCTCCATGTATTTAGCAGTCATTTTGGTCCTTTTTAAAGACCACCTTCCCACTGGAGTTGACATTCAATACAGAATGGATGGGCGGCTTATTAATATTTGACATTTCTGTTCCAAGTCTAAACTGCTCAAGGCATCCATTACTGACCTTCAGTATGCTGATGACAGTGTCGTCGTCACGCACACTCGGAATGACCTTCAGTCCACACTGGATTTTTTTGCACGAGCTTACTGAAGCCTATGACTCTCACTCAATATCAAGAAGACTAAAGTGCTCCATCAGCCTGCTTAAGACCTTATACATGACCCACTGCAAATCACCATCAAGGGACAGACTTTGGAGAGAGTTGAGGACTTCTTGTTACCTCGGTAGCCAACTTTCTCAAAATGCAAAAATTGACAGTGAGATCCAGCACAGGATCTATTGCACAACTGCTTCCTTTGGGAAACTGCTCTGGCGCGTTTTCACAGACCGTGACTTACGGAAGGACACCAAAATCCAGGTCTAGGAGACAATTGTTATTTCTACACTCCTTTATAGATGTGAAACCTCTATCAACAGCACCTCAAGAGTCTGGAGATGTATCACGAAAGATGCCTCTGGAAGATGCTTTGCATCAAGAGGGAAGATCACTGGACTAACACCAGAAATCTCATTGAACCTAACGTCACCAGCATTGAAGCAATGATCCTCACTCATCAACTCCGCTGGGCTGGACATTGTGTGCGGATGCCAGACTCTCGCCTCCCAAAGCAAGGCCTCTACTCTCACCTCACCCATGGTCGGAGATCCCGTGGTAATCAGAGGAAACCCTACAAAGACACACTGAAAGTGTATCTCAAGAAAACTCATGTGGACATCAGAAGGTGGGAGGACCAAGCAACCAACAAATCTCAATGCCGCTTCATCATCCATCAGGCAGTGGCCCGCTTTGAGGAGAAGTGCCTTGCCCTCAAAGTTGAAAAGAGAGAGAGACGAAAGGAAAGAAAAAGAAATTTCTCCCAGCAGGCAGCTGACCCGTCAGGCAACGTCTATACCTACTGCGGGCAGATCTATGGTTCCAGGATCTGATTCCTCAGTGATCTCAGGACCCATATGTAAATCTGTGGTAGAGATCATCCTTGAATGGAGGGATCACCGATGATGACGATGCTGCTGCTGCAACTGATGAGGTTTGGGCCTACAGACAACAGCCTCTTTCACTCTGAATCCCTGATTCACTCCTTGGGCACCATCTGAGGCAGGGGACCTTGGCAGAGGAGAATGATTTTGGCAAAGTTTGGTATGAATCCAACCAGAAATGAAAATTGAAAGCTGGACGAGAAGAGGTTGAGAGAGTCAAAGTGGCTGAGGTAATATCTTTTATTGGACCCACTCCTGTTGGTGAAAGAGACAAACTTTTGAGCTTACACACAGCTCTACTCTGTCAGATCAAAAGTTTGTCTCTTTCCAGCAGAAGTGGGTCCAATAAAAGATATTGCCTCACCCACCTTGTCTCTCTAATATCCTGGGACTAACCCGGCTACAACAACACTGCATATAAGAAGACGACTAACACCTTTTGGAAAGTTTTTGAGTATTCAGTCAGGAGAGCAGCTCTGAAAAATTGCTTGGTGCAGAAACATCACAGCTCTCGTATGTGTTTGTTCTCAGTGATATCTAGTGCACAGGGCAGTTTGTAGAGGGCTGACTGGTTATTTCTGGAATAATCCTTAATCGGCCCAATCCTGAGTCCTTTATTCTGTTTCTACTCAGTCTGGACAAAGCAAACTCACATTACAGTCAATAGCTGACAGCCTGAGTTAGGAACCCTGGGTTTGGCCCTATGAGCTGGCCCTGCACCTCTATCCAGTGAAGATGGGGATTAGTGACAAGAATGGCCATAACTATAAGGGCCATGGAAAGACTCCTCCTCCTCTCCAACCTTCAGCACAGGCATGTGGAACTACCCTGCCAGCACGGCGGGGGTTAAAGGGAGCCTTAGGCCCAACTAGCCCCATCCCGCTGTACCTGCAGCCAATGGCAGGCCTTGGGGGGTGTAGAAAAGGAGAGAGCCTGGCTCAGTTGAGGGCTGACTGGCGAAGAGGCAGGAGCTATCCGCCTCCCTATTTGAGGGGAAGGTCACTAGCCTGCCAGCTGGGGCAGTCACCAGGGAGTAAGCACTGACTCCCTGGCCAAGGGGGACTGAGGAGGAGACCAAGGAGCCTCTGTCAACTGAAGTAACTTGGTCCCTGAAGCCCAGAGATATTGTGGGGTTCAGTCTCACAAAACTTGCGGCTGCCCCACCTGAAGGAGCCTGGGACCATAGCACGGTGCCACTCAAGATCCACGAGAGGGCACTATGGTATGCAAGCCACCCAGCAAACGGGACTAGGGGGCCATGCCCCAAATGAAAGGAACAGTGGTAGAAAGTAGCCCAGGGCAGTGGATTTAGACTCCTTGCTGGGAGGCCTCCCCTATTTAGGGGTTGATGCATGCAGGACCCTGGGCTGGGACCTGGTAGAGAGGGAGGGCCTGGGTTTCCCTACCTCACTGCCTAAAAGACTGAGCAAATTGACCTTGAAAACCAGGGGCGGGAGTTCAGGGGCACCAACCACTAGGCAGTCTGGCCCTTCAAGCGCCCTGTAACAAACTTGAACTTGATTCCCACTGCTCTCAGTGTCCCCCACCCCACCCTGGCAGCTTATTCCAGTCTTGTTGCCCAGTTAGTCTTAGACTCCCCCAACACCCTGGCTCCTCATCTGGTCTGTCTCTCCTCACCCACCCCCAGTTCCTCCCCACTGGTTCCCAGTCCCAGACTCCTCACCCAGTCAGTCCCAGTCTCCCCCAGCTCCCAATCTCCTTGCTCAGCACGTCACAGTTTCTATCCCCGACTCCCTGTTCTATTTACCCTGCCTAGCCACTGACAGTCTCTTCCCCCTTCCCTCCTCCCTGTCCTAGTCTCCTTGCCCAGCCAGTCCCCATCTCTCCCTTTCCCTCCCTGTCCCAGTTTCTCTCCCCACACTAGTATCCAGTCTTGGAATCCCCCCAGCCCCCGCCACCCCAGAGGCTCCTTGTGCCAATCTACTCTCCCCCTCTAACCCCAGTCTGGTTCTTGCCCCTTCTGCATTCAATTCAGGAGGCTTCCTCTCTGCAAAGCCTGGGCCCAATAGCGGAAGACAGTCTCCCTGGGACAGGGGACCGGGAGTGAATAGATGAGCCTGCACTCTGACCACTTAGACGCCAATTAGTCCCCCAAAGAAAGTAAGTAGATAAGAAGGCTGGTGGGCTGGGTGGGATAAAGAGCCAAGTAGCCCATGAGCCCAGATCTAATAAAGTGGCCCAGGAAGGATGCCCCAGAGAGAAGAGAGAGAGGGAGAACAGGGCGAGCTGAGCCCAGTCACTGAAAGGCCTCGGGGAAGGGAGATCTCTCTTCTCCTCAGGTCCCGACGAGAGGGCCAAACACAGAGGATATTGTACACAGGCCGTTGCGTGTGGACTACAGCGTTATTGGTCGAGCTAACTCAAAATCAATGGCACGGTCAATGCACAACTAGTGGAGTCTGTGCCGTTTCTGCAGGGTAAGAAGACAGGTGCAAGGGCACGTCCTGGTACATTCCCTCATCTCAGTTCTGGTGCCTGGTGTCACTCTCGCCCACAGCAGCCAGGAGCAAATCTTCAGGGAAAGTCTCCGTCTTCCTGCAATCCCCTGCCTTATTGCCTATGCACCTTCCCACTGCTGCAACCAGTGAGGCTGTGGGCCTCCAGAAAACAGCCTCCTTCACTACTCCGCCTTGATTCATTCCCAGGGCACCATCCAGCCTGTGCACTGATTGTGGCAGGGACCTTGGCGGAGGAGAACGTTTTGTCAAAGTTTGGTATTAATCCAACCAGAAATGAGAAGTGAAAGCTGGAAGAGAAGGGGTTGAGGGAGACAAGGTGGCTGAGGTAATATCTTTTATTGGACCAGCTCCTGTTGGTGAAAGAGACAAGCTTCTCAGCTTACACACAGCTCTTCTCTGTCAGATCAAACGTTTCTCTCTCTGCAACAGAAATGGGTCCAATAAAAGATATGACCTCACCCACCTTGTCTCTCTAATATCCTGGGACTAACCCGGCTACAACAACACTGCATATACGAGGATCACTGTCACTTTTTGGAAAAACAACGAGGAGTCCGGTGGCACCTTAAAGACTAACAGATTTAAGGTGCTACCGGCCTCCTCATTGCTTTTGTGGATACAAACTAACGCGGCTACCCCTCTGATACTTGACCCTTTTTGGAAAGTTTTCTAGTATTCTGCCAGGACAGCATCTCTCAAAAATTGCTTGGTGCAGAAACATCACAGCTCCCGTATGGGTTTGTTCTCAGTGATATCTAGTGCACAGGGCAGTTTGTAGACAGATGACTTATTATTTCTGGAATAATTCTGAATGGGCCCAATCCTGAGTCCTTTCTACTCAGTCTGTACAAAGCAAACTCACATCAAAGTCACTGGCTGATTGCCTGAGTAAGGAACCCTGGTTTGGCCCTATGTCCTTGCCCTGCACCTCTACCGAGGGAAGATGGGGCTTAGCGACAGGAATGGACATAACTATACGGGACATGGAAAGACTCCTCCTCCTCTCCAGCCTTCAGCTCGGGGATGGGGAACAACCCTCACTTTACTTCCACTGCAAAGGTGCAGCTCCAGCGGAGACGCAGCGGCCATTTTACAGAAAGGTGCACAGACGGGACATCTGCTCTGATACCCCTTGGTTCGTGTGCAGCTCCCTCCTCCTGCTGAGGTTCAGATGAGCGGGACGCCCTGCTGGGCACTTGCTGGGTGGGCAACACCAGGCATTGTTACAGGTTAGGGGGGTTACATCTGCAAGAGCCCACTGTATTTTACGTCTGCAGAGTTTCAAAGTCCTGGCAATGAAGCGCCTTTTCACTAAGTTCTTTTCTCCGATCTTTTTTAAAGACTAGGCAAGTGCATACGACACCCCCTACTCCCGCTACTGCCCCTCCCCCCATGTTAAGAGAATTTCAAGGTTTGTCATTGAAACACTCAAAATCCAAGAAAGGGCCAAGATTAAACACAACCCTTAGCCACCATCGCCACGGGGAGCTGCTAAAACTTTTGGAACTATAGGAAAATATTCTACTCTTCCGGGTGCTATATTCAGAGGAAGGTATTACTCCAACCAAATGTTAAGAAGAGAAGAGTTTAAAATAACTCATAATGGGCCCGTAGTTGTAACGTTAACTATTGAGTCACAACAAATGCCTCCATAATATGATATTCTCAAGGCCAGATCTACAGGGTATCAGAGATTTCGTAATTTTCTATTACTGGTTGGTCCAAAACATGAAAATCTACAAAACAGGCTGGGGAGTGCTCTGAGCTAACTCTAATTCCGGTCAAGCCAGGAGGATCCTCCCATTCCCTGGTCACCCTATGACGGGGGATCAGAATCTTCATAAATGCCCCACCCTCTGTGCATCTCCCCAGCTCCTTTGGCTGGGCGTCTGGGTCTGGATTTGAATCTAAGGGCAACATTTTCAAAAGTGCTTTAGTGACTTAGGGGTTTATGTGCCATTTTCAAAAAAATGACTCAGGATCAGATTTCAAAGGGCATTCAGCTGCCTGGAAATGCACAAAGGTGTCTAGTGGGATTTTCCAAAACTCCTGGGAGTTTGGCACCAGGCACATTTGAAAATCCCACTGGGCACCTATCTGCAGGTTTAGACACCTAAATATCTTTAAAAATCTGGCCTGTAGGCACTTAGGATCAATCGTCTTATTCAAAGTAAATGCCAGTTGGGCACCAAACTCTTGTTGGCCTCTTTGGAAATCCCAATGGAAAATCATATAAAAGTTTTAAACAGAGGTTAATGGTTATAGATAAACAGACACATTATTGGGAAACAGGCAAGTTTGCTAATTCAATGATTTTCTTTAAATTTTTTCCTGACGATGGCTAAGTTTCCCAAATATTTTCCCTCCAAAATGGCAGCTGCCAACAACAGCCACAGGCCCCTGTGGGGCAGACAGCCCCAGCACTGCTAGTGCCCTCATGAACAACTGCATCCTAAAGAAACCTTCAGCCCTGCAGAGCAGGAAGCTCCTGGCTGGGTCACAGATCTCTCCCAAATGAGCCCTGATCCACTGGCCACGGGTCCCTCCCTGTCACTGACTCATATTCAGAAAACAAACTGCAAAATGGGAGCCATTCAAAGGGAAAGGAAAGATGTGGCATTGAAACAACTGGAAATGACATAACAAAAATGCTTCACAGTCACACAGGGGGATCCTCAGTGGCCAGAGACATGAACAGTAATAATTACAGTTCAGTAATAACAACAATGACAAGGCTTGCTCTGGCTTTTGTTCATTTCTCGTTAGGGTCACAGGCACACGACGCTCTCTGAGTTCAAGCCCTTTTGTCTCAGGGGATTTACCTTTCAGGACTGAGCTGGCTGATTCTTACCTGAACAGGTCACTCCAGCATCCTCTGTGTGATCACAATTATGCTCACCCCATCCCCTGTTCCCGCACTGCCAGAGAGCAGACTCAGTACCATCACAGGGAACGTTACCCAGCCAAATTATTCCAGATCCTTGTCCAAAACGTGCATTTCCAGGGGCACTGACAGCAGCTCCACATCCCAGCTGCTTACACACAACCTCAGCATCTGCCATGTCCCAGCCATCATCACACACTGTCCCCCATTGATCCTGGTGTTTAACCTCCACTCTCCCGGCACAGGGGCTGCCTCCATCCGCCAGCCTCAGCTCATCAGCACCTTCAAATAGAGAGACACAGAGAAGGGTCAGAGAGAGCAGGGAGCCCCCTCCCCAGCATTATAACAGCAGAGTCCATGCCCGGCAGCAGGGAATCCACGCCAAGAGCCAGGATAATGGGACATGCCCAGAGCTGCCTCATGGCTCCACCTTCCCACGTCTCAGGGCCTCACACTCGGGGCTGTCAGTGCTGCAGCTCTCACCATTTTATCCCCACTCTGGCGATTTGGGGTGTTCTTACCTGTCCCATGATAACACTTTGAAAGGTGCCAACTCACTGAGTTTCCCTTATTCCAAATGGTGCCATCTCCTGTCACTGTCACTGGGGCTGAAGCCAGCAAGATGCTGCTGTGACGGGTTGGAACACAAAACCCCCTGGGAGCTGCCACCTGATGTGACCAGACTACTTCTGCCCATGCTTTCCCTGCCAGTTTGGGACTCGGCACCCTGTCTTGCTGAGCCAGACACTCCAGTCTGCTCCAACACAGACCCAGGGTCTGAACCACGTGCCCCAAACTGCAAGCTTAACTAAGAGCAGCTTACAGAAGTGTGCCTGTCCTTGACACTCAGATGCCCAACTCCCAATGGGATCCAAACCCTAAATAAATCCATTTTACCCTGTATAAAGCTAATACAGGGTAAACTCATAAATTGTTCGCCCTCTATAACACTGAAAAAGAGATATGTACAGCTGTTTGCCGCCCCCCCCCCGGTATTAATACATACTCTGGGTTAATTAATAATTAAAAAGTGATTTTATTAAATACAGAAAGTAGCATTTAAGTGGTTCTAAGTAGTAACAGACAGAACAAAGTGAATTACCAAGCAAAATAAAATAAAACATGCAAATCTAAGCCTAATACCGTAATAAAACTGAATACAGATAAAAACCTCACCAGTTCCATACACTCTCTTTTACAGACTAGTCTCCTTCTAGTCTGGGTCCAGCAATCACTTACACCCCCTGTAGTTACTGTCCTTTGTTCCAGGTTCTTTCAGGTATCTTTGGGGGTGGAGAGGCTCTCTCTTTAGCCAACTGAAGACAAAATGGAGTTTTGGAGTCACCTGGGCAAGTCACATGTCCCTGCATGACTGAATTACTTACCAGCCAAGACACATTCCTGGGAAAGCCCAGATATGGATTGGCATTTCCAAGTTAATTGTTAGCTTAAGGGCTTCTTTATTGGGCACTTACTGAGAATAGACCAACTGCTTCACTAAAACCTACTCAGAATCAAACAAGTATGCAGCCAATATTCATAACTTCGAATACAAAAATGATACATGCATACAAATAGGATGAATAGATTCAGTAGATCATAACCTTTACAGAGATATGTTGCATGGCATATGTAGCATAAAACACATTCTAGTGATGTCATATATACATTCATAAGTATATTTCCATAAAGCCTTATGGGGGGTCAGAAGGGAGGGGAGGGGACAGGGATCTGAAATTGGGGCAGGATGGAGCACACGGTGGTCTGGAGTGGGGAGCAGGGAGCATGGGGCTGGAGGGGGTTATTAAGCAGGGGGCAGGAGGGAGGGGAGGAGAAGGGGGTTTAGAGAAGAGAGTCTGCATGGCGAGAGGAAGGGGTCTGGAGTCGGGGGCAGGAGTGAGAAGTGAGGAGGGGATGAGGAATCAGGGGCAGGAGGGAGAGAGGGGAAGGGGGAGAGAGGAGAGAGGGGGCAAAAGGAGGCATTGGGGAGAAGAGGGGGTCTTATAAGGGGGGAAAGAGGAGGGAGGGGTGGGGAAGGGTGAACTTGTGGGGGAAGGAGGGAGGGGGTTTGAAGCAGGGCAGCAAGAGGGTGAGGAGGGGAGGGGTGTGGAATACAGGATGGGAGGAAGCCTGGAGCAGGGGCACATAAGGGAGGAATGGGGAGGATGGAGGAGTGGGGATGGAGTGGGGGGTCTGGTGCCAGTGGACAGGAGGTAGGGGAGGGGTTGTGGGGAAGGGGGACAGGAGGGAGTATTGTGGAGGGGAACGGAGTCTGGAGTAGGCAGGGGATGGGATCAGGAGTGGGAGGGGGCAGGAGCAAAGGAGACACAGGCAGGAGAGAGTAGGGGGTCTCTAGAATGGGGGCAGTGCTTCCCGGTCTCAGGTGGAGAAGTTGCAGGGGCAGTGTGGGGTGGAGGAAGTCAGGGAAGTGTTGCTGTTTGCAAAAGGCTAAACCAAACCTGTCGTGTTACGGTGACATAATTTATGTGAAGGGTTAATGTCAGATCAGAGTGAAGGTCTCCAGTATCTCTGTCTGTAACTCACCCCTGATAAGTAACAGAAGTTCTGTGTGTGAGTGTGAACTACGCTGCATGAATTAGCTCAGTGGCTGTCAAGCTATTTCCCAGTCAGCCCTTCGTCTGTCAGAGGAACTGAACCAGGAGGGGAGAGCGCAGGCAGTGCTGGGCAATGGACGGCAGTTCCCGTCTCAGGGGTGAGGGGAGGGTAAGCGCAGTCTCCAGCTGAGTAGCCAGGGGGAGTCGTGCCATTTGGGTGCATTAAATGGTGACTTTTCAGTCTGCAGTTCTCACCCCCATGCTGGCCGAGGAGTAGAGGGGGGTTCTACAGTCCAGAGACAGACTGAGTAACATGACTAGATGGTTTTTATAACCTCGTAATTTTTGTTCTGTGGAGCTTGGCATTACAGCCTTGTGCTCCCCAAAGGAGTTTCCTCTCCCCACACATTTCCCTCTTCCACTGGTCTCTTCCCACCCTCCTCCCCTGGGCTCTTCCTCCTCCTCTTCTCCCCTTTCTACCTCGCCTCTCTGCCTTGCATGTATAGGCTGCTCCTTCCCCAGATGAGCAGCAGACTCTGCCCCCACTCCCTGCAAGCTGCTTTTCTCCCAGTAGCTCTGAGTTCCACCCCTGCCCCCAGTTGTCTCTAGAGTTGTTTGTATCTGTGGGGGTTGTGGAGAGGCAAAGCTGGCTGCTGGGAGAGAGGCAGTTAACAGGGAATGAGAGGAGGGGCCACTGCCTGCCACACAATCCTGGGGTATTGGCTGGGAGAACTGGTCCACAGGACACGGTGTGAAGAGCCAGGACTGTCCCTGAGACTGGGGGCAAGTATGGGCATCGTTACAATGCCCAGGAGTTACGGCTACATGCAGAGTTCCACTGTGAGCCCTGGAACAGGCTGGCTATGGCAGTGGATGGCTGAGCCAGGGACACCATGTTTATGGAGCCTCCACGGAGCTGAGAGAACAGTGCAGTTCACACCAGTACGTGGCCAGACCATCCTGCTCCTTTAATGCCAAGCAAATAGAAAATGCTCACTTTGCTGCAATCCACAGGGGGTGTTTATTCGGGTACAGCTCACTTCAGTGCAGTCCTACAGGCAACCCATGGGGCCTGGTCTGCACTGAGAAAAAAGGGGCTTTTTTTCAATGGAGTTAACTCTGTGTTGTTCACTTGTGGCAGGACCCAAGGCTGCAACACTGCTCTAGCTAAGTGCACACACAGTTCTGTTTCCCTGCACCCAGTAGAAACTAACAACAGCTGTCAGTTTCCTTGCTCAGAAATCCCCCAGCCTGCCCCTCCAGTGAGCTCCAACTGGCTTTGTTTCCTTTCTGCTTCCAAGATCCCGGTCACAACTCCTTCTACTGGCTTCTCCCCCCACCAGACACAGTCTGACGCCAGTATCCTAGCCCCTGCATTGGCAACAATGGAAACCCCTGGCTTAGCTCTGCCCTGCCCATGTGCCCGGTGCCTTTGGCAGTAGCCCCCACTGTCTGCAGCTGTTTTTACTACAAAAAGGATCTTGATTGCGCCATCTGTTGAGCCTCAAAGAGAGTTCTCGCCCTGCCATTGGCTTTCATTCATTGTCTTAGGATCAAAGATTCCCCGAAGGCAGCCATCAGCACCTTTCAGGATAACAATCACATTTACATGCTGCACCTCTCATATGCTGGCTCCACTTCTGTGGCCCATCTTGGAAGAATGACCCCACCCAGCACTCTGAACGTTGGGGAAGTTCAGATCTGGGTCTGGGAGTGAAACCTGCCGCTTTGGCCCACCCCTGATATTTTCTCATTTGTTTGCCTGGACCCCACATCGTTTTACAAATTTGTTTTCCCGCACAATGTAAAGAGCTCAATGATTGTGAAACACAATCTTCTGGCAAAGACTGACCTGGCCTCTGCTCAGGGAGGAGGATTCGGGCACTGAGGGAAAGGGAAAGCTACATGGTGATATCCCTATATTGTATACCACCCCCCAACACACACATCACTGTGTCTGTGTTCATGTGAAGAAAACTCAAATTTCCCATAGAAAATAAAAAATAACAGGGATGATATACATTTCCTCAGCAATCCAACAAAAATGCATTGAGCTGAACATGTGCTTGGCATCACTATATGACACTATCCCACAATCGTGCAGTAATTTATCCCGCACGTGGTAATAATTGTCCATCCCCTGTAATGTCAGTCTGATCGGCAGAAGTCACCACAGAATTGCATGCTTTCCGGTCATGTACAGCTGTGTCATGGTCTCTAATCCCAGCACATTATATAGGAACTTCTTGGGAATCTGAAATATAAACTCCAAGTAACCTGCTAGATGGTTGGTTTTGTCAGGATTTTCTGGGTACCAGCCCCCTACTCACCGCACAGTGACTGAGCTGTCTGTGAAATATACATCAGGGCAGGTTTTTCTCGAAGACAATAATTGAGACTGACCTTGCTGATTATCAAGGTCAGGGTCAGTTTCTCAGGCTGGCGCAGCAGCACATTGGGTTCCCGTGAACCAGCTACTGCTGAGCAGTTCACTGCCCTGCCAGACACATGGATCATTCTCGTGCTGTTAACACCAGCCCAGCAGGTTCCAATCACTGCGTTATTTGAATCATATCTGGGTCCCACGTTCAATTTGAATCCTATTGCTGATCAGTTTTGGAGTCTTTGGGCCAGATTCACTCCCTAAGACACACCAGCACATGCTGATGTACCTCATGATCTGCTCCCCCCTCCCCCAGTGCTGTTAAGTCTTCCTGGAGCTGGGACACTGGATGGCAAGGAGCCTGCAGTCCCCTCTGTGCTGGAGGAATGAGAGCAGCCCTGAAACTGGGCAGGGGCGGCCTTGAGGGAATGAAACGAATGTGGCCGTGAGAGGCCCTGCTACAGCACCTCTGCCATGCAGCTTGTGCTGGTCGGGCTTCTCTCGACTCCAGCTAGGATTCAAAGCTTCTCTGCTCCAGCAGAAACCCTGGGGGAGGGAGGCAGGTCTCCTGCAGGATAAATCTTCCTGCTGGCAGAGCTTCCAGTACCCCCATGGGCACAGGGCATTGCACACTGCACCCCAACACATGCACACCTCCCTTCTCTGGGAGGAATCAGCTCTGGGTTTATTTGGATAAATCCTGCTCACTTCAAAATTGCAAAACTTCTACTGGCTTCAGTGAGTGAATGGGGGAGTGAAGAGCCAGGACTTGGCACTTGGAACTGTTGGATTCTGGACCAAGACTGTTGGCACCTGGACAACATTGATAACACACAAATCCCAGCAGCATGAAGTGACCATTTCAACAGGAACTCAGCTAGCCAGATACCTACAGAAACTCCTTCCCACCCCTTTCTCGTTATGTGACGCATAACCTGTGTCCTTCCCAACCCCCAAACGAGTGCCTTTTGCAGTGTGCCCAGAAGGTCAACAAATTTGGGCTATTTTGGCCCAAACAGGATAACAAGTTTCAGAGTCCCAGAGGCCTCACAGAGAACACCCTGCCAGCCTTTATAAAAAGGGGGAACCAGCTCAAGTGTCCCTGCTAACCATAGCTGTGTCCGTATGGCACGGGGAGAGAGGTGATCCCTCAGAGAGGCCGGTCGCAGGCCATTAAGGACTTTATAAATTCTAACCAACACCTTAACCTCCACCCAGAGCTGGGCAGCCAGTGCAGATCCTGCAGCACGGCTGTAACATGCTCCCAGCATGATGCCCTGCTCAGTGAGTTGCTGCTATTTTCATCAGCTTCGTTCTCTGAATGGTTTTAAGGTGCAGCCCCACATTAGGGTCATTTGAATAGTCCAATCTCAAGGTAACAAAAGCCTCGATAACAGTGTCAAGATCCAATCCCGAAAGGAAAAGTCACATGCTCCTAGATGGGCACCAATGGTAAAAATCTGACTGTAAAAGTTACCACCCTCATTCCAGTTGACCCAGCTCCCCTGGTGAAGCACAGAGGAGACTTACCTGCTGTGTCCTGAAATGAGAGGAGAAGAAGCCACAGCACCGGAGTGGAGAGATGTCCCTTCATTGCCTGCCTGACTTGCTGTCCGCCCACTCACTGCACTGGCTGCACCTAAGCACCTGCCAGGGCTCCTCTGTGTCTGACAAGTGACAACAAAGCAGTGGAAGGGAAATATATAGATTCAGAGGCTGGCATCAGCTGCCGGAAGGAACCAATAGCAAACCCATCTGCCTTTTTAGTTATTATCAGTGGTTTTATCTCTGACTTTATGCAGCTAAAACATCCAATAAAACTCGAAAGCAACAAACATCACCATATATGAGTGATGAGCCCCCTCCTGATGTCAGGTTTACCACAGCCTCAGATCATCGGCTAACCCCCAATCTCCGGAGCCGGAAGGAAAAGTTCTGCACAAACTGTAGCCGTGATGTTTCTCGCCCTGATAGATTCTATATCATATTAAACATGAACTGGGAGACATTCGAGGCAGGTTATTTTATAAACTAGGAAAGAAATCTCTTGTGGAAAAGGTGATCATTACAAGACCATTTCCCAGTACAGGACATGTCCAATTTAAGACAAGGACAACTCACTAGAACCAGGTTGTGTCGCTCAGATCAGCTTTATAGAAGAAGAATTACTCAGCAGCATCTGAAATATTGACAGTTCTTCAACTAATAGGCCTTGGGGTAGGGGTGAAAGTGGGCCGGTACAACGTACCAGTAAAAAGTGGCTGCCGGTAGCGGCCCGTACACAGACGACGTTCAAGTGCTGCCACGGCAGCGCTTTAACATCATTGCCCCCCAACCCAGGCTGCCAAAGGGGGGCACAAAAGGGGCAGCTGCCCTGGGGCCAGCAATTTAAAATTTAAATCACCGACGGAGCCCCGGGCAGCACAGGCCAGGGAGCGCGGATGGGCTGGCTGGGGGAGGCTGACCCCCCAGCCCCGCCCCTTCTGCCCAAGGCCCCGCCCTTTCCAGGGGCCCAGAGTCAGGCCCCTGTACTGGTAAGGGCTTTATGTTACTTTCACCCCGGTCTTGGGGTTTCCTGTCTAGACCATGATTCTTAGTGGTAGAGGCAGAGCATAGGGCTTCCTGAGTAGGCCACGACCCTCTCTTGCAGTAGCAGGAGGTCCTGCTCACACCATGCCCATCAGTGCTATCAGCAGCAGGAGGGCTCCTTGGAAACAAGTGTACTTGATTCATGGGACACAGACAATTCAAGGAACAGGCACAAGGGAAGGGAATAGAACAGAATAATGACTGGCTGGCACCACACCTACCTCCTGCTCTTCCTCAAGAGAACTGTTACAAATACTTGGATTAAGGGAAACGTCTTTAACTCTTTACCTTTGCATTTTTTCTGATGCTGCCCTTTCTGTATGGAGAAAACTCCCTCAGAAAATCTGTGCAAGCAACACATGATCCTCCTTCGAATCCCTCCTTGAGACTCTGCTCTGTTGTGATTCCGGAAAAACACTTTACAGTGAGTGACTAACTTGGCAGATGAGGAGGTGTGGCTGTGCCTTTTCCCCATCCTTCCCTCTCCTTATTATTACTAAACTCCCTGCCCCAATCATGCCATTCCTCCTCACTCTGCCCTCCAACTATTTAAACAAACAGTAATGACAAAACAGGAAATTGCACCAAAGTAGTACAAGGGTCCTACTGTCAATCAAACATTAGTCCAGCCCCTTAACCCCTGCCCACCTGTCACCTAAAGTCCGGCCCATGGGGTATTACTTCCGGGGTCAAGCTGGACACATGAACAGAAGCCAGGTGTGTCATGTGACCCCTCTAAGAACTCCTCCCACTGCCCTCTACCAATCAGGATGGGTTTTGCCCTGGTAGGAATTCACCAAGAGGTGATTTGACCAATCGGGGGGAGTTCCAGGGAGGGTTGACCCATCCAGAAGTGGGTTGTGTGACCCCTTTAACAACTTCTCCCACCGCCCTCTACCAATCAGGATGGGTTTCAGCTGCTGGGAACCACCCTCGAGAGGATATTTGACCTATCGGGGCAGCTCTGGGGCAGGGTGACCCATCTGGAAGTGGTTTGTGTGACCCCTCTAAGAACTCCCCCCGCCACCCTCTACCAGTTGGGATGGGTTTTGTCAACAGAGGACTGCCCTGAGAACAGATTTGATCAAAATAGGGCAGGTTCTGGGGCAGAATGAACTGCCCAGAAGAGGGTCATGTGACCTCTCTAAGAACTCCTCCCACCACCCTCTGCCAATCAGAGTGCAGCACCACCACCCCATAAGTCCCAGCACTGGGCAGAAGAGGCCATCTCTTACTAAGAATGCGTGTTGTAGAAATCGTGGAAATGCTGAGAGGAAACATGGACTCCTTCACCACCCCCATGAAAACTTTGGACTTTGTTTTAGCACCGAGGGCCTTCGACCATCTGCAGAGAAAGTGCTACATCAGCGAGAATTCCGAGGAGAAGGAGGGAGCAGCGAAGGGGAGCCCTTTGACCCAGCTGTTGATGGATATGCCGGAACCTGACCCCGAAACCCAGCTGCTCATGAGACACCCCGATAAGTGTGCTGGCCTCTCATTGTCCACCCCCCTGGAGGAGGAAGGCAAACGCAGCTCGGGGGAGTCACCGGCGGACAAGGTGAACAGAAAAGATGTTGCTCAGG
Organism: Natator depressus; assembly: GCF_965152275.1. NCBI lineage: Eukaryota > Metazoa > Chordata > Testudines > Cheloniidae > Natator > Natator depressus. Next base: position 213,373,975 of record NC_134234.1, on the reverse strand, counting down.
TAAATGAACAATTTAGAAGGAACATTAGAGGATTTGTGTGTGTGGGGGCGTGTGTGTGTGTGTGTGTAATGGGGTTAGGAACTGGGGTTGTGTAAATCTAAAAACAAGCAGTGGGAACTTACACTTGTTTCTTTTCTGAAAATCTCTCAACAGCTAGAGGATGCCTTTCTCGAGTCCCTGGAGGCCCTGGACAGCGTTGCATCAAACAGCAAAGACGAACCGGGCCCACCTTGTTTTTGTTCAATACCGACACAAATTGTTGAAGAGGACTCCGAGGATGACAGCTATGAGGAGTTTAAGAGGAGGCTTGACATGGAACTAACTGAGCCAGTGCCACGTCGTGAGCGTAAAAAAGTCATACTTTTCTTGTACACATTGCAGTTTATGCTGTCCTTAATCACTGTCTTAGGGAAAGATTTTCGAAGATTGTGAGGGTTGTGTCATAGATGCACGAGGCCAGCGGCACCATAACTGTGTAGCCTGGACTTCAATGGATATAAACTGCAAGCTCCGGGGCTTGTGTGCTGAGCTGTGTTTGGAAAGCTTCTTAAACACTGTTATTGCCATAGGTGATGCTATGCAATGTCTGTGCTGAACTCAAGAATATTTAGTGCAAGGGGTGACCTTGATAAATGCTGTGCAATTCAGTGGAGACCCTGAAGTGTTTTAAAGAAAATGACCAAACTGGAAGATGCGTTATATATATCTATATAGCGTTATATTGATCATCTGGTCCACACAAAAAGTTACAGAACCCTGCTTAAGTAATCAAAAAGGATTCAGTTAGAGAATGGTGAGGGGACAAACATGCGATATAAAACTTGGTAGCTGTAAATAAAAAAAAAATCTATTGGAAAGGGCTTTGTGACTATCTGTGTTTCTGTTAGAAGGTCTCTGTGGCCCTTGAGTGAGCTAATAGTTTTAATGGAGCATCTTGGTTTGTTTTCAAGGAGCTGTATGTCTTTTAAATAACAAAAATAGTTTGTGAGAACCTAGCTCTTGTGTCTTTGTGTAAAAGAGACCCATTTACAGCAAAAAGCTGAAATGTACGTTGTAGAATCTTGTGAGGGGGAGACACCCTAAAAGTGTGTTTACTGTTGTTGGAGCAGCAGTGATCTGTATGCTCTGTATGGCTATGCTATGTATAACCTGTTTGCTCAAAAGGTCTGTTACATTCCCCTCCCCCACTTTGTCTCCTCTCCTTCTTCGAATACCTGTGAAGTGGCTTTCCCCCTCCCCGTCCCTCCTGGAATGCTTGTGGGATGAATGGGCTGCTGGAACAGCTGGAAGATCAGAAGAGCTCCCAGGTAGACAAGGTGTCTGGGACTCTAATTAGGCAGCGCTCACACACCCAATGCAGGGACACTGCATGGACACTGCCTGAGGTGGAGTGTGACCAACCAGACTTGGCCAAGTCACCTCTAGTCGCAGGCCATGAGGAGCAGGTCCTTCAAAGGGGAAGGGGCCATGTGCTCAGTAGTGCACTCACAAGCTTGTACCTCCCATGAAAGCCCTTCACCCAGACTGCCTAGCCAGTGGTTTCCTGCGTTGCATTCCATCGTGCCTCGGGAAGACTTACCTTCATCTCACCATCCATCGCTGCACTGTGGGACACTTACCTTGAAGGATCCAGACATCTCCAGTGCCGTGCCTGTCCTGTGAGCATGAGTATGCGGGTGTGAGTGTGACCCCCTCCCCCTTCTTTTGAGTTTAGCTATCAGAATAATAAACGTGCTGCTTTCTGCCAAACTCTGGTGGGTCATTAGTCCTCCCTAAGCTTACCAGCTGGCTCAATTTCGGGTAACATTTACAATTTAAAAAACCAGAGATGGTTCAGACATGTGTTTGGGTACAAGAGAGCTGACCCACCCTGTTGAACTGAATGGTTTTAACCACTCCACTGCTGAAGAGACAGGGTGACTGAGATTACCCACCCTTATTGCCATCAGAGTTAATCATATTAGTGATCAGTAATTAAATTTGATGGGTGTACACCCACAGTAAGGGAGGTAGGTGGGCGAGGATGGTGAGCTATGATTAATATGAAATGAAATAAAACCTCTGGAGTTTGCAGATGCTATTGGACAGTTTAAATATATCTCCAGGAGTTGGTTGAATGCTATTGGACAGTTTAAATATAACCCAGGAGTTAGTTGAACGCTATGGGTCACTCTTTCTAGCAACTCAAAGTCATTAAAATAATATAGTCACAAAAATAAACAAGGGTCTAACCCAAAACTGAAATGTTTCAAGGGTTCACAAACCTCCACCATCCTTTAGAACAAGCATTTGCGCTAAAGACAATCAAACATTTAAAAGCTCTGGGTATTTGTAGGGTGCTTACTATGGTTGTGGTACACCCATTTCATTTCAGAAACAACCTCCAAACTTTAAGCACAAAAGAAACATGTTTAAAAAACAAACAAACAAGCCCGAAGACATTCATTGATATCTGTAAGGGGCCCCACACTTGGGAATGGGGTACAGGAACATTAAGGATTGTTGTATATGGCGATTTACTGTTTTTTTCATTGAAACAGAAAAATGTATTTTAACTGAAAGAAAAAAAAATAGCCAAAAGCAGCCCAGTTGTGCAGACAACTTAATTCCCTCACCCCAGATCACAAAAGGGAATGTTAGGGACAGGGGGCCTAAAGTCCTTAAGTATCTATTAATTCAGAGTTGTGATCGAATCAACCTGCTAACTGCAGACTTTTGAAGTCTGTTTGAAACAAAGAGTTAGGATGGTATAAAAACCTCAGTTTTTTTGAGACTGTCCTCTTTCAACAGAAACTATCTTGAATTGCTGCTGGACTGCAAGAGGAGGTATGCTCCATGTTTTTTACTCTGAAAATATATATTATATGTAAGCAGGGTCAGAATGAGCTCTACCCTGACGTCTGGTGGTGAGCTGTGGAAAACGACTTCAGGAGCCGATCTCGTTTGCATGGGCACACCCACCCTGCCTAGCGTGATGGACTGCTTGCCCAAATGGTCACTTTGGCTGCTGTGGGATCCCCAATCTCTTTGTTATTGGGGCAGGAGTAATAGAGGGTTGTTATCCTGGTTATGTGAATCAAGAACAGTAGAACTCTACTTGGCATTTTATGATGGAGGGACTCACCCTCAAGTAAGCAGTACTCATTAGGCAAGGGACATGGGTTCTAAAACCCAGTGAATTCAGGCAGGCAGGCACCTTTTGAAGTCCTGAAATAGTCCTCTGACCCCTTTCTTCTCCTTCCACTGTGTAATAACAGAGCTAGTTTTAAAAAGAAAAGGAGTTCTTTTCTTTTTGGGGCTACAGACTAACATGGCTGCTACTCTGAGAGCTAATTTTGACTCCATTAGGAGTCTTGTTACATGTTGCAGAGCTGAAATCACTGATACCTAGGTCTAAGCTTTAGACCTACTTTGGGCTAGTGGTCCACCAGCACTGAGGTCCCCCTACTACCAGCTAAACTCACTAAGAGCTGAAGTTACTAGGAGCTGAGAGCTGTGTTAAGGGGGGGGACTGAAGACAAGTTGGAGAGTGGCTAGCAGCATGGCTAGCGGATAGCAGGGCGGCTGGTGGAGAGGCGTGGACATCAGGATGGCTGGCGGAGAGGCACACAGAGAAGAGTGGACAGCAGGATGGCTGGAGGAGAGGAGCGCAAAGCGGATAGCAGGGCAGCTGGCGGAGAGGAGTGGACAGCAGCAGAGAGGTGCAGCTGGTGGTGAAGACTGCAGCAGGACCCCATGGAGAGGTGTGGCACTCGGCCGTCAACCCGAGCAGTGGAGCATGTAAGATGCCCCCCATACCTCCCTCCACTTGCACCCAGGCTGGGAGGTAAACTCTGCAGATGAACTTCTGAACTCTGGAGGCTGCACTGACCAAGGACAGAAACTGTGGGTGGGATGACTTTTGGGTTGCTGGACTTAAGACCCTGAGGAGAAAAGGACACTGCCAAACGTACTTGGGGGTAGGTCTTTTGCTCATGGTTTGTGGTATGAATCCTGTTTGTGGTGTTTCCCCAACATAATGCCGCATTGTTTCCCTCCTTTATTAAAAGGTTTTTGCTACATTCAGACTCTGGGCTTGCGAGAGGGGAAGTATTGCCTCTGAGAGGTGCACCGGGTGGGTGGTATGTAATTGTCCCTGGGTGGGGGCTCGAGCCAGTTTTGCATCGTGTTATTGAAACAGAACCCCTAGATACTGAACCCGGCCCTTTTTGCTGCCAAATCTGATGGGCAGAAGGGTTACATATGTAATGTCACTCTTTGGCCATGCTGTCCTTACTAAATAATGGTACCTATCTTAATTGCAGTGTGATCTGTTGAGCATAGAACCAGTAACTTTAAGCTGCATTTCACCACCAGGCCAAGGTGGTAAAAGCCAAAAACCATTTTTTAACGAAAGTTGTGCTTAATACTGTTAAATTAAAAAACTTCAGGTATTACACAGATTGTATAGGGGGTTGATGCATTTCGGGAATGATACGAACTAAAATTTTTGCTTGTTCTTTAACCCAAAGGCCCAAACACACATGGGGGAAAACAGAACAACCATGTGGTAGCAACCCTTCATCCTGTGGTAGAAGGTAATTTTCTGCAATTGGCTTTTAAATGCATGTGGGTTTATTGAAAAGTATATTGTTGCAATCTGTTGGATTTAAACTGCTGGGGTTTTATGGCTGCAAGCTGATGGTACGGTGTGTTTCAAACTAACAAAGTGTTTTTCTGTGCAAAATGGTTTTTAAAAGTTGTTTTTTAAAAGCAGTTTGGTTTTTATTCTGCAAAAAAAATAAGATTTTTTTTAAATGGGGTTGTTTGTCTTCTTAAAAGAGTTGGCTTTAATTTTAAATTGTTAGTGATTCAGGGACCTAAGCTAGAGATAAGTGTGGGTGTTTAAAAAGGTATTTGGTTTGGTGTTTTAAACTGCTGGGGGTGTGTGTGTGTGTGTGTGTGTGTGTGTGTGTGTGTGTGTGTGTGTGTGTGTGTGAGAGAGTGAGAATTTGTGCAAAACTTCGGTGGTTTTTTTAAAAAAAATATATGGCTGCAAAGTATTAGTTTGAAACACACCAAACCAACAGGAGTTTCTGGAAAAAATGTGTTTTAAAATGGATTTTTAAAATTGGTTTTTTTAAGCAGTTTGTTTTTTATTCTGCAAAATGAGATGTGTTTTTAAAAATGTTTGTAGGTTCTTTTGGTTTTTTTTTTAAGTGGTAGAAATAAACTCAAAACCTGTGTTGTACAGCCAGAAATGGATTATTTTGTTTTAAAGCTATGACTTTAATAGAAAAACACCCTAATGAGTATTTTATTTTTTAAGTTTACAAGACAGTTTCATGTGTTTTATAATAATCATGTTGTCTGCTCCACAGTACGGTCAAAACATGAGAGATCCTTAGACCAGAGGGTAAACAAGCTCAAAAGAAAAAGGGAAGAGCCAGCTGAAAAGGAAAATTCACCAGCATCAGTGACTGATGGATGGATGAAGCCCGGTAAATATATTTTGCTTATTGGTTTGGTTGTTTATTTTAAGTAAATACATAGATCTGGGTGAGAAAGATGGTAAAGTTAAGTTTTGTAAAATGTTTTTTCCCCCTAATCAGGCATATGCAGCTCTCCTGACAATGCTGTAGTCAGAGCTAGAGGGACACCTCCAGCAGAACCAGGAATCTCCTTTGAGACCTTTACCAGTGCCAACACAAAACAGCACAAGAGTGCAGATGAAGCATCAGGGCAGTCCAAACCTCATATACGTCAAACCCAAGGACAAAACAAAAGACTTTGGTAAAAACCAACCACGCAAACACAACTCCAGTTCCTCAGTGGTCACCATCACACCAAGCCCTCAGAAAACTGTGAGCGAAAGTGCCCACATTCACAAACATGGAGCACACGCTCTAGGGGTTGTGAATAAAAAAACCAAGGACTGACAAACCATTCTCCCAACACCATAAGATCATCACAGCTCCCCCATTTTCTAGTATTTGGGAAAAGTCTGATGCTTCTTTCAGAAAACTGGTGGACGCTGTATCCTCGGGGGTTCTAAAAGAAGGGAGGGCTGGAAACTAAATCAAAAATCCAAAAGCTCTTGTGGGTGACTTTTTGAAAAATACTTCAATTTTTCCAAAGGGTGGCTCTGAGCAGGCCTGATTATTCGTGGAAAGGGGCTTGGGTAAAAGGGGCACTCTCAAGGGTACACATCAGCTTAGGTGTAAACAAAACGGGGGACAGCGCTTGGGGGCTAAACAGATGGCTGCCAAAACGTTCCAGGCGAGGGCCACTGTAAAAATTTTAAAAAAGGCTAAAGAGGTAATGAGGAAAAAAACAAAACGAAGAGATGCCCCCTACTGGAGGCTCTCAGACTGGCTTGTCTGGAAATGGGGAGGCGGAATCTGACCTGAGGGGTGGTGGTGACTCTCACACAGAGTCTGATTTAGAAAATTCCCCAGAAGGCTCTCTAGATGGGTCCCCGTCTCCTCCTGATGACCCTTATGGAGGCCCCTGGGAATCTGACTCTCAAATAGCATGTGATGTAGAAGATGCCATTGATGGTCCCATAGAGGAACCCGCAAGTAACCCTGAAAATGCAGGGGTGTATATGAAGAGTGAGACGTTGGCAACGTGAATGACCTAGATTTGGGAGGGGTCGGTGTATTGTGAAGAATTTTGTTGTGTCAATCCTGAGCGAATAAATTCTGCTCAGCAGGTTGTTGAAGCCATACACAGGGGGATACAGTTAGTTCTCGATGACGTTAATGGTAGGGTAGGCCCGGATGATTATGTTCAGTTATGTTTAGAGCCGTAATTTAACTAACCCTTTGTTTTCGGTCTGAACTAGGGATGAGCTGTCTGCTGAGGATTTCTTCAATCAGACCTCAAAGCTGCTACAGACAATAGAGAGTAGCATGTCGATGGGACGTTGCATCTTGTTGTGAAAGATGTAAAAACAGGGGTGTGGGCGGTCGTAGAGTTTTAAATTCTATCCTCAGTACTTAAATCGTCCATAAAAAGAGACAATGTTTAGTAGACCTGATTTACACCGGTACCAACCTGTGTTTTGTGGTTGGGCTCTTGGCCATCATGTCCGACCGTAAACCTACGGACGCGGAATTGTTAGCGGGGGCGAGAAAGTTGCATGAGAAACTGGGGCGGTCAGATCAAAAAAAGGTTCTGCTCAGTGACGTAGCAACATTTGAACAGCATTTAGGAGTCAACATACAAGTGGTGCTTTATGTGGCGAAAGGGGGATGGGGCTTTTTTCAACCGGGGGGCCCAGTGTATCCCAAGACTTTTTTGATCCTGTTGTACAATGAGCATTACTATGGGGTCCTGGATATGAAAAAGTTGTTGGTGCGAAAAATTGTGAGTTTTGCCACACGGTGTACAGTCACGACCACTCTTGCAGGTATCGTTGCCGCCTCTGCTTGAGCGTAACATGCTCGGACAGCGTGGGCGTGCAGCTGAGGTGTCCTAGCTGTCGACTGTATTGTCGGTCCAAGGAGTGTTCAGACAGACATCGACTGTGCATCGAAAAAACAAGCCGAATGCCTGTCTAAAACTGTGTGTGTGTTAAGGAAAAGTTAGCATATGTGACTCCATTTTGGTTTGGGGCCCACCATTGCCTAAAAGCAAACACATCATGCACCAGGAGGAGTGTTCCTTAGACACTGCATTCCTGTGAACCCCCCCACACCCAGCTTGTTTCCAGCCTGTCTCGACTCCTGGTTTCTGTTCTTTGTCTGTTCCTAACTCCCTGCCTCCTGGCCTTGATGTGAGCCTCCCATCCTGATAAGAAATGCTACTGGTGCATTGCTTTAGGACCATGTTGTGTACTTGAAGTAATGGTTTAGCACGGGGGATGCACTTAGCAGGGATAGGTGGTAGATAAGTGAAGGGTTTGTCTATTGGCTATGGTTTCTGATGCACGAGGGCAACGTGCTTTGCTAAAAGGTATATAATCTCTGTATAACCTGCATTCGGGGTCCCCTCCTGATTAGCAGGGGGGCACCATGCTCGAGCATAATAAACTTAGTATCTGTGGGAACTCTGCAGTTGTGGACTTTGTTCGTGTGCCTCAGCCTAGACTCGAACTGTGCGTGACCTGTCGGGTATAATTCGAAACATGTGATAAGTGTCAGTCTTACGTGGACAAGCGGCACAGGTGTAAAGGGAGGTGCTGTAAGGAGTGTCAGGGTTTGTTCACTGGTGATGTAGACAGACACCTGTGTTTTGTGGATCGCCTTAGAAAGCCCGAATCCTCAGAGAAGTATATTTTTTACGATTTTGAATGCATGCAGGAGACAGGGTTGCACGTGTCCAATTGCATTTTTGCTGTGTCCCTAAATCTGGAAAAATCCTGGGAATTTAAGGGCTGTGAGTGTCTTTCTATCTTTCTTAAGACCTTTATTGGCAAAGAGTTCCGGGACTACACGTTCCTAGCGCACAGTTCCAAAGGTTACAATGTGTACTTTGTTATTATTTACTGAAGGAAAAGATGTGCATAGAATCGATTACTCAGGGTAGTAAACTAATGTGTGTGGAAGTTAAGGCCCTGGGCATTGGTTTTATAGACTCTTTAAACTTCTTGTCCATGAAGCTTAGCAAGGTCTCGCATGCGAAGGGGCTTGAATGGTGCAAAGGGTATTTTCCACATTTTTTTAACCTTTTAGAAAATCAAAATTATGTGGCCTATGTCTGGTGTTGAGCACTATGGTGTAGAAAGCATGATGCCAAGAGAGAAAGCAGAGTTTCTCGACTGGTATCGGGACCACAGATATGAGGCGTTTGACTTGCAGAAAAAGCTTGCATATTACTGTGAGCAAGAGGTCAAAATTTTGAGATAGGCCTGTATCCTATGCAGAAAAGAGATTATGAAAATGACGGAGCTGGGCGATATAGTAGAGAGGCCCTAGTAAATTCACAGAGATAAAACTGTATAGATCCTTTCCCGTACATAATGCTGGCATCCGTCTGCATGGCTATGTACAGGTTTATGTTTTTGGAGCCTAACACGGTAGCTCTTCTCCCTCCAGACAAATACTACAGGCAGAAAAAGATATATTCGACCCCATCTATTCAGTGGCTGTTGTATACCTCTCACAAAGAAAATATACAGATACGGCATGCTTTACAGGGTGCGGAACTTTACAGGCAGGCCCCCTACTTTTTAGACGGTTACACCAACGTTGACGGGGTACACACGGCCTTTGAGTTTAACGGGTGTTTTTTCCACAGCTGTGTCACCTGTTATTGTGAAAAAGCACAGAACCCTATGATGGGGACAACTTTTGGGTTTCTTTACTACAAGACACAGCTCAAGACCGACTATCTGAAAAGACTTGGTTTTGTAGTGAGGACTCTCTGGGAGCACAAGTGAGAGGTGATGAAAGAAACAGACAGGGAGCTTGCAGGTCTTTAAACCGAGCCCAGTTGCCCCAGCCTCCCTTGCCTAGAGATGCTCTTTTTGTGGGGAGGACAAACACTATCCGCCTGTATTACAAACCTAACCCTGGGGAAGAAATCCACTATTATGATTTTACCAGCCTGTACCCTTTCGTAAACAAAACCAAAGAATACCCTATCGGACACCCCGATATAGTTTATGACAAATTTGGACCCCTTGCAAATTATTTTGGAATTGAAAAAGTTAAAGTGTATCCCCAGCAAGGCCTCTTTTTCCTATTGTTACCTGTCAGAGTGGGTGGCAAGCTTATGTTCCCGCTATGCCAAACCTGTGCGGAAACCGAGCAGCGGGAGACATGCACCCACACTGATGAGGAGAGGGCCATCCTGGGCACTTGGTGCATGGTGCAGTTGAACACGGCTGTAGTGAAGGGGTACGCGGTGCCTCAAATCTATGAAATCTAGCATTTTAATGAAAAATCTGACCAACTCTTTTCAGAGTACATAAAATTACACCTCCACCAGAAACAAGAGGCTTCAGATTATCCCATCTGGTGCACAGACGAAGAAAAACAAAATAAGTACGTTAATGATTTCTACGAGAAAGAAAGCGTGTGTTTACGCCAACACGAGATCAGGTTGAACCAGTGATGAGCTGCCAAAATCTTAACAACTGGTTCCCTCCTCACCCCACGAGGGGGTCGTTGCCGACACCCTCCCACCAGGACCCCTGCCCCATCCACCTCCCTCCCGTCCCCTGACTGCCCCCAGAACCGGGCAGGAGGGTCTCGTGGGCCACAGTAGTGGGTGCCCACCCCACCCCTAAGAGCCAGAGGGACCTGCCGGGGGGTGAGGTGGGGAGTTCCGGCGGTGCTCACCTGGGGCAGCTCCCAGGAAGCATCCGGCAGGTCCCTCTGGCTCCTAGGGGCGGGGGAGCTTAGCTGGGGTGGAGCAGGGGGAGTGGCCACTCCCCCCATTGATCACATCAAAAGTGGAGCCTTAGGCACCGAGTCCGTGGGTGCTCCGGGGCTGGAGCACCCACGGGGAAAATTTGGTGGGTGAGGAGTACCCACCGGCAGCTCCCCGCCCCGCGCCTGGCCCCAGCTCACCTCACCTGCACTCTGCCTCCGCCCCTAAACACACCGCCCCGCTCTGCTTCTCCGCGCCCCCCCACCGGCTTCCCGCGAATCAGCTGTTCGGCAGGAAGCCTGGGGGGGCAGATAAGCAGGTGGCGGCTTCCCGCTCAGGCCGAGGGTGGCGGAGGTGAGCTGGGGCAGGGAGCGGTTCCCCTGTGCGCACCTCCCCCGCCCGGGTTACCTGCTGCGGCACGGGTGGCCCTCCTCGCTCCTCCCCACCCCAGCTCCCCTCCGCCTCCCTCAGCCTGAGCAGGAAGCTGCCGCCTGCTTCTTAGCCCGCCCTGGCTTCCCGCGCAAACAGCTGATTCGCAGGAAGCCAGGAGGGGGCGTGGAGAAGCAGAGCGGGGCGGTGCATTCAGGGGAGGAGACGGAGGCGGAACGGAGGTGAGCTGGGGCTAGGGGTGGGGCAGGGAGCTGCCGGTGGGTGCTCTGCGCCCACCAAATTTTCCCCGTGGGTGCTCCAGCCCTGGAGCACCCATGGAGTTGGTGCCTAAAGCACCACTTTTGGCTGGTTAAATTTAGAAGCCCTTTTAGAACCAGTTGTCCCTCGTGGAACAACCAGTTCTAAAAGGGCTTTTAAATTTAACAACCGGTTCTAGCGAACCGGTGCGAACCGGCTCCAGCTCACCACTGGGTTGAACCCCAGTAAACACCAAATCGCTAAACTGTTTTTAAATTCTCTGTGAGGTAAATTCCGCCAAAGAACAAACCTACCCAATACCAGCATCATGAGAGACCCCTACTGGTTCTCCTACTGGTTTTTGAATGTTATCATTCCTGATATCAGATTTGTGTCCATCAGGAATTATAATGTTACCTACAGCCCCCAACTAAAACCTCTCCAGCACATCATCAAGGATCTACAACTTATCCTGAAGGACGATCCCTCATTCTCACAGACCTTGGGAGACAGGCCAGTCCTCACTTTCCAACCTGAAGCAAATACTCACCGGCAACTACACACCACACAAGGAAAACACCAACCCAGGAACCAAACCCTGCAACAAACCTCAGTACCAACTCTGTCCGCATACCTATTCCAGGGACACCATTATAGGACCTAACCACATCAGCCACACCATCAGGGGCTTGTTCACCTGCACATCTACCAATGTGATATATGCCATCATGTGCCAGCAATGCCCCTCTGCCATGTACATTGGCCAAACCGGACAGTCTCTATGCAAAACAATAAATGGACGCAAATCTGACATCAGCAATTATAACATTCAAAAACCAGTAGGAGAACACTTCAATCTCCCTGGTCACTCAATAACAGACCTAAAAGTGGCAATTCTTCAACAAAAAACCTTCAAAAACAGATTCCAATGTGAAACTGCAGAACTGGAATTAATTTGCAAACTGGACACCATCAAATTAGGCCTGAATAAAGACTGGGAGTGAATGGGTCATTACAAAACCTAATCCCCCAACTGTTACTCACACCTTCTTGTCAACTGTTTGAAATGGGCCACTCTCATTACCACAACAAAAGTGATTTTTCCTCTCTTGGTATCCTACTGTTAATTGAATTGTCTCATTAGACTGACCTCCCACTTGATATGGCAACTCCCATCTTTTCATGTGCTGTGCATTTATATCTGTTACTGTATTTTCCACTCCATGCATCTGATGAAGTGGGTTCTAGCCCACGAAAGCTTATGCCCAAATACATTTGTTTGTCTCTAAGGTGCCACAAGGACCCCTCGTTGGTTTTGCTGATACAGACTAACACGGCTACCACTCTGAAATCTGTAGGGTAAAAAGCTTATCTCTGTCTCCAACAGAAGTGGGTCCAATAAAAGATATTACCTCACCCACCTTGTCTCTCTAATATCCTGGGACTAACCCAGCTACAACAACACTGCATATAAGAGGATGACTCACTTTTTGGAACGTTTTCTAATATTCTGCCAGGACAGCATCTCTCAAAAATCGCTTGGTGCATCACAAGTTCCCGTATGTGTTTGTTCTCAGTGATATCTAGTACCCAGGGCAGTTTGTAGACAGCTTATTATTTCTGGAATAATTCTGAATTGGCCCAATCCTGAGTCCTTTATTCTGTTTCTACTCAGTCTGTACAAAGCAAACTCACATCAAAGTCACTGGCTGATTGCCTGAATAAGGAACCCTGGTTTGGCCCTATGTCCTTGCCCTGCACCTCTACCAGGGAAGATGGGGCTTAGCGACAGGAATGGACATAACTATACAGGACATGGAAAGACTCCTCCTCTCCAGCCTTCAGCTCGGGGATGGGGAACAACCCTCACTTTATTCCCACTGCAAATGTGCAGCTCCAGCTGAGATGCAGCAGCTGTTTTACAGAAAGGAGCACAGATGGGACGTCTGCTCTGATACCCCTTGCTTCGTGTGCAGCTCCGTCCTCCTGCTGAGGTTCAGAGGAGAGGGACGCCCTGCTGGGCACTTGCTGGGTGGGCAGCACCAGGCATTGAGCCGTTCTTATGACTAGAATAGGGGGGTTACATCTGCAAGAAACAATATATTTTAAGTCTCTAGAGATTCAAAGTCCTGGCAATGAAGCGCCTTTTTACTAAGTTCTTTTCTCCGATCTTTTTTATTTATTTTTAAAGACTAAAAAAGTGCATAAAACACCCTCTGTTTCTGCCCATCCCCCCATGTTAAGAGAATTTCAAGGTTTGTCATTGAAACACTCAAAATTCAAGAAAGGGCCAAGATTAAACACAACCCTTGGCTCCCATTGCAAACAGCAGCTGCAAAAACTTTTGGAACTATAGGAAAATATTCTCTCTTCCGTGTGCTATATTCAGAGGAAGATATTACTCCGACCAAATATTAAGAAGAGAAGAGTTTAAAATAACTCATAATGGGCCCGTAGTTGTAAGGTTAACAATTGAGTCACAACAAATGTCTCCATAATATGATATTCTCTAGGCTAGATCTACAGGGTATCAGAGATTTTGTAATTTTCTATTACTGGTTGGTCCAAAACATGAAAAGTAACAAAACAGCCTGGGGTCGGGGGGGTGCTTTGGGCTAACTCTAATTCCGGTCAAGCCAGGAGGATCCTCCCATTCTCTGGTCATGCTATGAGGGTGGGCCAGGGTTTATATAAATGCCCCACCCTCTGTGCACCTCCCCTCTCCCTCGGCTGGGTGCCTGGGTCTGGATTTGAGTCTAAGGGTAACATTTTCAAAAGTGCCTCAGTGACTTAGGAGTTTATGTACCATTTTCAAAAATGACTCGGGACCAGATTTCAAAGGGCATTCAGCTGCCTGGAAATGCACAAAGGTACCCAGGGGGATTTTCCAAAACTCCTGGGAGTTTGGCACCAGGCACATTTGAAAATCCCACTGGGCACCTATGTGCAGCTTTAGACACCTAAATATCTTTAAAAATTTGGCCCTAGGGCACTTATGATGAATTGTCTCATTGAAAGTCAATGCAAGTTGGGCACCAAACTCTTGTTGACTTCTTTGGAAATCCCAATGGAAAATCATATACAAATTTTAAATGCATGTTTATCTATAACCATTAACAGACACATTATTGGGAAACAGGCAAGTTTGCTAATTCAATGATTTTGTTTATTTTTTTCCCTGACAATGACAGTTTCCCAAATATTTCCCCCCAAAAATGGCAGCTGCCAACCGCAGCCACAAGGCCTTGTGGGCAGGCAGCCCCAGCACCACTAGTGCCCTAATGAACAACTGCATCATAAAGAAACCTTCAGCCCTGCAGAGCAAGAAAGATATGGCACTGGAACAACTGGAAATGACAGAATGAAAATGCTTCACAGTCACACAGGGGGATCCTCAGTGGCCGGTGACATGCTTTGGTTTTTGTTCATTTCTAATTCATGTCACAGGCACAGGATGCCTTCTGGGTTCAAGCCCTTTTGTCTCAGGGGATTTGCCTTTTAGGACTGAGCTGGCTGATTCTTACCTGAACAGGTCACTCCAGCATCCTCTCCATGCCCGCAGTCACTCTTACCCCATCCCTCGTTCCCACAGTGCCAGAGAGCAGACTCGGTACCATCACAGGCAACTTCATCCAGCCAAATTATTCCAGATCCTGGTCCAAATGGAGCCAAGCCAGGGGCACTGACAGCAGCTCCACATCTCAACAGCTTACAAACAACCCCAGCATCTGCCATGTCCCAGCCATCATCACACACCGTCCCCCACTGATCCTGGTGTTTAACCTCCACTCTCCCAGCAAGGGGCTGCCTCCATCTGCCAGCCTCAGCTCCTCAGCACCTTCAAAGAGAGACACAGAGCAGGGTCAGAGCAAGCAAGGAGCTCCCTCCCCAGCGTTATCACAGCAAAGTCTGCGCCTGGCAACGGGGGCTCCGCGCCCAGAGCCAGGAGAATGGGACACGCCCAGAGCTGCCTCATGGCGCCACCTTCTCACATCTCAGGGCCTCCCACTCGGGGCTGTCAGTGCGGCAGCTCTCACCATTTTATCCCCACTCTGGTGGTTTGGGGAGTTTTTACCTGTCTTGGGAGAACACGATGGAAGGCGCCAACTCATGGAGTTTCCCTTATTCCAAATGGTGCCATCTCCTGCCACTGTCACTGGGGCTGTGATAAATAAAGTGGGGGGATAGTTCCCTTTGATGGACACCCAGCCAGCCAGTTAGTTAGCTCTAAAATCCCTCTTGGGGGAAAGAAACTTTCCCTTTGTCCGTTGCTCTCCAGGAAAGATGGGAACAAAGGGCAGAGGGAATGCTGTGTAAAGCTTAAGCCAGGTATGATCATAAATCATCAGATCATACCTACAACTACTTATCTGAACTCCAAATGTGTAAGTAGATCAGAATGTTTAGCTAGATGTGATCAGGATTATTTTGGTTTATTTTTAAGGCTTGTGGATCTCCTCTGTGCTAACCCCTGATGCTTTTGTTTGCTTGTAACCTTTAAGCTGAACCTCCCGAAAAAGCTGTTTTCAGTGCTTAATTTTTGTAATTGTTTCTTTTAAGATCTAGCAAAAAGTCTGAGTTCCAGAAGTATTTTTCCCCTTTTTGTTCTTAATAAAATTTACCGTTTTTAAGAGCAGGATTGGATTTTTGGTGTCCTAAAAGGTTTGTGCATGTTGTTTGATTAGCTGATAGAAAATAAAGGAAATTAGCTGCGGCTTTCTCAGTTCTTCCCCGGAGTGGGGGGGGGGTGTAGAAGGGCTTGAGGGTACCCCACAGGGAGGAATTCCCAAATGTTCCTTCCTGGGTTCAAAGGGGATTTTTTGCATTTGGGTGGTGGCAGCATTGACCAAGCCAAGGTCAGAGAAAAGCTGTAACCTTGGGAGTGTAACACAAGCCTGGAGTGGCACATACTAATTTTTAGAATCCTTTCAGGCCCCCACCTTCTGCACTCAGAGTGACAGAGTAGGGATTCAGCCTTGACAGGGGCAGAAGCCAGTGAGATGCCACCATCTCCCTACAGTGTGTGGGCATGTGGGAGTGAGGCCGCCCTGAGTAAATCTGGCTGCCAACTCCCACTGCTTTCAGTGAGACAGAAACCCGCAGGGAACACAGCTGCCCCTGTGTGGCTCAGGGAGCTGGACAGGACCCACGGACTGTGATGGGCAGCAGAGACCCTGTGAAAGGACGATGGAGAGAGTGAGGGGAGCAGGGCACTGGGGAGGGCAGGAGGCAGAGTTAAGGTGTGCAGGGGAATGGGGTGCTGGTGGTGTGTGGGCAGGAAAGAGGAGTGGGGGGCAGGATCTGGGTGAGGAGAAGACATGGGGAAGGGAATGTCTGGAGCAGGGGGGCAGGAGGGAGGGATATAGAAGGGAGAGGGTCTGTAGTGGGGGACAGGAGGAAGAAAGGGGAGGAGGGTCTAGAAAGTGGGATTGGAGGGAGGCGAGTGGGGTCAGGGACAAGAGGGTGCAGTGGAGAGGGAGCAGGAGGGAAGAATGGTTTAGAGAAGAGGGTCAAGAAGGAGGAGTGGGGAGAGGAGGAGGTCTGGACTGGGTGGCAAGAGAGAGGAATGAGGAGGGGAGGGGAGAGGAGTTGGGGGCAGGAGGCTTGACTGGGGAGGGGAGAGAAAGCGGAGTGGGGGTTGGAGGGAGGGATGAGGAGAGAAGGGGATCAGAAAAAGGGGGAAGGAGGGAGATAGGGTTGGGGAAGGGAGATCTTGTACAGGGGGAAGGAGCAAGGGGAGGTTTGGAGACGGTGATTGTTAGGGGGCTTATTCCTTCACCCACTCAGTTCCCTGGTCCTTCTCGCATGAACAGAGAGCAACAATACCCGAAGTCCAAAGGTGCAAACAATTCGATGTTTATTGGGGTGAACTTCCAGCAAGCATGATTCCAGTTTCCGTCCTTAGTGTGCCTCTTCCCAGCTCTGACACCACAGAGCCTTACACCTGTGTCCCTGTTCCCATTCCTGCCCTTAGCCAAACATGATTCCAATTTCCTTACTCCCATTCCCTGTTCCCATTTCCCCCTTTAGCAAAACATGATTCCAATTTCCTTACCCCTATTCCCATCTCCCACCTCCACTCCCTTCCTGATTAACTGCAGACTATATAGTAAAACTTGAGTTCTGCTTAGCTATACCTTAACCAATCATTTCCCTGAAATTTAACTAACCAATCCTAACATATTGTAACACGATTATGTAACCAATTATATCCCACCACCTTAATTAGTTTACACCCAGCAAAATTAATTATACAGCAGACAGGAACAATCACAGAACCAGACAGAGATTATACAGACTAACAATAGCAAAGTGGGAACTATAATGACAAGACAATAGAGAAGTGAGGATTTCACATCCCAGCTATTGATAAGTGAGTTCTTGCCAGACAGGATGCTATCAAACTAAGTTTCCTTTTACATTTTCTAGGCACTTCCCTTTCTCTGGAGGTGATAGGCACTATCAGGACAGGACTGTATTCCTAACAGCCCAATAGCACCTTCTTTCAATGTGACTAGTTTGGAATGTGAGGAGGTGACCGGTCGCTTCCTAGCTTATGGCTGCCTCTGCTGCTTAGCCAAAGACCTCAGCCTAAGCACAGGGCCTCAGACTGTCACAGTAAGAGAAGGCCCTTACACTGGCACACAGTGATTTTGATTCTTTCTTTTATACCTCTATAACTAGCCAAGTGATAAGAATACACCTAAATTCTTAGAGTACAGGCCTTTACCGACAGGCCTGAATATCTATATCCTAACAGTGATCAGGAGGGTAGGAGGGATTGGAATGGGGCCAGGAAAGAGGAGATATGATGGGAGGTGGGGGTATGGAGCAGGGAGACAGGAAGGGGAGGAGGTGGGTCTGGAGTCAGGGGAAGGAGGGGAGGTAGAGTGGAGTGGGGGTGGGAAGGAGGGGATCTGGAAAAGGGGGAATGAAGAAGGAAGAGTGTGAAGGGGGAATCTTGTGCAGAGAGGGGAGGGGGGTCTGGAACAGGGTCAGGAGGGAGGGGTAGGGAAGGGAGGGGGTGTGGAGCAGGGGGTGGGAATGAGCAGAAGGGGCCTGGAGTAGGAGGGTAGAATGGAGGGAGGCATGGGGAGGGGAAGTGGGGATCTGTATCAGAAGGAAGGGGAGGGAAATGGGATCTGGAGTATGAGGGCAGGAGGGAGAGATAGTGAGGGAAGGGAGGTTTGGAGCAGGAGGCAAGAGGGAAGGAAGGGGAGGGGGCTCTAGAGTGGAGGGATGGAAGAGAAGTTGAGGCTCGGAAGAGGTCAGGGAAGTGTTGCTGTTTGCAAATGGCTAAACCAATCCTGGTAGTGTTTATGGTGACATTATAGTTGATGTCAATGGTTGATGTCAGTGTGAAGGTCTCCCGTATCTCTGTCTGTAACTCACCCCTCAACAATAACAAAAGTTCTGTGTGTGAGTGTGAACCATGCTTCCTTAATTAGCTCAGTGGGTCTCAAGCTCTTTCCCAGTCAGCCCTTCTTCTGTCAGAGGAACTGAACGAGGAGGGGATAGCGAAGGCAGTGCTGGACAATGGACGGCAGTTCCCGATCTCAGGGGTGAGGGGAGGGTAAGCACAGTCTCCAGCTGAGCAGCCAGGGAGAGTCGTGCAGTTTGGGTGCTGTCAAGGTTCTTTCCTCACTCTGAACTCCAGGGTACAGATGTTGGGACCTGCATGAAAACCTCCAAAGCTTACTTTTACCAGCTTAAGTTAAAACTTCCCCAAGGTACAAACTATTTTACCCTTTGCCCTTGGACTTCCACTGCCACCACCAAATGTCTAACCGGATTATTATTAGGAAAGAGTCCATTTGGAAATCTCTTCCCCCCCAAAAAATCCTCCCAAACATTACCCCCCCCTTTCTGGGGAAGGTTTGATAAAAATCCTCACCAATTTGCATAGGTGACCACAGACCCAAACCCTTGGATCTTAAGAACAATGAAAAAAGTAATCAGGTTCTTAAAAGAAGAATTTTAATAGAAGAAAAAGTAAAAAGAATCCCCTCTGTAAAATCAGGATGGTAAATACCTAACAGGGTAATTAGATTCAAAACATAGAGAATCCCTCTAGGCAAAACCTTAAGTTACAAAAGGACACAAAAACAGGAATCTACATCCCATTCAGCACAGCTTATTTTCTCAGCCATTTAAAGAAATCAGAATGTAACACATATCTAGCTAGATTACTTACTAAGTTCTAAGACTCCATTCCTGTTCTGTCCTAGGCAAAAGCATCACACAGACAGAGAAAGAGGCTTTGTTTCTCCCTCCCCCCCAGCTTTTGAAAGTATCTTGTCTCCTTATTGGTCATTTTGGTCAGGTGCCAGTGAGGTTATCCTAGCTTCTTAACCCTTTACAGGTGAGAGGATTTTTCCTCTGGTCAGGAGGGATTTTAAAGGTGTTTACCCTTCCCTTTATATTTATGACAGGTGCATTAAACGGTGACTTTTCAGCCTGCAATTCTCACTCCCACCCCGGCAGAGGAGTAGAGGGGGGTTCTAAAGTCCATAGACAGGCTGAATAACATGACTAGATGGTTTTTATAACCTCATCATATTTGTTCTGTGGCACTTGGCATTACAGCCTTGTGCTCCCCATCCCCAGGACAGGATGTGAAGACCCAGGACTGTCCTTGCTACTGGGAGCATGTACAGGTATCATTACAATGATCATGAGCTATGGCTACATGCAGAGTTCTTCTGTGACCCCTGGAACGGGCTGGTTGCAGCAGTGGATGGCTGAGCCAGGGACACCATGTTTCTGGAGCCTCCATGGAGCTCAGAGAACAGTGCAGTTCATGGCATAACACCAGTACATGTCCAGACCATCCTGTTCCTTTAATGCCAAGCAAATATAAATCATTCGCTTTGCTGCACTCCAAAGGGAAGGTTATTCAGGTGTGGTTCATTTCAATCCAGTCCCAAAGGAAACCCCTTGGGCCTGGTCTGCACTAGGAAAAAAGGAGCTTTCTATCCAAGACCCTGTGATGGCAGCCCTTTAGGGTGACCAGACAGCAAATGTGAAAAATCGGGACGGGGGTGGGGGATAATAGGAGCCTATATAAGAAAAAGGCCCCAAAATCGGGATTATCCCTATAAAATAGGGACATCTGGTCACCCTACAGCCATCAGCACCTTGCAGGATAACAATCACATTTACATACTGTACCTATCATATACTGGCTCCACTTCTCTGGCCCAACTTGGAATAATGACCCCACCCAGCACTCTGAACCTTGGGGAAGTTCAGATCTGGACCTGGGGGTGAAACCTGAGGCTTTGGTTCATCCCTGATATTTTCTCATTTGTTTGCCTGAACCCCACATCATTTTACAAATTTGCTCTCCTGTACTGTTTAAACAGGTCAAGAATTGTGAAACATGATCTTCTGGCAAAGATTGACCTGGCCTCTACTCAGGGCTCAAGGAGGAAGATTGGGGCATGGAGGGAAAAGTAGCTACATGGTGATATCCCCTGTCCTGTAAACTCCCCAGCATCAATGTGTCTGCATCATGTGAAGCAAACTCAAATTTCCCATAGAAAATTAAATATATCTAGGGGTCAATGCACAAAAATATATTCGAGATGAACATGTGCTTGGCATCACTACATGACACTATCTCACAAATAACTGTGCAGTAATTTATTGCCCATCTCCTGCAATGTCCGTCTGATCACCCAGGCCTCAACACAGAATTATCCGCTTTTCGGTCATGGGCTCTAACCCCAGGATATTATATCTGAACTTCTTGAAAATCTGAAATATAAACTCCAAGTCACCTGCGAGACAGTTTGGTTTGCTCAGGATTTTCTGGTTATCAGCCCCCTACTCACCACACAGTTACTGAGCTGTTTGTGAAATATACATTAAGGCAGGTTTTTCTCTCAGACAATAATTTAAACTGCTATTTTTGATGAGCAGTTTCAGTGTCAGTTTCTTCCATAGGTGCTGGAACTAAGGGTGCGGGGGGCGGGGGGAGGTGCGGCAGCACCCCCTATCCACGCTTGCCAAGTAGGCTTAAAACAAGCTGTCATAAATATAAAGGGAAGGGTAAACCCCTTTAAAATCCCTCCTGGCCAGAGGAAAAATCTTCTCACCTGTAAAGGGTTAAGAAGCTAAAGGTAACCTCGTTGGCACCTGACCAAAATGACCAATGAGGAGACAAGATACTTTCAAAAGCTGGGAGGAGGGAGAAAAGCAAAGGGTCTGGGGCTGTCTGTGTGATGCTTTTGCCGGAGACAGAATAGGAATGGAGTCTTAGAAGTTAGTAAGTAGTCTAGCTAGGTATGTGTTAGATTATGATTTCTTTAAATGGCTGAGAAAATAGCTGTGCTGAATAGAATGACTATTCCTGTCTGTGTGTCGTTTTTGTAACTTAAGGTTTTGCCTAGAGGGATTCTCTATGTTTTGAATCTAATTACCCTGTAAGGTATTTACCATCCTGATTTTACAGGGGTGATTCTTTTTTTCCCTTCTATTAAGAGTTTTCTTGTAAGGAAACTGAATGCTTTTTTATTGCCCTAAGATCCAAGGGTTTGGGTCTGTGGCCTCCTATGCAAATTGGTGAGGATTTTTACCAAACCTTCCCCAGGAAGTGGGGTGCAAGGGTTGGGAGGATTTTGGGGGGGAAAGACGTTTCCAAACAACGTTTTCTCAGGAACCCAGATAAAGTTTTGTGGTGGCAGTGGAAGTCCAAGGGCAAAGGGTAAAATAGTTTGTACCTTGGGGAAGTTTTAACGTAAGCTGGTAAAAGTAAGCTTTGGAGGTTTTCATTCAGGTCCCCACATCCGTACCCTAGAATTCAGAGTGCGGAAGGAACCTTGACACAAGCCAATTTCTGGACTTGGCTTGCAATATTTTTGAGTTGCTTGTTGTTTGCTTTTGGTCTTTTCTGGCTCTTTAAGTGGCTTGTTGCTTCTTGTACTGGGCTTCTTGCTTTAAGTGGCTTATTGAGTGTTGCTTGTTTGGGCCTTCCAAAGGATTGGCTGCTGCTTTTTTTTTTTTTTTTAATTTCGCACTGGAGAGCATGATTAGCTCCTGGTTGCACAATCCCTCTAACCGAAAAAAAGGATCTGGGAGAGACTGACAGTCCACAGGGCCAATGGGGAGAAGCCAACGCTCCAGGTCAGCTTGATTGACAGGGCACTACAGGCCAATAAAGAAAGGGATTCAGGGAACCAAGAGCCTGGAAGACACGGGATCCTTCTGCTGCAGCTCAAGGTTTGATTTCTGAACCATGGATCTTCTCTCTCTCTAGATCAGCTTGCTTTCTCTAACCTTGGTTGGTCTTGCAGCTAAACTGCCTCCTGCTCACACTAAAAGGCATGTCCATCTTTTCCCTTCTACTCTCCTTTTGTCTCTCCGTGACTTTTCTCCCCAGTGAGTCCTTTTTAAACCCTTGCTCTGTCACTTCTGTCTCTCTGTCCTGTTTGGGAATTTTCTACTTTCCAAATTCCAGCCCCTTGTTTAGGGTGTGGAGAAAACTGGTTCTCCTCACTTCAACCAACCGCCTTAGTGTATCTATTGTGTAATCGGAGTATGTTGTTAAGGTTAACCACTCTCCATTGTCCTTAGTCTAGTGGGTAAAGGCTACAGGCCCTGAAAGTCCATTGTAGATTCCACATTTACATAGAGGCATTCACATGATACAGTTGTTTTCATAGTGACAACTTCATAATATCATCAACCAGAATTCTTTAATTGTACAGAAAATTTCCCCAAATTGTCACACTAGGAAAATACATTTAGTTTTCAGATAGTGAATTCCTACTTCCAGGATGCATATCCCCTTCTCACCTTGGCCATCTGGAATCCCTGGGACTTCACTAAATCCAGGCCCCTCCTTGTAATCAAAATACATCTGAGGCTTATCAGAGGGAGCTACCCTTGTAACAGCAAACACCACACTCAGCCCATATCATCCTGTGCTTCTCTTCAACGAAGGTGGCCCTTATAATTAGAGCCGTTGCTCATGACCTTTTTTCAGGGAAAGTCAGAGTGACCATGGTGAGAAGGGCACTAGTTAGTGACATACAGTAAGACAGTAGTTGTGCCACCATTATTTCCACATAAATAAGTAGGGGTCAGTCCTGTCCCTGCAGAATCCAACAGCAGCTCTTTTATGTGTTTCAGTGGGAGTTTGAATTTTCCTGTTACACTGGGGAGGGGGAACCTCCCCTCTGCAGGAAGTAAAGCTCCTGCTGGGAGGTGACCGGCCTGATCCTTTGTGAGCTCCTGCTCTCCACTAGCCTCTCAGGCAGCCCAGGGATCAGCTTGGCAGTTGTGACGTTATTGTTTTGAACTGGGACCATATAGATCATTGTTGCAACCAAGGTCCTGTAGTGGCACCAAATCTTATATAAAGGGGGTCAAATGAGGTGTCTAAGACAAGGTTGTGGTTTGCTGGTTATGATTATGCTGTCTATATGTGTGTATCATTTTTGTAGTTGAAGTTATGAATATTGGCTCTATACTGTCTGTATTTCAAACTTGTGCTATACTTCTGGGTGACACCCCAGACAAGTTGGTGTCAGCTCTGCCTAGCCTGCTTGATGGCCCATTAAGGACCATCAGCCATACAACTGACCCATTGAGAGAAGGTAGACACGCCTTGCGACTCAGCAAGGTATGCAGGGACCTGCCTATGGACAGAACTCTGAGGTTTTTCCAGGCCATGTGATGGACAGCTTGTCTTTGGAACAAAGAAAGAAAGACCACATGGCAAGAGAATATAAAAAGCTGCAGCAGCTCCTCCATCTGGTCTTCAATCCTGCTTCATACCTCTGGAGGAACTTGGCTACACTGAAGCTTTGAACCAAGGACTGAATGACCCATCCCAACTGTGGATGTTCTCCAGAGACTTGATTTGAACCTGCAGTTTATTCCATCACTGCTGCAAGCCTGAACCAAGAACTTTGCCATTACTGTATGTAGTTGATCCCATTTAAGCAATTCTAACTCATCTATATTTCTTTCCTTTTATGAATAAACCTTTTGCTTTTAGATTCTAAAGGATTGGCAACAGCGTGATTTGTAGGTAAGATCTGATTTGTATATTGACCTGGGTCTGGGGCTTGGCCCTTTAGGATTGAGAGAACCTTTTTTCTTTTACTGGGGTATTGGTTTTCATAACCATTTATCCCCTTAACGAGTGGCACGGGTGGTGATACTGGGAAACTGGAGTGTCTAAGGGAATTGCTTGTGTGACTTGTGGTTAGCCAGTGGGGTAAAACCAAAGTCTTCTCTGTTTGGCTGTTTTGGTTTGCCTTGGTGTGCCTAGAAACCCCAGTCTTGGGCTGTAACTGCCCTGCTTTAAACAATTTGTCCTGAATTGGCACTCTCAGTTGGGTCCCGCCAGAAGCAGCCTTGTTACAGTGGCATAGTCATGCTAGGATCCACAGAACCAGGTCAATTAAGCTTTGGGTCAGAACCCCACGCTATCCAAACTTGAATTTTGGGATTGAGAGTTTGGTTGGTTAAAAAGCAGTTGCAATGGGTGAGCGAAGAGCCTATGAGGACCTTAGCAAAAAAGCCCTGGAAGGTTTGTGTTCAGAAAAGGGGACAAGCTTTAGAAAGAAAGCTACAAGTCAAGAACTGAGAAATCTGTTAGTGGCCAGTAATCAGGAGGCAGGAGCACAGCCCTTACCTGAGGCTACAGAAGCTGCAGAAAAAATTAGAGTGCAAAAGGCAACAAATAAACTGCAACTGGAGCATGAACAGAATCTAGCAGATCTTCAATTGCTGGAAAGGCAAAAATAGCTGAATTAGAAAAAGAAGCCAAAGAAAGGCAGGCTGAACTAGAAAGAGAAGCTGCAGAGAGAGAGAGAGAGAGAGAGAAGCTGATGAAAGGAAGAATAAAGCTCAACAGATGCACCAGGAGACGGCCAAACTTCAGCTCCGAGTATTAGAAGAGCAGAGAAAGTCGCCACCTCCTGGTGCTCCACTTCCCCACCACCACGAGAAAAACTGGGAAAGGATGTGTCCCATTTACAATGATACTGAGAATATAGAGGAGTTTTTTGTCTACCTTTGAACACCTCTGCAATCTGTACCAGATCCCCAATGATCAGCGAATGCCTGTCCTGCTGACCAGACTGACTGGGAAAGCCAGGGAAGTATTTAATGAACTGGGGGAACAAGAAGCCTTGGATTATGAGCGGTTTAAAGATTCTCTGTTGAGGAAGTTCAATGTTACTCCTGATTCTTACAGTTAGGTTTAGAAAGTTTAAAATGTCCAATGATTGTCCTTTTGTAGAATGCCCTGTGTGCTGGGACAAGGGAAATGAGATCCCAAGCTGTGTGACTGTGAAAGGAGAATGTGTCTCCAGCCCTTCTTTGTCTGTGGAGCAGACAGAAGGTGCCTTTCAGCCTGTGATGGTTGAGAGTAGTGCAGTTGTCTCAGAGTTGGTTCTGGATTCAGCTAAAGCCAAGGAAGGGAATGGTCCTAAGTTTGTGTTTGCTAGGAAGAATGGCACTGTAACTACGGTGCATCCAGTTAGGGTCCTAGCAAAATCCCAGAGACCAGACAATTCTGGTGCTTGGATTTTGCCTGTTGCTAATGTGTCACTGGGAAAGGGTGTATCAACTCTGTCTAATCAGGGTGATAGCCTAGCCAGGGCACAAAGAGAGCAGAAAGGTGATTTGATGGTGTGGAAACTTGTAGCAAGAAGGAAAAGATTCCTGAGCTTGTGTGTGGCAAAGGGAAGGAGAATGCTTCTATCTAGGAAGTCTAGAAGTTTGCCTGAAGGGGGATTGTGTAGAAATCCGCCTGATGGGCCAGAGGTGATTCTGGATGTAAGTGAGACCCAGAAAGAGTCTGTTGCTCAGGGAAATGTTCCTTTAGAGCAAGCCCTAGGTGAAGAGGGTAAAGGCAGAATTTCTGTGAGGGGTGAATTGCTGCTTAGACAAGCTCCTGGGGAAAGGAATCCTCATGGTAGTCTTTGCAAGCAGTTTATGGCAACTGAAGGTTGTGAAAGGGATTTAATCAAGCAAGTTTCAGTTTCTAACCGCCAGAAATTTTCTGTGGTGAATGGATCCACTGACTTTCCTTGTGAAAGATCCAGTGTGGATAGCTTTGAGAAGGTCTCGGAGTGAAAGCTGGTAAGAAAGTTGAACAGTCCTATAACCAAGTGGCTGTGTTTGGCCAGCTTGTCTGGGAGACAAGGTTGTTGAGAGAGGAATGTCTCCATGATGATTCTGTGAGTGAACAGTCTGTCTCAGGTTCAGAGGGAAGACTGGGTAGCTGAGTCTGCAGAGCAGAACAGCTGTGTAGTTAATCTCTCAAGAATGCAGGGGATGGCAGGTATACTCTCATCTCTAGACACTTTGGATATGACTTACATTCACTGAGAGAATACAACATCTGATTCCATGTGGAAGCAGAGGTTGGTAAGGGAAGGACAACAGAACTTTGAGTCTGGCTTGTTAGTGAAAATGGATGGTATCTCTTTAAGACCTGAGTCCAGCCTTGGAATTGGTAGCAGTTAAGGATCTGAAAACTGGTGAACTAGCTCCTGTCTGTGGTCATGCTAATTACTTGGCTGGCAGGGAAAAGAAGGACTTGCTAATAGCTGTTAGCAGAGAGAGCACACCCAATCAGCCAGTGAATTCTGTTAAGCAAGAGAAATCAGGGTTTGATCCTTCAGGACAAGGAGGAAAAAGAGACCTTAATTTTGCAAAGGGAAGCCACAGGCTAACCCTATAAGGCCCAAACCTCAATGGTATTGAGCCAAAGGGATGGCATGACAAAAATGATTGTAAATGGACACTTGCAATGAATTTGTTATTGCTAATGGTAATTCTTGTAACTAATGTGTTGCTATTACCAAGAACTGTAAAAATGTACAATGTGCCTAATCTTTTGGAAAATCCCTTGAATATGTTAAAAGTGATACATAAGAACATACTTTATGTTAAAAGGCCTTGTTATACTGATGTTTCACAGTTAGTGCCTGTAAACAGTCTTGGAACTTTTCACAGGGGAAAAGACATTCCAAACCTGATGTGCTGTATGAAAGGGGAAACTGAGGCACACTACCATATTGCTTTCACGGTTAAATGCCAAGATTTCTATACTATGGACAACATTAATATCTACATTGACTTGATGTTAATTGGGTTTCAAACATTTGCCAGAGCTTGTGTGGATAAAGTAGCTATGTTCTTTAGCTCTTGGCAAAATCACATAAGTCATACAGGAACCATGCTGCAAGAGCAGATCCAATCCTCTATTGTTCTAACCAAATTTTACCTTGTGTTTGTAAAGAGATTCATTCGTGTTATTGAACGTGACTTTGATAGATCATTTCTGTTACACACTGGTATGGCTTCTAACCCAATACCAGCTGCAGTAAGACAAAACCAAGGATGGGGAGCTCCTGGGATGCAGTCAGTGATGTTTGCGTCATCCCTTCCTGCATCAATTTTGCGTTGGGGCTGTGACGTTATTGACTTGAACTGGGACCATATAGATCATTGTTGCAACCGAGGTCCTGTAGTGGCACCAAATCTTATATAAAGGGGGTCAAATGAGGTGTCTCAGACAAGGTTGTGGTTTGCTGGTTATGATTATGCTATCTGTATATGTGTATCATTTTTATAGTTGAAGTTATGAATATTGGCTCTATACTGTCTGTATTTCAAACATATGCTATGCTTCTGGGTGACACCCCAGAGAAGTTGGTGGCAGCTCTGCCTTAGCCTGCTCAATGGCCCATTAAGGACCATCAGCCACACAACTGATCCATTGAGAGAAGGCAGACACGCCTTGCGACTCAGCAAGACATGCAGGGACGTGCCTGTGGACAGAACTCTGAGGTTTTTCCAGGCCATGTGATGGACAGCTTGTCTTTGGAACAAAGAAAGACAGACCACGTGGCAAGAGAATATAAAAAGCTGCTGCAGCTCCTCCATGTGGTCTTCAATCCTGCTTCATACCTCTGGAGGAACTGAAGCTTTGAACCAAGGACTGAATGACCCATCCCAACTGTGGATGTTCTCCAGAGACTTGATTTGAACCTGCAGGTAATTCTATCACTGCTACAAGCCTGAACCAAGAACTATGCCATTACCGTAAGTAAGTGATTCCATTTAACTAATTCTAACTCATCTATATTTCTTTCCTTTTATGAATAAACCTTTAGCTTTTAGATTCTAAAGGATTGGCAACAGCGTGATTTGTAGGTAAGATCTGATTTGTATATTGACCTGGGTCTGGGGCTTGGTCCTTTGGGATTGAGAGAACCTTTTTTCTTTTACTGGGGTATTGCTTTTCATAACCATCTGTCCCCATAACAAGTGGCACTGGTGGTGATACTGGGAAACTGGAGTGTCTAAGGGAATTGCTTGTGTGACTTATGGTTAGCCAGTGGGGTAAAACCAATGTAACCCTTCTGCCCGTCAGAGTTGGCAGCAACAAGGGCCGGGTTCAATATCTAGGGGATTCATTCCAATAAGACAATGCAAACCAGCTCAAGCCCCCACCCAGTGACCTGGGACAAATATATACCACCCCCACTGGGCGCCTCCAAGAGGCAATACTTCCCCTCTCGCAAGCACATAGTCTGAGTGTAGCAAAAGCCTTTTAATAACAGAGAGAAACAATGTGGCATTATGTTGGGGAAACACCACCAACAGGATTCGTAACACAACCCGTGAGCAAAACCCCACCTCAAGCAAATTGGGGCATGCTCTTTCCCTTTGGTTCTGAGTCCAGCAACCCCAAATCACCCAAAGTCCTAAAAGTCCAATGACCCAAAAGTCTCTTTCCCTGGTCAGGGCAGCCCCAGAGTTTGAACGTTTATCTGCAGAGCTTTACCTCCCAACCTGGGTGGAGATGGGGTGGCGGGGGAAGAGAGGTAAGGGGCACCTTACGTGATCTGAAGCTGACCACCCCACAGCTCCATAGGCCTTCGCTCCGCTCCGCCAGCCGCCCCACGAACTGCTTCGCTCGGCTCTGCTCCGCTCCGCTGCCCACAAGCATCTCCCGCCGTCCCACAAACTGCTCCACCAGCCGGTCCACGAACTGCTCCGCTCCGCTGCCCTCAAGCAGCTCCCGCCGTCCCACAAACTGCTCCACCAGCCGGTCCACAAGGCACTCCAGCCATCCCGCAAACCGCTCCACAATATATCTTCAGGCTCCCCCACTAAACACAACGCTCAGTGATTTCAGCTCTTAGTCAGTTCAGCTCTTTGGTGAATTCAGCTTGTAGTAGGGGAGCCTCAGTGCTGGTGCACCATTAGCCCAAAGTGAGCTCAGCAGCCTGTAACTAGACTCCTAATGGAATCAAAATTAGCTCTGATATTCCACAGTGGAGAGAGAAGAAAGTGCAATTAGCAAGTAAGGCCCTCACCCAGGGGCCCATGCCACCAAGTATTAATACTTGTCCCCAGCCTCTCTCAATTCAGAGTTTTGGAACCCATGACCCTTGCCTAGCGAGTGCTAATTCGTTGATGGTGAATCCCTCCATCATAACAAAAGGCCAAGTACAGTTCCAAGCACAGTTCCCATAATCAGGGTAATAGCAAGTTATTCTTCCTGCCCCAATAACAGAGAGACTGGGGATCCCACAGCAGCCAAAGTGACCATTTGGGCAGCTATGGCCTCATTCTAGGCGGAGTGGGTGTGCCTATGCAAATGAGATCAGCCCCTGAAGTTCTTTTCCACAACTTGCCACACCTCACCACCAGATATCAGGGTGGAGCTCATCCTGACACTGCTTACACCAAAATCTTCTTTGTCTGGCTGGTTTGGTTTGCCTTGGTGTGCACAGAAACCCCAGCCTTGGGCTGTAACTGCCCTGCTTTAAGCAATTTGTCCTGAATTGGCACTCTCAGTTGGGTCCCGCCAGAACCAGCCTCATTACAGCAGTGCTTCAGCTTCTCAGCAGAACTGGCTCATCTGTTCAGTGTGTCCTCCCCCCAGCCACAGGCTAAACTCCCAGTGGGCCAAAATTCATGGACTCCCTTGAGAGCAGCTGAGGTAGAAATCCTACCCCGTTCTCAATTAGAGATGAGCCCAGGCCAGGAAGTTCAGATCCAGAGTTCTTGTTGAGCTTGTTATAGTGACAGGTGCCAGCTGCATAACTGAGATCCAGAATCTGTGACTCCTTCCTTCCCCAGAGATCTGGTGGGTTTGGATCAGTGAGTTGGGCTGAGCCCATCTGTAATTAAAACAGACAATCTTCCTCTTTCTCAGGGGTGTAAGATGAGCCCTGCTGGGCACTGATGCTTCCACTGAAAGAGACTGACCCATCTCCTCCTGCTGCTCACCTGGGGAGGTCACTGGGAGGCATTCCCAGGGATCTGTGCTTGTGAGATGGTCACATGTTCCCATCCTGAGATTCTGACAGAAATCCTGTTCAATGGGATTAGACCTGACTGTGTAAAATGGGAATTGTGTGAGGGAAAATGGCTGTGATTGCAGAAAGTGTGATAGAAATTCTGTTCTCCAGATTTGGGTCTTTTGGCCTGAGTCTGCCCCTCCCCTTTTACCTTGTTCTGATCCAGGATCGTTTTCCCCCTCACTGTCCCCCGTGCAATACTGCAGCTTTGTCATTGAATCATCTGAGTAGGAGACTGGAGAAATGAGAACCAGAAATTCATCACAGTGAGAACAGTTGAACTCTGGGACTGGCAAAAACATTTGGGTCCTGGAACAGGATTTCTAGTCTTGGTCTATTCCTTCTTCTACAGGAGATGGTGACTCACCCTGACTCTGAGCAGTGAGAGGGGACACAAACTTTCCAAGAAAAATCTCCATGTTATTGTGGTAAATGTGGCTGCTACAGTCTGACCTGAAAGATGCTGGGAATTCCCATATCCTGTGGGATGATAAGTCTCTGGCTGCTGCTCCAGGGAAGTTCCACAATGGTCCTGGCCTTCTCAACCACAGAGGGGGACTCCGCCGCCTCCTCCTCCTTAAGGGTAAATACCCGCCTCCCCCATGAATTAGTTGATCAGCTCTCTGTGGTGTTTCCAGATTAGGTCAAGACTGTGGTATTGGGTACTGTATCTTTTTGTTGTCACTGTCCCAGATAGCTGGGGGGAGGGGCACTCCAGAAGCCCATAATCTCTAGCAGAGACGGTTTGAATTGGTGACTTAATACTGAGGATCTTTTTACAGGGGCTCAAAGTGGCTGCTGAACACTACATCTGCCATGGAGCAAGGAACCTAAAATCCCTGAGAAGCCCAACTTGAGCCAGGGCACCCAGAGCTCCCAGGGATTCCAAGCCCAATGGATCCTCAGCAGGGATCCTGAAAGGCCTGAGATCGGGAACCCCAGACAGTCAACTGACGGAAAGCTACAGATCCTAGAAGCCTGGGCTCCCGAGGAGCCCACCAGATGAGCTGGCAAGAAACCAGAAAGGTTTGCGATGGATTCCAGCCTGGGGGGGCGGTTCCTTCAGAACCAGCCTGTATTTCAGTCACAGATTGTCAGAACCAAGGAAGTTTCCATAAGACATTTTGGTTTCATCAAATTGGTATCTTCCAGTGAAAACCATCTAATTGAAAAATTCCCAGTGAGCTCTAGTGCTGTTAACTGCAGCCAAACAAGTTCTGACCATGTATTATTTAAATCATATCTGGGTCCCACATTAGATTTTAACCTGATTTTCAATATGTTTGGGAGACTTGGGGCCAGATTCACTCCCTGAGTTGCACCAGCACTTGCAACCTATGGTCTCCCTCCACCCCCCAACTGGTGTTAAATCTGCTTGGAGCTGGGACACAACGTGGCAAAGAGCCTGTAACCCCTCCATACTGGAAGAATCAGAGCAGCCTGAAACTGGGCAGGGGCAGCCTTGAGGGAATGAAACCAATGTGGCCATGAGAGGCCCTGCTACAGCACCTCTGCCATGCAGCTTGTGCTGGTCAGTCTTCTCTAGACTCCAGCTAGGATTCAAAGCTTCTCTGCTCCAGCAGAAACCCTGGGGGAGGGAGGCAGATCTCCTGCAGGATAAATCTTCCTGCTGGAAGAGCTTCCAATACCCTCGTGGGTAAAGGCCTTGCACGTTGCACCCCAACACATGCACACACACATCCCACCCTCTGTGGGAGGAAGCAGCTCAGGCCTTATTTGGGTCAAACCTTGCTCACCTCACACTTGCAAAACTTCTACGGGCTTCAGCGAGTTAATGGGGGAGTGACAAGTCAGGATTTGGTCCTTGGAGCTGTTGGATTTGGACCAAACAAACATTTCTGTTGGAGCCCAAATTATTGACGTATTTATTTGGATTTAGAATACTAAAGTGATACCTAGCGAAGGCTCTAGGCTCCTGGATGGCATTGATAACACATTCAAATCCCAGCAGCATTAAGTGACCATTTCAACAGGAACCCAGCCAGCCAGACACCTACAGAAACTCCTTCCACCCCTTTCTTGCTTTGTGAAGAGGATCCTGGGTCATCCCTAACTGCCCCATCACACAGGGCATGGGGGCGGGGACTTACACCTATTAGCAAAGGATATAAAGAGTCGAGGTGATCTCCTAAACTGCTTAGTCCTACCCAAGAAAAGGCTAAAGCCCTGTAATGATGCTGGTTTTGGTGGTACCCAACTGAGAGTGCCAATTCAGGACAAATTGCTTAAAGCAGGGCAGTTACAGCCCAAGGCTGGGGTTTCTATGCACACCAAGGCAAACCAAACCAGCCAGACAGAGAAGAATTTGGTTTTACCCCACTGGCTAACCACAAGTCACACAAGCAATTCCCTTAGACACTCCAGTTTCCCAGTATCACCACCAGTGCCACTTGTTATGGGGATAAATGGTTATGAAAACCAATACCCCAGTAAAAGAAAAAAGATTTTCTCTATCCCAAAGGACCAAGCCCCAGACCCAGGTCAATATACAAATCAGATCTTACCCACAAATCACGCTGTTGCTAATCCTTTAGAATCTAAAATATAAAGGTTTATTCATAAAAGGAAAAAGATATAGATGAGAGCTAGAATTGGTTAAATGGAATCAATTACATGCAGTAATGGCAAAGTTCTTGGTTCAGGCTTGCAGCAGTGATAAAATAAACTGCAGGTTCAAATCAAGTCTCTGGAGTACATCCACAACTGGGATGGGTCTTTCAGTCCTTGGTTCAAAGCTTCAGTGTAGTCAAGTCCCTCCAGAGGTATGAAGCAGGATTGAAGACAAGATGGAGGAGCTGCTGCAGCTTTTTATATTCTCTTGCCATGTCGTCTTTCTTTCTTTGTTTCAAAGACAAGCTGTCCATCACATGGCATGGAGAAACCTCAGAGTTCTGTCCATAGGCACGTCCCTGCATGTCTTGCTGAGTCACAAGGTGTGTCTGCCTTCTCTCAATGGGTCAATTGTATATCTAATGGTCCTTAACGGGCCATCCAGCAGGCTAGGCAGAGCTGACACCAACTTGTCTGGGGTGTCACCCAGAAGCATAGCATAAATTTGAAATACAGACAGTATAGAGCCAATATTCATAACTTTAACTACAAAAATTATACACACACATATAGACAGCATAATCATAACCAGCAAACCATAACATTGTCTGAGACACCTCATTTGACCCACTTTATATAAGATTTGGTGCCACTACAGAACCTTGGTTGCAAGCATGTTCTATTACGTCCCAGTTCAAGTCAATAACGTGACAGGCCCCTCTAACATCCAGGGTATGGAAGCAGGATTCCTGCTGAGAACTGAGAGATTTTGGAATAAATACTGGTAGATGGATCAATTCGCTAAGATGGAAGGTCCAAAGCAACCTTGGGCAGCAACCTGGGATGTGGGACATAAATAGACCTTATCACAAAAAAAATGTGGTACAGCGTGGATCCACCATCAAAGACCCCCCTACTCTATGGGCTGATGTGTTGATAACTACAGAGGCCGCCTTCACAGACAAATGAGGAAGGGATCAGGTAGCCATTGGTTCACATGGGGGCCTCATGAGGTGGTTGAGAACTTGATTGAGGTCCAAGAAGGAATGGGGTGTTTAATGTGGGGAAAGAGATTAGTCAGACCCCTTAATAAATCTGGACCATACCAGGTGAGCAAAAATTGAAACATCTCTTGACTGGGGGATGAAAGGCTGATGCGGCCAGGTGTACCTCGGTGGAATTGATGGATAACCCAGATGTGTTCAGATCCAGCAAGTAAATCAGGATGAGGGAAAGGGGAACCAACTCAGGCTGAAGATAACAGTGACCGAACCAGTGGGTGAAACTCTTCCACTTCTGCAGGTAAGTCGTGTGGGTTGATGTTTTTCTGCTGAGCAATAACACCTGCTCTATACCAATGGAGCAGGAGTGTACTCCCGAGAATCATCCAGGAGCCAGCCTCTGAGATGTTGAACTGCCAGGTTTGGGTGAAGTGCATGACTGGCATCCTGAGACAGGAGATAGGGAATGGCTGGGAGCTTGATCTGCTGTTGGACACAGCTGAAGCAGGTAAGGGTACTGTGACGGATTGCCCCCCTCCCCATACACTGCGAGGTGCCACCTCATGTATTGGAGTCCCACTGAGCCTGCCCGTTCCAGCAGCCTGGGCTCCCTCACCCTGTCCCGCTGTGTCAGGCCCTCAAGCCTCCTCTAGCACACACACAGCTAGGGACACACCCAGCTGCAGAAAGACACAGACACTGAAATCAGCTCTGCATGGGAAGACTCAGCTAGGGGATTGCCCGGTACTCAAGTGCGTATCCCCCCCGCCCCCAGGGTGCAAACCTAAAATTACACTGTCTTGCGCTGCACAGAAAACTGTAGTGCATAAGCTCTTCACTCCCTCCCTCAATGTGGAGGAACATATGCACAGATTTTGCCCCCCAAAACAAAACAAGTTTATTAATTACAAAAGGTAAATTTTAAGCGATTATAAGGGTTAGCAAACAGAGCAAAGCAGATTACTGACGAAATAAAACAAACGCGAACTAAGCTCAATACACTAAAGAAACTGGTTACAAGTCATAATTTCTCACCTTAAATGTTGTTTTAGGCATTTCTTTCACAAGCGAGACACCTTTTCCAGCCCGGGCTCAGCTCTTTCCCCCCCCCGAGTCCTTTTTTCTTAGATGTTGTCAGCAATCATCCTGGGCAGGGATGAACCAAGATTAACTCACTTACCTCCCTTAAATAGGATTTACATATGGTGGGAATCTTTTGTTTCCCAGTTTGGTCCCTACCCCCTATTAATGGAAAAATACTAGTAGGCCAAAATGGGGCCCAGTACCAAGTGACACAATCACATGACCCTGCAGTGACAAAGCAGCATCCCAGGAAACTTGTCAGGAAGGTGGGAGATTAGCATCTTCTGTGTTTCTATTGTTTTCCCTAATGGCCTATTGATTAACCAGACAGCCTGATTGCATTTTGTCTGGTGAGTGTTCCTCAGGTGCAAACATTTTTGTAATGATACATAGTCCATATTCCTAGCTTCAGATACAGAAAAGATAAATGCATACAAATAGGATAATCATATTCAGTAAATCATAACCTTTCCAATGATATCTTACATGACCCATCTTGCATAGAACACATCTTAGTTATGCCATATTCATATCATAACAATATCTCTATGAATAATATACGGCGTAGGGTCACAGGTACCAAGCTTGTCTTGGCCAGGTAGGTACCATGAGAATAACTCTGGCCTTGTCCTGCCTGATCCTGTTCATCACCCTTAGAATTAATGACATTGAGGGAAAGGCATAGAACAGATTCCTCTTCCACAGTAGCAGGAAAGCAATCCCCAAGCAGCAGTGCCCCCCATGCCCTCTTGAACAGAAGAGTGGACACTTCCTATTCTCGGAGGTGGAGAAAAGATCAGTCTCTGGCCATCCCCATCTCTGGAATAGGTCCTGGAGGATCTGAGTATCCAGCTCCCATTTGTAGTCATGGGAGAAGTGTCTGCTGAGGGCACAAGCAGTGGTATTCCAGATGCCTGGAAGGTAGGCTGCTGAAAGCTGGATGTGGTTGACTATGCATCAGTTTCAGAGCTTTATAGCTTCGGAGCACAAGGAGGGGGATCTTGCGCCTCCCTTCTTGTACCTCATTATCCTGATCACTCTGCCCTGATCAAGGGCAGGAAATGGAGACAAATGTTTTTGACCACCTTGAGCTCCAACAGGTTGATGTGGAGACTGGACTCATAAGCTGTCTATCCACCCTGAACTGTGAGGGTGCCAAGCTAGGCTCCCGACCCTGACAGGGATACAGCAGCTGTTATAGTCACTAATGGGTTGGGGTGGCAGAAAGGGATGCCTACACAAGTGGAGTCACTCCTTCTACCAATTCAGGGAGTTCTTTATATGGAAGTGGATGGCCGCTTGCCTTCCCAGGGCATTTTTGGTCAGAGAGTTCTCAACCAACCTTGGAAATAGCAGATGTGTAACCTTCCATGATTGGTCACAAAGGCGCACTCTGCCATGTGGCCTAGGAGTTGAAGACAGTTCCTAATTGACGTCCAAGGGCTTCCCTGAGTTGTTCTTACCAGACCTGACAGAATCACAAATCTGTCTAAAGAAGGGAGGTATGCTCGGCTGTCACTAAGTCCAAGCATGCCCCTATGAACTGAATTCTGTGTACTGGTACTAACATGGATTTCTTTATGTTTAGCTATAGGCCCAACTCTTGGAATACTGCAAGGGCATTCTGAGTGGATGACAACACTGCCTCAAAAGAGTAGCCTTTGAGAAGCCAGTCATTAATGTATGGGAAGATGAGAATCGCTTCCTGTCCAGGGTAAGACACCACTACCACTAGAACCTTCAAGAACACCCTTGGAGCCTTGAAGACCAAAGGGAAGCATTCTGTACTGGAAATTATATTGGCCCTCAGTGAATCACGTATTTCCTGTGTGTGATGGGTGAATGGCTATATGGAAGTAGACATCTTGTAGATCGAGGGATGAAAACCAATCCCCTTCTTCTAGAGCAGGAATTATAGTTGTGAAAATCACCATCCTGAACTTCTGGGGCTTCACAGACTTGTTCAGCTGTCTTAGATCTAAGATCGACCTCCAACCTCTATCCTTTTTCGGTACTAGGAAGTATAATACCTTGCCCCTGTAAGGGAAAGGAACCATCTATATCGCTCCTAGCCAGAGGAGAGAGACCACTTGCCTTAGTAGAAGCTTGTGAGAGAGGGACGGGGAAGAGGGATGGGGAAGTGTGGTGGAAGGGAGGGAGTATGTCAAAAACTAAACAATGTAGCCCAAAGTTATGACCTCCAAGACCCATTGGTCCATGGTAATCTGCTCACAATCCTGATGGAAATGGACAAGGTGATCCCCAAAGTAAGGGAGATGGGCTAAAGGGTTCAACTGTAAAATCAGAGGAGCAGGAGGACTCGAACCCTTGACCAATCATCAAAACTGTTATTTAGATTATGTCTGGATGTTCCAGAGGGAAGATGGGCGGCCCTCCTCCTCTGAAACCTGTCTCTCTTTCTGGAGGGTTCTGCAGGTCTCTGGTACTCCGAGAACTGAGCAGGGCTTGATCTCTGAGCAGTCTGTGACCTCCTGAAATGCTTCTTACTTATAGATGTATACATGCCCAAGGAACATAAGATGGCCCTGGAGTCCTTAAGCATGAGCAGGGAGTCATTCGGGGTCTCCAAGAAAAGCTTGTGACAATCAAAGGGGAGGTCCTCTCCTGTATTTTGGACCTTTCTCAGAAACCTTGAAAGCTGGAGCCAGGATGCCCTGTGCATAACTACTGTTGTGGAGATGGACCTGGCAGCAGTATCTGTAGCATGTAAGGATGCCTGAAGAGCCATTCTGGCCCACAGCTGACCCTCAGCAACAATTGATTGGAATTGTTCCCTGCTGTGGCAGGTGTTTGCTAAAGGCCAGGAGTTTGCTATAATTAGTAAAGTTATATTTAGCCATGATCACCTGATAGTTTACGATCAGAACTGCAAGCTTGTGGATGAGTAAGACTTTCGTCCAAGGAGGTCCAATCATTTTGGTCCTTGTCATACCGTGTAGCCCTGAAACAGTGATATCTACCCTGCTCATTCACAGCATCCATCATGAGGGAGTGGGGTGGGGGATGGGAAAACAAAAGGTCACAGTCCTTAGCAGGCTCATACTACTACTTGTCTGCCCATTTACAGTTGGTGGAATAGTGTCTGCCATACCATCTTAGGTGGATCCAGGAGGGAGCTGAAGAGTGTCCGCTACCCTTCTAATGAGGTTCTGGAACTGTCTGAAGTCGTCGGCGATGGAAGGAGGGGCAGGCATAAGCACCTTATCTGGCAATTACTATGAAATAGGAGTTTCAGGGGCAACTTCCTCATCTTCCCCAGCTTCCAACTCCTCAAATGTCTTTGCCTGTCTTGAAAGGGTGAAGGGAGGATGTGGACCTCCAGTCTCCCTCCAGGATGGTACCAGTTGTTTATTGTTACCTATAGGCAACCCAGTGGTTCCAAGATTGCCATTGTGGGGGGTCCATAAGGGAGAGGGAGATGGCATATAGGGCTGGTTCCACCATGCTTGATGCACTGCAACATCCTCCCCGAGAGAAGGCAGATTTCTGGAGGGGTTGTAGGAGAACCCCTAACAGAAACCGAGGAGACAAACTGGGAGTCTTCTTCCTCCACATCCTCCCATGGGGGAGCAGTCAATGGAAGAAACAGAAAGAAACAACATTTGTAGCCTGGGGAATTAGGCATACCCTACCAGAAGAAGACAAATCTCACAGGAGTAAAGAGAGGGGGGAAAAAGCAATCCTCTTACGTTAACTATACTAATGCTAACAACAATGCTAAACTAAACTAACTTTACAAGAAGTGAAGAGAGAGGCTGAGTATGCTCAAGGTAGACACACTAGTGCGCTGCCTTGGGCCAAGGTGGTAGAGAAGGAACTCCGGGTGGTTCACCCCACGCACTCCTATATAGCCTCGGTGTCTGCCAGGAGGAAGCAAAGGGCGCATGTGTGGGTTGAACAGGCGCTGCTTGCTAGAAATCTCTGATCAAGGCCTCGAGAGGTATATGTGCACCTGTAGTGGAGCACCTCTATGGACATTACTTGAAGAGCTATCAGGTAGCTTCCAGTGCATAGAGGGCAAGTGGGAAGTGAGTAGGGCGATATGCCAGGAGATACAGAAGCAGGACATTGTGGGAATGGCACTGGAGGACTATCTAAACATGAGGCCAGGTGCCTGTACTTTTGCTGTCTCCACACTGCAAAGTGGGCAGGTAAGGAAGTAAGTCAATTATTAACATATGCTTGGCCCTATGCTACCAGCCAAACACGCCAGCATGGATTCAGGGCCCTTGTAGCAAGGGGGCATGGCCTCCCTCTGAGACTGATGGGGAGGAACAACTGTCCACCCCCTGGAAGCAGAGGGGCAGGACAGAAACTATAAAAGGTGGGCCCAGCATCTCAGTTGGGCTGGAGCTGCTGAGGGAGACATATGCCTCCCACCCGCTGCTAGAGCGGGAGCCTGAAGAGGACCTCTAGAGTGCTAAGGACTCGCCAGGATCACCAGAACTGCCAGCTGACCTGGACACTGAGGAGCTACTGGGAATGCCGCTGGTGGTGTACCCTGGGGAGATGGAGAAAAACGCCAACATACAGGTACCCAGCGAGGGGAGTGTAGGAAGTAGCCCAGGAACACTGGATTATAGTCTGGTTGTGTTGTTGCCTGAATCCAAGTCAGCGTGTTTTGGCTGGAACCCTGGTGATCCAGTGGCAGAATACTCCACCACTATTAGGGCCCTGGGCTGGGACCCAGTGGAATAGGATGGGCCGAGTCCCCCCTACCCTCTGCTGCCAACACCACCTCTGGGGTGGCAGCCTCCACTCACGTTTGGTCAGGAGGCCTGTGTTTGTCTGCTGTATGCCAGACCTAGGACGTTAGATTGTTTGTTGCTCCGCCCTGCCTGTGGGCCTGAGCCCCTAAACTGTTTAGTGCTCCACCCTGGCTGAGGGCCTGAGCCTCTAGATTTGCTGCTTTGCCCTGCCTGAGGCAGAGCGCTGGATTACTTGCCTCTTGGCCCTGCCTAGAAGGCCAGGGCCTTAGAGACCGCTAATCGTCCAATAATCCTTGCCTTCCTAGGGATCCGAGAGTGATGGGGCATGGCCTCCTTCC
Source organism: Natator depressus (assembly GCF_965152275.1). Classification (NCBI taxonomy): domain Eukaryota; kingdom Metazoa; phylum Chordata; order Testudines; family Cheloniidae; genus Natator; species Natator depressus. Next base: position 213,333,983 of record NC_134234.1, on the reverse strand, counting down.
GTGGCTGATGTGGAGGGACAACCACACACTCCTACACATGGTGCAGAATGCGGGCAGCGCTCGCCCCTTGAGACAGAGGGGGACTGCACTTGTTCATAACCCGCCACCAGGCCGAGTGTTACCCCTGGAACTGGATCAGCTGATGAAATGGTGAACTGAGAGCCAGCAGCAGCAATAGGCCACCCAGCTCTAACAACAACAGCAGCTGCTCCAGGAACTTGGGGGCCTAGCAGCAGCAGCTGATCTGGAGTACCAGCAGCTGTGTTTCCAGCAACTGTCTGCCCTTCTGCCTAGCCCCTCCAGCCCAGCTCCCAGAGGAGCGACTACTTCTGTACCCCCGTGTTGTCAGTACAGCTCACAAAAATGGGACCAGAAGATGACCCAGAGACCTTTCTAATCGTCTTTGAGTGGGTCATCTCAGCTGACAGGTGGGCCCCAAACCAATGGGCCACACTCTTGGCCCCCTACCTAATGGGGGAAGCCCAGGCCATATATCGTAACCTCCCCAATGATGAGACCCACGACAACAGGGCGGTAAGGATGGCTATCCTGGACAACCTAGACATCACCCACAAAACCTTTTGGTGCCAGTTTTGGGGAAAGACCTATCCACTCTTAGGAACTTAAGGACACCCGTTGGTGGTAGCGCCAACCCAAGTGGCACTCCACCACCAAAGTAGCCGAGCAGGTGGTTGTTGAATAGTTTGTGCATATCCTCTCGCCCCGAGGGAGTGCCTGCGTCCTGCGACATCCACCCACCGCCCTAAAGGTGGCAATTGACCTCATGGAGGACTTTCTGGCCACAGAGGCTCCTGTGATGCCTGTGTAACGCCTTTGAGGTTTAGAGAGCGTGGCCCCTTTAAATCTTTTTCCTGGGGGGGGGGGGAGCAGTGAGAGAAAGATGGAAAACTTGGGGGTGTGGCTCTGGAGCTCTGGGGAGAGAGGGGCTGCAGGCCCTAGACAAAAGGAAAGCAGCAGAGAACCTGCCTGAAGCCTGAGAGGGACAGGGCGCTTGATCGGGGACACCCCAGGACAGGAGCCAGGAGGAGCACTGTGCCAGGGAGGAATTGCCCGAGAAGGACAGGCCGGAGCTGGATCCAGTATCACTGCTGCCCAGAGCTGCATGGGGCCCTGAGTACTGGGGCTTGTGACTCTGCACGAGGAATAAGGAGGGAGGCCGCTAGCTAGTTAAGTGGGGAGGTGGTCGCTCTGTGGCTTTGCAAAGAGCGGCAGAAGAGGGCACCGGAGGGGTTTGCTGGGGAAAGTTCACTGGTGGTGAAGACGACCAGGAGCACCCAAGGCTCAGCACTGGACTGGAACTTTGCTCAGGACTTCCAAACTGTGTGCAGACACATTGCTCAGTGTCTGCCCTTTCAGACTGTGCTACCACTGGGCCTGAGGGGCCTTGGTTTGAATGCAACCCTGTTCTACTGCTCCCCCTATACTTCCCCTTGTTGTTTTTCTCCCCTTATGCCTCTGTACATAAATATCTCCCGTTGTTATATCCACTGTACTTTTCTGGTGGGTGTGTGTGTTCACTCTGGCGGGTTTGGAACTGGTGCCCCTGGGGTGGAAGGGATTTTTCCTTCTGCATTCCTGCGCACACCGTCTCTTGGCCAGAGTTGCCTACAGCGCAGACTCCATCTTGGTCACAAGGGTGCTAAAGTTACACCTGGAACTGCAGTGACGGCTCAAAGCCCCCCAACCCCAGCCTCAGAAAGACCCTCCAGTCCTAAGATAGCAGCCCGCTGGGACTCGAACCATGACAAGGGCCATCACAATGGTCCCCTGCCACAACCCATCCCAAAGGCCCATGGGATGCTTGCAAGCCACAGCGGAGGGGGGAAGCCAAGGCCCAGACTGTCCCTGCCAAGATTGGGCCCTGTTTCACTTGCGGCAGCCCAACCATGGACTGCTCCTTTGTGCAAGTTTACACAGAGGAGGCCCATGCCTGCTGGTGCCCGACTGCCAAGGTGATGATTCCCATGGACTCTGGCTGTGGGCAGACTTTAGTGTGTCAGGGGCTTGCCCTGGCAAGTGACCTGGCCAGATTTGGCTCCTCTGTATCCATGGGAATGTGAAAGTGTATCCGAGTACTCGAGTGCCATTAACTGTGGATGGAGTGACCTGGGTAATAATAGTAGGGGTCGCCCTGAAGCTGCCTTACCCCATCATCCTTGGACTTGACTGGACAGAGTTCACCAGGATTCTGCACACCACAAGCCTTTGGGACCTGCCAGAGCAGATGGCTCTTGAGGGAGACCCCCTTGAGGGCAGGCTGAGGTATGCAGGGAGGCTCACCCAGGCAACCCACCAGCCCCACGTGGGGGTCTCAGCACTCCAACCCAGTCAGACGACCGGGAAGCCCCCTTGAACATGGGGGTTGACTTCAGCCGGAACCAAAGGGAGGACTCCACCCTCAGCTGGGCTTATAAGCAGCTGGCCTACATTGCCAGGGCGGCAATGAACCTATAGCGCACAGCCCAGTGGCCACGATTTGAGCTGACAGGGAAGCACCTACAAGGGTTTCCCAGGATCCTCAGACCTGCAAGCCCTGGTCCCAGCTAGTCATGCCACCAGTGTCGCTGTCAGACTGTACATAGGATGGCTTATGATGTCCCCACAGCCAGCCATTTGGGTCAGGTGAAGACCCTGGCTTGGGTCTTGGCCTGGTTCTTATAGCTGGGCGTACACCGAGATGTCAAAGATTACTGCGCTTCCTACCTGGAGTGCCAACTGCCACTACCTCCGGGGGTACCGAAAGCTCCCCTGGTCTCATTTCCGGTGGTGGGAACACCCTTTGAAAGGGTCGTGATGGACCTGGTGGGGCCTCTCGCTAAAAGCAGTGCTGGCTACCACTACATCCTGGTAGTGATGGATTAGGCCACCCACTTTCCCGAGGCAGTCCCCCTATGGAACACCACCACATGCAGCATCGTGGCAGAACTCCTGAAGATCATTGCTTAGGTGGGCTTGCCCTGGGAGATTGTGACACACCAGGGGACAAACTTCACCTCCTGGCTGCTCCGTGAAGTTTACGGCCTCCTAGGGATCAAGAAGCTGCGGACATCAGTCTGTCACCCCCAGATGGACAGACTGGTCGAGCGCTTCAATTGGATCCTCAAGGAGATGCTCTGAAAGTTCCACCTCGCACTCTTGGGACTAACTGATCCTCCCCCTCTACTGCTTGCCATGAGAGAGGCACCGCAAGCCTCCACCTAGTTCTCGCTATCTGACCTACTGTATGGGCGTCAACTGCAGGGTTTGCTCGACCTAATATGGGAGACCTGGGAACAGGCACCGACCCAGACCCAGGGGCTCCTACAGCATGTCATGCAACTGCAACAACACCTAACCTGGGCCGGGGACCTAATGAGGAAGAATTTGCAGGCCATCCAGGGGGCCTGGGCCAGGATTTACAATTGGGAAGCGCACTCGGACCTTTGAACCAGGGTATCAGGGCCACGTACTGATCCCCTCCGAGGAGGCCAAGCTTCTAGCCCAGTCGAAGGGCTCATATGAGGTAATGCGCCAGGCAGGCCCCGTTATCTATGAGGTCCATCAGCTGGATCAGCGAAAAGAGTGCCAAATCTATCACGTGACCCTCCTGAAATCATGGCGCAAGCGAGAGGGGCTGCTGATCACCCTGTAATGCCTCCCCCACACTGAACAGGAGTTGGGATCCCTGGTCCCTGCAGCTGCCGAGCCCGAAGTGCCCCTGTTTGGGGACACCCTCACCAAGGAACAAATCCGGGCCTAAAAGCCACTCATTCTCCACTAATGGTTTTTCAGCTATTCATGTGCTGTTCTGAACTAGCTTAATCTAACAATTTATAAAACTTAAGTTCCTTCATGGAGCTGGGTATGAGCTGGGTAGAGCAGTTTGAGATTATTTTTTACATCTTTTTTATTATTCAACCAATTCTACTATGAAGCCTGCACTCTGGAGAAATTAAGGTCACATGAGGTCACCAGTTTTATTGAATCAGGTTTATGCAAGAGAATTGCCAAAACCGAGTGAATTCATAACAAGAGCTGACCACTGAGAGCCACATCCAGCTGTGTGGGGGATGGTCGTCTTCTTGTGTGTATTGCAGGTGGAGTGCAGAGCAACACCTGTGCTCCAGACTACAGTTAAGTTGCCTGGGCATTTCCATTTTAAAGGGATCCTTTCCACCTCCTTATAACTTTTTATCTTTAAGGCGGAAATTTTCTAACCTAGACTCTCCTTAAGGTGATTAAAGAACAAAATCAGCCAAAACAGGCCAGACATTTGAAGAAAAAGAAAAAAATACAATTTTACCATTGTTTAGGAAAAAAAACACCACCACCTTCAATTGAACAGCAATAGCATCTCTGGGGTTTGGTGTAGAAACTAGAAATTTCTCAGAATGGTTGCAGATACGCTTTTAGCACAGAAAATCTTTTAGAGAATTGGTCTAGTGCTAAGAATTTAAAAAATAGACTTTGCTAATGACCTATTAATACAGTAATACAAATAATTACAGATAATTTTAGTGTTCAGACGCCCCCATCAGGATTAGGGTCCCACTGTACATTGAGGACTATACAGACATATATGTTAAAAGATATCCCCTGCCCTGCAAACTCTTACAGTCTAAAAATATATATGAGAGAGAGAGAGAGAGAGAGCACACACTCCCCAAGAGCCAAATTACCGGGGTTTCATAGTTCTATTTACAACTGTATGTTTTTATGAGTGCAGGTTTGATTTTCAGCAGCTGTTATCTCTTATAAGGATGTTTATGTAAGAGATGGAACTAATAGCAGGGAGGAAGGAGCAACATTGCTTGAGGGGAAATGAGTGGTGGGAAAGAAACCACTTTCTTCCTCACTCAGGCCTTGAGGGAGTTTGAGACTTATATAGAGGAGGTACTGTGGTTTCTGCAGTTCAGTCTGAGTTTATAAGGATTAATCTCTGTATCTCAAATGAGAGAATGTTGGGACCCTTTTTTAAACACACACCTGAGACAAATCTCTCTGGATCAGGGTGTGTGTGCATGCTTTCCTGTATGCACCAGTCTGCTTCAAAAGCTTCCTCTGCTAGTCAGAAATGTACTAACTCCTGCAAGAGCCAAACATGTCAGGGGAGAGCTGATGAAATATTTTTTCTAATGAAAAATTATTCATCACAATTGCTGTTTTGAAGACTACAGATGCCAAAGAAATTTCCTTTTTGTGAAAAAAAAATCAATTAGAATTTTTGTTTAATTATTTTCAAATTCACACTTTCTAATTTTTTTTTTTTGTCTCCTTGTTCCTTCTGTTTGGTGACTGATCTTTGTCCCATGCTGCCCGCTGGTGTTCCTTGAGCGGTGAGTGTGCCCCCACATACTGGGAGAGTGTGGGATCAGCTCAGCTGACCTGCAGGTCACAGAGGGTGAACTGCTGCTGCTCTGGCTGTGATGAGCACTGGGGCTCGGCCAACACACAGTAAATGACTGACCATCTGCTTGTGGGGTTCCCTATAGGGCAGCTGAGTCACACTCCCTCCAATCTTTGGAGCAAAGGAAAAGTTTGGGGGCTGGTGATTGCCTCACTCTTTGCAGCTGCTTGGCCCAGGGTTTTCATTACACAGGCCTGGATTCTAGACAGGCCTTAAACGTTGCGGAGCTGGGCATCTGCTGGCAGGGTTCTCTGCTGGGCTGCTGAGCCGTGCCCTTTCCCCATCCTTTCACATCAGCCTCCCCCTCCTCTTCCTTCTCTCCCACCCTCGTGCCCTCTTTCCACCCTTTCACACTCCATAGGGGTTATAGCTGTGACATTTTCAGTATTGCCAACCCAGAAGTTCAAAAATCATGAGTCAGGGCCCAATCATTGGCCCAAAACCAAGTTTTTTTAAAAAAGATTGTATTGCATTTTTGCCTAACTTTTGATTGTTGAACGACCCTGCTTATACCCAGTGGGTCTGTCTGTCCATCTGTGTGTTTGTGTGTGTCATGTGACAATTTAGTGTAGCACCCTCACCTGAATTTATTAAGGTGATTTTTGGCCCCTGCTACATGGACTCACCCCCACATCAGCCTGTCCCCTGCCCAGCAATTCATTCTGCTTTTCAACCCTGCTCCCACGTCAGTTCTGCCCTCCCACCTCACCTTTGCTCCCCCTTCAGCTCCAGTATGATGTTGTCCCACTGGAACAATCCCAGGCTTAAGAACAGTCTGATATTGCACCCAATCCTATCTTCCAGGAATAATGAAGAACTTGGGAAACACATGAGCATGCCATGAAAGTAGCTGTTCTAATCCTGTCCTTTCACTGCCTTCTACGGCTGCTTTATTCTGAGCTACCACAGGGTATCACCCTGTAGGCACGGTAGAGGCATCTCGAAGGTTCAAGAGTTGCCCCCCAGCATCCACCCCAGGATTTTGTAATTCCCTAGATGAAATCTACTCCCAGTACATCATCACTGGAAATGTTGGTCACCAGAAGAAGAGCCCATTTAGTAGGGTGGCCTTACTGTAGCAGCAACTTTTAGTTTCCCTAGGTATGGCTTCCCCCTGTTTGGGCAATTTAATCTCCCAAAAAGAAAAGGAGTACTTGTGGCACCTTAGAGACTAACCAATTTATTTGAGCATGAGCTTTCGTGAGCTACAGCTCACTTCATCGGATGCATATTGTGGAAACTGCAGAAGACATTATATACACAGAGACCATGAAACAATACCTCCTCCCACCCCACTCTCCTGCTGGTGGGAGGAGGTATTGTTTCATGGTCTCTGTGTATATAATGTCTTCTGCAGTTTCCACAATATGCATCGGATGAAGTGAGCTGTAGCTCACGAAAGCTCATGCTCAAATAAATTGGTTAGTCTCTAAGGTGCCACAAATACTCCTTTTCTTTTTGCGAATACAGACTAACACGGCTGTTACTCTGAAACCTGTCATTAATCTCCCAAGGCCTTTGCCTCTATATCACCCACAAATGTCATCTGGCCTGGGACCCACTCGAGAAATAGTCTCTCTCTGACCCACCAGATGTCCGTGCACAGCTTGCACCTGGGCCTCCACTTTTTTAGCCATTTCCCTTGCAACTTTTTCCAGAGTTGCTGCACAGGAGTCACACCGGGGCTGGGAATTAACAGCTGATACCTTTAAGGAAACATCACTTTCTGCTTCCACATTTGCAACTCTGTGTATAATCTGGCCCTTAGGTTTGTCCAGTATGTGATCTTTCTTCACCATCAGCTTATGAAGATCCTCTGTTGAACAGTTTATAAACTACTTTTCACATGGGATTCTCTCACAGCTCGCCACTAGGCATAGGCCCCCTCTCTGCATTGCCAGTTCCAGATTCAGTGCAACAGATTCTGCTTCATTTGAGCCATCTCCCAGGCAGGGTGGTGCAGGGAAAGTCCTTTCGAACAGTGTCTGCAATGCACTCAAATACCTACACAGATGTTTCCCTCCCTGCCACTTCCTGGCTTACCATTCCTTCCAGTATTTCAAAATGATGAATCTCTCCCCCCCCACCATGGTGGTCATACAAATGTTCCTGTTACTGTCTATAAAAACCATGATCCACACTGGGAAGGTGCTGGTAAAATTAGTTGGAGTCACCATCCAAACACACTGCTAGGTACGTGCTGCTTTTTCACCAGACCACTCATTAACAGAGAGCAACAGCTGAAAGTCTGCCAACTATTCACAGACTCCAGTCTCATCTGCACGATCAGCACATTTCTTCTCAGGCAAAACTGATTTTGCCATCTTGAAGCTGGTGCCACCAGTTGTAATACTTGCTTGTAGAACCCAAAGTATTTATTGGGACACGGCAAGTAATAACTCCAGCACCACAGGCAGGACTGAATTCCCAGCTAAATTCCCCACATCGGATACAACAACATAACAACACACAAGACAACAACTTAACACTAAGATAAAGATACAGCACCATCTATTGGTGGAAATACTGTCTACACTAATCATTACTGTATTTTCATTATTTTTTCTCTAAGGACTTGTCTACATGGCCCTGCAATTTGAACTGGAGGGTTGCAAACTGCACTGTGCACTAGTATTCTTTCCTGTAACTGCCCCATATAAACCCTACAGGTGCAAATAAAAGGTACATAATTTACACTGCCATACTCCTGAAACAGGACTACATTAATGTAAACTATGTAACTTTTAGTTTGCGCTCACAGGGTCTACACAGGGCAGTTATAGTGTAGCACATTAGTATGCACTGTTACACCCCTGTACTTCCAACTGCAGGGCCATGTAGGCATGCCCACAGCATTTAACCCTAGAGTCAGCCTTGCTAGCTTGTTACTATTATGACAAAGTCAGGCTGGGGTCCTGTTGGGTTCTGGGAAGTGGGCGGGTATATTAGCCCCAGAACGAGAAAGGCGAGAAGCTGAAAAGGGGTTACTTCAGGTCAACTAGGGACACCTGAGTCCAATTAAGGACTACCTGAGACTTTTAAAAACACCTCCTCAGGTGAGAGACAAGCTGCTGCAGGGCTAGTGGCAGCAGGGAGAAAGGCTTTGCCAGGTTGTATGGTTGCTCTTCTCTTTACAGTGGAAGCTACCTGCCTGCCTGTTTAGGGGAAGAACTGGTACTCCAGGGCCAATAAGAGGCAACACGCCTCCAGAGAAGGATAGGAAAAGGTATTCCCTTTTGCTTTGTGTTATGAACATATTTCTTTTTGTTTGGTGGAGGGGCACTCCTTGGGCCTGCTCTGAGACCTACTTGGAAAATATTGAGAAATAAATCGCAAGCAGGAGAATAAACACCATCTGGAGCAGGGCTGACTTACTCCAGGCCCCCACTGCCAGAGGGGGAAGCAGTGAGCCTGCTGGCGTGAAGGAGATGCCTTGCCACACTATCTAGTGGTCAGTCAGGACCTCCCTCCTTGTTTTAATGCTCTGATGTGAAGGGGTACTGGGAACAAACTAGACGGTACGTGTTGGTCCCAGAAATATGATGTGGGTCAGACTGACAAGGGGACAGTCACATGACAGGGGCCCCATAATCGTTGGCTCTAGCTGTATCATAGACACAAGCAACACACTGATTGTGTGGGTCCTATCCTGCATTAGGGTAATTGTGGTATTCTCTGAACTGAGTACTGACCTAAAGCTGGTACATCCTAGGGACAAGGATCAAGGGAAGGGGGGTGGGGGGGAGGAGTGACTGATTCAGCACGGAATGAGGCCAAATGGAATGGTGCCAACTTTCCCTTTTGTTTTTCCTGTAATGGGCTGAGTAATTGGGAAGGCGCTGTGAGGTGGACAAGGCAGAGGGATGCTCTGTCCTTTAAATGGCACAGTCCCCTTCTTACTTACCCTTCCCTTACTTACAAAGGAGGGGTGTGTGGGGTTTTTTAATTCCACAGTAATCAGGTTATACGTAGTACTGAAATTTGTGGAAGACCTAGTGAATAGTGCTCTTAAGAGATGACTAGGACTGGACTAGCAGGGGGGCTGCAGGGCAGGACTGAGCGGCACTGGCAGAGCTGTGTAGGGAGCCCAGGACTGGAATAGCAGGGGGTTGCAGGGCAGGACTGAGGGGCATTGGCAGAGCTGTGAAGCAGATACTTTGCCTTGCCCACAATATTCCTGACGATTCATCCAAGAGTCATGCATAACTCCATTGCCCTTTTGTTACGTTCTTTCTGGGATTGCCTCTAGCTCTAACTAGAAATTGCACACATCATTGCTTACATAGGCCCAGCAATCCACCTAAGGGAGAGACAGCAGCATATTAAACAGCTGCCTGTGATTTGTGTATGCAGCAGCAGGGGGCACCAGAGATTTCTCTGCCCGCAGCACCAAATGGGCATCCTGTATGCCTAACTTTAAATCACACATGCACCAGTGGAAAATCAGGCTTGTCCATGTTTCTTCAAAATCTGCAGGGTTCTGCCCACTGATGCCTAGAACATTGCCTGAAATTTTGGAATTGGTCAGCTGGGGTGTTTATAAGTTATTATTGCACTACAAAAGAGAAATGCCATTGAGTTTACTAGCGAAAAATGTTCTTCAGTTTCATGCCACTAAAGTGTGTGGCGAGAACAAGATAACCAGGACCCAGGCATGTGGAATTTGAGAAGTTTATTATGGGAAATGTTACATGCTTTGACCAATTACTGTTCTCAGTCTGACCGTGGAACCAGGGTAGCGTGTGGTCTTCTAGATCTGGGGGGAGTTCGTGGAGGGGACCTACACACTAGAGCTGAATCTAGCCAAGTCACCTACTGCATAGTCACAGCGTGCGGTCTGTCAGACTGTAAGTATAGACTGTTAGTAAATGTTACAGTCAGAGGGAAATAAGCTGTCCGGCTTCTTTCCTTAGTTCACATTCCACACTTGTCCTGTGAAGAAGAGAAAACACAGAGTAAAAAACCATGAGTGATTATAACAGGGTGATGCTCTGTCCATCCTCTGATGCTCCAGAAACTGCTCAGACCCACTTTCTTTTAGTGTTCAGTCTGTATTTTATTCCAAACCCTTCCACCAACACCAGTACAGGGCAACATCACAGTTTTTAATCCTACATGTTTCACTCCATCTTTACCAGGGTCCTAGGAAGAAAGGAGATTTCCCTCTCTTGGGAACTTTCAGCCTGGACTCAGCTAGCCAAGTCCTCCTTCCCTTGTAGCACTTCCTTCCTGGCTTCTATCAGGTTAGCCAGCTAAGGCCTAATGTGTTCCTTACCTCCCCAGCCTCCCCTTCTGATTAGCTAATTGCTCTAGCAGCTGTCCCCGGGGGAACTAATGGAGGCTAAAGCCATGAGGGTGCTGTTCAGCCTCAGCACTCTGTCACCACAATGAAAAGGGGGAGTCTGCACCAAAAAAAAAAAAAAAAAGCCCAATTTTCTCCCCAGAAAATGATGTCATTCTGTACAGCTAAACAGGCCAGTCCTGAAAGGGGGGTTCTATTAATTACATGAAACAGTCTGTTTGGCCCCATGCAGAGCAATCCTACATCCCCACCCATGCTCTCTCCTTCATTGCTGTAACTCTGTGGACTTCATGGAAGTTACTCTTGATCTATGCTGGAGCAAGAGAAATCAGAATCTGCCCCATGGGCTTTAATGGGAATTCTGGTTGTGCCAGGAGGGAAAAATCCACTCTTAATCCCACTTCCTTTCGTCTCCTGCTCTACAAATCACTGCAGCTGCATGAAACTGCAGCTGTAGAAGTCAGCACAGAGATTTTCACCGTGTTTTAGGCAATTTCATGCCCCACGTTTCACTTTTCCATGAAGTTCCCTGAAGTGGCTGTTACAGCATCAGCATTGTGAGACGTTTCAAATCCTGAATATGCAGGAGTTCCGATTCCAGAGTCACTTTCAGCTGATGTGCGGGATTTTCAAAAGTGCCTCAGGAGTACATGGCCCACTGACTTTCAATAGCACGTGTGCTCCTAAGTCATTTAGTTGCTTTGGAAAATCCCTCCTGATGGGCCCATTTTCTCCTCAGGAATAGGTTTATTTTCATTGTAAAAAGGGATTCACTTCCAAGCCCAACATCTGCAAAATCTTGTATATTTTTCCAGTGACATGGGCTCATTTTCAAATACGTCAGAGCATTTTGGATTTGGAACAACTCTTCCTTTCTTTTAACTACATCTCTGCATGCCACCCACTCTCTCCTCCCCCCACCTTCCCCTCTCCCTATTCTTATCGCTCTCTATGTAAGTATCACTCACACGTTACTCTAATCGCTGCAGACTTGCAGCTGCTTTCCGGGTGAGATGTCTGACCACAGGCTGTGCTGCACTCAGCAAGACGTGTTTGCTTGGAAAGGGAAAAACCCAAATGTCACATTCTATCAAACCACTGCTGTAACCTCCATACGAATGTCCCCTGCCCCCCTTACAGAGTATTCCCAACTCACAAAAACCTTTGAGAAGTTGAAGCCTGTGTGATGCTTCCCGGGGGTATCCATGGATATAAGGGACCTAGCTACCACTCACCCTGAGCATGAGGAAGCCTTGTCTGTACCTGCTGTGGGGCGATTCTCCACCACCACCAGCCTGGGGCAAGACAAGCACTACCTTCCAGGCCCCACTCTCTGTATTGGTTAATGATAGATACGCTCCAACCCCTGAGCCCTCCAAGCATCCACCTTCAGTGCGAAGCCCCCGATCCACTGGACGCTCTCAGCTTCTCCAGATCTGACATTCCCAAAGAGCAGTACAGCACAGCTCTGCTTTACACACAGCACTTAGATTTGTCTATAGAGAAAGTTTTTTGTTTTGTTTTTTAAACAAAGAGCAGAGATTCAAGTGATAATAAGCAGACATTTTGGAAACAAAGTGTTACATATAAAATAAAATTGTAACATGCATTCTAGAGCCTATACTTTACTTGTCATATCAGACAGAGCAAAAACTCACCCAAAATCCTTCCAGCGTATTACAGCCAAGCTAGGCTGTGATCTTCCATTCATGATACAAGTATGCTGACCTCTTGCCTCCTCAGTGGAAACATGCAGAGAGTTTGTTTCTATCCCTACAGCTGTAGTAAAAAAGAAATCCATTGTCTTCACTGGAGACTTTGCAATCACTCGATTAGCATTTTGCTCAGACTGTAAATAGGTGTTCATTCTGAAGTATACAATACCCAATTTAATTGTAGACAGACCAATAGATAAATATTTTCTGGCTGAAATAAACTTGTTTATCCACTGCTGGTGGGTGCATTCAACTCACAGAACTTAAAACATAATTTTCATTATATACGCGTAACTCTTTACATATTAACCACACATATATTTTGCAATGATTATGATGGCCAGTGTGACAAGATTTCAGCAGAGACCTTGCATCAGACTCTGACAAAGTAGTATGTAAATACCAGACCCAGGGGGATCCCTGTAACATTTATGCATCCCTGTGTCTTCCACCAGTTGGCACCAAGAGTTCCCCCTGCTTCACAGCCTCCCTTGTTTCAGAATGACCTGTCTTCACAGCTGATCTATAAACTCTTGGGCAGAATCTGACATGTTCAGAAAGTCACTAAATATTTGATGACACTCTCTTGAAATCTCCCCATTTTGGATTGATCCATTCCCAAGGCAGAGCTACAAAAAACAGGCAGTGTCTGGTGAGTTCCAGTGAGTCTATTAGTCGCACCTGGGAGGGGCATGGGGCTAACATGCAACACACAGGCTGGTTGTGGCCTTTTGTCAATTGTGGTAAGGTACCAGCAGCAAAGTGCAAATAAACATCACCCAGTTTAGTGGAAATAGACAAGGATCTCAGCCAGGCCTCCTACCTCTTTTATAGTAATTACATATCAGCACTGAAGCTGGTTTGATGTTGGACAAAGAAAGTTCTTGCTCAGCTGAGAAAGAGAAACTGATATTCTTTTGTGAGACCTGGGAATGGGAGGACAGAGGAGGGCATTATATGTTTTCTTTTAATATCAATTTCTCTCCACCAAAGACCTACTGAGGTGGATTCCAAATACACGGGGCTCCCACCTTGCATGGCACCATCACCCCAGAGAGTCCCTGTTCATCCAATCAGTTTCTTTACAGTTGTCTTGTTAAGATTTTTGGCCCTGAGACTAAAAATTTTCAAAAGGCATCTGTTTAAAGCTTGTAGACATATATAACACCAGGGGGAAAATCTCTCTTTGAATGTATGTTCTCCATGTAAAAGGGGACACAGTTGTTCTTGGTTTCCATCTGCATCATCACACAATCATCCTGAAGCTTTAAACAAAGAAATGGGAAAGAGGATCCATTATTAACAAGCATTAAACATAAGAGGCGTCCCAGATACTGCAGAAATGCCCATGTGATGATATTATGACCCACCACTTCCTTAGCTACTGGGAGTAGTGACAGTTCTATTCCTGCGAAAGAACAATGGCATCTAGTGGTCAAAGTGGGAACTGCAAAATAATCACTGGGGGCAAATTTTCAAAGGTATTTAAATACCTAGATACCTATAAAATCGGTCTCTAGGTTGTATGTGTGTGGCCTAAGCTAGTCTGCAGCAGTTTGACAGGAAATCTACACACAACTTGAGTATCATGTTTGTTTCATTAAGTGGGTTACTGGTTGTATGTAATGAAGGGGATGGCAATGTGTCCTGAGCCAAGTGGGCTCCAGTGAATGCCCACAATGCTCAGAACACTGGTTAGTTGGCCCGGTCCTCTCCTTCTATCCAGCCCAGGGTACAACAGCCTGTAACCCCCTCTGCCCCTGGGGTGGTTTATTCATGTCGCTTCCATCGTTTACCTTCCGCAGGGATGATCTGAGAGAGATGAAGCCTGAGAGCATCTTGCCATCAACAGTGGCCATGCTGGAGCTATTGCATATCCGGCATTACTGAAACCAGGGAGACTGGATCAGTCTAGATCATGAATGAGGAGGAAACGTTCTGCTCCAGAGCACGAATAGCCTGTGAAGACCTTTCTGATTTACCTGTTGCACTGTGGCTACTTAATGCCATGGAGGAGAGAGAGGGTAGCGAAGGGCCCCCTGGAGGGACAGGGCATGAGAGGAGGCCTATTAATACAGTGCCTGGCTTCTATGGTGCTGGTGCTCTATAAATACCTAGAGACAGAAACTGTGCTTTATGGAAACACCCTAAGTTCCATGCAGGGTGAGGGAACTAATGTTCCGAGTGTTTGACTAGGACCATAGTACAGGGACACGATCCAAAATTATTGGACTTTGTTATCTGGGGGCCTGTGATGGGGTGGAGTAGGCCCAAAGGCCCCGGCTGGAGGCCTCAGGGTTTGCCACACCCATCCCAGGAAAGGAGCTGTGGAGAGATCCTCCAAGAGGCCTAGAGTGGTTGCGAGGAAGCAACCAATCAGAGGGGCTGCTGGAATGGCCAATCAGGGGCCAGGAGGGCCATATAAAAGGAGCTGCAGAACAGATCATCAGTTAGTTGCTGTTTGGAGCTGGAGAAGAAAGGACTGTGTGCCTGGCTGGAAAAGCGGCAGGAGCACAGGCAGCTAAGCAGGGGCAGGGACCAGGGGAGTAAGAGGCTCCTGCCTGGCTGCTAGGACTGAGCCAAAGACAATTTGCTAGCAGGGACTGGGGGAGCAATGAAGGAGCTCCCGGCTGGCTGCTGGGACTGAGAAAGGACTGAGCCCAGCTCTAGGAAGATAGTGTCTCCAGGGAGGAAGCCCTGGGGATATGGCCCCATACCAGGGCTGGGACTATTTAACAATTGAGCCCAGGGAGGAATCATCCCCATTATAAAACAGCACTAACACTGTACTCAACTATTTAGTGTATATGTGCACTCTAGGGCATTGCTGGACAGAATCAGAAATGCTTAGTTGTGTACCATAGACTCTATACTGCTAACATCTAGTGGAGAATCTCCTTTTGCTCCAGTCATTGAGGCCCAGATTTTTGGGGCAGGAGAAGCCAAGTCCTATGCACACAGTCACAGTGCAGCCCTCAGAGGCCATGCAGTTCAGCAGAGTGACAACAGGGAAGTCCTTGGGTGCTCCAGATTTGTAACAATATTTCTAATCGATAGTCCTGTTTTAAACCCTCCCCTCCCCTGTTTCCCAGTTGGCTGGTTCTTATCACTCAGGGAGCTGGGGCAATGGTGGGAAGTGACCTGGCTGAAAGGAGCAGATCAAACTTTGCTGCAAGGCTGCTGTGCAGGAAGCATTCACTGTCTGCAGAGAGAGATTGAACCCAGATATCTTTTTGGGCATGAGGATGTTGTATCTCAGGACTGTCTATAACAAAGGGAAAATAATCCTGACAATAAAACCCCAATCGCTCCCATCCTGCATTTAACACTATGGCAGTTCTCAAACACCTTTCTGACAGATCTACCTCTATCCTCTCTATTAGCTCTTTAGAGTAGAAGTAACTGTTTTTACAATGTAACCCTTCTGCCAGGTGAGATTGGGTTCAATATCTAGGGATCCCTCTTAACAACAGAATACAGAACTGGCCTGAGTCCCCACCGGTAATCTGGGAAAAATTACACCGCCCTTGGGCACCTCTAAGAGTCAATACTTCCCCTCTGGCAAGTACCGAGTCTGAGTGTAGAAAAGAAAACTTTCAATAAAAAGGGGAAAGGAAGCCAGCATTAATTTGGGGAACCACCACAAGCATGTGACCATGAGCAAAACCCCCACCCCACAATACACTGGGCAGTGTTCTTTGCCTCAGGTTCTCACCTTGCAGTGTGAAAGTCTGACAAACAAGTGTTCCTTTAACTTGCCACTCCCCTCTCCCTCCACCACATTGCACTCACAGTTGTTGTGCTTGGTCAGCAAAGATGCAGAATTCAGAGGTGCGTTCGGGTGAGTTCACCTCCCACCACAGTGGGTATGAGGGAGGGGCTGAACAATGCCTCAGCGGCTTGCTCCACCCTTCACCCTGTGTTGCTGCCTGCTGCTGCCACTGCTTCATCGTTCACCCTGCCGCTGGCCGCGTCGCTGCCAGTCCCTCGGCCGCTGGCCGCCTCGTTGTTCACGCCACCACTGTGCCGCTCTACTGCCACCTCTGCGATGCCTTGACGTCCCGCCCCCGAACACAGCTCTCGGTAATTTCAGCCGTTAGAAGAGCAGCCTTGCTCCTAAAGCAGACTGGTCAGTCTCTTGCACGGGAGATACTGCCCCACAGCAGGTCACACACACCTGGGCATCAGCCACTTCAGCGCTAGTGATCTGTAACAAAACAAGAGACTCCCAAATGAGTATAATCCACTTCGTTATTAAACAGTAGAGAGCAAAGGGTCAGAACAACGTCTAGGACTCTCTGGGCAAAGCCTATACCTATTATACCACCTCAGCCAGCCACCCCCAACTCACCTCTCCGCTAGCCTTTGGCACCCTACCCCTGCTTAGTGAGGGCAGTAAAGCTGAGGGTGACCATGCTCAATCCGGGCAGGCCAAGCACAGTTCTGCTGCCCCCACTCATACAACAAGGACAACAACCTTTCCTCACCCCTGCACCCAACACCACAGTAACCTGCAGTCCTACACCAGCCAAAAGTGGTCATTTGGGCAAAGCTGCTCCATCACGCTGCACATCTTGGCACAACAGGCGTGCCTATGCAAACAAGGCTGGTTCCTGAAGTCTTTCCCCCCCAGCTGATCACTAGATGTCAGTGAAGAGCTCATTCAAACCCTGCTTAAATCAACTTCAGGAGCCACATCCTATAATTGTACTCAGCCTTTATCTGGTAACAATGAATGCCTCTTCATTACCCCCCCCCGCCCCCTTTTACCTCTACCAGATGTGTCACTGATCCCAATATCTGCTTTACCACACCTCCTTCCTACTTCATCCGCCCCTTGTAATTTCGTACCAATACTCTCTACCCTAGACAGAAAAACCTGGGGGAGGGGCTGTCAGGAAACCAGTATAGGCTGTAACACAATATGGTCAAAAAGCTAGAATCCAGGTAAGGCTCATTCTGCTGGACTCAGGCTTCAGACATCTTTCCCTCTTCATTCCCTGCTTCTCATGGAAATGTCATTACTACCTTACACAGGACTAGGGTTGCCAACTTTCTAATCACACAATACCGAACGCCCTTACCCCATCCCTTCTCTGAGGCCCTACCCCTGCCCCTTCTCTGAGGTCCCACCCCGCACTCCATTTCCCCCTCCCTCCGTCGCTTGCTCTCCCCCACCCTCGCTCACTCACTCGTTTTTACCATGCTAGGGCAGGAGGTTAGGGTGTGAGAGGGGGTGGGGGCTCTAGCTGGGGGTGCGGGCTCTGGGGTTGGGCTGAAGATGATGGGTTTGGGGTGCAGGAGGAGGCTCTGGGCTGGGGCAGAGGGGTTTGGAGTGTGGAAGGGGGCTCCAGACTGGGGCAGGGTGTGGGAGGGGGTACAGGCTCTGGGCTGGTGGTGTGGGCTCCACAGAAATGAGAGGTTTGGGGTGCACGGAGCTCCAGGCTGGGGCAGGGGTTTGGGAAGGGGAGGTTCGGGAGGGAGTTTGGGTGCAGGAGGGGGCTCAGGGATGGGGCAAGAAGTTGGGGCACGAGAGGAGGTTCGGGATGTGGACTTCGGGTGGCACTCACCTCAGGCAGCTCTCAGGAGCAGCAACATCTCCCTCTGGCTCCTAGGTGGAGGTGCGGCAAGGCAGCTCCACGCACTGCCCCTGCCTGCAGGCGCCATCCCCACAGCTCCCATTGGCTGGGGTTCCTGGCCAACAGGAGCTGCAGAACTGGCACTCGGGGTGGGGGCAGCATGCAGAGCCCCTGTGGCCACCCCTATGCCTTGGAGCCAGACGGATATGCTGGCAGCTTCCCAGGAGCTGCATGGATCCGGGCAGGCACCCTGCCTGCCCTGCTGTGGGCGGCCAAGTGGAATTTTAAAGATCTGGTCAGCAGTGCTGACGAGAGCCGCCAGGGTCCCTTTTCAACAGGGCATTCCGGTCAAAACCTGGACACCAGGCAACCCTAGTCCCCATAGTAAACAACCATCCTACAGGGATAACTCCAGCTTCCTGAAATAGGATGGGCTAAGTTGTTCTTCTGTTATGTGATTTGGCCACCCTGATAGTGCATAGTGCATCACCTTAAAAGATCCCATTTTGGTTCTTATTTCCAGAGCAATTTCATTAGCTGTAATAGGAAGGTCATCTAGGAAAGAGACTCGATATACAGAGTTTTCCTTTCTGTTTCCCTGTGTAAAGGGGCAAACAGGACAGTGCTTCTGCAGTAGCATGTTTTTCTGATGGTCTATAATAAATGGCATACGGGTACGCTGCTAAGATCAAATCCCATCGCTTCAGCCTTGCTGCCACTAATGGTGCAACGCCTTTGGACCCAGTATTTTTACCAGTGGATTAAACTTCCCAACACTAATAACAGTAGGACAATGGAACAGACTGCCTCGGGACGTTGTGGAAGCTTCTTCACTGGAGGTTTTCAAAAGGAGGCTGGATAACATCTGTCTTGGATGGTTTAGACACAACAAATCCTGCATCTTAGCAGGGGGTTAGACTAGATGACCCTTGCGGTCCCTTCCAACCCTATGCTTCTATATCAGTGATTAAGATCAATTGTTTCCCAAACAGGTATTCATGGAATTTAATAACCTCCCAAATGATGCTAAAGCTTCTTTTTTAATTTGAGAGTCTCTTCTCTCAGCCTTTGATAATGTTCTGCCAGCAAATGCTATGGATTTTTCACTCCCATCTTTACAAATGTGTGAAATGACAGGCCCAATTCCTACAGGAGAGGCTAAGTTATGGCCCTGAGAAAATCTTGGGTTTTTTTGTTTTTGTTTGTTTTTTAATTACAGCAGTCACAGGTAAAATAGCAAATTTCACAGGATGTTCACAGAATGCCATCAGTAAAAGGTCACTGCTGCATTCCTTTGTATAAAAACAGACACTGAATCACCCCAAACTGCTGCGATTTCCCCTACAACGGAGCAACAGAAGCAGGCATCCATGGGCAGTTTTACGTTGAAGCAGAAGTTCAGGTGAGGCTACAGATTTCCCCAAGCATGAGAACGTACAGGTGCCCACTTTTACTTCCCTACTGTAGGAAAAACTGCAGTACTGGGCTAATTCCACAATTTCTGGGCAGTCACAATTTTCTCAGGGCCCTAATTATGGAAAGCTCAGTTTTACAATCTAGCAATAAACTGGAACTAGTTTCTTTTTCACTACCTCAAAAGTTTTATGTTCCTTTTCCATCCAAACCCACTTTATAGTTTCTGAAATTAATGTTGCTAAATTCGGAATGAATCTTCCATAATAATTTAACATGGTCAGAAACAATCTAAGCTCTGAGACAGCGTATAGCACTGGAGCGTTCTCAATGGATTTTGTATTCTCTTTTAATAGGTAAACCTCTTCCGCATCTACACAATGCCTCAAACAAGTAACCTGATTTTGAAAAAGAGCACACTTATCTCTGTTAACGTTACAATTTTTCTGCAATCTCTTTAAAGTCCCCTCTAGATATTTTAAATGTTCCTCTGAAGTCCTCCCAGTTATTAATAGATCTTCTAAATAACAGACACCACCATTTACCTCCTGCAGTGCCTGATCTGTTATTCATTGAAACAGAACAGGTGTGCTAGCTCCCCATAGGGTAATCTTTCATACCTAAATACCCTTGTGTGTGTTGTGGACAGAAATGTTTTTGCATCTGGCTACATTGCCATCTGCTGGTAAGCTTGGGGCAAGTCGAGTTTGCTCAACTTCATTCCCTCTGTCAGCTTTTGCAAATAAATCTTGTGGTTTAGGAAACAGATATTTGTCCATCTCCAGCCCGGGGTTTATAGTGACTTTATAATCCCTACAAATTCTTACACTACCATCACCTTTTGGGATACACACAATTAGTACAGTTCTTTCACTGGACTCCATAGAGAAATTATACCCTGCTTTTGCAAGTCATCCAGTTGCTTTTCCATGGGCTCTTACAGAGCATATGGAACAGGTGTAGCCTTCAGAAATTTAGGACTGGCCTTTGCTTTGCTGGTGTATGTCTTTAACCAAACCCATATCTGTACTAATTACATTGGTCTTTTAGTGCCCCCACTCTGTCTGACAAATGATGTACCACAATCCAATTTAATCTTGTATAGCCAGTCTCTGCCGATTACTAGGGGGCCATTTCCTTCCATTACAATTAATTCTAACGGTGAACAGACACCTTTATAAGTTACAGTGACAGGGAGACAGCTTAATACCCCTCTCTGCCCTTATTGCAATTCTGTAAAAGCACAATAGTTTCTTACCTCAGATAACATTTTTTTTGCAAGCCCCCTCAGAGATCATGGTCATTGCCATTCCTGTATCTCTCTCCATTGTCAATATCACATCATTAACCTTTACATTAACATAATACAGGTGATGACATCTGTTTAGTCTCCACCATATACAGTTCTGTGAAATGGTACAGCTCACATATCCTTTCACCTGGAGACAACCTGCCTCCGGGCCCGACTCCTCCTAGTCACATAACTAGTTCCGTGGCTCCTATCTGCAGTCATTGATGGCTTCCGCTCAGTGTATTCTTTGCTGTTCTGTGGGGCACTGTGGAAAGATCAGGTGATGTTTTCCCGCTTACCGCACTTCTTGCGGTGCAGAGAAATAGTGCTCCTGCTGGTGTGATATCCCTAAACCATGGAAACATGGCTCCCTCTGTTTTATCTGAACCTGTGAGAGGTGCTGACCAGTGTTGTCATCTTCTTCCTCCCCTGCTGAGTCCCTTCTTTCCAGGCCTGGCATGATGGGGAGAGTTTATTTTCAAATTTTGGTGCATTTTTCTTTATGGATTCAAATAACAGAACAGTCTCCACAGCTCCCTCTAGTAGCAGGTGTCACAATTCAGGGCAACTGCACCTCCCCTCAGGGGTTCAGCAAGGGCAACCACTCTATGGGGTAGTAAGAATTTTTCCCCTTAAAATACCAAGGAAATTAACTGCCCCAAACCTTCATTAATACAGAGTTAGGTTTACTCAGTGCGGCCTAATGCCCTTCCAGAATGTGGACAATGGGTAACCTTAAACCTCTGAAAACAAGGAAATAAAAAGTTAAGGTACAAACCATTTGTGCAATGGAAGCTTTACTCTGCCCTCTGAGTGATACTCCAACATGCCAACACCACACTGCCCTTACAGATACTACAGACACTCTGAGAACAGAGCACATAAGCACTGTAGGACGAAGTCTAGCATCTACTCTTTGCTAAGGCAAAACTCAAGTTTAGATCAGGCATAGCAAACAGCAGCTACCTACACACAGATACTAACCATCCCAGATTTGCTAAATGTTACTACCTCTTCACCCTTGCCCTGAGGATTCCTTCTGAGACATTGCCTTCACTGACTCCTCACTAAGGACTGGAGACTAGTCATGTAGACCACCAGATAGCTGACAATCCCCATAGCAAGACACACTCCCGGCACCCCCTACTGACAAAGCCTATAAACTCAATGCTGAAATGAGGAATACTTGATCCCTCAAAGTACAGATGCAACTCTCCTCATACCACAGTGACAGAGCAGCCAATTTGCTCCAACTGCTCCACCATTCAATACAGTTACACCTAAGGCAGCTGGTGTGCATGCAGATAAACGGTGCAGCTCAAACCATTGGAACACAACAGAACACAGTGGCATGTTCTCTTAGTCATTCCTCATGTCTATTTATTATGGCATTATCTTTACTGAACCACCTTATCTCTTATTCCAAAAGGTAAAGAGAGAAACTTGTATCTGTCCCAGAGTGTAGTAAAAGTGCAAAGATCAAATGACTCATTACCTAATGTGACTTATCAATATCCATCTTTCTTATCTAGCATAATAAATATGCTTTTTTACCAGCTAGTCAGGACATCTGCTGGTGTGGGGATAGAATAATGCTGTATCAGTATAGTCTTATTAAGGCATCTGGGATCCAAACAAATCCTAATCTTGCCATATTTTGTCCCAGTTATGATTAAACTGCTAACCCATGGAGTGGGTGAGTTCACTTTGGCTAAGACTCTTTCCTTTTCTAACTGTCTGAGTGAATTTCTGAGTCTGTCACTGCAAAAGGTGTAGTTCTGCAGCCATGCACCGTATGACAAGGGTGACTGATGGGTCTGTATATATGCGATGCTTCCCACAGAACTCTCCTAGTCCCCTGAAGAATTCCAGGTATTGTGCAAGCAATTCTTCTTAGTGCTGTGTGCTTTGGTGTGCAGCATACTCATTCATACATACTAGGTGTACCCGTATGCAGGCTTCTCTGCCTATCAGTAGTGTTGTAAATGCCTTAGGGATTAAGTCTTCATCACTAAGGTGAAGTCTTCAATTGAAGACTGACCTTAGCTTTAACAGTTGCTGTTGTTAAAGTGACTTCCCCTTCAGAGTATATTCTGGAATCACCATATGCTATAAGCACAACATCAGACTGCTTTATCTAGATGGGACCGGCTGTCTTTCTCGAACACTGAATTGGAAAACATTTAGCTTCCACCCCAATATCAAGATTAAAACTTCATAGGTACCTTCCTTACATGCAGTGTAGGACACCAAGGTTCTGTGAGCGAGCTATATGATTTCTGACAGAGCTATAGGATTTCTGTTTCCCTGTGACACTGTATACACAAAAAGAGACTGTTCGCATTCTAGTTCAGTCAGAGATTTGTGGCTTTGCCTTTTGGGTAAGTGTGTTGCTCTGCAAATAGAATAGTGATTTAATTTTCCACATTTGTGGCATATTTTTCCATAGGCTAGGTGTGTTGTACCACAGTGTGTACAGAGTTTTTGTGCGAGTGGTTGGTGTGCCTGCTTTGCTCTGACTCACCAGCCGCTGGGCCCTCCCCATGAGTATTCTTTTGTGTAACAGCCTCTACAAACTTGTCAGTATGTGGCCCAGATGGGATCTCTAGTTGTGTCTTTGCAGCTTGTGAGGCTCTGTGAATGCCTATTCCTTTCTGCAAACCCAAATCAGGTTTCCACTTTCCTCAACAACCTTTCCTTTAGCCCTTTATCAGTGACACTAAGCACAGTACTCACAAAAAGAAAAGGAGTACTTGTGGCACCTTAGCGACTAACCAATTTATTTGACCATAAGCTTTCCTGAGCTACAGCTCCCGATGAAGTGAGCTGTAGCTCCCGAAAGCTTATGCTCAAATAAATTGGTTAGTCTCTAAGGTGCCACAAGTCCTCCTTTTCTTTTTGCGAATACAGACTAACACGGCTGCTACTCTGAAACCTAAGCACAGTACTGTAGCTGAGAATATCCTTTTCAGTATTTCCAAACTCAAATGCTTGCTTTTTGCCTCAGCTCTGTGACATATTTGTCTATCTGCTCTTCCCCTAAGTGCAGGTGAGGCCACGACAGAACTGGTGCCGTTCAAACACAACAACATTTTTCTTACGGTTACCATAGTTCCTAAGCCTTGTGAAGATCTCATCCAAAAGAGAAGCATTTTCAGCTGGCTGCTGTAAGAATGTTATCAACTTCCAGAGCTTCCGGTAAAATGGCTACTCTTATCCCCGGCTCTTTTGTATCTGCTCCCGAAGTTTTCATATAGATCTGGAAGGTTTGTTCCCATCTCCAGCAGGATTACAACAGAAAGATACAGGTGGGGTTGGCTTACAGTTCTCCCTCTTTTTTTTTTTTTTTTGAAAACAGCCTTTTCTAGTTTAACGGCTTTAATTTGGCCTCCACTCGTGTGTACTCACTGTGTCTTTATTCTCCGCGCCTTCTGTGTGGTTTCTGCTGGTCTGTGCACGGCAGCTTCTTCTTGTCTGTGGCGCAGTTCGCACCACTTGCGGATACGCTGTGTCCTGGCAGGAGCGGCCACTTCCCGCAGCCCGAGCCCCCGGCGCCCGCCCGGCAGCGCCGCTCGCAGAGCCACGCAGCGGCCGGCGCCGCGGCCCGGGGGTGCGGCCAGCGGGGGGCCGAGGCGCGCCAGCCGCAGCGCTTCGACCCCGGGCCCGGCCAGGTGGCGCCCGCAGGCGGAGCGGGGCGGGGCCGCCGCCGGGTGTCTCTGCCCCGCGTGGGAGCGCCCGGGCGCCGGCAGGACGCGGCCGCGGGGCCCATTGTAAAGAGACAGCGGCGCGGCCCGCCCCCGCCCGGGTCTCGCTCACACACAGCTGTGGGCACAGACCACAGCGCAGCCGCCGCGCGGCACGTAGGGAAAGAGGCTGAACGCGCCCAAGAGAGGAAGGATTTCACCGCGGACACTGCACCCCCCCGGCCAAGGGAGATCGCGCCGAGCCCCGGGGCCTGGATGCTGGGACGTGGCCGCGTCTCCTCCCAGCCGCTCGTAGCTGTACCCGGCTGGGAGGTGGGCGCGAGGAGCTCTGATGTTTCTGCTTCAGAGACACCAGAGATAAGGGTATGGTGGGACTCAAGGAGGTGGCTGGGGTGTCTTTTCCAGTTGGTTTCCGAGTGGTAGCCGTGCTAGTGAGGAAGTGGGGGCTAGCCCGCGAAAGCTTGTGCCCAAATAAATGTGTTAGTCTCTAATGGCCACAAGGACGCCTCCTTGTTTTTCCAACTGGCTGGAATGACAGCTCCACTCACGACAGAGGAGAAATAACAGTGTACATTTTCTGAGCTCTGTTCTGTTTTTCCTGGTACTTGAGGACAGTGTGTCAGGCCAGGGAGACCAGGGTATGTTGCAGAAGTGAGGGCAATGTGGAGAGACTTGGAGCAGGGCTGGGGGCTGGGTTCAGGAAGGAAGGAACGCGTTGCACCTGGGTGGGAGGAGGGACAGAGCATTCAGAAGCTGTGTGTTAAAGGACAGCCGACATCATTTTGGGAGGAGGCATGGAGGTGCAGCAGATTCTGGGACACAAAGTATAGTTTCAGCATGACTCCCAGTGCTTTTGGAGAGAAAACGGGTTCACAGTAAGGTGGGAGGTTTAATTCTGAGGCTTTTTCTAGCAATCCAGAGTTCCACTAAGGAACGAAAGCTCTGCACCATTTTGCTTCTCTGGCAAAGCCTGGTGAATTTCACATGCTAACCTCTCTCTTCCAACTCAGCTTGCTACAGAAGACTGTAACATCTACCAATCTGCCTCTGAAGCCATGTGTCATGACTGATGATGATGTGTAAGGGTCTGCTTAGGGTGGGGAATGGATGTAGGGAGGCTCTGCTTGTGGAGACGAGTTAGAGAGAAGGAAACATGGCAGATTCAGAAAAAGATGCAGGAACCTTGGGATTCAAAGGGTTCATTCGAACACTCCCAAGGTGTGGATGGGTTTGCGGTAATGTTGGGATGGAAGGCCATTCCACTGGATAGTTTTCTGGGGAAAAGGGAACACTGTAAAACCTTAAACCCATTCCGATCCTCATGAGAGTCACAGCTCCAGCATGAAGGGGGCCATGACTGAGGGGCTACCTGTGGAGCAGCTTACTGTATACAGGAAGCCTTCCTACAGATGCACCTCAATCGCACCCCCTTAACTACCCCCAGTTCTTCCCAAAACAAGTGAAATTCACATGCAAAACTCTTTACAGCCTCAAAAGAAGAAAAGAAAAACAAAAACTAACTAACCAACCAAACAAACAAAAACCCTCAAACTCAAATAAACAACAAGCATAAAGCAAGGAAAAGCAAAGTTAAAGTGACACTTCGAACACAAAAAGAAAAGGAGTACTTGTGGCACCTTAGCGACTAACCAATTTATTTGAGCATAAGCATTCGTGAGCTACAGCTCACTTCATCGGATGCATACTGTGGAAAGTATAGAAGATCTTTTTTTCACAGCATAGCTCTACAACTGTAAATCTGTGGGAAGATAACAGTATGCTCCTCCCTAATTTTGTTTTTTTAAAAAGCCATTTTCTGGCAGTATATGTGAGAGACACAGAGAAACTTAGTCAACCTTTGGTATATCAGAAATGCTCAGCCTCTTGCTCACTCATCTCTGTTGAGTTGCTGGATTTTTCCTTCACTTTCTAAATCTAGATTATTTTTTTTCCCCATTCTGAGAACAAACTCTCCTTGTTTCTGGAATTCATGTCACACGCACTGAACTCAGATAGTTTGTTACACATAACTCATAGAGGAGACAACTTTCAAACACTTCTATTCAGCTGAAGAGTGATCAGCAAAAACTTTTTTGTGAGCGCAAATCTTTTAAAAATGCATCTGAACCCAGATTCAAAAGGCTTCACAGAAGCTTGGGGTTCTCAAAAAAAGGAAACGTGGCACAAAATGAGTTTTGGAAGAGACTGACACAGGAGAGTTTTATCTAAAAAACAAATTCAGAGAGTAAAACAGCCTCCCACACCCAGCTTTGCTGATGCCCCTCAATCCTAACCTGTGGTCTCCCATTATCTAGTTCTCAAGTGTTTCAGGCTATCCGGCTCCTCTCTTAGGTAAGGAAGGAGTTAATATTCTCCAATCTGTTTTTGGTTGTCAGAGTGAAAGTGAAAGGAAAGGCACTGGCAGTCTGAAGACTCATTCAGAGTTTGATTCTAGCACAGACGCCTGATGTTTTAGGGTGTCTGGAACCCCTTTTTTGGGGCACAGAATGAATCTAGGGCTCATCCTCATCTGTGGAGTGCTGGCTCTGAAGGCTGGTGAGTTTAGGAGGTGTCAGGGATTCTGGCTGGTCTACAGGGATGCCTCTTCAGAAGGCCCATTATAGCAGGGGTGGCCAAACCCTCCCAGCCACATAGCACAATCTTCAGAAGTTCCAGAGCCAGGGCGCACCTGCCAGGGCTCCCCTTGGTCCTTCAGCCCTGCTTCCGCTGAAGCCCTGAGACCCGCCTCCCCTCTGGGCAGAAGCCCCTACCTCACCACCCTGCTGCAAGGCAGAGGGCCTGAGCTCCTCCCCACCCCCCAGTCTGTTAAGTGGAGAATGGGGGGAAGGGAGGGGGGGGCTCCGTGAGCCACACTTTAATGGTAAAAGGGCCACATGTGGCTCATGAGCCACAGTTTGGCCACCCCTGCATTATAGGCTCAGGGAGCAAGAGGGGGAACAGTTTGATTAGCAGCTTGTGTCCCAGAAGGGATTAGACAAGTGAGCCCCCGTGCCCCCCCGCCCAAGATGGATGGACCAGAGGGAGGTGTGATAGTATAAGCTGATAATCATGGGGGGGGTGCTTGGGGTCTTCCAAAAGGATGATGGCAGTGGGGGACAGGGAAGTAATACCAAACTGGGAAGAGGTACTTCAGGGGAGGTGTTTCAGGGAAGGAGGGGAATTGTGTGGTGGTAGCGTGCCCCAGGGCTCACCTGGATCATCCCCGTTTCTATAGGGCTGCCCCAGCAAAGGGCAAGATGTCAGTGCCAAATGTCTTGTCCCGATGGGGCAGCAGGTATGTGTATGTATGTGTGTGCACCCCACCTCTCAGCTGGTTCTTTTCCTTCTCAGCGGAGCTGGCCCCGGGGTCCCAATTACACTCTGTGGATGTGGTCTTGGACTGTCATTATATAGAGGAAGCTGTGGGTGGATTTCCGGGTGCCTTTGCCGGATCATTCTCCTCAGACCCTGCCACCCTAGTGCTGAGAGGTGTCAGCATTGCCGATGATGGAAGCTTGGACAGTGTCACCAATTATGAGGCGCCAGGCACAAATACTGACTCCGCTTCTCCCATCATCTTTGAAGTCTCAGGTGAGTGAGGAGCTGGGGATGGGAGAATTGCCATGCCAGCCACAGTAAGCCATGAGTGAACTGAAATCTGCACAGACTCAAAACACAGAGCCCTGCCCCAGGGGCTCACATAGGACATGTGATGGACAAATGGATAGCAGGATGAAGGGCACTGTGTAAATAGAGACAGAGTCACTATCTATCAACTTACTTGCATTAGAGGGACAAGGTGAGTGAGGTAAAATCTTTTATTGGAGCAACTTCTGTTGGTGAGAGAGACAAGCTTTTGACCTACACAGAGCTCTTCTTCAGCCCTCCTTGAGATCCAAAGAAGAGCTCTGTGTAGCTTGAAAGCTTGTCTCTCTCACCAACAGAAGTTGCTCCAATAAAAGATATTACTTCAACCACTTTGTCTCTCTAAAATCCTGGGACCAGCATGGCTACACGAACACTGCTTACCCACATGACCCCACCACCACAATATCTGAGCACCACATACTTATTAATGAATTACTATCACAATGCCCTTCTGAGATAATTGCATTGGTACTCCTAGTGAAAAAAGGCAAAGCCATTATTTTCACTGATGGAGATTGAAACTCGAATAAACTGCCCTGGTGATAATCAGGCTTCACCTGTATAAATTGTATCA
Organism: Natator depressus; assembly: GCF_965152275.1. Lineage (NCBI taxonomy): Eukaryota > Metazoa > Chordata > Testudines > Cheloniidae > Natator > Natator depressus. Next base: position 213,305,350 of record NC_134234.1, on the reverse strand, counting down.
TACAGAAGGGAGTTTGCACTCTGGCTAAAATCCCAGTTATATCAGTAGCTAAAGTTTCAAGATAGACAAGGCCATAGACCAGAATATTCATAGATTTTAATTAATATATTCATCTATTTAAGGCGAGAAGAGACCATTAGATAATCTAGTTCAGGGGTTCTCAAACTTCAATGCACCGCAACCCCTTTCTGGCAACAAAAATTACTACATGACCCCAGGAGGGGGGACCGAAGCCTGAGTCTGTATGATTCCCACTTCCCAAGTGGGGAGCCAAAGCCAAAGCCTGAGCCGCAATTCCCTGGAAAGGGTAGGGGTCAAAGCCGAAGCCCAAGTGTTACACTAATAAAAATGATACCAACAGGATCTTGTAAGAGGGACAAGGCAAATTGCCACGTTTATTGTAAATACAACAAAATATTCCTATATGCAATTTCTATATAGATCCATTCACACACACAGACATTCACACGCAGGTTCTACATAAAGGTTGTTATAGTTACCAGCCTAGATGTTGCTCGTGCCAAGTCACTGGCCAGGTGGCCTGGACACGAGAGTGGAGCCAAGTCGTTGTCAGATGCGCATCCGATGCTCCTGGAGGGTGGTCGTAGAACCAGACTCAAAGAACACAGTCCCTGGACCCAATTTTTATAGGTCTCTGGTTCAATACAAGTCTATGGAGGTTGCTTCATCATGCTGAATTTACAATTGAGATGACCGTCAATCAGCTCAATCAGCAGGTGATACATCCATGACGGCTCCATGATGGCTAGGTGTTATCTTCTTGTTCTCCCTTGATGCGTTTTGGGTGGATTCCGGTTCTCCCTCCGGGGGTCATCCGGTTATCTCCACTTTGCATATTCTTTAGCCCATCGATATCAAGGTTGAAATTCTTAGGATTAGGCTGGCACCATTTACTAACCAATTATTTCCCTGCTTCAGGCTCTCAATTCCATGCACTCATCATTCATTCTTTTACTTAACAACACAATCTGTGACTCTTGATTCATTTAACAAGTTTTATCCCACTATCTGTTTTTCCCTCTTTGGATACCAAGATTTACATAGGCATGACAAGGGGCCTCTGCGGGGGAAGAGCATCAGGGTGTTGTTTTAAAGAACAGCATTGTTTCCTCAAAGTTCTTATCACTTTCCAGCACAGACTCTTTGTCCTGTACTGGCCTGAAATAATTAGCACTTTGGCCTTGGATTTGTTACAGAGTGAAATTCAGCAGCATGGAACTGATGTTCATACCTTTTTACAATACCTATATACTCTTTTGTCTATCTTTATTTCTACTACTACATAATTATAATTCTATCATACTTATATAACTTTGTGGGCGACCCAACACAAGGGCTTCAGCCCCAGCCAGAGGATCTGTAACCTGAGCCCCGCCGCCCAGGGCTGAATCCCTCGGGCTTCAGCTTCGGCTCCGGGCAGTGGGGCTCAGGCTTCAGCCCCAAGTCCCAGCAAGTCAAAGCCAGCTTTGGCGACCCCATTAAAATGGGGTTGTGACCCACTTTGGGGTCCTGGTCCACAGTTTGAAAACGGCTGATGTAGTTTAACATCCTATATAGTACAGGCCATAAAATTTCTCCCCTTTATCCCTGTATTGAGCCCAGTCACTGGTGTTTGTCCAGAAAGGCATGCAATCTTGATTTGAAGACTTAAAGAGATGGCAATTGTTCCAAGAGTTAATCACCCTCTCTGTTAGAAAATCTGTCTTATTTTTAATTTGAATTTGGTTGGCTTCAACTTGCAGCCATTAGTTCTTTGTTAGGCCTTTCTCACTAGATTAAAGAGCTCTTTCACACCTGATATTTTCTCCCCGTGGAGGCCCTTATACACAGGAATCAAGTAACCTCTCAGTCTTTTTGATAAACTAAGCAGGTGGAGCTCTTTAAGCCTCTCATTGTAAACATTTTTTCCAGCCTTCAAATAATTTTTGTGGCTCGTCTGTGAACCCTCTGTAAAATTTTCAATGTTTTGTTTAAAATGTGGACACCACATTTGTACAAGTATTCCATTATCAGTTTCACCAGGGGCATACACACTACACTCCTGTTTATATGTTCAAGGATCACATTAACCCTTTTTGCCACAGCATCACACTGGGAACTCATATTGAATGTTTGTCAACTATAGCCCCTAAATCTGTTGGATGGTCACTAGCTTCAGGATACAGCCTCAAGTTTATAACTAGGGCCTGCATCTCCTGTTCCTAGATGTACACTTTTGCATTTGGCTGTATTCAAATGCAGATTGTTTGCATGCACCCGGGTGTAACAGTGCCTTTGTGGGTCATGACTGAGAATACCAAATTCAGGACAAACTGCTGAGAAATAGGGCGGACATACCCCAGACTAGTGGTTATTCTCCCATGAGATATACCAAACCAGCAACAAAAGTAAACTTCTGTTTCACCACACTGGGTAACAAGAAGTCATAAAAGCAGTTTCCTTAGGCATTCCAGTCCTTGTATCACCACTGTAAACACTAGACTTAGAGATGAGTGGTTCTTTAAAACCAATTTAACCAAACAAAAGCTTCTTCTGATCCCAAAGGACCAGCTACACACCCAGGTCAATAATATATTACTCAGATCTTACCCAAAAATCACGCTGTTGCCAATCCTTTAGTATGCACAATATAAAGGTTTATTTATAAATGGAAAGAAAGAAAGGTGAAAGTTAAAATTGGTTAAAGGAATCAAGTACATAAAATAATTGCAGAGTTCTTCGTTCAGGCTTGTGGCGGTGATGGAATAAACTGCTGGCTTAAGTCAAGTCTCTGGTTGCTTCCAAATCAATGGAAGGTCCTCGATCCCTTGGTTAGAATGCTCCCATTAGTATAAGTCCATACATAGTCCAGAGGTTTGAGCAGGAAAGAGGCAACACGGAGGTGTTTCCAGGGCCTTTTATAGCTTCTGCCATGTGGAGGGAAACCCATTGTTTCAAACAAAGAACTCAACACAGCTAGTGGAAAATCACAGGTGACAAGATAATGTTTGGAGTCACATGGGCAAGTCACATGTCCATGCATGATTAGACACAGTAGAAGCCATTACCTATACCTCAAACAGCATGTTCACAGGAAAGTCCGTTCAGGGTAGGTGGGTGTCTTCCATTGTAAGTTAAATGTTCTTTTGATGGGCCACTCAATTTCAATAGTTCCTCCAAGATGTGCTGGCTGACTACCTTGTGGGCACTACCCCAGGCAAAAACATTTGAAATCCAGGTATAGAACCAATGCTCATAACTTCAAATACAAAGTGTTACATGCATACAAATAGCATAATCATATTCAGCAAATCATAGCCTTTCTAGAGACACCTTAATTGACAACCTTCGTACAGTATTTGTTGCAGTTATATAACAGTGATAGCAACAATGATCTATATCAAAGGTGGACAAACTTTTTGGCCCGAGGGCCGCATCTGGGTGGGAAAATTGCATGCAGGGCCATGCATGTAGGGCTGGGGCAGGGGGTTAGGGTGCGGGAGGGAGTGCGGGGTGTGGGAGCGGGTGCGGTGTGTAGGAAGCAGCTCAGGGCAGGGGACTGGGGCAGAGGAGGGGTGCGGAGTTTACGAGGGGGCTCAGGGAAGGGGGTTGGGGTGCAGGAGGGGGTGCGGAGTGCGGGAGGGGGCTCGGGGCAGGGGTGCAGGGAGGAGTGCGGCAGGGGGCTCAGGGCAGGGGATTGGGGTGCAGGCAGGGTGTGACAGGGGTGCAGGTAGGGTCCAGCAGGTGGCTCAGGGCAGGGAGTTGGGGTGTGGGGTGCAGGAGGGTTTTAGGGTGCAGGCTCCAGCCTGGCGCTGTTTACCTGGAGCGGCTCCGGGGTGGCAGCAGCATACAGTGGGGCCAGGGCAGGCTCCCTGCCTGCCTGCCCTGTCCCCGCGCCGCTCCCAGAAGCAGTGCAGGGCCCACGGGGGTGGCAATCCCAAGGGCCGAATCCGGCCCACGGGCCGTAGTTTGCCCACCCCTGATCTACATGGTCATATTTTAATCAGATAATGTCACACCAGGTTACCAACTGGTCCAGTTCCTTCTGTATGATTGCCCTATCCTCATTGCTATTTAGCACTCTGCCAGTCTTTGTGTCATCTGAAAATTTTATCAGCAGTGATTTTGTATTTAATTCCATATCATCGACAAAAACGTTCTTAATCCATGTAACATGTGCTGTATTGGTATTGTGTTCATGCTAATTTTTAGAATCACATTGGCATGCAGTACTGAGCCAAACACCTTACAAAAGTCTAAATGTCTTACGTCTGCTTTTGTCAACCGAACTTGCAATCACATCAAAGAATGAATTCAGGTTTGTTTGACAAAATCTATTTAAAATAAAAGCCTCTGGAGAGGCATTAATTATATTTCTGTCCTTTAATTTTTTTGTTAATTGAATTAATTCAATTAATTGTATCAGCTATTCGGTTGTTTTGCTGGGGACTAATATCAAGCTAACTGCCCTACAGTTGCCTGTGTCATCCTGCTTGCTGTTCTGGAAACGTGGCACAACATTAGCACTCTTCCAGTCTTCTGGAATTTCCCATGTGACAGGATGTACCTGGCCCTTCGAGGCCCCTTGCTGGAGGCCTTGTGGTCTTACCACACCCTGCCCCAGGAAAGGAGCAGTGAAGGTGGGTCCTCCAGGCCTGCTTCGAGGGGTTGCATAGAAGCAGCCAGTCAGAGCCCCGCAGGATCAAATAAAAGCTGCTGCTGGGCCTGAGCAGGTCAGTTCCTAGCTGGGCCCAGAGGAGCAAGGCAGGGTGCGCCTTGCAGGTCACAGGAGCTTGAGGGAGAACTAGAGGGAGGGTTCTGGTGCTACTTGTGTTCTGTGAGGAGGAAGAAGATCTGAGAACTTCAGCCCTAAGGGAAGGGTGAAGAGAAGGGGGCTATGTGGGAAAAGGCCCAGGGAACAGCAGCAGCACACCGGAGGCAGCAGTATGTGGCTGCGGTTTATAGGATTCCTGGGTTGGGACCTGGAGTAGTGGGTGGGCCTGTGTTCCCCCACTGGCCACTAGCAAAGTGGCCTAAGCCCCAAGAAGGGGACAAGTTTCCTTTAGAAGCCTGAGCGAAGGGACTGGATTTAAAGGTCCCAGAGGTGGGTCTGAAGACCCTCATGTGGGCAGATAGTTTGTTGGACATTTGCTACCCTGGAAGGGGTTCATCTGTTGAGGACAGTGAGTTGGCCAGAGGGCTGAGCCACTGAAGACCTGCCTAGTGTGACTGACAACCTATAGAGGGTACCACGAGTGGGGAAAAGAGGATTGCAGTACCACACCCAGCCAATAGGAGGCATTCAGGAGATGAGTACCCCATCGCACCCCAATATTCCAAGCTTTATTAAAAATGAACATCAGTGGGCCAGAGATATCCTCAGCCAACACTTTTTTATGACTCTTGGGTGCTGGGGACCTGGTGATTTAAATTATTTTGTGCTTTATAGGTATTGGTTAACATACTTCCTAGTTACTAAGTTCTTGAAAATAATTCGTCATCCTCATGTGATATGAGTATGTCATCCTGCTTCTTTTAAAATACAGAACAGAAATATTTATTGAACACTTCTGCCTTTTCAGCATCATTATTAACAATGTTACCATCTCCATCTAGTAATGGGTCTATACCATTGCTAGGATTTCTTTTGTTCTTCATATACTTACAAAACTCCTTATTGTCCTTGCCCCTGCCAGCCATGCATTTTTTCTTGATGTCTGTAACGTTCTTTATCAATTTTCTACACTTCATAACTTCAAAACTGGAGCCCCTCTGAGTTTCAAAATATGCCCTTGACTGGCACCAGACCCAATGCTGGTAGAGGCATCAACATTGATGTTGGCACCATCGGCCCTAGCATTGGAGCCCTTGTCACAACTATCAGCATTGCCATTTCCTGAGAGCTACTTTTCATCCCTGTCACCAATATACTCCTTCTCTACCACACTGAGCAGGGACCCTCACCTGAGGGGTGAGGTCGATACCGCCAAGGGTACTCTGAGGCATGCAGCACTGAGTCCTGGTGCAGAACTAGCATTGGACGGGGCATACCCAGTTATGCCAGTATCAGTACAACCTGCCACCATGGCCTCATTGGCCAGCCCTCCCATAGATCTTGGAGCAGGGTCCCCTCCCATGTCTCAGCAAAGAGGAGAAGATTTCAGTTGCCTCTGGTGTTGCTGGCCAGAGCACCCCCGTCAGAACCGGAGGGAGTCTCTGAAGATGTGATAGAAGCAGTGAGGGAAATGCTCCAGCTGCCTTCACCACCAGAAGAATCTTCTTTGTCCCTGGACAGGACAGTTACAGTGGCTCTGACACCAGCTGTTGATGACTTCAGCTGGGCATCCCAGGAGATACTCTCGAGGACAGTGAATACAGGACACTGTGGTCCAGGAAAATGCACACAAGGTATTCAGCAGCCTCAGCACCTGCAAGAATTGCCCTCCTGATCAGTGAGGGCATCCTAGATCCAGCCAAGATCTGCTGAATACTCCTAGCCTCACCCCCTCTCAATGCAGTGGGGGAGCTGTCTTCACCCAAATTCCATTACTTAGGGCAAGGACAGCAAACCAGCAGCCTGCAGCACTGGCTTCCTCAAGGGGTTAATATTGGTCTGTCAATCACCTTGCTTCCTCTCCTGATTGGCTAAATCTGTCCTGATGTTACCGCCTTAGGCCCTTTGTGAGACATTGCTAGGCAGGATAGCAGTGAGGGCTGGCTCTGCCCACCTGATATTTCCATTGGTGTGGTTTTGTGATTGCCACATGTTCCATGTTGCTGGGTAGAAAAAAACACTCTTTCTCTGGCACTGTAATTGGCAGAGGAGGCTGAGCTTGGAGCCTAATGATTGGCCAGGGCAAAATCATATTTTGATTGGCTGCTGCCCTCCCCGCCTGAATTTTTTATTGGTGGGTGAGACCTGTTGCTAGGCGGAGTAGCCGGCGCTGGGACTTTGCAAGGGTAATACAGGATCGTGGGAGAACTTAAAAAATGGGGGCCAGGTGTGGGGTATCTTGGGATGGATGTTTTTGCACACTCTGCCCCAGGTGGTCCTGCCCATGCAAGTCAGTGCATATCCAGGCGTGATTTCTGTAGGTGTACTTACACTCCTGGACCCCAGGAGCTGCTACTGCGTGGCAATTTTGCAGTGTGCAACCCTGGGCTCCTGAACTCTAGTCCACCACTGCCATAATCACATAACCACATAGATAAAGACAGAGGCACACTCAGAGAGAGAGAGAGAGAGAGAGAGAATGCAAAGTTGCATGGTGGAGTTGATGGTAGAGAGGTAGAGAGCAGGGATAAGTAAGAGCAAGAGGGAAGGTGTGGGATGAAGGTAAGGAAGAAGGTGGGAATGAGGGAGGATAGGAAGGGGGAGAGTGGGGCAAAGGAGAACATTGTTGCCGGCACCCAGTGCCGAGAGGCTAAACAACAGCTCGGGTTGGTTCGCTACCCGGTGTGCTACACCCAATAATCACAACGGGGTGGAGAAGCAGAAAAGTTTATTTGCAGCTGCAAAAAGGTACAGGGAGAAAAGAATCTCAAATCCTGCACACAGAGCAGGAAGTTACACAGGCTTTTATACATCCTTTTTTCCCAGCATACTTATCCGATAGCAAGCTGCCCTAAGTATCCATATAGCCAGCCAATCCAGTTCCCAGCTAGTTCCCTTGTTCTCTGTATCATTTGTTAAACTATACATAAAGCTGCTTTATTCAGCATTTTTCTTCCATATCTGCCCTGTTTGGCCTTGTTTAGTTTCAGGCAGTCTGACTTTGCAACATATTGTTGCAGATCCTCAGCATAACTGCTGCGAGTGCCTCCAGGCGGGGGGGCCAAGGAGACTTGGGCCTAGTGCGCGGGAGCTTCATCGACACTCGTGGTCTTCCATCCCCTCGAGTTACCTAGTGGCCATGCCCCAGTGTCCCCAACAACATGATGAAGGGGGACACATAACTTATGAGGAGAGGCTCAGGGAACTGGGGTTATTTAGTCTGCAGAAGAGAAGAGTGAGGGGAGATTTGATAGCAGCCTTCAAATACCTGAAGGAGGGTTCCAAAAGGGATGAAGCTAGGTTGTTCTCAGTGGTGGCAGATGACAGAACAAGAAGCAATGGTCTCAAGTTGCAGTGGGGGAGGTTTAGGTTGGATATCAGGAAACACTATTTCACTAGGAGGGTGGTGAAGCACTGGAATGGGTTACCTAGGGAGGTGGTGGAATCTCCATCCTTAGAGGTTTTTAACGCCCAGCTTGACAAAGCCCTGGCTGAGATGATTTAGTGGGGGTTGGTCCTGCTTTGAGCAGGGGGTTGGACTAGATGACCTCCAGAGGTCTCTTCCAACCCTAATCTTCCATGATTCTATGACACACTTGGATGGGATGTGGGCTGCTGAAATGGTTAGTGGAGGAAAGCTACAGGTGAGAGATCCCGGCTTCAGTGATAGTGAAAAAGGAGGAGAAGATAGCAAAAGGAAAGGAAAGGGTGGCCTTTTCTAATCTTGCCGAAAAAATCAGCAAGATTTTGAATGGAAAAGTTGAAATGGCAGGAGAGGGAGAGTTTAAGGATGGACGTGAGAGTGGCAAAGAAGTGGTGGGGATTTGAGGATGGTCTGCAATGAGAGTGCAGAAGTGCTGTTTGGTTAGAGAGAATGTAGGAGGAGAGAGCCTGAGAATCCTGATACCCACAGTTCTGTGCTGTCAAGCAAGCAGCTATGTAACCTGCTAGCAAAGTATGTCACGCTACCCTCTCGTGCCTGGTCCGTAGGCTCGACTGGATACTTCTGCTTCCACTTACTACTTCCTTGGGTTCGTCTACACTGCAATTAAAAACCCATGGCTGGCCCGTGCCAGCTGACTGGGCCTCAGGGACTCAAGCAGCAGGGCTGTTTAATTGCAGTGTAGGCTTCTGGGCTTGGGCTGGAGCCCAGACTCTGTGACCCTCCCACCTCGCAGGGTCCTGGAGCCTGGGCTCCAGCCCAAGCCCAGACGTCTACACTGCAGTTAAATAGCCCTGCAGCCTGATCCCCATGATCCTGAGTCAGCTGGCACAGGCCAGCTTGGGGTGTCTACTTGCAGTGTAGACATACCCAGTGAGATCAAGTGGTAGAAGTCTGTGTTGTTGATCTGAAAGTCCTGAGTTCAAACCAGTTGATGATATATGCAGAGAAAAATCATGGGTGATGATGTAATTTAAAAATGTAATCATATCATCGTAATGAATATGCATCAAACCCAGCAGCAGAATTACAGGTACCCTGTTCCCCGGACTCTGCAAGCACCTTCCTCACTGTGCACCTTTCAAATCGGCTGCATGTTATACATTTGGACTATCTGTGAAACATCTCGGTATGCTCATGCTCTGTACTATACATTTCCTTGCCCTCATGTCCCACCTAGACACCAAGCAGCAGAACCTGCTGCCTTCAACTGAGGACAGAGTTCCTTCGTGGAAGAATGTGCACTTCACCCTGGATCTGCAACTTGCCAGGGACATAAGGGAGGGATACAAGGAGAGGAGAGGGTGCAAGAAAGGGAGTATCACAGCTACAGGACTAGCTGCACTTCAGTCCTCTTTCTAGTCTCTCTCAGAGAACCTAAATCAGGTCTTGGGCCTCTTGCCCTTGTCTGTTTTGGGATGGAATCTTGTGACTCTTCCATACTTGGATCAGGTCTGAGACCACTGCCCCATGTGTGACAACTGCTTATCACCGTGCAGGTCCAGCTAGGTTTGGGGCACCTGTGTTTCCTTCCCATGGGAACCTGTGACCAGTGATAATGACCAACAAAATAATCAAATATTTTAAAACAAAATCATAGAATCATAGAATATAAGGGTTGGAAGGGACCTCAGGAGGTCATCTAGTCCAACCCCCTGCTCAAAGAATATTTACTTAGCAGTTGAAACAAAGTTTTTCTCCTCAATCATGACAGTTAGAAACTTACTTTTTTAATCAAAGCTGAAATTCTCATGCAATTGTTTGATTTTAGCGGGGGCTATAAGAAAAAGTTGGCAAAGCTGTTACAGGATCATCTTGAGCCATCTTCTCCTTTCTGCCTGGACCATCCCAGACGGTTACCTGTTGGGAAGCCCTTAATCGAAGACATTCTCACAAAAACCACCTCACCAGAGCCAGACCGATATACAGTATTAACAAATTATTTAAAGTGCTCCCATATTTTGTCATGGGGAGTATAGCTGAAGAGAGTGCAGGGCAACAAGAAAGATTGGCATGTGCTTCAGTAACAATAATGGATTTGGCAGGTAGATTTTCTCTTTGACAGACACTCATCTCTAGCTGTTGCTGCACCCTCAATACCTCTTCCTTTTTTAGGCTGGGACCTTTAATGTTTCAGCATCCCCTTTGCTCCTAGGTTTAGGCTTGGGAAGAATAAACCTTGCTAGCATGGTTGGTATGTAGGCAGGTAGGTATTTCCCAATTTATAGCTCTCCCTATTGTTCCCTTAAGGTATCGTCTGTCTGTTATTGTTTTGTTCCCTGTTGTTTTTCCCCAACAGCCTTTGAGCTTATCCAGTCTGGCTGTAAAGTTAAAGCAAACAGGTAAACTGAGGAATATATGATATTCATAAAAATAATACATATGACTTCCTCATTCACCACAAGAACTTCTTTAAACAAGCTGGGAGACCAATGTTACATGCTAAGGCTCTTGTGTTTGCATAGCAGCAGCCTGACCCCATTTTACACCAGGTGTAGACACAGCCCTTGGTGTCTCACCAGATTAGGTCCCTACTGAAACTTGATCCTGTTTTTCCTGTTCCATTCATCAAACTACATGTCTTCTCTTTCTCATTACAGAAACTTTGGTACCCATCCCATATGCGGAATCCCTGCTGCATGCAGATTGTGCTGGGGAGAAAGTGACCTGTGAGATCTCTCCATACAGCTTACACCTGGCAGATGAGGGGCCCAGCCAGGCCTCCTGGTTCATGGGGACCCTGAAGTTGTCCAGTGGGATCAGCATAGCCCTGGTGCTGAAGGTCAGCAGTGTCAGGGAAGAAGATGAGAGAATGGCTGTACTGCACCCAAGGCTGAAGGTCCCTATAAGCAAGGAGGGCACAGTGCTGACCACAGGTAAAGAAAGTGGCGAATGAGGGGAAAAGACTTGAGTGCTGGAATGCACCTATTGCACCAGGGAGCACTAGGGGAGCCAGACACTCCAGGGCTGAAGACTCCACATTAAGGAGTGCTAGGGGAACTAGAGACCCCAGGAATACCACCCCACTCTGTAGTCTGGGACTTAAGGGAACTAGAGAAAAGGACTGCACATGCTGTGAGTCAGCATAGATAATCCTTCCCTTCTTGAGGGAAGCTCAAATGTACGGGGCCCTCCTGCTATCTGTGGGATGTAACCGTTGGGCCACCAATGTGACCCCTTGATCACTCTGCCCTTGCACTTCTGTGCCCTTTGACTCCCCAGTTCTGGCCCCGCTGTTCTCCCCACCACTGTCACTATAAGACTATAACAGGGTTTGAAAAAGGGCTAGATAAGTTCATGGAGGATAGGTTCATCAATGGCTATTAGCCAGGATGGGCAGGGATGGTGTCTCTAGCCTCTGTTTGCCAGAAGCTGGGAATGGGCGACAGGGGATGGATCACTTGATGATTACCTGTTCTGTTCATTGCCTCTGGGGCACCTGGCATTGGCCACTGTCAGAAGACAGGATACTGGGTTAGATAGACCTTTGGTCTGACCCAGTATGGCCATTCTTATGTTCATTATTTGCCACACCACTGTGACCCTTGGCAAGTGCTATGTCTGCTCTCCAGGAGTTCGGTGTAGCAAGGAGAGCAATATGCACTTACTCCCCGTATCCTGCTAATAGCTCTGCAGCCTGCAGGATGGGATCTTCTTGTGGGGAGACACATGTCCAACCCTTCAACCCAGCATGGCCAGTCAGTCCACAGCATGCTTCCTCCAGGTGGGTGGAGCTGTGACCCAGTCCCTGATGACCTGCCAGGGGGAGTCTTCCATAACCACATATATTTAACACTCTCTCAGTCTATTTGTCTTTCTCCTTCTCCTTGTTCCTAGTTGAATTCCAGTTGTCATCTCGCACCCCTACTTTGCATACCCGACTTGGCACCTCCGTCACCCTGGACTGCAGCTTTGCCTTGGCTTCCAGCTCTCCGCTGGCCTCGCTGGAGTGGAGGCTGCAGCACCGAGGCAGCGGGCGTAGAGTTTTCCACTACCAGGCGGGGGACGTGGCACAAGCAGAACAGTCAACGGCCCACGTGGATGTGGTGCAGCTGCTGGAGACTGGAGATGCATCACTTAGCCTGCATGGAGTGGGGGTGGGGGATGAAGGGACATACATCTGTTTAGTGTCCACCCCCCAGCACCAGGCCCAGAACATCATCCAGCTGCAGTTGGTTGGTGAGGCAATGATGCTTTAAGGATACCTAGTCAGGGGGCAAAGGGGAGACAGGCCCCATTCACTGGAACCTGACCATTCCCCGTATCTCTCTGCTCCCCTCCTTATTTCCCCAGCCCCACCCAGTGGGGATGAGGGACTCCTCTGTACTACTCCATTCCCTCAAACACAGTTTATCACCAGCTGGATTTAATTTCCTGTTTGCCCCCCTCCAGAGCCCCCGAGAGTCCGTTTGTTCCCAGAGTTGGTGTCACGTGAGGGGGATGGAGGCACTACCCTGACCTGTGAGATCTCTGGCTATTACCCCCTGGATGTGTCGGTGAAGTGGACACGGGAGGCCCCTGACGACAAGGACAAGATCCCTATCTCAGGCTCAAGCACATACTTCTCCAGCCATAGGCAAGCCCAGGATGGCACCTACGGCATCAATTCATACCTGAGTATCAACACAGCCATAGAGCTGGGACCTGTCACCTACAGCTGCCATGTCTCGCATCTGGCCCTTGAAGAGCCAATTACAGCTAGTGCCCAGCTCAGGACACCAGGTAAACGGGGAAAGGAGGGCGAGTTCTCCTTATTGCCCCTGCCTCTCAGCTTTTGCTTCAACCCTCTGATCTCCTAGCTCCAGCTTTTCCCTCACCTCTCAATTCTGGGGTAGTGAAGCCCCATCCCATTTGGAGCACCCTCCCATTTCCACTGCCTGCCCTCATTCCCCATCCGTTCTTTCCTCTCCTGGCTTCTCCTGGCAGTCGCACTTCCTCAGCTCTCATTGCACCCTCTACAGCTCTTTGTAAAGCATGTTCTCTGCATCATGCAGCACCTTACACTGTTAAGGGGGCAGTGGTTTCAAGGGAGCAAAAAGGCAGCACACGGACTCCTTATTGGGAACCCAACCATGCCCCAAGGACCCCTATACACTGTTGTCTCCAAGGGAACCAGGACCTTCTTTGCCCCCACCCCCTTCCTTCCCCACCAGGAACTCAGCTTAGTCCCTGCTCCCTGTGGCACTGTTCTAATGAGATCCTAATCTTTCCCCAGAAACCTTGCACATCTCTCCTCCAGTAGGATCCCAGCCCTGCCCTGTGTGTGATCTGTGTGAAGAATTTTAGCTCTCTGAAACAGACTCAGATGAGCTTCACATCACTGACTCCCCCTCTTTCTCCAACAGAGCAAAAAACATCTAATGGGCTTGTGGGAGCCTTCATTGCTACTTCCATCTTCCTTGCTGCTCTCGTTGGCCTCATGCTCAGGAGAAGAAAAGCAGGTCAGAGTGTAAAGCACTTCAGCCCTCTCCCTAGACTGAGGTTCCACAGTCAGAGCTCATCTCCTGCTCCCGATGGTGCCGCTGGCTGTGAGACGCAGAGACTGGAGTAGCCTGGAGCACCTGCTGCAGCCAGCACTCCTGCCACTCTAATTACAGTGCTTCCTGCAGGGAGTAGCATAGCGGGAAGCTCCGTCACAACCAGCTGTCCTGCCTCCTTCCCTACAGCAGCCTTGCTGGGAGAAGCCTGGACCGGAGTATTTGGGAGCTCCCCTCCTACTTCGTGCGCCTACTTCCTTTCCATTTTGCCTCCTTGAGGGAGAAGCTGGAAATGGAGTAACTGGGAGATGATTCCATAGCTAGTTCTCCAGCTTCTCTTCTTACAGTGTCTCTTGCTGGGTAGGAGAGGGGGTAGCTCTTAGGAGTGTTAGTGATGATAATGTAGTACTCAGACCTGTATATTTGCCTGAGATAGAATTTTGGGTCTTGTTTGCTCATTTGACTTTTGATATTTTTATATTCTTACTAATATGTGTGAACAAAGAACAAAGATACTGGGTGTTACATCTGCCCACAAGCAGATCAGGTGAAAAGAGATAAGAGATAGTGCTAAAGTGTTGTTGGGCAGAATGGGTATGTAATATAAAAGCAGTCACTTGAAGGACAGTCCTGCCTCAACTCCTCTCCCGAGATAAGGTCAAGCAGCCAGTCGGGAGGGCAAGGGGGATGGGAGGGGAAGGTATAAGAAACACTAAAAGCCAAAGAAATCCCTGTCCCTGACTGGAGCACAACCTCACTCCTTACTCCTCCCATGGGACATGAAAGAGGTGGTACTGAAGCCCCCAGACCGAAAACCCTCCAAAATGACCATACATTATAAGGGGTAGGATCAGAGGTGCACTACTTCTGCTCTTCTACTTTCTGTCTGCATGACAAGAACCAGGGCAGGGTGAAGGGAAAGCTCTTAATAGTAGCCTACCATCGCCCTGGTAGCTGCAGATCATGGAAGAGAATGACATTTTACTGATTGTTTTTGTCTTCCTGAATCAATTATTTTTCTTCCTTTTCAGTTGATCCAAAATCTGAGGAATCTCTGGAGACTTCAGGGTAAAAGGGACAGTTAACTCAGTTACCCTTATTCCTGCGCCCGCTCTCACAGACCCCATACCAGATGAAGACCCAGCCACTCAGAAATTAACCTCCCATTTTACATTAATGGAGCTATCACCATTTCCAGGGACCCTCTTGCAGCTCTATAGGAAGGGATTGGAGGACCCTTGTGACCCTGGAAAGGTGGAGTCAGAGAAAAGGGGGTGTCTCCATCATGTGAGTGGGGGTAATACCATTAACCTCACTGGAACACTGTTCTTCTCACACTTTCAGGTACACAGAGCTAGATACACAAAGGGATGTAGACATTTTAGGTGCCTAAGACCAACATTTAGGCACCACTGAGATCCTCAAACCTCTGGTCAGCTGGTGCCTAACCCTTTAGCTACCTAAATTCCTTAAGCACCTAAGTTTCTGCCTGTGGACATACACAAAATCACCTAATTCCTGATGCCATTGAGCTGCTTGGTTCCCTAGCTCATGCATAACCCCTGGTAGGATTGTCAGCCTAGGCAATACCCTGCCTTTGTCACCTGCAGGGCCTGATCCCAGAGGCATGCTCAGAGCATACCTATCAGAGCAGGCCTTGAACAGAGACAGCTAGGAGCAAGCAGGTCAGAAATTTGGTGGGTGTGTGTATACACATATGTGTGTACGTGTTTACTGTCACTTTGCCTATGTCATCCCTAGCTTTTAATCCCTCCACTGGCTCTCCCTTCTCTATCACATCAAATATAAGCTGCTTATATTCACCTTCTAGTCCTTTCTTGGCCATTTCCCACCCTACCTATCATCTCTCATTTGCTATTGAACTGTTGATGCTCATCTCTGATGGGCCCATCATGCCAGCCTCCATTGGCCACAGGTTACATTTTCAGACAAGCATCTTTTTACTTTCTCCCACGCTGTTCAGCACACTTGGGAGGGGCTCCCTGAAAACATCCATAAAGCATCCACCGTCAAATACATCCACAAAACTCTCCTTTGCCGTGATGCCTGTAATATATTGACAATGGTTAGAATGCCAATCGTCCTGACCATTATTGTCTCATTGCTTCCTTTTATTCCCCTACAAGTCTCTTGCTTTACGCTCAAGATTGTAAGCTCTTTGGGGCAGGAATTGTCTTCTTATTCTGTTTGTACAGTGCCTAGCACAATGGGGTCCTGGTCCACAACTAGGGATCCTATGTGCTACAATAATGCAACTAATAACCTTATTAGCTTAGTGGACAGAGCACTCCCCTATAATGTGAGAGACCCAGTCTATATCCCTGTTCTGCCTGAGTTGGAGCAGGGATTTGAAGTCAGTTCTCCCACATCCCAGGTGAGTGCTCTAACCACTGAGTCGTTGAGTATTCTGGGGTGGTTATGTCTCAGTCTCCCCTGCTGCAGCTGTTCCACTTGATATAAATGAAATATTTTTGGAGCCGGGCCTCTCCCACATCTCAGGGGATTGCCCTGACCACTGAGCTACAGAGTCAAACTCCTGCTTTGACTCCTCTTTCTTAAATAAATATTTAATTATTTATAATGAAGAGGTTCTTCAGCAGGAGAGATTGAGAGCCAGTTACATCCCTTGTTAGTATCTTGATGAAAAGCTGTGTTGGGAAACTCAGGGTGGAGAGGGAGTGGGCGAGAAGTGGGGCTCACTCTGTAACTGGCTCAAACGAGATACGGTATTCACTGCACTTTGTGCTAGTTTGAATTTGACCTCTGAATAAAACCCTGTTGTTATTTTTCTAACACATTTCCACTTTAACTCCAAACTCATCTGAATTGGAAAGTCTGGGGAGGGAGAAGCATCATGCCACCACTTCTCAGGAGGGGTGGAAGGGTGAAATTGCAGTGACAGATCACAGTAGAGGTTTACTGGTTATTATACAATTCTCTTCTTTGTCCATTTCTTCAGAAGTAATAAGGTAAAAAAGAAGTATTTAATTCCCAGCCTCATTCGGTAAAGGGCAATATGAAGTGTAACTGATAGGAAACAAACTGGGGTGAAGGGCTGTCTCAGTAATGATCCCCATCCCCATGCAGGAGTTTCAACCACGGCAGCAGAAAGAAAACTCAGCAAAAAGAAATGGGGGGAGGGGAGGAAGACTTCAGGACCGGACTATATGTGCATACACACACCTAGGTGTTCAGCAGACAGAGCTGCATTGCCAAAGTGATCACTTTTGGCTGGTTTTGGGATACAAAACACTTTGAATGCAGGGATAATGAAATGTTGTTATCCTTACTGTATGAATAAAGGGCAGCAGAACTGTGCTTAGCATGCCCTGATTGAAGGGGACACCCTAACCTCAAACCCACTTGCTAAGCAGGGGGTAGGGATGTCACATCCCAGTGAAAGTTAGAGGGGTTAGGGATAGATGTTTTTATCTAGTGGGGGGGCTCTGCTTTAAAGGGTTCTAGATACTAGTTGATTCTCTTCTCTTTAGTGTTCAAAGGGAGAGTTGAGTAAACTCAATTAAAAGTTCTTGTTTCTGTTGGGTGGTTACTAGAGCTGAAATCACTGTTGAGCAGCTCTAAGCCTTCAACCTGGTGTGAGGACAGTGTTGTAATGAAAGACAAGAAGCAACAGTAGAGAGGTTCCTCGCTGTCCAGGGAAATCACTAAGGGTATGTCTACACTACTCACCGAATGGCGATTGATCCAGCGGGGATCGATTTATCGTGTCTAGTCTAGACGCGATAAATCGACCCCCAAGCGCTCTCCCATTGACTGCTATACTCCACCGCCACGAGAGGCGCAGGCGGAGTCGGCGGGGGAGCGGCAGCAGTCGACTCACCGCGGTGAAGACACCACGGTAAGTCGATCTAAGTACGTCAACTTCAGCTACGTTATTCACACAGCTGAAGTTGCGTAGCTTAGATCGATCCCACTCCCAGTGTAGACCAGGGCTAAGAGCTGGGCTAAGTGGTGGAACCTCAAAATGGGCATTGCAGAAGTGGTAGTGAGTGGCAAGCAGCACTGATGACAGCAGCATTGCTGAACAGCGGCAGAGGTAACAGCAACAGAGGTAGTAGCACATAGCTAACGGCGGCAGAGTACAGTGGAAGCAGCAGCAGAGACACTGCTTGGCACTCCCCCTCCCTTTTCAGGGGTGGGAGGTGAATCCAGGGGAGTGCACCTCTGAACTAAGGGTCTTCACTGACTAAGAACAGCCAACTGTGAGTAGGGTGCAGTGCAGGGAGAGGGGAGTGGTATGTTAAAGGGACATTTGTCAGATTTTCATGCTTCAAGATGGGAAACTGAGACAAAGGACACTGCCCGAAGGGACTGTGAGGTGAGTGTTGCTTATGGTTACATGCTTTTGAATCATGGTTGTGGTGTTTTCCCAAGGTAATGCTGGGTTCTATTTCCCTTTTAACAAAAGTTTTCTTGTGTTATACACAGACTCAATGTTTCTGAGTGGGTAAGTATTGACTCTTAGAGGTGCCCAAGGGTGCTAATTAGTTTTATCAGATTACTGGGTAGGGGTTTGAGATGGTTCTGTTTTGTACTGGTAAGAGGAATCCCTAGACATTGAGCCCCAGCCCTTGTTGCTGCCAATTCCATCTGGCAGATATATCTATGGAAAAAAGTGAGGCGGATGGCAAACAATATACATTAGAGGTTATGAAGTGTAGAAGATTGATAAGGAAAGTTAAAGCCATCCAGAAAAAATCCATGGCTGGCAGAACTAAGGACAATAAGGAGTGGTTTTAAAGTATATCAGGAACAAAAGAAATCCCAATAATGGGACAGGCCCATTACTAGGTGAAAATGGTAAAATTATTAATAAAATGATACAGAAAAGGCAGAAGTGTTTAATAAATATTTCTGTTCTGTATTTGGAAAGAAGCCAACTGATGTATTTGGATTACATGAGGATGATGAACTGCTTCCCCGCCTTTTAGTAACTAAGGGGGATGTTAAAACAGCATCTACTAGGGATAAGTATTCTAAAAGCATCAGGACCAGATAACAAGAGCTCTGAAAGAGCTGGCTGGTGAAATGTAGACAATATCAATAAAACTCATGCTATATGGACAGACATAACTGACAGATTTCAAAAAGGAATAATCAGTGGGAATAATCTTTGAATGGAAGTGTTTGTAGTGGGGTTCTTCAAGGCTGATGATATTTAATATTTTTACCAATGATCTGGAAGTAAATATGAAATCACTGCTGATGAAATTGGCAGATGACACAGAGATTAGCAGAGTGGTAAATGAGGACAAGGCAGTCATCCAGATGGTTTGGATTTCTCAGTAAATTGAGCTCATTCAAACCAAATGCATTTTAATACAGCAAAAGTTTAGGTCATATATCTAAGAAGAAAGAATGCAACCAAATGAGATCTCCTGGAAAAAGGATGTAGGGATCATGAGATCCCAAAGCAATGTTGTGGCAAAAAGTTCCTTGGAGGGGAGTAATGAGTAGTACTAGGGAAGTATATACTGGTAGACCTCATTGGTAAAACTGCTACTAAAATACTGCTGTGAAGAAACTGGGAGATATCTGTATTAATTTTATGAAAGTTATCTCCATGGGTTTGGTGGTTGGTGAACTGCAGGCTAAAAAGTAACTGTGAGGGCATGTCTACACTACAAAGTTAAGTCAACTTAAGGTAAGTTGACATCCGGCCGCTGCAGTAATTAAGTTGGTTGTGCCAGTCCACGCCATGCTCATTGTGTTGGTGGAGTGCATCCTCACTAGCAGCGCTTGCATCAGTGCACAGAGCAGTGCACTGTGGGTAGCTATCCCACAGTGCAACTAGCCACAGGGCATTTGGGGAAGAGCTTACAACACCTCATGGGACCAAAACATCGATGCAGGGGGGAATGGGAACATGGCTTTGGCTTCCCGTGATGCAGTTTCCTCCCTCCCTCCTTACTTTGATATCAATGGCAAACAACCCATACTTTCTCATGCCTTTTTCCGAAAGCCTGGCTTAGCCGTGCGTATGCCATAGCCCAAGAAGCATGGACCCCACTCAGCTGTGCACTCCTGTTGTGAGCATTACAAACACCTTGCGCCTTATCCTGCAATATTTCCAGAGCTGAGAAAGGCACCGCCGTGTGGAACATTGCGATGTCATGCAAGCAGCCCTGCCGCAAGCCATAGGATGAAAAAATTCCTGGTTGCTGCTGGCAGTCGTGCAGCAGCTGAACAGGGTGGAGCGCCATTTCTGGTCCTGGGAAACAAGCACTGAGTGATGGGATTGCACTGTTAGGCAGCTATGGGATGACGAGCAGTGGCTACAGAACTTTTGAATGCATAAGTCCACTTTCCAGGAACTTCGTGCAGAGTTTTCCCCAGCCCTGAAGCACAGCAACACTAACATGAGACCTGCTCTGACTATGGGGAAGCAAGTGGTGATCGCTCTGTGGAAGCTTGCAATGCCAGACTGCTACCGGTCAGTGGGGAATCAATTCAGAGTTGGCAAATCCACCATGGGATCCATTGTGATCCAAGCATGCAGGGCGTTAATCGACTTCTGCTAAAAAGGGTAGTGACTCTGGGCAACGTGCAGGACATAGTGGATGGTTTTGCCACGATGGGGTTCCCTAACGGCGGTGGGGTGATAAATGGCACACATATGCCTATCTTGGCAGCAGACCACCTTGCCAAAGAGTACATAAACCGTAAGGCATAATTTTCAATGATGTTGCAAGCATGGGTGGATCATAAGGGGCGTTTCATCGACATCAATGTGGGAGGGTCAGGAAAGGTGCATGATGCACGCATCTTTAGGAACACAGGTCTGTTCAGAAAGCTGCAATCAGGGACTTTTTTTCCAGATCGCAAAATAAGCACTGACAATGTTGACATGCCAATCGTTATCCTGGGAGACCCAGCCTACCCCTTGCTCCTATGGCTCATGAAGCTGAACATCGGCCACCTGGACAGCAGTAAGGAGCATTTCAACAAAAGGTTGAGCAAGTGCAGAATGGTGGTGGAATGTGCCTTTGGACGTTTAAAGGGTTGCTGGCACAATTTGCTTACTAGGTTGTATTTCAGTGAAAGCAATATCCCCATTGTTATCACTGTCTGCTGTGTGCTCCATAATATGTTAGGCAAAGGGAGAGGAGTTTCTGCAGAGGTGGGGTATGGAGGCAGATAGATTGGCAGCTAATTTTGAGCAGCCAGATACCAGGGCAATAAGAAGAGCTCACCAAGGAGCTCTGCATCTCCTGGATGCTTTGAAAACTTGTTTCAGTAATGTGCACCGCTTATCTGTGTTGTGCCTTCCCCTACCATCCCCTCCATTGCATCAATTTCTCTGTACCCTCCACCCCACCCCACCCAACCCCAATGACTGGAATAAATAAAGAGCATTTCATTCTTGAAACAATTACCTTTATTGCACACACATACATTATTTTCCTGTTCTTTCTGTTTCTTTAACCTTGGGAAAATGGTGGGATAATATTGGGAGGGGAGAAACCAAATCAGTTTGTCTGTGAAAGCACAGAAGTCTTGCCCATCAAAGATCTTCGAATGGCTGCCTTTTGTTCTTAGTACCCTCCGCAGTGTTGAGTGGAAGGGATACTGCACATCCCACTCCCAGCTCCCGGAATGTTTGTGGGAGAGGGATTGGGAACAGGGCAATGCTTGCAGGCAGTTCTGCATGGGCTGCAGAAGGAGTTTAGCCTCAAGCTGCTTTTCCTGAAGCTCAACCAGATGCCTCAACATGTCTGATTGGTCCTTCATAATCCACAGCATCTCATCCTGCATGGGATGCTCTCCTGCTCTCCATGTCCATGTCCATGTCCAGTTTTTCAGACAATGAAATCCTCCAGGCTCTTAGCCCTGTCTCAGCTGTCTCAGAGGCCTTATTGTCTTTCTAAACATGTCATCATGCTGTGATGGGATCCCTGGCATGCAGCCTGGGACTGTGCGACCGCTGTGCCCCCTGAACTCTCCAGACTCGGCTATCTCTTACAATGCTTTGCTAGTGACAAGCAGCAAACCCCTCCAGGTGCTGTTATCACTCAGCACAACAGCATGTGGAGCCCCACACCCAGGTAGATTGCATGAATGCTCCAAGACCCACTCATGAATCACACAGAGAAAGGCACCAGACAAATCCTCCCAGCCTTGTACCTCAGGAATATACCTTCTGATGAACAGTGCAAGTTTATTAATTGGTTCACCGCTTCATCAATGGAAAGTGGATATACACCAGCCTCTGTAAACCTGTGCAGATTTACCAAACACTTCAGGCAAACTCACTGGTAAAGATAAACAGTCAAACAAGTTTATTGACTACAAAAGATAGATTTTAAGTGATTATAAGTGATAGGCAAAACATCAGAGTGGTTACCAAAATAAAATAAAATATAAGTATGCAGTCTAAACTCTCAACCCAATTAGACTGGGCAACATCTAGATTAAGCAGTTTTTCTCACCCCACTAGATATTGCAGTTCATGGTACACAGGTTTCACCCATGAAACCTGGGCCAGTCTCCTCTGTTGGAGTCTTCAGTCTTCTCAGTGTCCTTGTTGCTTGTAGCATTTGTGGGGGGAGGAGAAAAGGCAAAGTATAGGGTCACTGTGTTCTGTTTTATATCTTTAGTCCCACCATGTGGTTGGAGAACACAAGTCCAGGCATGTCAGGGTATATTGCTGAGTCACCAGGCAAGGTTGAGCAATTCCCCTGGTGTGGTCTTGTGCAGCTGAGTCATCGCATTGTAGCTCTTTCACTGGACAATGGCTTTTGATGGTTGTTCGACACCCACCTGGGTGTTGGTTATCCCCTGGTTATTGTCTTTGGGGAGCTAGTATCCTGGCACTTCCCAAACCCACACCATATATTTCTGACCATCATACAACACAATTCTCATAACTTCAAATGCATTAATGATATGCATATTTAGATGGAACAGTGGCTTTGAGCAGATCATAATCTTTCCCACGATACCTCATATGGCATGCTCAGCATAAAATATCACAATTTATATACAAATGATGAATATGGGGGTTACAGGGCATTTCCCTGGTGTGTAGAGTGTCACACACACATCCTCTCCCCCGCCCCTTCTAATTACAACCCTGTGTGGATACAATTTTATACCTGCAGATGCGGATATACACAAATATAAATCAGTATCCACAGAACCCGCAGGGCTCTTCTGAGAACTGCAGTGGCGAAAGGAGCAAAACATGGAGCCGCTACTCTCAGGAGCCAGTGCCCCACACCGGCAGCTCCTCCAGTGCCACTGTACTGCCCCCAGCCCTGTCCTCTGGTGGGGCTGTACAGACCCCAGACAGGAGATGCAGTCATGCAGACAGCTGCATGGAAGGGACAGGGGTGGGGCTGGGGGCAGTACAGCCATGCCGGAGGTAGTAGTTGCCCTAGACGTGCAGAATCTGAGGTCAATGCCAATCCCTGCCAACCAAACCACCCACATGTTAGGGAAAACATGGTTGAGGGACCCTGAAATCACTATGGGTGGTGGATCACATGCTCTATTGTTTGCAGTACGAGCACTTGTAATGAAAACTTCCCCCATTTCCCCTAGGTGACCCTATGTGATATCAGTCTCCTGAGGGTAACAGGGGTGGCAAGGGAGTGGATGCTGTAAGCGTCTGGGTACAGACCTGGTCCTTATGCTGCTATGCTGTGTACCACAATGATACCAGGAGAGTTAATACTGGAGTGGCATGGGAAAGTGTCCTACCGTGGTGGAAGAAATAAGGCAGCCCTCCTCAGAAACCTTCTGGAAAGGATTGCAGAGTGCCTCCATGAAAGTTTCCTAGAAGTCTCCATGGAGGATTCCTGGGCATCCCTGTGCACATAAACAGTCTTTTCCAGGGGGCCACCCTCTGCGTAGCTGGAGCAGCCATTGGAAAGCAGATACTCACTACACTTCACTTTTTCTTTACATTAAACATAAAATATAAGAGCATGTAACCCCTACAGTTTGATTGGAATTGCATACTTATCAGAGGTGCCTTCCCCAGCATCATGCTCAGCCACCATGCTGTCCTGCAAACAGCTGGACTCTGGGATTAAAAATAGCTCCTGGCTCTTGGGGAGAATGGACCCACAGCTCGCTTGTCTGCCATTCTCCTCCTCTTCCTCGTCTAGAATGTTCTCCTCATTGTTGCCTGAGGTAGCCCGAGACTCAGACTCCTGGGATGTATCCATGCTGTGTTTGGGGGTAGTGGTGGGGTCGCCGCCAAGAATCACATGCAGCTCATTGTAGAGCAGCATGTTTGTGATGCAGAACCAGAATGACTGTTTGCCTTCCTTGTCTTCTGGTATGCCTGTCGAAGTTCTTTGATTTTCACGTGGCACTGCTGCGTATCCCTGCTGTAGCCCTTCTCTCCCATGCCCCATGTGATCTTTTCATAAATGTCTAGTTTATTGTGCTGCATTGGAGCTGTGCCTGCACAGACTCTTCTCCTCACAGACCAATAAGTCCCACCATCTCCTGTGTACTACAGACTGGAGCACATTTGAGGCGTTGAGTCACCATGATCACCTGGGCTGGCGAGCTCTCCATGCTGATCAAATAGGAAAAGGGAATTCAAAGTTTCTGGGGCTTTAACAGGGGAGGGGCTGTTTCCTGGGTACCTGGATTCTGTGCAGTGGAGTTGATAATGATGTCCAGAGAAGTCACAGTGGAGCATTGTGGGACACCTCCTGGAGGCCAATTCAGTCAACTTACATAAGACTGCATCTTCACTGCCTCTCTGTCAACTCATCAACACTGAATTAAGTCTCTCGCAGGGGCAGAGTAATTAAGTCAACATTACAGGCGAGTTAGGTCAGTGGAAGGGACCTGGTAGTGTAGACACATAAATTATTAGGTCAATGTAAGGTGGCTTTGTGATGTTACTCACATAACCTGTAACCGTATAGATCACTGTTGCAACCACTGTTATATATTTGCAGCAAATATTGTACAAAAGTTGTCATGTAAAGTGTCTGTGGAAAGGTTATGATGTGCTGATTATGATTATGCTATCTGTATAGGTGTATCATTTTTGTAGTTGAAGTTATGAATATTGGCTATGTACTTGTATATCAATGTGTTTTTATTCTAAGTAGCCTCACTGAAGCATTTGGTCAGCTTCTTGAGAAGGGACTATTCTCAGTAAGTGCCCAGTCAAGAAACACTTAACTGACAATGAACTTTGGTAGACGCCAATCCACATCTGAGCTTTCCTGGGAACATTCAAACTAACATGTAAACAATAGCGTCGGCCTGCAAAGAACTGAGTCATGCATGGACATGTGACTTGCCCATGTGACTCCAAACTCCATCTTGCCGCTGGGATTTTCCACAGTAAGAACAAAGGGGGGTCCTTCCACAGGGCAAAGAATATAAAAGGCCCTGGAAACCCCTCCAATCCTGCTTCTTACTTCTGGAGGAACTTTGCTACAAACTGAAGCTCTGAACAAAGGACTGAATGACCCATCTCAGCTGTGGATGTACTCCAGAGACTTGATTTGAGCCTGCAGTTTATTCCATCACTGCTACAAGCCTGAACCAAGAACTTTGCCATTACTGTATGTAACTGATTCCATTTAATCAATTTTAACTCTCATCTGTATTTCTTTCTTTTATGAATAAACCTTTAGATTTTAGATTCTAAAGGATTGGCAACAGTGTGATTTGTGGGTAAGATCTAACTTGTACATTGACCTGGGTCTGGGGCTCGGTCCTTTGGGATTGAGAAAACCTTTTTTCTTTTACAGGGGCATTAGTTTTCATAACCATTCGTCCCATAAGAAGTGGCTGCTGGTGGTGATACTGGGGAACTGGAGTGTCTGAGGGAATTGCTTGTGTGACTTGTAGTTAGCCAGTGGGGTAAAACCAAAGTCCTCCCTGTCTGGCTGCTTTGGTTTGCCTTAGAAGTGGAGAAACCCCAGCCTTGGGCTGTAACTGCCCTGCTCTAAGCAATTTGTCCAGAATTGACACTCTCAGTCGTGTCCCGCCGGAGGCAGCATCGTTACAGTGTGTGATGTTTGCTTTGCAGCTGGCAGTGGCTGAACATGCAGAATTGCTGATGGCAGTACTACTAAATCCTGGGGTACATGCAGGGATGCCAAATTCCGGGGTAACGGTCCAACCTGTTCCTAAAAACCTGCAATGACAGAGATTCCATCTCCCTTAATAACCTATTCCAGTACTTTATTATCCTTATAGTTAGAAAGTTTCCCCTAAGGTCTAACCTCAATCTCACTTGCTGCAGATTGTGCCCATTGCTTCTTGTCCTACCTTCAGTGGACATGGAGAAAAATTGATCACCATACTCTTTATAACAAGGGTGGGCAAACTATGGCCCGCAGGCCGCATCCAGCCCATCAGACCTTTTAATCCAGCCCTCAAGCTCCATTGCCCTGCTCCAGCGCTCCAGCTGGGGAGCGGGGCAGGGGCTTGCCCTGCTCTGCCCACCCGGCACTCCTGCATGTTCAGGACCTGCATGACAGGCGTGAGGGCCTGCATATTACTCCAGCTGCACAACCCAAATGCGCCTCACATGCCATCAGAGCCTGGAACGTGCAAGCCCATGTGCCTGCTACTTGTTGTCTTAGGTGACTATGATGTTTTAGTTGTGTTAATTTTCCGTTGTTAATTTTGTGAGCGTTCATGGCCTCCCATACAATTTCCATACCCAGATGTGGCCCTCAGGCCAAAAAGTTTGCCCACCCCTGCTTTCTAACAGCCCTTAACATATTTGAAGATGGTTATCAGGTCTCCCCTCAACCTTTTTTTCCTCAAGAATAAACATGCCCAGTTTCTTTAACCTTTCCTCACAGGTCAGGTTTTCTAAACCTTTTATCATTTTTTGTTGCTCTCCTCTGGAACCTCTCCAAATTGTCCACATGTTTCTTAAAACGTGGCACCCAAAACGGGACACAGCGCTTCAGCTATGGCCTCACCTGTGGCAAGTAGGGCAGAACTGTTAGCTTCCATGCCTTACCACACATGACACTCCAGGATGGTATTAGCCTTTTTTTCCAACTTCACCACATTGTTGACTCATATTTCAATTCAGCAGTACTACCATCTAGCCAATTATTCCCTATTTAGTACCTGTGTATTTAAATTTTCCTTACTAAGTGTAGGACTGTGCACTTGTCTTAGTTGAATTTCATCTTGTTGACTTCAGACCACTACTCCAATTTATCAAGGTCATTTTGAATTCTAACACTGTTCTCCAAAGTGCTTGCAACCCCTCCTAGCTTGGTGTCATCTGCAAATTTTATAAGCATACTCTCCACTCCATATCCAATTCATTAATGAAAATGACAAACTTTTATAGTACCCCGCTAGATACACCCTCCCAGTTTAACAGCAAACCATTGATAACTACACTTTGTGTATGGTCTTTCAATCTGTTGTGTACCCTTTGTGACAAAGTGGAGATTTTCTGTACTATTTTTATGAATCCTAGGCATGCCTCAGTTTCCTTCTGTTCATGTCATTGCTAGCCAGAGGGTAAAAAGGGTTATCACTCCTCCTGGAACAGTGCAATAGACAGGAGGTTTGGGTGTTTCACCTTACTGGGGGGAATGAATACAGTCACTGAAGAACTGGCTCAAACTAGTCCAAATCAACAGAGAGTCCAGCAAGACAAAGAGATGCTCCAACAACTGAACAATCAACACCTAACAGCAGAAAACTCCAGCAGCTAGGATTTGGGAACTGAGCTGGAGAAGGTGTCAGGTGACTGGAAGAAAGGGACTCAGGAGCCAGACCTGGGGAGACAAAAGGGTAAACAGAGAGAGACAGAGATGGAGTTCATCACAGCGTGGCTGGCCCATCAGGGCACTAGTTGGACCAAGGTGGACTATGGATTAACTTTGGCTTCTCTGTGTTAATCGAAGGTCTTTAAAATTCTGTGTGCTAGATGACTAATAAATGATTACCTTGTTTTGAAAAGGCTGCCTGCGTCGCTGTAAATACTCACTGAGAGCACTGAACACTCTGAAGGGGCACAGTACAAGCCTTCCAGAGGAGTTTGGCTTGGCTGGATTCACTGCAGGGACCCACAGAGGCAGGGAACACTGGTGCTGAAGGCCCAGTCTTGGAGGCCAGGGGCCTGCCCTGTGGAACTGTGTGGTTCCTAAAGTGGTCACTCCCAGGAGCCTGGTGACAGGCTGGGGCATAGACCAGACCCTGTAACTCCGTGACACCGTCTTCATTGTAATTTCATCTTGACCATATTTCATTAGTTTGCTAACATTGTGGTTGGTTTCACACGATTTGTTCTTGACAAATCCATGTCGGCTATTACTTATCACCATATTGTCCTCTAGGTGCTTACAAATTGGTTGTTTAATAATTTGTTTCACCATCTTTCCAGGTATTGAAATTAGGCTGACTGGTCTGTAATTCCCTGGATCTTCTTTGTTCCCCTTTATAAAGTTAGGTACTATGTTTGCCCTTCTCCACTTCTCTGTGACCTCATGCATCCTCCATGAGTTCTTGAAGATAATTGCTAATGGTTCCAAGATTGCTTCAACTAGTTCCTTAAGTACCCTAAGGTGAATTTGTCAAGCTTTGCTGACTTGAATACATCTAAATATTCTGTTCTTTCCTTCTTCTGGTGTGTGTTCCTTTCCCCTTTTTGTTAATATTAATTGTGCTAAGCACCAGGCCACAATTAACTTCTTCAGTGAAGACTGAAGCAAAAATGGACATTAAATACTTCAGCCTTCTTGGTGTCATCCATTAATATCTCTCCTTTGTGGAGCTACACTTCCCCTTGTCTTTCTCTTGCTCCTAATGTATTAATGAAACCTCTTTTATTGCCCTTTTGTCCCTTACTAGGTGTAACTCATTTTTGCCTTAGCCTTTATGATTTTTTCCCTACATGCTTGTGGTTATTTGTTTTTTGTTGGGTTTTTTTTATTCACCTTTAGCAATTGTGATAAACTCAGGACAGACAGCTGCAAGGAGGGGGTAGAAAACAGTCCCAGAAGGTTAAAAGGCCCTCCCCCCATCAACTGGGATCAGCTGATTCCAACTAAGGGCTGCCTGAGACCTTTTTAAACCCTCCCCTGTTGAGAGAGAGAGAGAGAGAGAGAGAGAGGGAGTGGGAGTGGGAGTGGGAGTGGGAGTGGGAGTGGGAGTGGGAGTCAAGCTGCCAGTAGGTTAGCAGCAGCAAGACAGTGAGCCTCACCAGGAGGGGAGGCTGCATTCCTGCCCATAAGGGAGAAAAACAAGCCCAAAAGACTAGCGGAGAGAAGGAATGGACTGACCCTGTGCAGCCAAGAGGGACTGTTTTACCCAAGCCGTCTCGCCAAGGCTAAAAACAGCTGAGGCTGGTGAGACCAAGAAGGTGCCTTGCCACACAATGTGTTCATGTTTCCACTTTTTGTAGGATTCCTTTTTGATTTTCAGGTCATTAAAGAGCTTTTGATGCAGCCATCTTGGCCTCTTTTTCATTGGGATAGTTTGCAGTTTTGCCGTTGGTATTGTCTGTTTAAAAAACTTTCAGATCTCCTCAACTCCTTTTTTCCCTTACATTTTCTTCTCAGGGGGCCTTATCTACCTGATCACTGAATCTGTTTTTTGAAGCCCATTGACTGCTGCTCTCACTCCTTCTGTTCCTTAGAATCATGAAAGTTATCATTTAATAATCACTTTCACCCATGTTGCACCCCCCTTCACATTGGCAATCAATTCCTCTCTGTAAATCAGAATCAAGTGTAAAATGGCCACCTATCTTCCAAGTTAATTTCTCCACATTCCAAAACAAGAAGTTATCCCCAACAGATTGCAAGAACTTATTAGACATTGTGTTTTTTCTGTATTACTTTTCCAACGCATGTCTGCGTAGCTAAAGTCTCCCATTAGTACCAAGTCTTGTGTTTTGGATATTTTTTCCATTTTTCTCTAGAAATGCCTCCTCCTGATTTGGTGGTCTGTAGAGCCCTACTTGTTAAAAAAAAATAAAATAATATGCACTTAAATATGTGTTATCTATGGTATTCTGAAAAGAAGAATAAAAATATATACAGACAGATCAGTTTTCAACTTCGCATATGGCAGCTCACTGGTGCAACATTTATTCACAGAAAATCAATAGAAAAAAAATCTAAGTCAATAAATATATAAATAAACTAATAATGCTAAAAATCACAAGAATAACAATAAACATGCAAACTTTAGGAAAAATACTGGTTAAATAATACTAATTGCTAATTACTTTAAAATCAGAGAGTGTACTGTATTATATTTTAAAATTAGCCATTTGCACACACAAAAGAAATGAAACCACACACACACACTATTTAAAGCAAAATAAACAACTGACCAAATCTAAGTAAGTACCCCTTTTTTCCCTAGTCGATCAAGCCCGTATTTGCATTCCAGTCAAATCAAAACCCAATAAAATACATACAATCTGAAAATTCAAAGTATTTTTAAAGCTGTTTTTTGGGGAAAAAGACCACAAACAAATCCCAGTGTTTATATTCCACAATTCACTATTCAAATGAACAGATCTGACCTGAGAGCAGGAGAGACATATTGGTGTGGTGCAGGCTGCATGTGACACAGGTGCTGCTGCTCTGCTCAAGGGGTGAGCATTGGAGGAGCTCCCGTCACCCCCATCTCTGCTGGAACTCAGTAGTCACCCTACAAGACAGTAATGTCAGGGCGGGGGAGGGAAGGAGGAGAAAGGGAGGGTTAGAAGTAAAGTTCTTGAGAGAAGACAAACTGAGCTCCCTCTCACCCATGTCCAGCAGGTTCCCAGCACTGCCATAGTGTCATAAATATAAAGGGAAGGGTAAACCCCTTTAAAATCCCTCCTGGCCAGAGGAAAAATCCTCTCACCTGTAAAGGGTTAAGAAGCTAAAGGTAACCTCGCTGGCACCTGACCAAAATGACCAATGAGGAGACAAGATACTTTCAAAAGCTGGGAGGAGGGAGAGAAACAAAGGGTCTGTGTCTGTCTGTATGCTGCTTTTGCCGGGGATAGAACAGGAATGGAGTCTTAGAACTTAGTAAGTAATCTAGCTAGGTATGTGTTAGATTATGATTTCTTTAAATGGCTGAGAAAAGAACTGTGCTGAATAGAATGACTATCCCTGTCTGTGTGTCTTTTTTGTAACTTAAGGTTTTGCCTAGAGGGATTCTCTATGTTTTGAATCTAATTACCCTGTAAGGTATCTACCATCCTGATTTTACAGAGGTGATTCCTTTACTTCTATTAAAAGTCTTCTTGTAAGAAAACTGAATGCTTTTTCATTGTTCTAAGATCCAAGGGTTTGGGTCTGTGGTCGCCTATGCAAATTGGTGAGGATTTTTACCAAACCTTCCCCAGGAAGTGGGGTGCAAAGGTTGGGAGGATTTTGGGGGGAAAGATGTGTCCAAACTACGTTTCCCAGTAAACCCAGTTAGAGTTTGGTGGTGGCAGTGGAGATCCAGGGTCAAAGGACAAAATTAATTTGAACCTTGGGGAAGTTTTAACCTAAGCTGGTGAAAGTAAGTTTAGGAGGTTTTCATGCAGGTCCCCACATCTGTACCCTAGAGTTCAGAGTGGGGGAGGAACCTTGACAGGGTGGCAGAGTGGTGGGATTAACCTGAAATCATTTTGAGATCAATTTGAGATTTTTTGAACTAGAAATACAGATTTTAAAAAGGAACTTTTTTTTCTTTGGGGCTGCTGGAAAGGAGGTCCAACTGAAAGCAGCTAGTTTTTTCTCTGCTTTGGGGCCAGAGCAGAGAGAAAAGGGGATTATCTTTGTGAATTGCAGGTTTTCTTTGCCTGGAGGCAGGGTACTTAACTACTGCAGGGAAATTCACAGTCTTGGTAAACCAGAAGTTTTTTTTTTTTCCCCTAAAAGTAAACGGGGGTGGGGGTGTTCTACCCATTTGCCTGGAGACAAAAGTGGCAGGGGTTTTTTGGTTTTTTTTAGGATTTTGATTTTTTTTACAAGGAGCACAGGTATGAAAGGAATTTTTTTTTTCCTTTGGGCTGCTGGTAAGCAGGTTTCCAAGTAGTTGGAGGTTTTTTGCTTTGATTTGGGGCCAGAGCAGAGACAAAGGGAATTGTCTTTTTTCTGTAGACTGACAATCACTATCAGAGAATAGGTATCCGATTCCAGCACAGAAAATTTTACAGCCAAGTTTTGTTTGTTTATTTCTAAACCTCGGGTGTAAAGTTAGTTAAAAACAGAGAGGTTAGGATGACAGAATCCACAGCTCAACAAAAGCTGGAATTAGCCAGATTTCAGGCTGAGGAAAAACAAAAGGAACATGAAAGACAGATAGAACTCATGCGGCTGGAGAAGGAGGTACAGGAGGCTGCCCACAGGAAGGAAATGGAGGCAAGGGCCAAAGAACTGGAGGAGAAGGAAAAAGAGAGGAAGCATGTGGAGGAGATGGAGAAGATAAAAGCTCAGCAGAATATACCAACAAACCCTAGCAATCCTTCTCCAGGTACCACTTCCCATCCCAGAAAGTTCCCCACCTACAAGGCAGGCGATGATACTGAGGCCTTCTTAGAAAACTTCGAAAGGGCCTGCCTTGGGTACAGCATCTCTACCAACCAATACATGGTAGAGCTGAGGCCGCAGCTCAGTAGACCCTTAGCTGAGGTGGCGGCTGAAATGCCTAAAGAACACATGAACCAGTATGAACTGTTTAAATCCAAGGCGAGAGTCAGAATGGGGATAACACCTGAGCATTCTCGTCGGAGGTTCAGAGCCCTAAGGTGGAAGCCAGATGTGTCATTTACCCGACATGCCTACCACATTGTGAAACACTGGGATGCCCCCTGGATATCAGGAGCAAGTGTTGAATCTCCAGTAAATTTGCCCTTCCTAATGCAAATGGAACAATTCTTAGAGGGTGTTCCTGAGGAAATAGAAAGATACATCCTAGATGGGAAGCCCAAAACTGTAATCGAGGCAGGAGAGATTGGAGCCAGATGGGTAGAGGTGGCAGAGAAGAAGAAAACTGGTCGCAGGTGGAGCAGAGACCAGAAGGGACAACCCCAGACCACACCCTATTACCGGGGGCCGCCCAAGGCCCCACCTACCTCCCAAAGAACCCTCCAGACACCTTATCGTCCCACCATCCCGTTCTCCAGCAACCCGCCTTGCCCCAGTGACCCGTCAGCTGGACAATATTTTAAATGTAACGAGCTGGGGTATGTAAAGGCCAACTGCCCCAAGAACCCCAACAGATTACAGTTCTTTGCACTGGAATCACACCAGGGATCCACAGGCCCAGATACCTCCCAGATACCCTTGGAGCGGAGGGAAATTGTGAGTGTGGGCGGGAAGAAGGTCACCATGTGGAGGGACACCGGAGCACAAGTGTCAGCTATCCATGCTTCCTTAGTGGACCCCAATTTAATCAACCCAGAGATCCAAGTGACGATTCAACCCTTCAAGTTCAACTCTTTCAATTTGCCTACAGCCAAGTTGCCTGTCCAGTACCAGGGCTGGTCAGGAACGTGGACTTTTGCAGTCTATGATGATTATCCCATCCCCATGCTGTTGGGGGAAGACTTGGCCAATCATGTGAAGCAGGCCAAGAGGGTGGGAATGGTCACCCACAGCCAGGCTAAACAAGCCGTGAGGCCTAGCTCTGTTCCGGAAACTTCTATCAGGACCCGGTCAGAGGTGATGCACCCGGACCCCAGGCCAATGTCTGCAACAACAGTAGTGGATCCAGTCCCAGAGACCCAGACGGAACCAGTCCCAGAACCAGCGGAACAACCAACATCAGACCCATTGCCAGCACTGAATCTAGTACTTGCAACCTCAACACCAGAGGGCCCCACCAAACCTGAACCGGCAACAGCCCATAATCCAACAGAAGAGGCTCAGCCAGAGCTTGAACCCCAACACAGTGTCCTAGCACTGCCATGGTGTCATAAATATAAAGGGAAGGGTAAACCCCTTTAAAATCCCTCCTGGCCAGAGGAAAAATCTTCTCACCTGTAAAGGGTTAAGAAGCTAAAGGTAAACTCGCTGGCACCTGACCAAAATGACCAATGAGGAGACAAGATACTTTCAAAAGCTGGGAGGAGGGAGAAAAACAAAGGGTCTGTGTCTGTCTGTGTGATGCTTTTGCCGGAGACAGAAGAGGAATGGAGTCTTAGAACTTTTAATAAGTAATCTAGGTAGGTATATGTTAGATTATGATTTCTTTAAATGGCTGAGAAAAGAACTGTGCTGAATAGAATGACTATTCCTGTCTGTGTGTCTTTTTTGTAACTTAAGGTTTTGCCTAGAGGGATTCTCTGTTTTGACTCTTATTACCCTGTAAGGTATCTACCATCCTGATTTTACAGAGGTGATTCCTTTACTTCTATTAAAAGTCTTCTTGTAAGAAAACTGAATGCTTTTTCATTGTTCTAAGATCCGAGGGTTTGGGTCTGTGGTCACCTATGCAAATTGGTGAGGATTTTTACCAAACCTTCCCCAGGAAGTGGGGTGCAAGGGTTGGGAGGATTTTGGGGGGAAAGATGTGTCCAAACTACGTTTTTTCAGGAACCCCGATAAAGTTTGGTGGTGGCAGTGGAAGTCCAAGGGCAAAGGGTAAAATAGTTTGTACCTTGGGGAAGTTTTAACCTAAGCTGGTAAAAGTAAGCTTCGGAGGTTTTCATGCAGGTCCCCACATCTGTACTCTAGAGTTCAGAGTGGGGAAGGAATCTTGACATGAGTATTGGCTATGTACTTGCATCTCAATGTGTTTGATTATAAGTAGCACTAGTGAAGCATTTGGTCAGTTTCTTGAGAAAGGAATTTTCAGATTAAGTGCCCAATCAAGAATCACTTAACTCACAGTGGACCTTGGGAGACTCCAATCCACGTATGAGAAGCCTTCCTGGGAACGTTCAAGGTAGAATGTGAGCAATGGCTGCTCTACCTGTAAAGTATTGAGTCATGTATGGACATGTGACTTGCCCATGTGATTCCAAACTCCACCTTGCTGCTGTGATTTTCCACAGTAAGAACAAAGGGGTCCTTCCACACAGCAGAAGATATAAAAGGCCCTGGAAAGCCCTCCATTTTGTCTTCAATCCTGCTTCTTACCTCTGGAGGAACTTTCTTACAAACTGAAGCTCTGAACAATGGCCTGAATGACCCATCCAAATCTGTGGATGGACTCCAGAGACTTGATTTGTGCCTGCAGTTTATTCCGTCACTACTACAAGCCTGAACCAACAACTTTGCCTTTGCTGTATGTAATTGATTCCTTTAGCAATTTTCACTCTCATCTATATTTCTTTCTTTTTATGAATAAACCTTTAGATTTTAGATGCTAAAGGATTGGCAACAGCATGATTTGTGGGTAAGATCTGACTTGTCTATTGACCTGGATCTGGAGCTTGGTCCTTTGGTGTCCTTTGAGAGAACCTTTTTTCTTTTACTGGGTATTGCTTTTCATAACCATTCATCCCCATAAGGAGTGGTGCTGGTGGTGATACAAGGGGACTGGAATATCTGAGAGAATTGCTTGTATGACTTCTGATTAGCCAGTGGGGTAAAACCAAAGTCCTCTCTGTATGGCTGGTTTGGTGTGCTTTAATAGTAAAGGACATCCAGCCTTGGGCTGTGACTGCACTTCTCCAGGCAATTTGTCTTGAATTGATACTCTCAGTAGTGTCCCGCCAGAGGCCACATCATTACAGGGGTGCTCCGGGATTACAGCTGGGAAGTCTCTGAAGCTCAGGATGCGCTTCCTCAGTGAGGGGAAGTATGTAACCCACACACTTTCTGCTGCCTCAGTTCTGGGGACATGTTCTCTTTCTCCCCCGGCACCTTCCAACGGAGGGAAGAAAGGGACACGTGAGATGGAGTCTCTCCCTGGCTTACAGATAACCCATCCTGCAGTAACACAAGTGTGGACTCAGGGGAATGCTGTGCTGCAGTGTATGTGCCCAGCAAGATATCACTCGTGAAGGGAAGCAACACTGCTCTTGGCAGCGGAATCTGGGCAATAAGGAAGAGGAGTTGGAAATTCTCCATGGGGAGGGGAAATGGGGAAACCAGGTGGGACGATGCGTATGACTGGAATGTTAGTGTCGCTGGTTACAACTCATTGAGGTAGGGGAGAGAGGGTAAAAAAAAGTGGTGGGCAGGGTGGCACTTTACATTAGACCAGCGGTTCTCAAACTGTGGGTCAGGACGCCAAAGTGGGTTGCAACCCCATTCTAATGGGGTCATCAGGGCTGGCTTAGACTTGCTGGGGCCTGGGGCCAAAGCTGAAACCCGAGCTCTACTGCCTGAGGCCGAAGTCCAAGCCTGGGGGCTTCAGCCCTGGGCAGTCAGGCTCAGGTTGCAGGCCCCTTGTCTGGGGCTGAAGCCCTTGGGCTTCGATTTTGGCCTCCCCACGCAGGGTGGCAGGACTCGGGCTTTGCCTTTCCCCTCGCATCCGGAGCGGTGGGGTTCGGGAGGGCTCAGGCTTCAGTCCCCCGTCCTGGGGTCGTCTAGTAATTTTTGTTGTCAGAAGGGGGTCGGAGTGCAATGAAGTTTGAGAACCCCTGCATTAGAAACATCATTACCTGTTTTAAGTTCTTGGTTCGAGAATCCCAGGACCTCGAATGGATAGGGATCAATCTGCTA
The DNA here is from genome assembly GCF_965152275.1 of Natator depressus. Classification (NCBI taxonomy): domain Eukaryota; kingdom Metazoa; phylum Chordata; order Testudines; family Cheloniidae; genus Natator; species Natator depressus. The sequence continues at coordinate 213,269,044 of NC_134234.1, read as the reverse complement.
ACTAACACAGTCCAGCAGATGAACCAGTGCGGGGCTGGCACAGTTCACTGAATCCAAACCAGAGAGCAGGAAATGTTTCTCCTTTTGCACCTGTCTGTGACTTGTGGGAAGAAACTAGGTTAGCACGGGGGACTTCCTATTGGGAGGCAGACGGGGGAGGTCTCACATAGCCAGGAGTAAATCATCCTTGGAGATTTTGAAAAATTATAGATACTTTTCTAATACAAAGTTTTGTACCCGACTCTATTGTGGGCCTGATCACTGGACTGGATGTCCGTGGTGCTCTGGGGCCAGTAATCATGACTTGACTGTATTCAGTAAGGACCAGTCAGGAGGTTTTGGAACAGATTGATAAATTAAACAGTAATAAGTCACCAGAACCAGATGGTATTCACCCAAGAGTTCCGAAGAAACTCAAATGTGAAATTGCAGGACCACTAAATAACTGTGGTATGTAACCTATGCTTTAAATCAGCTTCTAGACCAGATGATTGGAGGATAGCTAATATGACACCAATGTTTAAAAAAAGGCTCCAGAGATGCTCCCGGCAATTATAGGGCACTAAGGCTAGCTTCAGAACTAGGCAAATTGGGTGAAATTATAGACACATAGATAAACACAATTTGTTGGGGAAGAGTGAACGTGGTCCTCTCTGGATAGATCCTCTCTGGGATAGATAACTGGTTCAAAGGCAAGAAAGAAAGGGTCTGACTAAGTGGTCAATTTTCAGGATGGTGAGAGGTAAATAGTGGTGTCCCCCTGGGGTCTGTACTGAGATCCGTACTGTTCAACGTAGTCCTAAGTGATCCGGAAAAGGGGGTAAACAGTGAGGTGGCAACATTTGCAGATGATACAAACCAACTCAAGTTAGTTAAGTCCAAAAGAGAGTGCAAAGTGTGACAAAGGGATCTCACCAAATTGAGTGACTGGGCAACAAAATGGCAGATGAAATTCAATGTTGATAAATGCAAAGTAATGCACATTGAAAAACATGATCCCAACTCTACATCTGAAATGATGGGGTCTAAATTAGCTATTACAGCTTAAGAAAGAGATCTTGGAGTCATTGTGGATAGGTCTCTGAAAACATCCACTCAATGTGCAGCGGCAGTCAAAAAAGCAAACAAAATGTTGGGAAATCATTAGGAAAGGGAGAGATAATAAGATAGAAATGTAATATTGCCTCTCTAGAAATCCATGGTGTGCCCACATCTTGAATACTGGAGCTGGTCTCGCCATCTCAAAAAGATATATTGGAATTGGAAAAGGTACAGAAAAGGGCAACCAAAACGATTAGGAGTATGGAACAGCTTCTGTATGAGGTGAGATTAATAAGACAGGGGGGCGTTTTCAGCTTGCAAAAGAGATGACTAAGAAGGGATCGGAGAGAGGTCTATAAAATGATGACACGTATGGAGAAAGTAAATAAGGAAGTGTTATTTACTCCTTCTCCTAACACAAGAACTAGGGGTGACCAAAAGAAATGAATAGGCAGCAGTTTTAAAACAAACAAAAGGAAGCATTTCTTCACACAACAACAGAGTCAACCTGGGGAAACTCTTTGCCAGAGGATGTAGTGAAGGCCAAGATTATAACATGGTTCAACAAAGAACTAGATAACTTCATGGAGGATAGGTCCATCATTGGCTATTGGCCACGATGGGCAGGAATACAAAACCATGCTCTTGAAGTGTCCCTAGCCTCTGTTTGCCAGAAGCTAGGAACATTTAGGTGTGTGGTTTACATACTTCCTCTCGCTGAGGAAGCGCATCCTGAGCTTCAGAGACTTCCCAGTTGTAATCCCGGGCCACTGAGGCAGCATGGGATTGCTGGCATTGCAGCATGCTCTCCAGGAACCCTCAAGCCTTCTGTCAGGGTTCCCTCCCCACTCTGAACTCTAGGGTACAGATGTGGGGACCCGCATGAAAGCCCCCTAAGCTTATTTCTACCAGCTTAGGTTAAAAACTTCCCCAAGGCACAAATCCTTTGTCCTTAGATGGTACGCTGCCACCATCAAGTGATTTAACAAAGAATCAGGGAAAGGACCACTTGGAGTTCCTCTTCCCCCAAAATATCCCCCCAAGCCCTTACACCCGCTTTCCTGGGGAGGCTTGAGAATAATATCCTAACCAATTGGTTACAAAGTGATCACAGACCCAAACCCCTGGGTCTTAGGACAATGGAAAAATCAGTCAGGTTCTTAAAAGAAGGATTTTATTTAAAAAGAAAAAAGTAAAAATCACCTCTGTAAAATCAGGATGGAAAATAACTTTACCGGGTAGCAAAAGATTCAAAAACACAGCAGAACTTCCTCTAGGCTTACTTTCAATGTTATAAAAAACAGTAATAAACCTCCCTCCAGCAAAGGAAGAATTCACAAGCAAAAACAAAAGATAATCTAATATGCCTTGCCTGACTTTTACTTACAATTCTTGTAATAAGAGAGACTTTTAAGATGGTTTACAGGAGAAGGAGTTTCTGACCTGATGCTTCTCTGCTTTCCAAGAGAACACACACAGTCTTCCTCCTCCCTGCCAAGATTTGAAAGTATCTTCTTTCCCCATTGGTCCTTTTCATCAGATGCCAACCAGGTTATTTGAGCTTCTTAACCCCTTACAGGTAAGGATGAATTCTAGGCTACCCTTAGCTGTATGGTTATGACACCTTCCCTATCAGCTCTGCAGCATAAGAACAGAAGAGTCTGGTTTGGAGCAAGGGAAAGGCCCGTTTTCCACAGAATCCTTCCCTCAGGCCTGGAGCATTTACAGCAGAAATCCCTGTGGGAATTAATGTTGCTCTAAAGAGAGTTGCCAAGGAGTATGCAGCTTCTTGACAACACCACGCAAAGTGATCTGTTTGTCGAGATGCATAAAGCCCTGCACCGATATCTCTGAAAGGATTCCCCCGAGCACTTAGGGGAGGCAGGACCTTATTCCTTACCTCTGGTGACAGGGTTGTGTGAGAGCTTGTAGAGAGCCAGAGGCAGCTTTCTAGAGGGTTAATTCAGAAATTCCCTATGGGACCTAGGGGCTGCAGCGTACGGCAGGGAAGAGCCAGGTGGTTGTTGGAGTGACTCTAGGAGGAATGCAACGGGATGGCTCTCTGATCACCTCTTCACTCTGCTTCTTCCCACCCCACCTTTGGGGTAAGTCCATCACTTCCTCCTTAGCGCATGTGGGCTGGAAACCAGATATTGCAGTAGAGAGGTTGCCCACTGAGCCCATGCACAGACAGATCCATTGCGGCTCACATCCTCCTGCTTGTCACAGCCCAGAGGAAAGCATGACACTGAGCCTGGACTCTGTGACTGCATTAGTCACCAACAGGTGAGGTTGGCAGGAGAGGGCACATATCAGGTCTACAAATAACTTTTCCTGGACTGCTGAGGTCGGGGGAGAGAGGCCAGATTCCATCTGGCTCTTTAGGACTCCAAGGAAGCTCTGGGATCTGGAGAGAGGTCTCTGGAGCCTCAGGATGTGCAGGTTTGGAGACATGTGGCTCCTACCTAGTCCAAAGTAACCTGCCATTCTCCCCCACAAGAGCCATATTAACAGACAACACTGCAAGTGACCCCCATGCCTCTCTATTTCCTTGGCCATGTGTATCATTCCCTTTTTCTGGTGCCTAGTCCAGAAAAAAGACAAGAGCTTACTACTGCTACCACCTGGGTTGAGATCAGCTGGTAGAAGCAGGCAATAGCTACAGAATCTGGGACTTCAAGCCCCTAGAGTGACCTCTTACCTTTATAGACCTGGCCTTTCATCATACACAGCTATTTTAAAGTTTAGTGTGATAGTAAAGAGACCCATTTTCAACCCTTCACCACACAAGACAAAGCCGAAGTATTTGTCATTAACTATTTATTTCTACTCTCCTGGCTCCCAAACTGCTTCTCCTCCCTACTGCCGCCAGCCACCTTCGAGTTCTTCCTCTTCTTTCCCCGCCTCTGCTCACTTGATTTCAGCAGCTCAGCGGATGGTCCAGCTTTGCTCTTTCACTTCCATTCTTCTTCATTTCTTTGGGTGCCTGCATTTGCCATTGAGCAGCCTGATGGAAATACCTGAGTCCTCTGTCTAGACATGCAGGCACAGCAGCTAAAGCCAAAGCCCCAGTGGGAGATTAGCCTGGAGTGTCTGGAGTGGAGGCTTGGCCCATGGGGACCTAGACACTGCAGCTGCTGCCACCTACATGTTGAATCCTTGAACCCATCGCCAAAGGGCTCTTCCACATTCTGCAAATTGGCCTCAATGGCTGACTCTCGAGGAGAACAAAAACGCTTTGTTCGAACAGGAGACTCTCTTCAATGCAGCATTCTTTCCACGGCTCGCACAGGGCCACAGTGAAACACCTGTGAGTCTTGAGGAGGCTCTCAAGGAATTCCTTGCTCAGTCACTTGGCACCCACTAGCAATGGTCTCTGACAGTGGCATTGCAAAGGGGAGCTCAGCAGATGGTCCCTTCTATGGCTTCCTGACTGGGAGGGAGGTTGGTCTTGTCATCTAAGGCCTAGCTGTCAGTCAGGGCTCCTGGGTTCTCTGGCTTTGGAAGTGGGTGGAGTCTAATGGTTGGAGCTGGACTGGTATCAGTACCACACTTCCTTCCTGCCTCTGTCAGTGACATTGTGTGTGACCTTGCAGCCAGTTGCTTTCTATCCCTGTGCCCCAGCTAACAGGAATAATACTGATCCACCTCAGAGAGGCTGGCAGGGGTCACCACTGTCATGACTCAAGTTGGAGTGAGTTGTGCTCTTGGTAGTGAAGGGCCCAGATTCAGTCCCCATGGATGCCCAGGGTGTCTGTATGTGGCCATGGTTTGACTCACCTAGCATTACAGGCTGTTTAGCCGGTCCTGGCCATGTGTGGTGTGTCTGCTCCTGGCTCTTTCTAGAACACAGCTCCATCACGCACAAGAACATGGCCCACCAAGGACAATCTATCAGCTCCCATCTGGTGTTCAGCTCCAAGATGGATGGTGAGCCCTAGTCAGATCATAGAAAGAGAGGATGGTGTTCTTTGGTGGAAACTGCTGGAGCTTCAGCCTCTGCTCCCACCCCCAAACACACACTAAGGGCTTCAAAAGTGGTCCCTGACCCCAGGCAAACAAAGTAGCTGAGCTGAGACCAGGGTGGGTGGAATTACTGCTGGGATTGATCCTAAGAGAAGAGCAGATTCCTCCTCTGCTCTCGGGAGATTCCCATCGGAAAAGTAGTGGGGGTGGGGGCAATACAAGCACTACACCTCAGCCCTTGAATAGCAGTCAAATAGGACTTTGGGAGCCAAGGTACTGGTGTGTCTTGCTGGAGAGCAGAAAAGGGCATTGGGGAAATTGTACAAAAGTCAACGTCACGGCTGGGTCAAGGGCATCCACACCTACTGGTCAAAGCCAGAGTCCACACTCACTTGACAGGAGTCGTGAGTCCGCTGGGTCAGGATACTGGAAGATCAGAAGCAAAAGACAAACTTGCGATCACAACCACAAATCAGATGCCAAGAAATCAAGCCAGGGGAGAGACAGCAGAAACAGGCAGCACACGGTCCAGAACAGGGAGCAGCTCTGGTGTTCAGACAGCTTCCTGTTCCTGCTGCTGTCTTAAGCAGGGCCAGAGGGCCAATTAGCTGCTCTCTGACTCCTCCAATAGGACCTCAGGAGTGGAGCCTCAAACTGAGGCGGAACTTCGTGGGTCCTAGGTAAGCAATTTTCAGCAGGCTTCCAGGTGGAGGGTTGGAGTGTGGCTGCTTCCGTGAACCCTGCAGACCCGCGTTGAAGACCTGTGGGTCGTGACAGTGGGTGATCTCTGCCTGCTCAAACCTCCTGCAGAAAACAGTTTCCAGGATTCAGGACACATCCTCTGAGAATAACATGAGGATATCATGATGAGAAATAAGTCCCTGTACCAGGGCTGGGATCCGGGGACAGGGAAAGCTCCCAATCACGATATGTAGCAGGAGCCCCCCATTTGTTGCAAGAGCCCCCAGTGGCAGGACAAGTGAGCGGTTCTTACCTCCAGGAGATGCATAGAATCTTCCATCTGAGCCTCAATGAGACCCATCTTGCTTGGTTTGACAGGATGAGGTGACCTGTCCCCACTGCTCCCTGAGCTGGGCTGGCTGCAGGATATATCTGTGTGCGAGGCTAGGACAGAGCCTGAAAGACAGATGTGACAATCAGGGTTCTGTCACCCCAGGGGGAGAACAGAGGGTCTGAACCCCAGAGAATAAGCAATTGAATCAACCGATTCAATGCAGAATTATTGCGCCGTACAGGTACACCATAAGGTCCTCTCATGGATTGGTAACTGGTTAAACACTGCTCTGCACTGACTGCCCTGACCACGGCTGGCCCAATGGCTCTCAGGTAGCAGGACACAATGGAAACTTGGATCATCCAGTCTCTCATTTCCAGGCCTCCCCGGAGCTAAGGTAAAATTCCTGCTGCCCTTGCCCATTCTGCTCATCTCCAGGATGTGCTGGAGTTTGTCTGTGCTGGGGGTTGCTCTCAGCAAGCTCTTCAGCATGGCATCCATGTCTCTGGGCAGACCTTCTTCAGAGCCTGTCAGTGGAGGGAGACCATGGATCAGGGTGATGGAACCTAGGGCTACACCTGCCAGGATGACAGCTGGCTCTGCAGTCCTTGCCCAGAGCAGCTCTCTATAGAGGGCCTGGTGTACAGCAGGCTAGGGAACAGCCAAGCTGCTAGGGATGGGAGCTGGGCTTCCTGGCAGAGTCCAGGAACCAAAGCACAGCATCTGCAAGGAAGGGATTCCCCACAGAGGGGTACCATCATCTCCCATGGAGGGGGAATCTCACCCTGACACTTGATTAATCCTATGGCCTGTTCCTATCTCTGCCCACTGCACCCCCAACTTAGCAGCTCCAGCTACTGAAGAGAGCAAGAACCAGCGGCCTTCCCGCTCCTGGGACAGAGGAGTAGGTTGATGATCTTCCTGGATGTGAGTGTTGGCCTTCCCCGTGCCCATGGTCTATACTCCATTCAGGGCAGCGCGCGGGAACTGTGATTCCTGTGCTGGATCTAGGGACGACTTCCGTTTGCTGGCAGGAGACTGTATATGAGACCTTGCAGTGGCGGGGCAACCCAGGCACTAACATGGGCATGGAAGTTTGAGGAACAGGGTAGAGGCCTGTGTGGGGCAAGGAGGGCAGAGATTGGGGAAACAAGAGCAGAGGATCAAACATGTTCTTAAGGTGGGTCAGGATGATCCCCATTTCAAAGATAGAGAAAGTGAGGCACCAGGTGGGAGAGTGACCTGGCCAGGATCATGTTACCACTCAGTGGCAGGGCTGTGCTGCAACCTGTTCCCTGGTCTCATCACTGGACCCTGCTGCCCCTTCTGTATGATTACTCCAGCCATCCTCTCCCATAGGCCATCCCCACCACTCTCCAATACTAGGCTGCTTCCATAATGGAAATCTCCAGGCTCCACCTAGTGGCTCCAGGAGGCAGCCACCCCCACTCCCATGCCCTGGCAGAGTGTCCTTACCTCCCCCACCCTGGCCGTGTTCTTGTAGCCCAGGAGCCTGCTGTCCTGGTGCCAGTCCCAGACCCACAGGTCTTCGGCCTCATGGATGGTCAGGCCTGGGAAAGAGAGAGAGACACACACACATTTGTCATTCTGGTTGCAGTGCTTGTGTCCTTCCAATCCCATTGGTGGCTGCACAGTGGGCAGAGTCCTCGCTGTGTGCCTGGCCCAACACAATTGCAGGGGGTGGTGTAGAACACTGAAAGAGGTAGAGAGAGACTCATCCTCCAGCCGGGGTCAGTCTGAGAGAAATTGGCTGGGGTCCCAGTCTCACTCTTCTATCGGGTGCCATTTCCCAGCTGAGTTCCTTACCCCTCTGGTGTAGCAGCAGCTGGTAGAGCCAGTAAACCCCCGCCCTGGCCTGCCGGCTGATGTCCATGGATGGCTCACCGGTGAACAGAGCCCAGCTGAGCCCCATGGTGACCCATCCTGGGGAATTCAGCTGAGTTCTAATGGAAGGGAGAGGAAGAGGGGATTCCATCAGCATTTTCCTGTCAGCTCCGAGTCCCCCTGGGCCAGGACTCTCCTTCCTTTTGGCCCCTCTGAAGGAGATGCTAGAGCATAGGAGCTAGAGCTAGACCCTTATTTTTCTCTCTCTCCAAGGGAGCCTGGAGCAGAGGGATGTGAGCAGGGCCCTCCATGAGGATTTGCTTCTCCGACTGCTCCAGGATGACAGGAAGGCATGAATCTGGAGCAGGGTCTCCTTAAAAGCCCAGAGTCATCACTTAACCAGGACAAGAACTTGACTCAAGCCAAGCTCATTTCCTGCTCATCATACCTGCTCCAGGCCACCTACACCTGGAGCCAGGAACCTGGGGTCAGAGGCCACTTACGTCGAACTCAGGGATGGTGATGGTGGATCTGAGCAGGGCCATGCTGCTCCTAATGGCCCTGGCTCTCTCTTGCGACACCCTGGACACGATCCAGTAGTTAATGTTCTGTGGGGAAAGGAGGAAGCTCAGGATCAATGAGCAGCTGCATGGGTTGTGCTAATGAGCCCTTCCCCATCACCAGGGGCCGAAGACATTGTGTGTGGGGTGGAATATCTAATTAATTGATTGCAGAGCTTTAGAAGGGAATTGTTGCCCCAGGACAATGCTTGTATCCTGCAGGTCACAACTTGTCACTGTCTCTCTACATTGGGACAATGCTCGGTGTTGATTCTGGTCCCATCCTCCCTGAACTCCTGATTCCTGAACAGCTCACCAGGAAAGAGACAGACCCCTCACCCCTCCCTGGCTCTCAAGTCCTTGGTTGGGTAAAGGGACTGAGTGTGAGCACAATCCCCCCAGGAATCTCAGGGCCCGTCGGACACAAGGGCTGACTCTCTGGGGTCCCCCGGTTTCTCTAGGAACGAGCCTGTGACTCTTGTCTGAGGACCGTCTTCTGGATCTCACAGGAAGGGTTCAGACTCTCACTCCCCAAGCCAGCCAGGGGCCCTGTGATTAGTGCTCAACAGAACCAGGCAAAGCTCTGGCTTGAAGTCCCAGCTCCTTCCTCTGTCCTTCCAGGAGAAAGGGCCTGACACTGCATTGCACTGACTGCCCTGACCAAGGACGCCCCAGCTAGGAGGACAGACTGGAAAATGGATCTCAGTGTTTAGGTAAAATTGCCCCCACCCCTCTCATCAGACTCACCTCCAAGATGTAGTGGAGCCTGTTGGTGCCTGGGGACTCTGCCAGCAGATTCCCCAGCATGGCATCCACGATGTCTGGCAAGACCCTATGCAGATCCTGCAAAGCAAGGGAGAGTCAGGGGTCAGAGTTAGGGAAACTGGGGCTACACCTGCCACAGGATAGGAAAAGGGGTCTCTGGGAAGCAGTGGTGAGACCCCCAAACACATATCCTGGCATCTCTCATTCACCTGCCACTGCAGGCAATTAGCAAGGAGTCGTGGCAGGATGACAACTAGCTCTTCAAGCCATGACTGTAGCATGATCTACCTGGACTTGGGTGGCGTCCTTCTCCGTGCCCAGGGTGAACACAGCATGAAGGGTAGCTTGAAGGAGGTAGGTCTCCAGCTCTGGCTCCAGGGCAGGTGTCATGGTGCTGGCAAGAGAGAGAGGAGCCGATATTAGACTGTGCAGTGCAGGGGTGGGACTGGCACGAACACGGACGTGAAACTGCAGGGAAAAAGGCAGAGGCTGGTGAGAATGGAAACTGAGGCACCGAGGCAGGGAATGATAAGGCCAAGGTTTCCCAGACAGACAGTGGCAGGGCAGGAATAGCGCCTGGACCCTGGACCCTGCTGCCCCTCCTGTATCTGATCCTGGGAGTCAGCCTCTTCCCAAAGCCATTGCACTGTTACTGGAGTGAAAGGAACAGCACAGCAAGGAGAGAGTGAACCTTCCCACCACTTCTGCCAGAGGAGTCACCCTTGGGAGGTGACCTGGGAATGGGAGTGGCAGTGACTCCCAGCCCTGGGCTTGAGCAGCGCTGGGGTTAGGGGAACCGGGCAAGAGGGTCTCGGTACCTGAGGTTGCCCACAGCAATCAGGGAGTTGGCCAGGATGGCGCTGGGTGGAGAGTCATCAGGAAGCTCCTCAGTGAGCTTCTGTGAAACCCAAAGGAGACAAAGGAGTGTGTGAGATTTGGGCCTCATTGACAATTCCCAATGAGGAGATTACACAGCCAGCACCCCACACAGCCAGCAGGATCCTCCCACCTGCCTCCTGCTCCTCCGATTCCTGCCCACTATTTCTCCCGTCTCTTCTCCCCAATCTTCAGCCCCAGCAATCCCTGCCCTCAGCTGCCCCTCCAGCACCAGGCATCCCCCAACCATCAACCCAGAGAGACCCCTGCCGCTCCCATGTCTCTGTCCACCCTCCAGCTGCCGGGTACAGTGTCTCACTCACCACAATCCTCTCCACCACAGCTGCCTTGCAGCAGTGTGGCTCCAGTGTGTCCTGCCCTCTCTGCTGTGCAGCGAGACAAGCGGGGTGGATGGCGTGCAGGAATGTGAGCTGCTGGGCCTCATCCTGCACCCACCAGGAGTGGGGTTAGGGGAGAGAGAGCCAGTTAGTCAGGGACCTCCCTGCCCCAGCCACACCAGCTGCAGGACTTAGGCCTGCATGGGGGATAGTGGGGACCTGCCCATTGTCCAAATCGCCCATGACTCTTACATAAGCAGGGTCAGGAACTGGGACAGTGTCTGTGGTGGGAGGAGACCCCGGCTGGTGTGTGACAAACACCCCCATCTTGGGGGTCCCAGATCATGGAGGAGAAAGGTCCCTATTGGGGTGGTGGCTCATGAGGGCCAAGACCCTCTGCAGGGGGTTGGGATGCTGGGAAGGAGCAGGTCAATCTTGGTTCCAGCACAGCTGGGGAACATTTGTACCTTTTCTCGGCCCCGGAGCTGCTCTCGAATGCTTTTGAGAGCAGCCTCCTCTATGACCACATCCACCCATTCCTCCTCCTCCTCCTCGTCCTCCTCGTCCTCTGAGACCCTGGCGGTCCCTGCACCAGGGAGAGAAGGGGACAGGGTCACTCCTGCTGCCACTCAGGGGAAGGACAGGGGCATGCTGGGGCAATGTGCCCCCTTCCCACCTCAGGGACCTAAGGCAGATCGGGCCCCACACTCCCCCCTCTCAATGATGCCTTCAGCCCCCAACTCAGTCAGGAGTCTGTAGCAAAAAGACTCCCCCACACACTGTCCTGGGCTCCCTAGGAGGTGCCTCCCACTACCCCCGTCTGCCCAATGGAGCACAAAGGACCAGAGTGGCAGCATCTTGTGTCAGTGGGGTTCATGTGGCTCAGGCCAGACACCTGGGCTGGGGACCTGCCCCCCATAGCAATGGTCGAGGGCCTGGGCCCAGAGTGTTCACAGCCCCCTCTTCACCCCTCCCTGAGCCCAGCCTGGCTCCTCACCTGGAACAAAGCAGAAGAGTCCATCTGCCTGGCTGCTGCTCGAGTCCCAGGTGCTGCTGCTGTCCTATGGGGAGTGGGCCGAGCTGCTGGTGCTGGGACAGGGATCTTCCACCTCCTGTCCTGGGAAGGCTGGAAGGTCCTCAGTGACCGGGCAGGGCAATGCCTCATGCTGGAACTCAGGGCTGGGCTCCTGGGGCCGCTGCTGCCCACACAACAAGCCCCAGAGCCACCCTGCCTGGTTCCACTCCTGGGCTGGGTCCTGCCTGCCCAGCTGCATCCTGGCACAGCTCCATTTTGGCCTGGCCACAGCCTCTCCCACCTCAGTGCCTGCACCGGAAGCAGGTTTCCTCTGCCAGAAGGCTGGGCACTTCCACCTCCTGGCCTGGCAGGGAGCTCCTTCCCTGCCAGCGGGGATGGAGGGGCCGCTCTGCTCCTGGGGAAGATGGCAGCTGTTTCCCTCTGGCTCTGGGGACACCTGCAGAGCCTTCTTCCTGAACATCCTCAGGAGCTTGGCCATCCTGGAACTGAGCGGGAAGTAGGCGTGAGTCTGGGGTCAAGGCAGCCTCTCACTAATCAGCCTTTTTGGTCCCTCCCCATCCCTGCCCCAGCCAGAGCAGCTCCCCCCCCACCCCCACAGGAGAGCAGGGAGTACAAGCTACACACACTGACAGGAGTTCATTGCATGATCTGCTCCCAACTTTCCCCCTTGTGATCCCTGGTGCTGCAATAACCAGGGAATCTCCTCCTCTCAAGCACTGGGATCAGTCACAAAGACCTTCGGTCACTTTGGACAAGCAGTTCCCTCCTGCCATCACAGGCCACACGCCCCTCTTCCCCCCGCCAGCCCCCACCCAGGCTGGAGAAGGAACTGAACCCAGGAGTCCAGACTTCTCCTGGGAAACCATTCCCCACTTCAAAGTCCCTAGGCATAGCAAGGTGAGGGCCCCCTCGTTTCCCATTGATTTCCATGCTCAGCAGCTCACAGGGTCTGGCCCAGCTCAGAGACTCTCAGCCTGGGGAACAGTCTCCCACAAGGGAAGGGCTGGGAGCCCCATTGCTGGGACCTTTCCAAACACACCAGAGACGGCTCTGGAGAAGCCCCTCCCTGGTCTGAGAGCCAGGGGCTCCTGGGGGCTGTTTGCAAATCCAATTTCCTTTGGATGAGGTTCTCTCCCCCTCTTTCTGCCTCTCCCCAGACAGACAGGGAATGCCACAGAGGAACCCTAATGCCACTCATTTGCTCTAGATGATGAAGAGATGGATGGAGGATGTTCAGTGTCGTCCCTCGCCCTTCTCCTCAATCACCAAGCCCAAGCCAGGCTGGAGAGGGTGGTGGTGACCTGAGGAGTTACCCTGCCCAGGCAGCAGGCAGGGGGCTGACACTGGGCTATCGACTGGCTGTGAAAACAAGTGTGTCTTATTGCCAAGGGACAGAGAAACTCAGCCTGCAGCAGGGGATGCAGAACATCGCGCTAGTGCGGGGCTGACAGCGCCTCCAGGATCCTGACATCCCAGCACTTTACACACCTTCCTGGAGCCACCCAGCCCCCCTGGGCTGTAGGGACTGCGACCCCAACCCGACTGTTGAGGAACAGGCCTGGGGAGGGGAAGCTACTGGCTCAGGGTCACCCCAAGTGTCAGAGCCATGGATAGGACCCAGCAGTCTTTATTTCCAGGCCCCTTCGCTAACCACTTCTGCACACTGCCTCCCGCAGCTGTCAATTACAACCAGGCCCTCATGTATGCTCCCCCTGCCTTTGAGGGAGTGTGCTCTGCTGTAATGACTGGACCAGGGGATTGGGAGTTAGGACTCCTGAGTTCCATTGCTGGGTGTTTTCCTTTTCCTGTGGGACTTTGGGCAAGTTGCTCCCCCCTCTATGGCTCTGTCCCCAGCAGTCAAATGGGGATTTAATACTTTCCACTCTTGGAAAGTGCTGGGAGAATCCCCCAGCAAAAGCTGCTCTGACAGGGCTTAGCAGCATCTGACCATTAAAGGTCGGAGCACACTGCCTGGGGGAGGAGTGTTTGGCTCTGGGGTTTCACTTCAGCCCAGTCTATAGAGAGTGGCCCAGCCATGGAGTTTGGCCCAAGAAGACCAATTCTCCAATTTGCTAAGGGCTTTTTGAATTCCAGTCCTGTCTTCCAAATTGCTTGGTGTCATTTGCAAATTTTAGAAGCATACTCTCCACTCCATTTTCCAAATCATTAATGAAAATATTGAATAGTACCGGACCCTGGACTGATCCCTGCTGGACCCACTAGGTACACCCTCTCCATTGGACAGCCAAACATGGAGAAGGGCTCTTGGAGTATATGCTTTCAACCAGCTCTGCACCCACATTACACTAATTGCATCTAGACCAGTGGTTCTCAAAGCCGGTTCGCCGCTTGTTCAGGGAAAGCCCCTGGTGGGCCGGACCGGTTGGTTTACCTGCCATGTCCACAGGTTCGGCCGATCGCGGCTCCCACTAGCCGCAGTTTGCCGCTCCAGGCCAATGGGGGCTGAAGGAAGGGTGGCCAGCATGTCCCTTGGCCCGCGCCAATTCCCGCAGCTCCCATTGGCCTGGAGCGGCGAACCGCGGCCAGTGGGAGCCGCGATCGGCCGAACCTGCGGACGCAAAAGGTAAACAAACAGGTCTGGCCTGCCAGGGGCTTTCCCTGAACAAGGGGCAGACCGGCTTTGAGAACCACTGTTCTAGACCACATTTCCCTAGTTTGCTTGTGAGAATTTTCTATGGGACTGTGTCAAAAGCCTTAGTAAAACCAAGATAGATCACATCTACTGTTTACCCACCTCCACTAGGCCCATCACCCTGCTAAAGAAGGAAATAGGATTGGTCTGGAATGATTTGTTCTTGACAAATACATGCTCACTAGTCCTAAGAACCAAATTATCCAGTAGGTGCTGACAAACTGATTGTTTAATAATGTATTCCAGGATCTTTCCAGCTATGGAAGTGAGGCTAGCTAGTCTGTAAGTCCCAAGGTTCTCTTTGTTCCCCGTTTAAAGATAGGTCCTGTCTTGTTCATGGATGGGAAGATGTTCTTTTTCAGGGATCTTAGATGAGAACTGGGGCACAGCACCTGGTTTGTTAAGGCCACAAAACTGGAGGCAGGAACCTCTTCTTTCCTGCTGGCAAAGAATCCCAGGTGCCTAAAAGACAGGGACTCACATCCCTGAATGGGCTTTAAAAAAGGCAATGGTTAAAAAAATTGGCCCCAACCATTTCTTGTTTCCGCAGACTAGACATTTTAGCAAACTTTAGAATTCCTTGGTGCTAAACATCGTGAAAATCCCCTTTCTCCTTCACAGAGGGCTTTAACGCCCCTTATCTCCCTCTGGCTCACGACTGCCCAGAGTTCGAGAATTGTCCCTGTTATCATTGGACAGATGGGGAGGAGCTTGAGGTACAGGAAAGGGAATTGACCTACCCAAGAGCCTACACAGCAAGGTGGTTTCAGAGCCAGAAAGAGAAGCCACCAGTCCTGACTCCTGTTCTAATGGACAACAAACCCCCCAGAGTCAGGGATAGAGCCCAGGAATCAAGATGGTGGGGAAATTTCATTGAAACCATTTCTGTCAAAAAATCCCATTCAGACTAAACCAGTTTGTTTCTTCAAATCATAACAAGTGGGATGAGAGTTCTTCGCAAAAATATTTTGTTGAAAACAAAAGCATCTCCTCTTTGTCACCGTGTGTTAAATTGTCTCGTCACACACAAAGAGGAGACACTTAGATCTCAAAAATTAGAGAAGAAATTACAAATAAAATAGACTATTTCAGCTATTCTATTAGGTCATAATCTGATCTGAGTAAACGTGATAAGACACCTCATATTCTGCACTACTCCTAGTGACACTCTCCAATGGAGGCCCATCCTCCACCCACCGTGAGGTAGGTAGGAGTGGACTGTTATTATCCCTACTTGAAAGAGGGAGAAGCTAAGACTGAGAAAGGAGAATTGACTTGTCTTAGGTCACACAGCCAGTTAGTGGCAGAGTTGGGAATAGGACCCAAGAGCCCTGATTTTCAAACTAACCATCGGATCTTGAATTTCATACATTGAATGACACGAATAAAGTGCTTTCAAATGAGCTCCAGACCAACAATAGTGCACAGTAATTATTCAGCAAGTATTTGAGGAGAACTGGAATGTTAGAGAGAATCATGAACTGCTCAGAGACAATGAGTGCAGAGAAGCAGCAAAATTCATCAAACATATGACTGGTTATTACTTACTTACTTGGTCTTAAAAGAGAACAACAAGGACCTGAGTCTCCTCCCTGTCAATAACCCCCTGCTCAGCCAATCAGGGTAGAGGCTGAGGATGGGAGGCTGAGGGTTTTTACCAGAGAGCCCAAAGGAGGGCCCAGGTCACTGGTGGAGATCACTGCCAGAGCACTATTTCAGCCCCCCATTTTTGGGTGGACCTCCCAGGATGGGAACTGCAGAGCACTCCCCCACCACACACACACAGACACACACACACACATGAAAAGACAAAAGAAGCAAGAGAAGAAGAGAAAGGAGGAAGGGATGGAGGAAAAGGTGAAAGAAAAAGGACAAACTCTAATGTCCCCAGTGATTCTAAGGGACAAAATTCTAGGTGCGGAATAAAATTCTGCCTCCTTAAGCTTGTGTTTTCCATGCCTAGAATTCAACTGTCACCAGATGGATCAGACTGAAGAGGTTTCAACCCTGAGGAGTCTCTTACCTTCTAAATAGGGACGTCTGTTTTCTAGTAAAATCAATAAAAGGAAAGGAGAAAACTCAAAAGAGGTTCCTCCTTGCGCTCACGTACGTGAACCCTAATACTCTCTCAGTCCTCAAAGAGAGACCTCGAGAAGGAGACTTGCTGAAGCAAAGCCACAGGGGTCTCCAAGGTTTCCCTGGCCCCTCGCCCCTGTCCTGCCTGGCTGATGTCAGCATCTCTCTGTGAGGTCATCACTGCCCCACCACATTTGACCAATAGGCTGGGGTCCTGCAAAAGGCCTGTGTGATGTCACTGTCACACCCCTCCCTTGCCGTGCTAATGTCCTGCCCCTGACCAGACGCTTTGGAAGTTTGAGCTACACCCTGTGGATCACCCCACTCGGGTGTTCATTCTAAGAACAGGGCCAGATTAACTTTTTGTGGGCCTGGCGCCAAACATATTTGTGGGCCCCCCTGGGGAATGAACAGGCCAGGGGCAAGAGCACAGTGGGCAGGGTGGATTTGATTTAAATCACGAGTCAGGAAGACTCAATTTAATCATGGTTTTCCACATAGAAGTGCATTCTTATTGTTTGTTATAACCTTAATACATATTCTTCATAACTCAGAGATAGATGTAGGTTTCATTTTTTGAAGGTAAACACTATACATTTTTAAACCGTGATTTATTTTGAAAACTTTTCAGATTAATTTTACACCTATATTAGAAAATGAATGAGTGTTTGGTTATTTCATTTACGAAAGGTAACTGAAGCAGATATTTGTGAAGTTATTGGGAGGTGAACTATCTCCAATTCAACAGGTGAATCATTAATATTTGGAGGATTTTCTTGCCAGGCTGTATTAGGAGGAGAACATCACGAGACAGATATTTAAATTGTTTTATTTAACTAAAACAACAACATTAAGTAAGTATTCTGGATATTTTTCTTCAACAAGAAACAGAATAGTTTAACAAAAAAGCATATGTCCCTCACTTCTCACCTTTATTTCCAGACTTCTTTTCCTTGTCCAGATGTATTCCATCCTCAACAATCTTCTATTCATTGAACTTTTTGAAACTTTGCACTTTTAGAGAGAGGTTAGGGATTGACTCTGTGTACACAAATTTGCAGAGGGACAATAGGGTTGAGGTCTGTTATTTCTCATCTCTATTTATTACTTATTTATTTAACACATTTTTGCTGTTAACAAGCATATTACCTCTGGAGACACAAATCCACAGTTTGAGAAGTGCAAAACTCAGCATCTCTGATGGTATCTTCTAGACTGAGCACTGAGTCCCATTGCGTAGACAGAAAAATTAACCTAAATAATCTATTCAGAAACCTGTGGAACCCCATAAAATTGGGTCCCTAATCCATGAACTATTAGAACTCATTTACAAAACTTTTCTTAAACATTACATGAATATATTGTCTCATACAATAGAATTAAAATTTATAATCCCAAGTCCATGATGAAATATAATGTACTGTAATTAAAACTATCTTTAGATATCTTTTCCTCAAAAATCCAATTAAAATAAAAAAAATATGATTATTTGATTTTTTTTAAAAGAAGTCATTGATTTTTATCCACCCTGACAGTTGGGCTGTGTGGGGGGAGGATTGGTCTCCAGCTGGAGGGAGGCAGGGGCCGGGGCAAGATGAGCACAGCGGGGCATGGCGGGAGGATTAGTCCCTGTTGACTGGACCAAGGCAGGGTCTGAGGACAAAAGCACTGCAGGGCGGGAGCTAGGATTGGTCCTTGGAGCAAGAGAGGGGCTGGGGGTAAACTGCAAGGGCATCAGGGCAAACAGGATCCCCCCAACCCCTGCCCACATAGAGTGGGTACCTACCTTTGGCCCTGGTTCTAGCCCATTCTCTTTGTCTCGCTCTGCACCAAGCTGAGGGTGGGGGTGCACTGAGCAAAGGGCTGGGTGTGAAGGAGCAGGCTGGGGGTTGGGGTGCAGGGTCTGAACAGGAGCTAGAATGAGGGAGGGGGCTCAGGATTGGGTCAGGAGGTTGGGGTGTGGAGCGCTTACCTGGGGCAGCTCCCATTTGGTGGGAGGGGTGCAGGTGGGTATGTGGGGGGAGGATGCAGGAGCTCCCGTTTGGTGCTCAGGGTGGGGGTGGAGATGTGTGGGGGGTGCAGGAGTCAGGACTGGGGACTGGGTGTGTGTGAGGGGAGTGCAGGAGTCAGGACATGGGGTGTGTGAGGCGGGTGCAGGAGTCAGGGCAGGGGGTTGGGTGTGTGTGAGGGGGTACAGGAGTCAGGGCAGGGAGCTGGGGGGGGTGGGCTGGGGTCATGGGGGTGCTCCTAGCCCCCTGCCCTGAGCAGCTCATGGCTCCGATTCCACCCCCTTCCCCAAGGCCCCGCCTGTGCCTCTTCTCTGCTTCCTCCCTGGCTCTGGCAAAGAGCTGATCGGCGGCAGGGAGAGGGACGGAAGTAGCAAGCTGGGGGAAGAGGCTGGGGAGTGGGGAGCTTGGTTGCTGGCAGAGCCTGCCATGCAGGAGAGAGCAGGGGGCGGAGAAGAGCGGCTGGCCGGGGCCCCTTCGGAGCATGGGCCCGGTGCCCTGGCACCAGTGGTGCCATTGCTAAATTCGCTACTGAACTGAGCGATCTAGGTACTCGTATGGCCCCGTCATTGTAATATTTCAGCCTCTCCCAGACATTCATCAATTTACCTCACATCATCCCTGTGAGTTACATAAGTGTCATTGTCCCCAGTGTACAGGTGGCGAGCTGAGGCACAGAGAGGTTAATAATTTAGCCACAGATGATGCTTTGGGATAACCCAGGCCAGTAAGGGGTTCAGACAACATCTGCCTTGCAACGCTGGCTGCCTTAAATGCGATGTTGCTGTGGCTTACTACTGGCTGAGACCATTAATGCCTTGCTATGGAAGAGCACAGAGCCGTCCTCACTCAAATGATCCGTTGTTAGGCCCATGCCCAAGAAGCCATGACGTGAAGCTCTCATTGCCCTGCTTTTACTCTCCATGTTCTGGGTAATTTCATTGAGCAAATTGTGGAGAAGCTACTCTGATGTCACCTGAGGTCTCCTGCTGTACCTGAGTTATTTTAGTCAGGAGAAATCCTGGGCATGGGATGGAAACTGCTCTGATTTCATGAGTTGATGGTCTCCTAACCGTGCTGGCTCTCTTAGCTCTGCCGTCAACTTCTGACATTCTTGACTCTGGTTTTGTGGCTTTACCTGCATGTCATGGCTGGGGTGCAGGGTACTGACCTAAAATGACTCCATTCCTTCCTTCCTCAGAGATCCCTGAGGGTCAAGGAAGACAGCGCGAGGAGAAACGTTAAAGTTTTCAATTTTGTTATTTTTGTCAAAAATTTGAATTGCAACATAACAAAAAGGGGGGGAAATGTCCAACAAAGGTTCATCACACTCTGCCCCTGTTCTTCTCCCAGCTCTGGTGCTGGGTAACTGCACATCGACCCTGCAGGAGATCTTTTGTGCCCTTCTGCTAGGCTCTGTTCTGTAACCGCTCATGTCCAGAGTCTGTTCGGCCTCTGGGGAATAGCATGATGCAGGAGATGTCTTGGACCGTGGCACTATCAGGATGTTTCTTTTCCATCTCACATGAATGCCGCAGTCCCATACTCTAGCATTTGTTGTGGTCTTAGCTGAGAGCCAGCTGGCTGAAAATGGTGATACTGGTAGCTCAGGGAAATGCCTGAAAAATGTGAGGTGATGCTGTTATCTCCCATCATTGAAGTGGTTTCCCAATCTGTCAGTGAGGTTTTCAATGTGTGTGACTTCTAAGTCCCCAACTGCTCCTCAACCCCAGCTAGCGTCAGTGCCCAGTGCCCGATGCCCGGTTCCTTTTGTGTTTTGATACACGAGTTGAATGATTTGTCAGTGAAATGGACTCATTACAGGTATCCGTGGCTGTGTGATCTTCTCACTGCATGACCTCCATGTGCTTTACATTGGCATACTGCAGCCCTTCTTTTCACTCACTTAATTCTCTTGGTCAGAGGCAGTAGACCCCACCAGGTCTCTGTTGTTTGTTTTGGCTTCTTCTTTACAGCAGTGTGCAATTCCAGGCCTTACCCTATGATCCCCTCTGTTGTCTGGGTCCTGGATAAATACAGGACTCTCCCTCTCTCCCTTTGTGACTGCTGAGATGCTCCTGCCACACATCTCCCAATAACCGGATCATAAATACTACAAGCTACACAAGATCCTGAGAGGAGGTACGCTAAGGGCTGCATTAGGGAGGCTGTGTTGGTGAGTATCTGAGTGTCTGTTGTGGGGACAGTTTGACAGTTTGACCGTGTGCTTGACTGGTGGTTTGAAAAGTGTGAATTGGGAGTGCTTTGTTCCAGGTGAGCTTTGAGTGGGCCTGACTGTTATAAAAAGCCAGTCAGCTGCGAACCAGCTGAGCAGCAAACAGCAGAGAGGCTAACAGAGGGAGTTTGCCCGGGATCTGCCTGAGAGGAGGGCCCACTGAGGCGTACATCTTGCCGGCTTCTCTGAATAGTCACTACAACTCCTGAGGAAGCTCGCAGAAGGAAGGTAATATGGATGGGGAGTGTTCAGCTGTTGTGACCTGCACTGGATCTGCCATGTTTGTCTTTCTTCCACAGGACAGAAGTGACTTTTGTCTGTACAAAGTGCAAGCTGGTCTCCATACTGGAAGAGAAGGTTCAAGGTCTGGAGAAACAAGTATCGACCCTGCGTTGCATAAGAGAAACTGAAGATTTCCTGGACAGACGTCAGGATATGCTTCTACGGACACAATGTTCTGGAGATTCAGAACAGGCTGCGCAGCGGGGACAGGAGGACGGTGAAGAAATTTGGCAGCAGGCGACTTCCAGAAGAAGAAAGGGGAGCTTCCATGTACCAGCAACGAAGATACAGGTAAGCAACCCTTTTCATGTTCTCTCCACAGTTACTAATGCGGAGAATGGACTAGATGATACATCTGAGGGAAGGGAACAGAAGGAGACTATGACGTTTGAAAGGAATGAGATGCACTGTCCTAGGGATGGGGGTTCCACGACCTCTGCTCCCAAGAGAAGGAGGCGGGTGGTGGTGGTCGGGGACTCTCTCCTCAGGGAGACTGAGTCATCTATCTGCCGCCCTGACCGGGAAAACCGAGAAGTCTGCTGCTTGCCAGGAGCTAGGATTCACGATGTGACTGAGGGATTGCCGAGACTCATCAAGCCCTCAGATTGCTACCCCTTCCTGCTTCTCCATGTGGGCATCAATGATACTGCCAAGAATGACCTTGACTGGAACACTGCAGACTACGTGGCTCTGGGAAGAAGGATAAAGGAGTTTGAGGCGCAAGTGGTGTTCTTGTCCATCCTCCCCGTGGAAGGAAAAGGCCTGGGTAGACACCGTCGAATTGTGGAACTTAACGAATGGCTACACAGGTGGTGTCGGAGAGAAGGCTTTGGATTCTTTGACCATGGGATGGTGTTCCAAGAAGGAGGAGTGCTAGGCAGAGACGGGCTCCACCTAACTAAGAGAGGGAAGAGCATCTTCGCAAGCAGGCTGGCTAACCTAGTGAGGAGGGCTTTAAACTAGGTTCACCGGGGGAAGGAGACCAAAGCCCTGAGGTAGTGGGGAAGTGGGATACCGGGAGGAAGCACAAGCAGGAGAGTGTGAGAGGGGAGGGCTCCTGCCTTATACTAAGAAAGCAGGACAAACAGCAAGTTATCTCAAGTGCCTATACACAAATGTAAGAAGCCTGGGAAAGAAGCAGGGAGAACTGGAAGTCCTGGCACAGTCAAGGAATTATGATGTGACTGGAATAACAGAGACTTGGTGGGATAACTCACATGACTGGAGTACTGTCATGGATGGATATAAACTATTCAGGAAGGACAGGCAGGGCAGAAAAGGTGGGGGAGTTGCACTGTATGTAAGAGAGCAGTATGACTGCTCAGAGCTCTGGTATGAAACTGCAGAAAAACCTGTGTGTCTCTGGATTAAGTTTAGAAGTGTGAGCAACAAGGGTGATGTCGTGGTGGGAGTCTGCTATAGACCACAGGACCAGAGGGATGAGGTGGACGAGGCTTTCTTCCGGCAACTAACTTACTAGATCCCAGGCCCTGGTTCTCATGGGAGACTTCAATCACCCTGATATCTGCTGGGAGAGCAATACAGCGGTGCACAGACAATCCAGGAAGTTTTTGGAAAGTGTAGGGGACAATTTCCTGGTGCAAGTGCTGGAGGAACCAACGAGGGGCAGAACTCTTCTTGACCTGCTGTTCACAAACCGGGAAGAATTAGTAGGGGAAGCAAAAGTGGATGGGAACCTGGGAGGCAGTGACCATGAGACGGTCGAGTTCAGGATCCTGACACAGGGAAGAAAGGAGAGCAGCAGAATACGGACCCTGGACTTCAGAAAAGCAGACTTTGACTCCCTCAGGGAACTGATGGGCAGGATCCCCTGGGAGAATAACATGAGGGGGAAAGGAGTCCAGGAGAGCTGGCTGTATTTTAAAGAAACATTATTGAGATTACAGGGACAAACCATCCCGATGTGTAGAAAGAATAGTAAATATGGCAGGCAACCAGCTTGGCTTAAGAGTGAAATCCTTGCTGATCTTAAACACAAAAAAGAAGCTTACAAGAAGTGGAAGATTGGACAAATGACCAGGGAAAAGTATAAAAATATTGCTTGGGCATGCAGGAGTGAAATCAGGAAGACCAAATCACACTTGCAGTTGCAGCTAGCAAGAGATGTTAAGAGTAACAAGAAGGGTTTCTTCAGGTATGTTAGCAACAAGAAGAAAGTCAAGGAAAGTGTGGGCCTCTTACTGACTGAGGGAGGCAACCTAGTGACAGAGGATGTGGAAGAAGCTAATGTACTCAATGCTTTTTTTGCCTGTGTCTTCACGAACAAGGTCAGCTCCCAGACTACTGCACTGGGCATCACAGCATGGGGAGGAGGAGACCAGCCCTCTGTGGAGAAAGAAGTGGTTCAGGACTATTTAGAAAAGCTGGATGAGCACAAGTCCATGGGGCCAGATGCGCTGCATCTGAGTGTGTGAAACGAGTTGGCGGATGTGATTGCAGACCTATTCGCCATTATCTTTGAAAACTCATGGCGATCGGGGGAGGTCCTGGATGACTGGAAGAAGACTAATGTAGTGCCCATCTTTAAAAAAAGGAAGAAGGAGGATCCTGAGAACTACAGGCCAGTCAGCCTCACCTCAGTCCCTGGAAAAATCATGGAGCAGGTCCTCAAAGAATCAATTCTGAAGCACTTAGAGGAGAGGAAAGTGATCAGGAACAGTCAGCATGGATTCACCAAGGGCAAGTCATGCCTGAATAATCTAATTGCCTTCTATGACGAGATAACTGGCTCTGTGGATGAGGGGAAAGCAGTGGACGTGTTGTTCCTTGACTTTAGCAAAGCTTTTGACACGGTCTCCCACAGTATTCTTGCCAGCAAGTTAAAGAAGTATGGGCTGGATAAATGGACTGTAAGGTGGATAGAAAGTTGGCTAGACTGTCGGGCTCAATGGGTAGTGAACAATGGCTCCATGTCTAGTTTGAAGCCGGTATTAAGTGGAGTGCCCCAAGGGTCAGTCCTTGGGCCGGTTTTGTTCAATATCTTCATTGATGATCTGGAGGATGGTGTGGATTGCACCCTCAGCAAGTTTGCAGATGACACTAAACTGGGAGGAGAGGTAGATACGCTGGAGGATAGGGATAGGATACAGAGGGACCTAGACAAATTAGAGGATTGGGCCAAAAGAAATCTGATGAGGTTCAACAAGGAGAAGTGCAGAGTCCTGCACTTAGGAAGGAAGAATCCCATGCACCGCTACAGACTAGGGACCAAATGGCTCGGCAGCAGTTCTGCAGAAAAGGACCTAGGGGTTACAGTGGACGAGAAGCTGGATATGAGTCAACAGTGTGCCCTTGTTGCCAAGAAGGCCAATGGCATTTTGGGATGTATAAATAGGGGTATTGTCAGCAGATCGAGGGACGTGATCATTCCCCTCTATTCGACATCTGTGAGGTCTCATCTGGAGAGGGGAGGGATAGCTCAGTGGTTTGAGCATTAGCCTGCTAAACCCAGGGTTGTGAGTTCAGTCCTTGAGAAGGCCATTCAGGGATCTGGGGCAAAAATCGGGGATTGGTGCTGCTTTGAGCAGCGGGTTGGACTAGATGACCGCCTGAGGTCCCTTCCAACCCTGATATTCTGTGAACTGTGTCCAGTTTTGGGCCCCACACTACAAGAAGGATGTGGAAAAATTGGAAAAAGTCCAGCGGAGGGCAACAAAAATGATTAGGGGACTGGAACACATGACTTATGAGGAGAGGCTGAGGGAACTGGGGATGTTTAGTCTACGGAAGAGAAGAATGAGGGGGGATTTGATAGCTGCTTTCAACTACCTGAAAGGGGGTTCCAAAGAGGTTGGATCTAGACTGTTCTCAGTGGTAGCAGATGACAGAACAAGGAGTAATGGTCTCAAGTTGCAGTGGGGGAGGTTTAGGTTGGATATTAGGAAAACCTTTTTCACTAGGAGGGTGGTGAAACACTGGAATGCGTTACCTAGGGAGGTGGTGGCATCTCCTTCCATAGTTTTTAAGGTCAGGCTTGAGAAAGCCCTGGCTGGGATGATTTTAGTTGGGGATTGGTCCTGCTTTGAGCAGGGGATTGGACTAGATGACCTCCTGAGGTCCCTTCCAACCCTGATATTCTATGACACCTGTTCTGAAGGGGACGGCCTTGGAGCACCTGTCACAGAGCTGCCAGCTCTGGCAAAATGCCCCTGGTGATGGGATTTTGATGAGGTGAGGCCCAGTCTCCAGATAACATGAAAAGCTCCAAACACCTAGTGAATTTGAGCCTTTGATTGACAGTCTGCCCCACTTATCCACCTCCTGGGGCAGAAAAAACAATCAGAGCTGTTGCAAGGAGAGCTCACCCCCTCTCCCATTAATGTTGCCAGCACCTTCTTCCATTATCAGTCAGTTCTTCAACTCTCTGACCTATGTTCTGTTTTTTCAGGGTCAGTGGCTGCACTGTGCTGTACTGGCCCTTGCACGGTGAGCCGCTGACAAGGATTGAAGTTAAGGCAGAGCTGGTGTAGCTACCGCATGGTTCCTGGTCTTTGCCTCTCTCTGGACAGATGAGAGAGAACTTCCTGTGCTGAGTCAGAGTTCTCGCCGCTCACCAAGATGGCTTCTGGCTGGGGAAACACCTTGTTGTTCATTGCCAAGGAGCTCACACTGTGGCAGTTTGGTCTTCATGAGGTAGGGGCCGCAAAGTGCCAGAGATGTCTGCATTTGAGCTGTTTTCTACAAGGCCACCTTTCTGTTTGGTACCACAATTGCTGCAATGGGCTGATTTCAAATTCCATTATAAATGGCTCTGTTAGGCCTGTTCTAACACACACCTGCACATGGCTCCTTCAGGCTGGATTTTACCTTTGATTGCTCTCCCGCCCCCAGCTGCTTTTCCACTGAATGTCGGCTATGTTGTTTTCCTGGTTAACTTGCTGTCGTCTCCTGGAAAGCTTGTGTTCTACGGCCAATGTGCTGCTCTTCGCTGTAGAGAAGAGACGGGTTTCAGCTGCACGGACTATAAAGGAGATTCTGTATTCAGACAGATGGAAATGGCCAGGACCCTGCGATTCTCTCTGCTCCCAGACTGATTCATGCAGCCTGTGCTGACTAGAGTTACCACACAGGGCAGTCCTAGCACTGGCCTGGGCAGAGAGTCCTGGAGTGGGTTGCTACCTACACTACGGTATGCGAGATGGTCACTCAGAACCTAGTCAGTCAGTGTTAAGAACAAGCTCTAACACGGTGAACAGGAAGCCCTCTGAGACTCTGCTGCCACTGATGGTCACCTCTGAAGAAGGAAGCTCCATGACACACTCCTCCCATTAATATACCACTGCCATTCAGGAAGCCCTGAGCAGTCTGGATTCCACAAAGGGAGCAGGGGTTGGTCCCTTCTCCTTTGGATACAGCTGACCCCAGTGGTAACATCCCAGCTCTGTGGTTTTAGTGGCCTAGCTACAATTGGACACACACAGATCTGTGGGGTTCAATTTTAGAGGTTTCTTTTTTTCCACATTTGTTTTCATAATTATTTTGTCAAATGAGCAGCATTCTAGGCTCTAGAGTTATTTAACTAATCAGACAGAATCATTTTTCACACAGTTCTGCCCTGCACCAAGGAGGGACGTTACATGATGATCCGAGACTGAAGGAAAGATGACATCAGAAGCGGACTCGTCACTCATATATGGTAACAGCTGGAGTTTTAGAATTGTATTGGATGTTTTAGCTGCATAAAAATTTAGATAAACTCTCTGATAATGTCTAAAAAGGTGAATATTGTTTCTATTGGTTCCTTCTGGCAGCTGATGCCAGCATCTGAATCTACATATTTCCCTGCCACTGCTTTGTTGTCACTTGTCAGACACAGAGGAGCCCTGGCAGAGTGTTTCCGTGCTGGCTGTGCAGTGTCAGGAGGGGACGGCAGGTCTGTCTGGCAATGAAGGGACATCTCTCCGCTCAGCTGTTTTGGCTTCTCCTCTTTCTTCAGGACACCATGGGTAAGTGCCTGCTTTATTTCACTGGATGAGCTGGGCAGAGGAGAAGTAGGAAGAAAGTTGTAATCCACTAGAAACAGTGTTTTATTCCAGAAGTCAGTGAAGCAAATGGAAAGCAGGCAGTTGGGGTTAAAGTAAATTTGTGTTTCTGATTATCTCCCATTGGTTATTCTGAGAGAGGAGGTTTATATATTTGCAATAATCATAGATTTGACCCTGTCACAATCTGTGTGCTTTATAAAATACCTCAGTCTTGTATCACTGTGAGCCCAGAGTTGCTTTTAGTGAACTAATGACTTCAGTGCTTAGAAATTCCTGTCAATTAATCAGAAGAAAAGCAGAGTGGACTTCTATATTATGACCTCCAGCCTCATCGCCCGTCCAGCTCTGTGCCTGTGTATGGAACCTGTGAATAATTCCAGATATACACTCCATGCCATTTAAAATAACACTGCTGTCCTGTGTTTGTCAAATGTGCCAGGCCAACTTCAGCAGGGTTTGAATGATGCACTTGTCAGGACACTGAACTGTTCAGTAGCAGCCTGTTTCTGTGAGTTGCTGCAGTCTGAGACGCTGCTGTTCTGTAGCTGCAGTGTGAACAGGTGAAGCTGAAGATGAAAGTCAGATTTTAGAAACCTCAAATATTTAGCTAGAGACAAACTGCGGTACCACAGCTGCTATGTAGAGATCACAGATAGCTCTGCAACCTCTCTGTGCCTTGGAGGGTAGGTGCTGAGGATTCCAGAGCAAGGACATTTTCTGAAGTGCGGGTTTGTAGCTGAATTTCCCAAGAAAGTTACACAGAAGTAGCTGGAGTTTGATCTCATGATAAAACTGACCTTTACCAGAGTGAAAACGCAGAGAATTCCACTGGGATTCAAAAAACAAAAAAAACAAAAAAAATTGCAGCCGAAGAGAAATGGTTTTGTGAAATTGTTGCCCCATGACTAACAGCCTTTGCTGGTTTGGGGCCACAAAGAGCAAGAGGCAGGTGTAACATGATGGTGGCTGCTGAAACCAGAGAGCAAACGTGCTGCAGTGGATATGCCCTACTGGGAACGGCCCTTAGAGGAAATCATAACAATAAACCCTCAGTCACATCTGTGGCGAGGACACCATGGAATACATGAGTGCACAGCCTGTGCCCCCTGTGTAACTTACGGATGGTTCTATGGTGAAAACCCTGCACTGGGAATCCGGCGATTAGGGTCTGTTCTTGTCTCTGCCACAGATTGAGTGTGTGACCTTGGGGCATCTCATTTCATTTCTCACTGCCTCAGGTTCCCTTTCTGTAAAATGGGAACAATACCTACCTGTGTGATTGAGGGTGGAGAGAGAACGTGGAGATAAAATTCACCAGACAGCAAAAACCTTTAAATAAATTAAAATTATCAAAGTCAACTCTTTTGTTCCAAGCCGAACACATGGGTTCCTACAGAGCGGGGAAGGGTCAGAAGAGACACCAGGTTTCTTAATCTGACTCAGTGTTGCAGAATGAATCCCTTCAACAAGGGGTCACCAGTACACAAATTTGAGAACCACTGAACAAGAGGGATGTGGAGGTGGGTCCAGAGCTCCTGGACTTCCCATAATAGTCACTGTGCTCTGGGGAAGGGGTTTGTTTTCACCATGAGATTGTATGGAACAGTGCCCCCCTCCCCACAGCTCCCCATCAATATACAGCTGTAATTGCAGCTAGCGGGAGCTCTCTGCTCTGAGGGTTCTGATGTCCCCTGCCCCCCCAGGACGGAGTTACAGCCCCTGTTACTGGAGAGGGAATGTGCTTTATAAAAACTGGATATAAAATAGTCATCACAGATGAATCTGCACTTATACTTTGTAACCAGCAGGTAAATGCAGATGGGGAAAAACATTTTCTCTAATTCCTTCTGAGAAAACATTTAAAAATTTGAAGCAGATAGAATGGGAGAGGTCTGGGAGGAACAGTGACTCAGACAGAGGAGGAAGGCAAGTAGCATTTAGTGGCAGGTGGGTTACAAAAGGACGAAAAGCTGGATATGAGTCAACAGTGTGCCGTTGTTGCCAAGAAGGCCAATGGCATTTTGGGATGTATATGTAGGGGCATTGCCAGCAGATCGAGGGACATGATCGTTCCCCTCTATTCGACATTGGTGAGGCCTCATCTGGAGTACTGTGTCCAGTTTTGGGCCCCACACTACAAGAAGGATGTGGAAAAATTGGAAAGAGTCCAGCGGGGGGCAACAAAAATGATTAGGGGACTGGAACACATGACTTATGAGGAGAGGCTGAGGGAACTGGGCTTGTTTAGTCTGCGGAAGTGAAGAATGAGGGGGGATTTGATAGCTGCTTTCAGCTACCTGAAAGGGGGTTCCAAAGAGGATGGATCTAGACTGTTCTCAGTGGTAGCAGATGACAGAACAAGGAGTAATGGTCTAAAGTTGCAGTGGGGGAGGTTTAGGTTGGATATTAGGAAAAAGTTTTTCACTAGGAGGGTGGTGAAACACTGAAATGCGTTACCAAAGGAGGTGGTGGAATCTCCTTCCTTAGATATTTTTAAGGTCAGGCTTGACAAAAGCCCTGTCTGGGATGATTTAGTTGGGGATTGGTCCTGCTTTGAGCAGGGGGTTGGACTAGATGACCTCCTGAGGTCCCTTCCAACCCTGATATTCTATGATTCTATGAACCCTCACACACAAGAACCCCAAAACAGAGAGAGACAAAGCAGGGTGCTCCACAAGGCAGAGAGGTACAACTTACCCCACCTTGGTTTAGGTAGGCTCTCTGGAGTCTGACTGCTGAAGGCCCAGATTGCCACTTCCTTACAAAGCGCTCCATCCCTAGCCTGCAAACAGGACTAGGAAGTCCCTTCCTCTTAAAGTGGCAGCAGGTTGTCATTTTAACAGTTTTCAATACACCACACTCCTTTCCAGGCAGGAGAGTTTGTTGGAGATGGTTGAAGGAGCTGGTGTCAGGGAGAGGCTGGGTGGGGGAACATGTTTTCAAGTGAGTGGTGGGGGAGAAGGGTCGAAGGAATGAGGAGATTGGGTGGTGAGGGAGGGTGGTGAATCACACAGCAGTGACGGTGCTCAGCATTCACCAGCCCAGAGAGCTCAGAGAGGAGGAGATACCTCATGCTGCCTCCCCAGTGACAAGCCTGACTGGGGGATCAGGAAGTAAAGCCCAGGACCCTTGTGTGATAATCTCCAAGCCAGAGGGGATGGGCTCTGTGCTGTCTGCAACTCTGCTCTGTGTCTCTTTGAAGGTGCTGATGAGCTGAGGCTGGTGAATGGAAGCAGCCCCTGTGCCGGGAGAGTGGAGGTTAAACACCAGGATCAGTGGGGGACGGTGTGTGATAATGACTGGGACATGGAAGATGCTGAGGTGGTTTGTAAGCAGTTGGGATGTGGATCTGCTGTCAGTGCCCTTGGTAATGCTCATTTTGGAGAAGGATCTGGACCAACTTGGCTGATTCTAGCTGATTGTGATGGTGACGAGTCAGCTCTCTGGGACTGCAGTCATAGAGGATGGGGTGCATTCCAGTGCCGTCATTCTTTTGATTCTGGAGTGATCTGCTCAGGTAAGAACTCTGCCAACCTGCCCCTGTAGGAAACTCCCTATGAGGGAGAAGGGACTGGACCCAAAGTGTGTGACATTCCTGGAGACTCAGAGATGGAGGGTGCCCTGAACTGAGGTCTGTGTGGAGCTGACCAGTCTCTCCCTGAGCTCCCCTTGGTAGACTGGGGATGAGCAGGCTGTGCCATCCTCTGGGCAGGTCAGGCAGCTGTCATGGAGTAAGGGTGGGGTGGGGTGAAGCCCCATTAGCAGGTCTGTGCCGGTAGGTGCCTGTGTATAGAAGCCCAGTGTCTCCCCAGAGGAGCAGCAGATGTGACCCTGCCTGTGGCTGCGGGAGCTGGGATGGGATCTGGTGGGGCGAGTGCTGTAGAGTTTTCCCCAGAGTTCCCTGAGGCAGCAGGAGAGGAGCCCTGAGCCTGACCATGGCAAGTGGGAGGGGCCAAACCAGCTGGGGGAAGGTGCAGGGGGCAAAAACTGACTCCACTGCTCCACACAGCTCCCTCCTTCCCCGAATCCCCCCAGGGTCAGGCAGGGAACTCCCACATGACGTGTAGCTCTTTGTTCTGCAGCCCACCTGGCTGCCTTCCCATGCAGGGTGAGCTAGAATTACCCCCAGGATAATGTCGTGGAGACGGCATCTGGATCCCTCTGCACTTGGCAAATAAATGTGTATGTATAACCTGGCTTCATCAAAGCTTGTGCTGTTAAAATGGCTGTGTTTGCACACAGGTCTAAAGAGAGTGACTGTTAAAAACAGCCCTGACACGTGTAATACTAAGCCCTGGTCTACACTACAGAGTTAGGTTGATGTAAGACAGTTTACATTGACCTAATTCCATAAGCGTTTACACTAAAATGTAGCTCCTGCCAATGTAACTTGCCCACTACCCCGACATAACTCCAGCTCCATGAGAGGTGTAGCACTTAGGTCGATGTAGCTAGGTCTACGCACTGTCAGTGTGGACACTGCATTGCTTATATTGACTGTTGCTGCCTTTCTGAAGCCATCCCACAATGCTCCACACTGATAGTTAAACTGATGCAAGCATGGGCGGGGGGTATGGCAGGCCACGGGAGGCTGAACCTCCCCAAACAGCCAGGCATGGCTCCACCCACGCTCCACCCTGAACCCCCTCCTGCTTCCTGCCGCTTCCCAATGTCCTCAGCCAGGGAGATTGCTCCTCTTCCCCGAGGGGCCTGGGGCTAGCGTGTACCAGCCTGGGGCTCAGGACTCCGGCCAGTTGGGGCCCCCGGTGCTCTGGGGCTGGGGCCCTTGGGAGGGTTGGTCAGGGCGGCCCGGGGCTGGAGCAGGGGGGCCAGCAACCACGGTCAGGGGCTCAAGGTTCCCGCAGAGGAGGGGGGGCAGAAGGGGTGGAGGAGGGGTGGGGCTTCAGGCAGAAGGGGCAGGGCCAGGGGCTAGGCTCCCTGAACGGGCGGCTCAAACGCCGCCCATGGGTGGAAGCACTCCTGGTGAGGATGCGCACCACCAACACAAGGAGTGTAGTGTGGACACACAAAAGCGATTTAGTTACTGTGGCGGCTATATATTCACATAACTTTGGTCAACTACATTTTGTACTGTAGACTTGCCCTCAGTGTAGGACATTGGTCGCTGCAGCTGGCTGAACAGCGACAACACCTCTTTGTTCTGATTAGCTCAGTTTGCATCTCTCTGCAAATCCCTGATCACTGCTAATGGTGAGGTCACGTCTGATCACTGGGGTCAGTGCTTTGTGTGTCTCCCCCTCACACCCTGCCACTCACTTACCATCCTGAATTCCACTCAGTGCATCCGATGAAGTGAGCTGTAGTGCACGAAAGCTTATGCTCAAATACATTTGTTAGTCTCTAAGGTGCCACAAGTCCTCCTTTTCTTTTTACCATCCTCAGTGACAGGATCCCCAGAAACTGTGGGGGAGGTCACCCCTCCCCTGTGCCCTCTTGGCCCTGTGTCAGAACACAGGGGCCACAGTCACCATAAGCCTCCCCCACCCACCTTCCCTCAGAAATACGCCGGGCACAGTGGGGGCCTCCTCAACAGGGCCTAAAGTGGAGTAACCCTCAGCACATGGAGATGCACTGGCTCCCCTCTCAGTCTCTGTGCCAGGCTCAGCACAGGTGCATGGATCTACTGGGGCTGAGGTGAAGGGTCTCTCTCTGGGTTTCATTCTGGGTTTCCCGTGTGCAGTGAGCTCTGCAGCTGCAGTGTTTCAGCTGAGGTGTAACTGCCTGAGCTGCACCATCCTAATTTCCACTGTTTCTATACCAGAAATGCACAAGTGCAGAGAGGAGCTCCTTTGCATAATGGCAGGAGCCAAAAGTGGGAGCCTGGCAGCCACACCCCCATTCCCTGCTGGGCCTGTTCTTGTCTCTGCAGCCGCAGCTCTGGGCTTGTAAACCCTGAGCTTCTGGGCCTATTGGTGCTGCTTGGAGGATTTGGGGAGGATCCAGAGGGTACAAAGGAACTCGACCGGCTATCAGGGAATTAGGCACCAGCATTTACAAGGGAGATGCTGAACAAACATGAAATGGAAACCGACTTGTCTGAGAAATCCTCATTCTATCCCTCCTGCTCCAGTGTACCTCCTGTAACTCATCTTGGTACGGAAGCGACCAATGAGACACATGAACTGAGTGTCCCTTCAGTTATTATTGACAATTATTTACCTCAGGAATTATTATTGACAATTATTTACCTGAGGTTACAGAAATAGACATTGACACTAAAGGAAAAGATTCCTTGGCATTTTAAGTTCCCTGCATGAATGCTCAGTGTGTGTCCTTCATTTTGGGTCTGTATCACACATTGGCACCACATCTGGCCCTTGGTAGATTGAGAGCTCTGCTCCCCAGACACAACTGCTGTAAAGTTGTCCTGAGTCTGTGCTAGGGCAATGCTCACATGTACTGGCCTGCACAGTGACCCTCCCCACCCCTGACAAACACTGGCTGGATGTTGGTAGACCCCACTTTACCAGTCAGTAATCAGCTCAGGTGCTCTGCTACTTCCCTCTCTCCCACTTTTCCTGTCTGCACAGCCCCTCCGTGGCTTTCACACCCTGCATCCACACAAAACCTATCTGGCCAATTTTCTGTATTGCACCAAGGGAAATGCATCACAATTCCCTTCATCTACACACCAGGCAGCAACCCTGTACACACCAGGAGTACAGGAGGCAAGCAGAGAGGCCAACACACAGCATGGCATTGTTAGATATTGTTATTGAATGGGATCCCTTGTCCACCAGCTTTGCACTTCTCTTTAGAGCAGCCTCGTGGCTTCTCCAGTTTACACCATCCATTTACATCCAGGCTCTCATCTGGAAATAAGCACAGTATGGATTTTGCTAACAGCTCCCTTTTGGAGCATGCCTCTCGTCTCACAGAGCCAGCTGGTCTAGCTTCAACTACACCTAGTTTTCACAGGCAACAATCAGCTTAGAGGCGGCAAGTGGATGCAGTTGACTAGTGGTGATGTGTAAGGCCCACTTTACACCACTGTTATACCAGTGCAGCTTCCTACACAAAGCACTATGGAGGACAGAGACCTCTGTGTGCACATAGCCCTGCAGTCACTGCTAGAGTTGAACATTTCTCACACTATTTATTGTCACTGGTGCTCTCAGGGACAGGAGGCTGTTGTTCATTCATTGCAATGAAGGCCAGACTCTCCTTACTGCCTGTGGACAGACAGCTTTGCATGTCAGTGACTGTGGAATTAAATTAAAATTCACTAACAAAAATCCTCATTAATGCACCTGGTGGGAGATGAAGGCAGTCTGTGTTTTTAATGATGGGTTTACTTAGGTTCATGGGACTCTGTATGCTACTACCTCAGGGAGAGGCACTGTTTCTGGGAGTCAGGGGGCAGACTCAGTGTGTGTAAGGCAACCAAGAGGGAGAGCGGAGAGACACTATTTAGAGTGATAGGTGCCGTGTCAGGTCGGGGAGGATAGCAGTTGTGTCTGGGTGGCCACCAGCTCCCTGCTAGGAGGGGGGGCCATGTCTGAGCGAAAGGAATGGGGCAGAATCAAGTGACTGACAAGAGAAAGCCTGGGAACAGGAGTGAGTCTGACCAACAGGAAGTGCGATGCCCAGCACTGGAGAGAGGAGAAGCCAATTTGGAGCAGTCTGGAACCAGCTATGGAAAGGTCAGGACTGGCTGTGTGGTGAGGCCCAGGTCTTCATGCAGGGTCCCCCTGAGAACTGGCCCCTGGGCAGCAACATCCCTCAGCTTGGGCCTTTCCCTCTTCAAGGTCACTCCCTGGTTAAAGAGTTTTGTTGGGAATATTCCCCACCAAGCCAGGCTGAATTAGTGCTTCAGCTACCTAGGGAAAATCCACCACCACCTGGCAAACTTTGCTCTGACTGAGAGTCCACGCTGCCTGCCTACTGCGAGTTTGTCTGAGCACTAGGGTAGGAGACTCAAGTTAGGATTTTTAGTAATGTTATTGCAATGTGCACCTTGAGCCCTGCACCCCTTTGTGATGAGGGGAAATCCCGGGAGCAGAAGCAGCCTGACTCCTGCATGAAGAGGATGCCTGAGAGCAGCGATCATCAGCCCCCGTGCAGTGACTGAGGAGTTTAGATTCATGGGAAGCTAATGGGTACTATCAGCATGGGCACCAGTGACCCTGAGAGCAGTGTTTTACCGTGTTGTGCTATATTTACTTCCTGTTTAGTATAACTACTGTGTTGAATATACTATATGTGTCTGCTTTATTTCTTGAGAGTAACTATCTGGCAAGTAAGTGGGGGTTACCCTCTGGTTAGAATTTTCCTTCCAACTGCCCTGGGACCCTGCTAGGAAGGAGCGAAGAGAGTGGATGCACTGCCAAATAAATTCATATGGGAAGAAAATAAGGAAGTTGCATCCTGCTGAGCTGGAGACGAGATTCAAAAGAACCCAGGCCTGTCCATCAAATCCTGTGAGGAGATTGATGCTAAAGAAGGTAATTGGATGGATAAGGGGTGCTACATAAGGGTGAATGGGTTGTAAAAGGATTTTCACAGGGTAGCTGGTCCCTGTGGGTAGGCTAAGTCAGCAACCCTGGACCAGAGTAGGTGAGTCCAATCTGGCAATTTAAAGAGGGTCGGGCTACACCTGGGGCTGTAAAGGGCTGCTCGTGGTCAGTTTGGGAAGATGGACAGAGACAGGCTGCGTCCTGGGCAGGGGAAGGCACACCAGAGTGGAGTTAGCTCCTGTGGTGTATCCCTGCAACAAGGGGCCAGGGGCTTAGGTAAGCAGCTGGGGCCAAGAAGGGAGCAGAGCTGACCGAAACTGGGAAACTGCCAGGAGCAGCAGTGCCAGAGACCCCTGGATGGGGGTGTCCCTGAGACCAAGGAATGAGAAAAAAAGTTTGGTTTTTTTTCCTGTTGATTTGCTAATTTCTCTTAAGAAAATAAACCTTCTTGCAAAAGACTGGGTGTGGCAGTGCATTCTTTGAAGTTGGGGGAGAAGCATGACTGGGTGACAAGGCTGTAAAGGGATTGTCAAATTTAGCAGGTGTGTGGTTCTTTCTGGGGAATACACTGAGTATTTGAGTGTCGGACAGCTGTAGGGTTGTGAGTATAGGCTGTTCAGTACAGTTCACCTAAAAACAAGTTGTATCTTAACAGAGAGAAGGCATTTGACTCAGTGCTACTCTTGTCATGTGCCCTATTCTCTGAGTGATATTTTCAAAGGCAAAGTGTGCATGTTTGTGCTATGGCTGTGTTGGATCACAGCTCAAAGAGGGCAGAGTTAATGTTGCATGGGTGTGCACCTTAACTTTGTGTTTTCAGAGGTTTGAGTTTCCTCAACTCAGCATTCTGGAAGAGCACAAGATACCTCTGGGCAACCTTACCCCTGCACAAATGAAGGTTTCTATCAGTGAATTTTCTAGTTTTTTTGAACAAAAAGAGAAGTGTTTGTTGTCAGAGTTAGTAGTCATTTAGACAGTTGTAGTTCTCACCTATGTTTGCAGTTGATAGAAACTGTAACTAGGTAATTGTAAAAAGACCTAACTTTTATATAGCCCTTTTCATCAGTAGATCACAAACAGCTTTATCTCAGTATCCCCATTATACAGCTGGGGAAACTGAAACAGAGAAGTGAAGTGAAGTGATTTGGTCAAGGACACTTAGAAGTCCAGAGGCAGAGCTAGGAATAGTCGCAGTCCAGGGGTCTCTATACTAGGCCATATGGTTGCTTGGTGATTCCTCAGAGCTCCTACCAGCCTTTGTACCTTTTGTCACAATGGAATGGGAATAATAGTTGTGCTTTGAAAAGTTTGTAATGGGTATTTGCTAAGAGGGTCAGTCAGAAAAATTCCATCCATCTGTCCCAAAATCTTGACAGTCTTGTATTACATGGTTGTTACAGTAACTTTAAGTGTGTGAGAGGAGACTGATATTTTTCTCTCCTTCTCCACCCCCTGTCCGACCAGTTTCTGTAAAATTAACCCTCCTCAACATTTCTAGCTCCCCCTCCCCTTCCTACCCCAGTAAGCCATTAGCTGGCACTCAAGAAGCCATTAATATGGAAGAAGTTGTTCCTTGCTGTCTCCGGCCCTGTGCTTCTGCATAAACATATCACAGCAGCAGATCACTGGAGGGCAGCACCCTACCATGGTTATGGCACCTGAGCTGCACACTGATCTGGGGCCCGTCATTCCCCTGACCCACCCCACCTGGGACTCCTTCCCCAGCTAGGCTCCAGGCCAATCTAGTCCACCCCCATCCAAACTGCCTCCCGCTGCACCCACCTAATGGTGACCTGTACCTTTACTAACCATTTCCTAAATTTTAGAGGAGGAAAATTTAAAGTGGAACAGTTTCAACAGGAGACATTGAAAGCATTCCAGCCTGGAATAGTTCACGGCCTGGTGATTACCACGCTCACCTGTGTATCAGGGATAGAATTCCTGAATTTAAGCCCCTGCTCCTGAGTAGGGTTTCAAACCAATGTCTCCCATATCCCAGACAAGTGCCCTAATCACTGGACTAAAGGTTATAATGGAGAGCACACACAATTTCTGTATGACCCACAATGGGCTCTTCTGATTTTCTGACAAGTTCCAAACAGTTTCAAGGCTGAATCAAATATTTTTTCTGATTTTTTTGGTTTGCTGTCTGAACCAAGACAACAATTACTGACCTGGCTGTAGCTTGGACTGGTGACATCAGAGGGATGGAGGCTGTGGTGAGGATCGGTGTGGAGGTGGAGAGGCTGAGTGGGTGTGACACTCATAGCGTTCCAATTCCAGGAGGCAAGGGCCTCTCTGGTATCAGGTAATGAGTTTCAGATGGCCTGGCCAGTTCAGTGTCCCCCAATTTACTGAGGTCATAATCTGTGTCTGAGAGGTGGCATGTACAATATTGGAAAACTAATAAGTCACTGATCATTGATATTCTTACACATTGTATGTATGAAGTGTGTTCAAGTGTTGTGAGTACAGGCTGGAATAATGACTAAAGTGTGTTTAAACCAGGCATGTCACAGGGAGTTGGCAAACAGGTCTGCCAAAGGAATGTGTTTGCTTCTCTGACTAGCCTGGTCATCAGGTAGAGATGAAAAAGGTCTACTTGCATATTAGGAAAACAAAACTATCAAGCTCCAAGTTGGGGAGGAGACATCATGTCATCTACATGCAGGGGGCGAGAGAAGCTTGATCTGAGTTTTACTTAAAGAGTACACTGCAACTGTTTACTGGGCTATAAAAACAGGGGAGCTGAACCTCAAGCAATAAGCAATTGAATCAACTGATTGTATACAATATTATGTACAATATTACTATATTATGAAAGTGTATTGAGTAAGATCTTCCGTGAAAGCCTATGCCACACATAATATCATCATGGAACCTATGTATTATAACTATATTAAGAATTATGGCTTCTCATTGATATTGTGGTTTAAAGTGTGTGTCCAACTAAAGGGTTTCTCCCAGGCAGGAGGGAAGGCAACTATCTACCTGTCCCCACTGAAATTAAGCAAAGGGTCCCCCAAAACAAGAGAAGCTCTATTTGCATAGAAATCAGGAGGGGGATAGGAAGTCCAGAGAAAAGGAAGAACAGTGTAAGGTCATCCTGCCTCTTGAAACAAGATCATTGAACTGTGGAAGATATATGCAAGAACAGAAACCATCTTTGCCATCCATCACTAGGCAAGCACAAGACAACAGTTGCAATTTGACCCAGGTAAAAACTGAATAATGGTTAGTCTGCTGAGAGCACAATCTGTCATGCTGACCATGTAGTCCCCTGTCAGTATCCCTCCGTTGTTTTTTGTCTTCTACCTAGATTGTAAGTTCTTTGGGGCAGAGACTGGCTTTCTCTTCTGTGTTTGTACAGCACCTAGCACAATGGAGTCCTGGACCATGAGTAGGGCTCCCAGGTGCTATGATACTACTACTAATGTGCCTGGTGTGATAAGTGCCTGTTGGATTTTACACAACATCTGTGAGACCCAGGTTGAAATCCTGGAGGATGGAAGGGGTAGGAACTAGATAAATCTTCTCAAAATTATGGGCAGCCAGAGAGGGGTCCCCTGCAAAATGGTCCAAGTGGTTAAGGGAAGAGAGTGGGGGTGCCTTGTGCTTCTGCTAGGATGCCACAGGAAGTTGTGGCTAATGAACACTCTGTGAGAAAGCAAGGGAGTTTTGCTTTGATTACATTCTGAATTAATAGCATGGGGTGGGAGGTACTATGCCATTTATGGGCTGAGATTGACCGGATTAAGTTTTTCAGACAAAATGGTAGCCAACAGAGGAGAGCAGCACAAATGATTAACTGTCGAGAAAACATCAACTATGAGGAAAGATGGGGAAAAAATGGGTTGGTTTAGTCTGGAGAAGAGAAGGCTGATGGAGGGACATCCTATGATTCTTCGAGTACATAAAAGGCTGCTATAAATAGGAGGGCACTAAATTGTTCTCCTTAACCACTGAGGACAGGACTAGAAGTAAAAGGATTAAATTGCAACAAGAAAGATTTAAATTAGACATTGGGGAAAACTTCCTAACCGTCAGACTTGTTAAGCAGCGGAACCGATTGCCTACGGAGGTAGTGGAATCTCTGTCATTGGACGTTTTTAAGAAAGGGTCAGACAAACATCTGTCAGGGTGGTCTAGATAATACTTATGCAAGGTCTACACTGCAGACCTTACAGCGGCACAGCTGTAAGGTATCCTGTATAGCCGCTCTATGCTGATGGGAGAGGTCTCTCCTGCCGGCATAATTAAAGAGCCCTAATGAGCAGCAGTAGCTGTATCAGTGGGAGAGCGTCTCTCGCCAACACAGCTCTGTCCGTACCGGCGCTTTTGTCAGTGAAACTTTTGTCAGTTGGGGGGGTGGGGGTTTTTCCTACACCCCTGTCTGACAGAAGTTTCACTGACAAAAATGCCAATAAAGACATAGGTTTAGTCCTGCCTTGGTGCAGGGGACTGGATTAGATGACCTATCAAGGTCCATTCCAGTCCTACACTTCTATCATTCTATGGAAATGAATTTATTGAGTTTATCAAAAAAAGGAACTGTCTCTCTTAGGGGCGTGAATTTTTCACAGCCATGACCCATGTAGCTAGGGTGACCTACGTTTTAGGAGTAGACCAGGCCACAGGAATGTGATGCAAACTGCAAACCTTGCGTATTGAGGGAGAGCCCCACCAAGGAGTATTCACCCCTGACAGTGATGCATCAGAAAGCATTTTCCATCTCCTGTTGGGTTGAATGCAGTGGGAAGGAACTGTGCTAAGGTTGTTTGGAATTGTGCTCCCAGTATGGTGCATTCT
This sequence comes from Natator depressus, assembly GCF_965152275.1. Classification (NCBI taxonomy): domain Eukaryota; kingdom Metazoa; phylum Chordata; order Testudines; family Cheloniidae; genus Natator; species Natator depressus. The sequence continues at coordinate 213,229,058 of NC_134234.1, read as the reverse complement.
CCACAGTTTGCAGGACATTGGAGTGTTGGGGCAGAGTGCTTGGCTTTTGCAGCAAAAGGTGCTTTATCATGGTTGTTTGCCTTTGCATTGTCTGCATTGTGTCCCCCCCCCCCCGCCAAGGGCTGTATGCTCCATTCTGATCTTGTGCACGCTCCAGGAAACCTTTCCAGCTGCTTTCAAGGCCCTCTATTGGGATTAACTGTATGCTCCATGGAACAGATCATCTACAGCTTTTTCTTATGTTTCCTGAGATTTGACAGCTTCTCTGCACACAACAACTCCCCTCTTCACACAGTTACACGTGCACAGGGAAATAAGAAAAAGCAGTCATTTATGGTCCCATTCTTCATAGTCTCCATGCCAACAATGATAAAATATGCTTGTTCCCATAAGATGGGAATAGCATTCCAACCTTCTCTTCCAGCTCCATGGTTTCCTTTGAGATGGTAAGATATTTCCCCGTTTATTTCCCATTCTACAGACCTTTTGTACTTTGAGTGGTGCACCCACGTGTGTGGGAGGAGGGGACAGGCTTTGTGTAGGGGAGTTTTTAAAATTTGTATGGTTTTGAGCAGTTGGGGGCTGGATGGATGACTCTTTGCTTTTCTAGGGTGGGTAGAGGAGTGGTAGGAGCAGGTTAGTGACTGCATGTGCCCTTCTACAGGCTTTACTGACTACAGCTGAGAAAATCATTGATTTTTCAGTTTAGTGGCCAAACCAAAAAAGTCTGAAAGAAGAACTGATTCATTTATAGCCCTAACTGAATGGTTGTTTTTTTCTTGCAGAAACAAAACAAAAAATATTCTTTCTGGTCTAATGAAAGATTTGAAATATGATTTTGAAAAGACATTAAAAAAGGAACAAGTGTTGGGTGGGAAGGGGAGAAATTTCAGTTATTCATTCAGCTGTACTCAGGACGGCTTGCAGAGATGCAGGTGCATTTACTAACCTGCTGGAGCTCGTTCGCTGACTCGGTACCAGATTCAGAGCCACCTCACTTTCATTTTCTCTGACAGTGCCCTGTAGACGTCTGCATTCTGGTGACTCTTATCCAGAGGGAACTGGACATGCTTGTGTCCAGACTGGCCAATCAAGTCCTGGGCCTCTACATGGGTCCGTGTGGAAGCAGGGGGGCCCTGGTTGCTATGAGAATGTGAACTCACCTAGTAACGAAAAGAGGCGCTCCTGGCTGCCTGCCAGCATTTAACCAGAGAGGGTACATCTGGTCAAGATGACCCCAGAGCTGTGGAGCACAAACAGGCACAAAGCAGGTTGATGCAGGTATGGAGCAATGCAGCATGGGGCACTAGCTGGAGGACTGTCATTAGCATTAGGAATTATTTCACAGGAATCTTACAATGAACAAACTGATTGTGAAGTGGAGCTATTCCTTCTCCAACAAGAGATTAGTTACGGCAACCTAAGATGCCAAATAAATTGCTCTGAGAACAGGGTTCATGTGGACACAAGGTATTTAAGGTGAACGAATTACAGCTAATGTGAGGTAACATCCCCTGTAGACAAGCCATAAGGGTAATTGAGAAGGGCTTCACACTGGAACCGGTGTTCCAGGTGTCAGGCTCTGTTGGCGTGAGGCCGACACACAAGATCCTAATTCCAAGCACTTGGAACATCTCCGCTTTTTGGCATCTTGCACAACATTCACCTGCTTCCTTCCCACTAGTATTGTATCTAGTCTATTCTAGACCATCACTTCTCCTTTGTGTCTATCCCACTCTCTGCTCCTTCTGCTGCTGGGGAATTATTTCTCCTCTCTGCCCTTTGCTTTTCCCTTCTGAACTCTCAGCCACTATTTTTGTATTTTCAGATCATATGAATGGTGAAGCTCCTCCTTTCCTTGTTCTCACCCCTGTGAAGACACTTGCTATTCCTTGCTCCTTATTCTCCTTTACTCCCCAGTCTCACAGATTGAGCCTCTTTGAAGCCTCCAGGCTTTCTTTCTTTGAACTTTTGCCAGTTTTTCAATATCCTTCCTGTCATGAAGGAACAGAAAGTACATCCTCAGCTGGAATATTGTATAAGACCATGTAAACACTCATCAGTCCCATCCAGTCCCACCTGGAGAGACAGTCACACACTCTGCTTTGTGTCATTCTGTTCACACCTGAGAATTATATTGTTGGCTACCTCTTGGCTTTGACCTCTTATTCAAACTCTCTCTCCTCACTGGAGCACAGGAACTGGCATATGGAGTAAAGGGCTCCCACTTATTTAACAATGTCTTTGCTGTTGAGAGAAGAAGGTTCCCTTCATTTCATCCCCAGGAAGGCCTGGGGAAGGTTATGGGATGTCAAAATAACCAACACTGATTGATGGATGCATTGACTCTCTAGGTCTCATCGAGGTCCGTCTGATTGGAGGGGACACTGCCTGCTCAGGACGTGTTGAAGTCAAACATGGAAAAATGTGGGAGACAGTCTGTGATTCACACTTGGATTTCAACACCGCTTCTGTTATCTGCAATGAATTAGGGTGTGGACAGGCTGTAGCCACCTTGGGAGCAGCTCACTTCGGAGAAGGACATGATCTGATCTGGAAGGAAGAGTTTCAGTGTGTGGGGAATGAGTCTCTCCTTCAGAAATGTCCCAGGATGTACCATCCTAACGACACATGCTCCCACACTGATGCTGTCAGCATATTGTGTTCAGGTAAGAATTCAGACTGTTGACTTTAACATACAACTAACATGGGCCCTACAGCTGGGCTACTAGAGCTCTTTTCTCTCACATCCATATATTCCTCCTGTGAAGCCACATCCCAGAAAACTTTACACGTTTCCAAGTTGCTCCAAAGGATTCTTGTCTGCTACAAAGGGTGGCTTCACTGTCCCACCACCCAGGGGGAGCCAAGAAGAGATGGTGGGAAATCCCATCCTCTCTCATAGTCCTCACTCTATTTCAAGTGTCTCCACTAAATGGGGACAGTTCTATTTACCTTTCTCCTGCTATAAGGATAGGGTCCCAGCAGAGCTCTGATTTCCCTTATCCTCCACTAGGGATGCATGTTCTCTACTGCTGAGCACTCTCCTCCCTACTCAGATACATCTGTAAGGGGAAGGGGCAGGGTCTAGTGGTCAGAGCACAGAACCAGAACCCAGGAGACATGGGTTTTCTTTCCAGTTCTGTATTCAGTAATACCTTGTACCTCAGTTTCCCCATTTGTGAAACAAGTGTTAATTTCCTACTTCAGATTGTGTCTGTGAGGCTTAACTTCATTTGTGTTTGTAAAGGCTTTCAGGCACTTGAATACATAGTGCTATGTAGGGCGTAGGTGTTATTTTAAAACTTTCTTGATGGAATTGGACCAGTTGTGGCCACTTTTAGGTTATTGCCCTGCGATGGGGATTGGCTTTGTGCCACCCATTCATACAGATATGATTATTAGAGACTAGCTGAAAGCCCGTGCTATTGCTTGGGTGAAACTTGTAAAGTCTTGTGAAGCAATAGTGACTGCTGCAAGAAAATATTAAGCAAAAAACAGAAATATTGTAGCAAGGCAGGGCACTCACCGGTGCAGCACTTCCTGCTGGTCTGTCCAGGAATTAGCTCCTTCAGCTCAGGAGTGCCCTCTTTGGGCCGGTGTCTTGCCCTCTGTTACCTGCCCTGTTGTCTCCACCACCTCTGACCCCCTGTCCCTCACAGACCCTGGTACCCCTTACCTTGGGGTGCTGCCACACTCTGGGTCTCCCCTCCTATACCCACCTGTCAAGGTTCCCTCCCCACTCTGAACTCTAGGATACAGTATGGGGACCCACATGAAAGACCCCCCCTAAGCTTATCTCTACCAGCCTAGGTTAAAAAATTCCCCAAGGCACAAATTCATCCTTGTCCTTAGAACTGTATCTCTGCCACCACCAAGCGAGTTAGACAAAGATTTAGGAAAAGGACCACTTGGAGTTCCTGTTTCCCCAAAATAGCCCCCCAAGCCCTTTCACCGCCTTTTCTGGGGAGGCTTGAGAGTAAACAAGGTGAGCTAAAACCACTGTTTTTTAGGACACTAAAAACCAATCAGGTTCTTAAAAGCAGAACTTTACAATAAAGAAAAAGTAAAAGAAGCAGCTCTGTAAAATCAGGATAGAAGGTAATTTTACAGAGTAATCAGATTCAAAACACAGGATTCCCCTCTAAGCAAAACTTTAAAATGACAAAAAAACCTAAACAAACCAGGAATAAACCTCCCTCTTAACCGAGGGAAAATTCACAAGCTAAAACAAAAGATCATCAAATGCATTTCCTTCCTATTACTTACAATTTGTAATCTTAGATACTTAGTTCAGGTATGGCTTTAGGAGATGTATTTTCCCTACCCTGGTTCCTCTCTGTCCCGGAGAGAAAAAAAAACAAGAACAAGAAGAAACACTTCCCCCACAGATTTGAAAGTATCTTCTCCCCTTATTGGTCCTTTTGGTCAGGTGCCAACCAGGTTATCTGAGCTTCTAAACCTTTACAGGTAAAGGAGGGAATTTTATGCTACCCTTAGCTGTATGTTTATGACACCACCTTCTCTCAGTGGCTACTGCCAGTCATCATCTAGCCCCTTCTCTCAGGGGCAAACTGCAGTCTGTTATGCCACTCATCACTGGCAAGGGTTGGACCTGCTGCCTTTCTAGCCCCACCTGCCTCCTTGCAGCCCTAGTACCTCCCCTGGCTTTTAGCAAGGCCTCAGCCTGGGGACTCACCAGGCCAGAGCTCCTCAGCTCTGCCTGCCTTTCCCCAGCCCTGTTCTGCCTCAGATACCCTGCTTATTCTCCCAGGCAGCCTGGTCTTTTGCTCCTAAGCTGGCACAAGAGTCTCTCTCCTACTCGCTCAGCCTGCCCTTTTATCAGGGCCAGCTGTGCCCTAATTGGGTGCAACCCACACCTGTGGCTGACTACCCAACCAGCCTCTATTGGCTGCTTTTAACCCCTTTCTGACCAGAGCCTGGTGATGGCCCCGCTACAAATATGAATGCAAAACATGTACATTGTCAAATTGCAATGTATGCACATGTGACAGCTTTGGCTCATATCATCTATCTCAGATATACCCACCTCCCTCCCTCTTCTTTTTTAAATAACTTAGGACAGTTAATGTTTTCACAGAATTTTGAATCACACATTTCATTAATGTTGAAAGCATGCAGCCATTTTCATTCTGAGGCAGACACTAATTGAAAGACAAATTCTCAACAATTTTGAGTGCCTGACAGCTCTCTCTGATTTGAAAATGAAACTAACATATGACCAAGGTGTCTTTCACCAAGCTGAGTCTATCACTGTACCAATACTGTATTTATTGCTAAAGTAAGTTTTCACCCTGGTCTGTCTTTGGGCTTTTTAATTGCCCTTGATTCCCCTGCCAATGTGTGTGTGATAATTTCAGGTTGAAAAGTCAACCTTGTAATGCACACACAAAACACCCCTCTCCCTGGCTGCTCAGCTGGAGACTGCACTTGCCCTCCTCTCACCCCTGAGTCGGGGAACTGCCCTTCATTCCCTCTTCACCCATAGCAACATTTTCCTGCCTCCTGCTGCCCTGGGGCTTGGGGGACCTCTGCGATTTACGAAATTGGCATCCCGTCTCGCTCCTCAGCACGGACTACAAGGTCGTAGCGAAAGCCATCTCGCTGCGGCTAGGATCCGTGCTGGCGGACGTGATCCACCCAGACCAGATATACACCGTCCCGGGCTGCACCATCTTCGACAACCTGTATCTGGTTCGGGACCTCTTGGAACTCGGGTGTAGGGACGGTCTGTCGTTCGCCCTCCTGTCCCTGGATCAGGAGAAGGTGTTCGACAGGGTGAATCATGGGTATCTCCTGAGCACTCTGCGAGCGTTTGGCTTCGGACTCCAGTTTGTGGGTTTTCTCCAGGTGCTGTACGCCTCTGCAGAGTGTCTGGTCAGGCTCAACTGGACCCTGACCGAACCGGGAGTACGGCAGGGGTGCCCCCTCTCGGGCCAGCTGTATGCTCTGGCGATCGAGCCCTTCCTCTGTCTCCTCCGCAGGAGGTTGATGGGGTTGGCGCTGTGGGAGCCGGAGCTGCGGCTGGTCCTGTCGCCATACGCCGACGATATGCTCCTCGTGGTCCAGGACCCAGGCGACTTGGCGCGGGTGGAGGCTTGCCAAGCCGTTTACTCGGCAGCCTCCTCAGCCCGGGTCAACTGGGTCAAGAGCTCTGGCTTGGTGGTAGGGGATTGGCGGCAGGTGAGCTCCCTCCCACCCGCGCTTCAGGCCATACAGTGGAGCGCGGGTCCGCTGCTCTATCTGGGCGTTTACCTTTCCGCCACGCATCCGTCTCTGCCAGAGAACTGGCACGGTTTAGAGGGCAGGGTGGTAAAGCGGCTCCGGAGATGGACAGGACTACTCCGGTGTCTCTCCCTTCAAGGGAGGGCATTGGTGCTTAATCAACTAGTCCTGTCCATGCTCTGGTACCAGCTCAACACCCTCGTCCTGGCCCCGGATTTCCTGGCCAACCTCTGGACATTGATTCTGGAGTTCTTCTGGTCAGGACTGCACTGGATCTCTGCAGGGGTTCTCCCTCTACCCCTGGAGGAGGGAGGGCAGGGCCTGAAGTGTCTGCGCACTCAGGTCCATGTCTTCCACCTCCAGATCCTGCAGAGGCTCCCTTATGGTGCAGGTAGTCCGGCGTGGAGCGTACTGGTGCACGCCTTCCTGCGCCGCTTCCGAGGGCTCTGATATGACCGGCAGCTCCTTTATATCCATCCGAGAGATCTTCCGTGAGACATCTCTGGGCTGCCGGTCTTCTACCTGTTTACAGTGACCAGGTCCATGGCGGCCTCCATGGGGGAAGATCTCCTCGCGGAGCCCCTGCTACACAACCCCCAGCTCCGTGTGCAGGTGGTGGAGTCCCCCTCGGTGCGCCAGAGCTTGATCCTGGCAGAAGTTACCAGAGTCGGAGACCTCCTGGACTATGACCGGGGAGACTGGCTGGATCCCCTGACGCTTGCTCAGCGCATGGGGCTCTCCAGACCTCGTACTCCCCTGTGCGTACTTCAGGAGGTGAAGGCCGCTTTGCCGCCTGCTGCTCGGGTCTACCTCGACCGGGTCCTAAGGGAGGGCGTGCCCCACCCACCCTCCACCCCAGGTCCTCCGGACCTTTTCATCGGGCCCCTGCCCCATGGACCCAACCGACCCCCCCCCCACCCCTTCACCGTGCACTGGCTACACGAGCTGCAGCCGGTCCGTTTCCAGACCGCGCCAAGGAAACATCTATACACCCTCGTGCTCCATACCCTTCACATCCTCACCCTTGCGTCCCGCCCTGACACAAAGTGGCGGGACCTCCTGCCACCTCTAGAGGGTGAGGAGCCCCGGTGGGCCGCTCTATATTCCACCTTGGTCCTGAGGCCCGCCGGGGATATTAGTTGGCGGCTCCTTCACGGGGCCATGAGCACAGGCATGTACTTGGTGCGGTTCACCCCAATCCCGGACACCTGCCCCTTTTGCGGTGTGAGGGAAACCCTGGCGCACGTCTACCTGGAGTGCGCCAGGCTGCAGCCCCTATTCCAGCTCCTCATGAATATTTTGTTGAGATTTTGGTTGCACTTTTCCCCTCACCTCCTTATCTATGCACTCCCTGTCCATGGCCCCACTAAGCCGTGGGACCTCCTGGTCAGCCTCCTCCTGGCCCTGGCTAAAGTGGCCATCTATAAAACCAGGGTGAGGACGTTGGTCGATGGAGTCTCCTGTGACTGTGGGGCCTATTTACGATCCTCCGTCCGTTCACACCTCCGGGCAGAGTTCCTCTGGGTGGCGTCCACTGACTTCCTTGATGCCTTTGAGGAGCAGTGGGCACTGTCCGGGGTTCTCTGCTCGGAGTCCCCGTCCGGTTCCCTTTGTTTGACCCTTTGACCGCACTCCTGTCCCTGTTGTTCATTAGTTGTCCCCGGTAATTATTTGGTTTTCCAGGTCCTGTGGACCCCTCTCCCCCTGCTTAGGCTGGGGGGGATCATTTAGCAGTGGGTGGGGGAAATATGGCTGCCTTGGGGCTTCACCAACTGGGACCCAGCTACATCACTTCCCTGACTCCCCACTCCCCTGCCTACTGGGGCAAGTGGGCTTGTCTTCCTCCTGGTTCCCAGCAGGAACAGTTTCCCAACTTTGCCCTCCCCTGCCTCTTGCTGCCCCGGGACCCTCTTTCTGCTCTAGGGACATACATGAAGGCAGGGCTCAGTGGAAGGGCAGGTCTGTGTCCTCAGCCCTGAAGCTCTCGCACAGAGCTTGGTCCAGCCCAGAAAACTGGAGTATTAGAGGAGCTTCTTGTGTCATCACAGCAGCTCCTCTGATGCTTTTGTAGGCAGCAAAATCCCATTACTCCCAATCAGCTTGTGAGATCTGGAAACACGGCAAGACTGCCTTCCCCTGGCTGCTTGGAGGGGACTCCCCACCTCCACCACCAACCCGAGGCTGGGGATCTGCCACCTAATCCCCTTCATCTCTCACTCCCATTGCTGTCTTCTGCAGCCCCCTCAGCTTCCCTGCACTTCACATCCCCCTATGTCCCTTTCAACCTCCCTTCCACCTCCAGCTGCCCTCTGCCCCCCACATCCCTCTCCCCGCAGCCTTCCTCCTGCCCCACATCCTTCTCCGTGCCATTCCGTTGAAACCCCTAAATCTGCCTCCTGCCCCCACCCCCAGGTGTCCTGCTCCCTGCACTCTCCCCACCCTCCTTTCACAGAGTCTCTGTTGCCCCTGGGCCCTGTCCATTTCTCTAAGCCACAGAAGAGCAGCCATGTTTCCTGTGGGCTTCAGTCTAATTGAAAACAGTGGTAGGTGGTAGCCAACTTTACTCAGGGCAGCCTCACTCCTACGTGCCAACAGACTGTAGGCAGATGGCAGCATCTCACTGGCTTCAGCCCCACTGTCAGCGACAGGAGATGGCGCCATATGGAATAAGGGAAACTCCGAGACTTGGAAGTGGCTTAAAACTTAAAAGTTGGATGGTAAGTGACCGTGAATCCCAGTGATGACTGAACCTGGTGATATTCTGAACGAGTGGAGCTCTCGGCCATGCCAGTAGCTGGCCCCAGCATTTCATGCTGACTCAGCACACATCCTGGGCTTGAGAGGGACTCACAGACAGAGTGACATTCCTGGGATCTTCTTATATGGGTAACAAAGGTCGCCTTCTTGTCAGGGCCAGGGTCTTGTCAGGACACAAACCTAAATGGACGAGCTAAAAGAAGGGCGGGGCCACCAGCGAGGTGCCTTGCCCAACATCACCGCTAACGGCAGAGCCTGGACAGGATCTGCACTGCCCACTAGCCTGCCTGTGGAACACACCACTGGCCGAAAGCCCAGTCCACGGCAGCCAGCTGGATAGCCTGTCACTGTGTCAATGAGGACCCCTGGCTGGCTGGCCATAATCATGCTGCGAGGTTGGGTATTGGGGTGGGCTGGGGGAAATGGAAAACAGAGAGGTCTTTTTCCTGAAAGTTGAAGTCCTGGAGACAGTAAGCCAGGATTGGAGAGGGGCTGCCTTTCTGTATAGGGTGGGGTTGCTACCGCCAAGGCACAGAAAAACTGGCCCATCTGTGGGCAGGCCCAGATTCCAGGGGAGGTGTCACTGGTCTGTGAACAGGGTGAGGTCCCAGAAGAGGAGAGGCTGGTCTGTGATCAGAGCCAAGCCCCAAGGCTGGGGGCAAACATGGGAAGGGGCTTAGTGCTCAGAAAGTTATGGGAGGTTTGGTGGGATTTGGGGTTGGGAGTGCGGCACTGCTCTCCCATTGACTGGCGTCTGCCTTGGCACACTGCACACATGCAGATCAGGATGAGTGTGCCAGCCAGGAGGCCATTGTGTGTTTCCAGCTCTGACACGCTTAGCTGGAGTTCTGAGATCGCTGCATGCCCAAGTGCATTTGTGCACAGCTTAGAAATTCTGGCAACACCAACCCCTCCCCTGCCCCCAGCCAATAACACCTTTGGACCAGCAACTGGCAAGGCCATGGGAAAACTAGCCAGGTGACTCAAAAACCAGCCAGATAGTATAAGGATGGTGGCGGGGAGAGAGGGAGACCTCAGCCCTACGGTGCTCATTCCTACACATTTCTTTGTGTGAGTTTCTAGTGATAATAAAGCTTTCATCGCCCCATGCCCCTTCCCTCTTTTATCTCTTCAATGGTGTGTTTGATTCACTTTGGGTCTTATCCAGCAGTGGCAGCTAAGGGTGCTCAGCCTCTCACAGAATTCACTCATCGCCTTGTGGGATTGTGCCCTGTACTTGGGGGACCCTCCCCTGCTGAACTCAACATTCTGAAGGCACCCAGGGTATCATTGGGCAACCTTAACTCTGCATTAATGATGTTTTTTTACCATTTAATTCTACTCAAAGTCTGCTCTGAATCCTGAATTCTACCCACAATCTCAGAACAGCTCTACAACTTGGGGCAGGGAGATAGTCACCAGTGTTTGCTTTTTAACTGTCACCAGAAAGCCCCAGATTGAGCACTGTTGAGTTGACTGAGGCAGTTCCCAACTCTTAAAGTTCCTGTTTCAGCGCCACCAGTGGAAGCCCCAAGCAGCTCTTCACCAAGGGATCCCCCTGGAGCTGGCAATAACCACGGAGCGTATCTGCTCTCCAGCTGCAGTCACTGCATTAGGTGTGGCTGTACTGAATGGTGGAGGAATTCTGTACCCAATTAGGCACGGTCCTTCTACAGCCAGTGTAACCTATTAGACTGGTATTCACACTGCCCTTCCTCTTTATATCCATTCTCCTACCCATGGCTGTATCCTTTCTTACTTTGTTTTCTTCCCTCTCAATGCTAAAATCCAGCGTGGAGATTAACTGGACATCTCCCAACCATCTCCCCCAAATTCCTAGTTTAAAGCTCTCTTAATCAGTTGTGCCAGCCTCCATCCTAGAAGTCTATTTCCTTCCCTACTCAGATGAAGTCCATCCCGAGAGAACTGTCCTCTATCCATGAATGCCTCCCAGTGGCCATACATCCCAAAGCCCTCCTTATAGCACCACTGCCTAAGCCATCTGTTGATAGTCATAATCTTGTTACACCTTTGTTGCCCTTCTCTAGGAACAGGCAGAATCCCACTAAAGATCACCTGAGCCTCCATTTCCTTAAGCGTCTTTCCCAGCCTAGCATAGTCTCCCTTAATACTTTCCAGCGAGAATGTAGCCGTATCATTTGTTCCCACATGTAGGATAATTAGGGGATTCTTTCCCGCTCCCTTTAGGATCCTTTTCAACCTCAGGTCTACATCCATTATCTTAGCACCTGGAAGACAGCACACCCTTCTATTCTCTGGATCAGCTCTGCTTACAGGCCTGTCTATTCTTCTCAGTAAAGAGTCCCCGATCACATAGACCTGCCTTTTCCCGGTGACGGTGCTGTTCTCCAGTCTATCCCCTGTTCCCTTTGGCTGCAAGTTTTTTCCATTCCTATTCTCCCTTGCAATCCTCTGCAATCTATCCCATATCCTCCTGGAGCTCATAGTTGGTGTAGTCTCCATTGACTCTTCCCCGTTTCCTATAGGACTAGCCGCTCTTCTCTTCTTCCTTGCCCTTCCACCTTCAGTGACTACCTGCTGAGCCCCTTCTTCATTTTCCAACTCCACAAACCTATTCCTGAGCTCTATTTCTCCTTCACTAGCCCGTCTTTTCCTCTGCCTGGTTCTTTTAGCCCTGATCTACACTAGGACTTTAGGTCGAATTTAGCAGCGTTAAATCAATGTAAACCTGCACCCGTCCAAATGATGAAGCCCTTTTTTTTTACTTAAAGGGCTCTTAAAATCGATTTCCTTACTTCATCCCTGACAAGTGGATTAGCGCTTAAATCGGCCTTGTCGGGTCGAATTTGGGGTACTGTGGACACAATTCGACGGTATTGGCCTCCGGTAGCTATCCCAGAGTGCTCCATTGTGACTGCTCTGGACAGCACTCTCAACTCAGATGCACGATTGTCTGCCGTTGCTCTGACGCAGGGAGGGGCGACTGATGACATGGCTTACAGGGTTGGCTTACAGGGAATTAAAATCAACAAAGGGGGTGGCTTTACATCAAGGAGTATTTCAGGCAGGACTTCACAGAGGGTTCCAATAAGAAATGGTGCACCTAAGTTATTGTTCTTATTGGAACAAGCAGGTTGGTCTGGTCCCTGATTGATACATGGCTAGATTTACCTTGCTGCACCTTCTCTGTGAGTGACTGCAGTGTGACCTAGAGGAATGAGTCCCCTAGACAGAGGGCGGGGGGGGGGGGTTGCAAATGAGTACAAAACAAATCTGGTCTATTTCTTGTTTTGATCCACTCCATCTATCTTTTACATCTTTGGCTGGCAGCAGACGGTGCAGAAGGACTGCAAGCCATCCACATCTCATGGCTGCTCGGCAGAAGATGGTACAATAGGACTGCTAGCCATCCTCATCTCTTGCCTGCCCGGCAGAACATGGTACAAGAGGACTGCTAGCAATCCGTATCACCTGCCTGCTTACCATAAGATAGTTCAATAGGACTGACTGCAGGACTAAAGAGAATGACCTGATCAAGTCACTCCAAATTTAGTCCCTGCACCCACGTCTGCCCAGGCGCTCCTGATCGACCTCACACAGGCGACCAGGAGCACCTCGGACATGATGATGACGGCTACCAGTCATATTGCACCATCTGCTGCCACAAGGCAAGGGATTGCTGCTGCTGTGTAGCAATGCAGTACCACATCTGCCAGCACCCAGGAGACATACGGTGACGGTTACCTGAGCGGGCTCCATGCTTGCGGTGGTATGGCGTCTGCACAGGTAACTCAGGAAAAAAGGCGCGAAACGATTGTCTGCCCTTTCTTTCACGGAGGGAGGGAGGGAAGGGGGGCCTGACAATATGTACCCAGAACCACCGGCGACAATGTTTTAGCCCCATCAGGCATTGGGATCTCAACCCAGAATTCCAATGGGCAGCGGAGACTGCGGGAACTGTGGGATAGCTACCCACAGTGCAACGCTCCGGAAGTTGATGCTAGCCTCGGTACTGTGGAAGCAGTCCGCCGAGTTAATGCACTTAATGCACTTAGAGCATTTTCTGTGGGGACACACACACTCGAATATATAAAAACGATTTCTAAAAAACCGACTTCTATAAATTCGACCTAATTTCGTAGTGTAGACATACCCTTAGTCACATGCTTCCACTGACCACTTTCCTCACCCAGCAGTCTCCCCTCAGAATTCCTCAGTCCTAATTCCATCTGCAAGTCTGAGCTTTTCCCTTCAGATACCTCATGTTTTTGCTCCATAATCTGCTCAAACCCCTTTCTAAACTCAACCAGACTTTCCACCTGCATCTCCAAACCTCGGATCTTTTCCTCCATCAGCTTTATCAGACGGCATTTCATGCCTACAAAACTCTTACCAGGTGCCCCCTCCAGAATCATGTACATGCCGCAGCTTCCACATCCAGTCATCTTCATTGTGTCTTCCACGACATGGGTCACTCCCACTGCTGCCTCTGTATCTGTCATCGCCTTCTCATCTAAATCCTGTTAATCTGGGAAACACAAACCAAACCAAAACACCACCCCCCACAGCAAAAACAAACCCCGAACAAGCACCACAAGACAAACTCCCCTTTCAAACTCCCCTGTTTACCCCTCTGTTTGCTGGCTCCTGTGCCGCTGCAGCTGTCTGTGTATCATGGCTGACGGTTCCACCAGTGCTTCAGCTGGATCCTTAAGTATCTTTGTGTGACAATCAGGGTCCAGACACCCCAAGGGGAGAACAAGGGGCCTGAAACCCAAAGAATAAGCAGTTGAAACAACTGCTTGTATACAGTATTATTGTACTATAACAGTGTACTGGGTAAAAAGAAAAGGAGGACTTGTGGCACCTTAGACTAACAAATTTATTTGAGCATAAGCTTTCGTGAGCTACAGCTCACTTGGGTAAGATATCATATAAAAACTGGAGACATGCTGGTTATGGATATCATTGTGTGAGGTATATACAGATGGCGAGTAGAGTTATGTATGTGTGATGGAAAGATGTTCCTAAAATATGTTTTGGGGACAGACTTGAGAAACAAGTTTGTCCTAGACAAAGGGATGTTGTTTTACCTGTTTGCCTGTGTCTCCAATGTAAACTGAGCAAGGTGAGGCCAGAGATAGTGGAAATTATGTTACATATGAGCCAAGAGGATGATGGGAAATCACTAGGAAGAGTCAAATAGCAAAGGAGAAGAAATTTATCTGGGGAGGCACTTTAGACAAACACATTTCAAAAGGTTACTAGAGTATACAAAGAAGGGGAGAAAACTCGTTAGTTACCCATCCTTTAGTGGGCAAAGAGGACAGCACCCTCCAATTCTGTGAATGTTGGATCCTCCTGCCGGAAGGCTTGGAGATGCTGGCAGTTTGATGTGAGAAAGCTGTTGAGGCAAAGATCATAGTTTGCTAAAGTAAAGTCTTAGACACTAGAAAGTGTTGTATTTTGTTTTCTTTGTAAGCATTTTCTGCTTCTGTTATCTCTGCTTAGTATCAATTAAATCTATGTTCTTTATTAATAAACTTATTCGTGGTTTTACCATAAATCAGCTCTATGCTGTGTGTTAAGGTAAAGAGTGTGTCCTCAGCTGGGCTTGTTACCCAGGGGTTTTAGAACCCAAATCAGTGGTAATTTAACTGGTTTTCTTCAAGAAAAAAATTAATGTGGCCAAAGCTCCTCTGTCTGATAAATGATTGATACAAACCAGGGTGCTTTACCTAAAACTACTTTATTAGGTTTCAAGCGCGTGCACACTATGTATGCTATAGCAGTAGGATGCAGAGCATTCCAAATATTTACAGTTACCTAAAAAGTCTGAAATGGTCTCAAGAAATTAACAGCCAGTCTACCGGGGGCCCCCTCCTTCCATCGGACTATTGGGGAACTTAGGTGTAAAATCCTTGCCAAAAGGAAAGCTTCCCCAGACTGCTCCAAAGCACACTTTCTAAATAATTTTTTTGTAAATTTTCTTTGGATAAAGCACACAGCTCATAATAGCCTCTAATGGGCTAATAATTTCCCCAGCAACAGCCAATAACAACTCATTATTTTTATTAGAAAAATATTTCTAGTTATAACAATGATAAAGCTTACATTTTAGAGGCACCTAAAACCAAGGTCAGTTGCCCAAACGTTTTTTTCTATTTTTACAGTACGTTTATTTTTTATTTTATTCTCCCATTTTGATTAGAAAAACTGCAAGCATGGAGCTATTCGGCCTTGCCTCTCAGGGTCATAAAACTATTGTTAGCTGTGTGATGTTTGGATTTCAGCTGGCAGTGGTTGAACATACAAAATGACTGACTCCAGTGCTGTCCAATTGTGGGGTTGTCAAGGTTCCTTCCCCACTCTGAACTCCAGGGTACAGATGTGGGGACCTGCATGAAAACCTCCGAAGCTTATTTTTACCAGCTTAGGTTAAAACTTCCCCAAGGTACAAACTATTTTCCTTTTTCCCTTGGACTTTATTGCTGCCACCACCAAGCGTCTAATAGATATATAACCGGGAAAGAACCCGCTTGGAAACATCTTTCCCCCCAAAATCCTCCCGAAACCCTACGCCCCCTTTCCTGGGGAAGGCTTGATAAAAATCCTCACCAATTTACATCGGTGACCACAGACCCAAACTCTTGGATCTTAAGAACAATGAAAAAAGCAATCAGGTTCTTAAAAGAAGGATTTTAATAGAAGAAAAAGTAAAAGAATCACCTCTGTAAAATCAGGAGGGTAAATACCTTACAGGGTAATTAGATTCAAAACATAGAGAATCCCTCTAGGCAAAACCTTAAGTGACAAAAAGACACAAAAACAGGAATATCCATTCCATTCAGCACAGCTTATTTTCTCAGCCATTTAAACAAACAGAATCTAACGCATATCTAGCTAGGTTACTTACTAAGTTCTTAGATTCCATTCCTTTCTGTTCCCGGCAAATGCATCACACACACAGGCAGAGAGAGCCTTTGTTTCTCCCTCCCTTCAGCTTTTGAAAGTATCTTGTCTCCTCAATGGTCATTTTCGTCAGGTGCCAGCGAGGTTATCCTAGCTTCTTAACCCTTTACAGGTGAAAGGGTTTTTCCTTTGGCCAGGAGGGATTTTAAAGGTGTTTACCCTTCCCTTTATATTTATGAGAGGGGTGCATGCAGGAATGTCAAATACAGGGCTACAGGCTAACAGGCTAGTGTGTGTGTACTGTATCTTTGGGGACAGTAGACTTAATTTCTGTGAGATTTGCATTCCTTCCCCCTCATTGTTAATATTAAATGTGTTGAATATCTGCTCACCATTAACCTATTTAGTAAAGATTAAAACAAAATAGAAATTAAACACTTCAGCCTTCTTGATATCATCCTTTATTAGCTCTTCTTTTAACTAAGTAGAGGACCTGTACTTTACTTCATCTTTCTCTTACCCCCTAATGTATTTAGAGAACTTCTTATTAGTATTATCTTTTTCTGTCCCTTGTTGGGTGTAACTCGTATTGTGCTTTAGCCTCTCTGATTTAGTCCCGACATGCTGGTGCTGTGGTTTTGTGCTCATCCTTAGCAAGTGCTTCACATTTCCACTTTCTGTACGATTCCTTTTTGATTTTCAGTCCTTAAAGAGCTCCTGTGGAGCCATAATGTTCTCTTACGATTTTTTCTGTTTTTCCTTCACATCAGGATACTTTGCAGTTGTGTCTTTAATATTGAGAAACTGTCAGGTCTCCTGACCTCCTTTTTTCCCTAAGATTTTCTTCCCATGGGAACTTACCTATCAGTTCACTATGTTTGTTAAAGTCTGGAGTTTTTGAAGTCCTTTTTCCTTATTCTGCTTCTTTCACTCCTTCCTTTCCTTAGAATCATGACAACTATCGTTTCATGGTCACTTTCACCCAAGTTGCCTTCCACCTTCAGATTCACTAACAATTCCTCCCTCTGGGTCAGAATCTAGTCTCAAATGTCGGTCCTCCTGGTTACTTCCTCTACTTTTATGGAACAAAAAGTTTTCCCCAACACATTCCAAGAACTGATTGAACATTTAGTGTTTTGCCTTATTACTTTTCCAACAGATGTCTGGGTAGATAAACTCCCCTGTTACTGTCAGGTCTTGTGTTTTGAATATTTATGTTTGTTGTAGAAATGCCTCATCCATTCCTTCTCCTGATTGGGTGGTCTATAGTAGGCCCCTACCATTACATCACCACTATTTTTCCTGGATTTTATCTTTGCCCAGAGACTTTCAGCTGGTCTGCCTCTCACCACCTTCTAGGGCTCAGAACCTCAGACTTGCCCAAGGTCAGGCAGCAAGCCAGTGGCAAAGCTGGGGATAGTCCCAGTCCAGTGGTTTTTCCACTCGGCCACAAGGTTGCTATGTGATTCCTCAGTGCTCCTCCCTGTCCTGTACGTTTTGTTAGAATGGAATGGGGATAATGGTGGTTGTATAGTTGCTCCCGGGGCCTGCAAAGGGGTAGGGCTCCCGTAGATTGCAGCACACACACGGAAGGGGAGAATTCATGGCTGATGTGCCTTACTTCAACCTCCCAACTTTTTCTGCTACCCTTCCTAGTGTGCAACCCCTCCTGTGTTCTCCCTTCCTCTTCTCCCAATCCTCACACTCTCTCCCTTCCCTGAGCCCACCCCGCAACTTCTTCTCTCCCCTACCACCGATTCCCATTTGTCTCCCTCCCCATAATAAACACATCCCTGGCTGAAAACCCAAACATTTCCCCCTGTTACCACCTACTCTTGCACCCCTGATCACCCCTCCCCTTCCCAGTCAGCATTCACATTTGGAAGTTGTTTTCTTTTCAAAAGCAATTTCAGCACATTCTGAATATGTTGCTGCACTCAGATTATATTTACACCAAACAAAATCCCCCATGAGAGAGACCAATTGGAGCAATAAACCTGCTTTTTTAACATCACGTTTCTTTTCTGGGCTGGAGTTGCACTCACAGTGCCAGGGGTGGGGGTGCCTAGCTGTAAAAGCCACAGTTTACCCTCAAAGCCACCCACATCTCATGCTGGATTGTCAGGTTTCCAGATAGCTATCCTCTCTCACTGCACATGCTCAGTGTAGTCCATTAGATGTGTGTGTAGGCGCACAAGCCTTGGCAAGCACCTAACTGGAGAAGCAGGCTCGTTTTGAAATAACATCTTAATTTGATTTCCCCCAAAGGCTGGTGGATGCCATATCCTCTGTTGGGGGTAACCCTCAAGTGTCTGAGACCCTGGTGCAATGATCTGAGCCTTGGGTTGATCTCTACCAGTGTGCAAAAATAAAATGCCAGAATCTGTCAACTTTAATATAAGCTGTTTTTTTAACTTCCTGGGAGCTGTATCTCGGAAACCCCTTGGTGAAATGGCCACACATTTTATTACTAATACAACCCTGTGCTCCTATGTGAAATACTGTATTTCAATCCAATCCAATCAATCAGGCAGATATTAGAGCACTTAGAAAAAATTAGCTTTGAAGGAAAGCTGGTCTCAACCTTAACTGTTGCAGAGCTGTCACTGAGCTAGAATATCACCACTGTGTATTTTATTCCCAGTCAGACCCCTGAGTGCAACTGTTCTGATTCAGTAAGCTTCCAGTAACCTAGGACTCAGCACCCTTGAGAACCCCAGTTTCTTCAAATGGCATTTGTGTGATAACTTAGGGGCAGCTGCTCCAGACTCCTGACCAGCACTCTGGAACCACCAAAGCAGAGACTGGCCTCAGCCAAAGACAATCTGTCCCAGGCATGACCCTGACCCCAGAGGCGTAAATGCCGGGGCAGAGTTTGGTGGGTGCTGTGTGACTTCCCACAAAGGGCAGATATGAGCAATAACGCCTGCACTGAAAGAACCTGATAATCACATCTGAACATCCTCATTTACAAAGTGCCCAGTAAAGTGGGAAGTAATTATTAGTTAATTATCCCAGGTCACTGGGGCTCCTTTGTCACATCTTTGGATACAATTGTTCAAGAGAAATGTCCTTCTGATCTCCCTTCTCCTTCTTCTCAGGGTATGCCGGGTACAGGCTGGCAAACGGCAGCACAGGGTGTTCGGGGAGAGTGGAGCTTCTCCACGGAGGCGCCTGGGGAACCCTCTGTGACTCCCAGTGGGATTTACAGGCTGCCCACAGCCTGTGCCAGCAGTTTGACTGTGGATTCGCCCTGTCGATTCCAGCAGGGCAGCTCTTTGGCACAGGAGACGGGCTTGTCTGGAACGGCAAGTTTGGCTGTGAGAGGAATGAATCCCGCCTGAGGGACTGTCTTGTAACTGCGCTGGGCACAACTGAGTGTCCCCCTGGGAGTGAAGCCAGCGTGGTGTGTTCAGGTGAGCAGCTGCAATGGGAAAGAAAAGGATTGGGGATTGGGGAACATCCTCAGCCAGATCTTCACAGTGTGTCAATCAGCCAAGCTCCATTGGGCTCAGTGAGGCTATGCTGATTTACACCAGGTGGGGACTGGCCCATAAATTGGAGCCCTGTCCCTGCACCAGCCAAGTCTGTTGGAACTGATCCCTCAGTGAAATGCTTGTGGTGCCTTGAGTATGGAATGTACCAAGGAAGCCAAATTCTTGCCCCTTGTCCTGCCTTCGAACTAACAGATGTGGATCGAGTATCAGTACGTGAATGTGAAGGTGTAGAATAGTCCCACAGCCCCCACAGGGTAACTGCTAGCATTGAACAAGAGCAACAATCCCTTCCTGTTCCCCACTCCCCTCCCTGCCATTGCCATTAACACTGATCACTGAGCCACCTCGACACTCACTTTCCCTTGTGCTCAGGGTGCCTGGGCGGCAGGTTAGTGAACGGCACCGAGTGCTCCGGGAGAGTGGAGATCCAACATGGAGACACATGGGGAAGCCTCTGTGCCTCCCACTGGGATTTGCAAGATGCCAACGTCCTCTGCCATCAGCTGAACTGTGGATACGCTGAGTCGATCCTGGGAGGAGCCCATTTTGGGGAAGGGAGCGGAACCGTATGGAGCGACACTTTTCATTGTGAAGGGACTGAACCCTGTCTGTGGGATTGTTCTCGCATGGCCCTGGGCAACGCAGCCTGCTCCCCCAGAGACACGGCCAGTGTTATTTGCTCAGGTAAGTTTAATATAGACGTGTATATGTTAGTTATAGTGCAATGTACTGCCCAGATTAGGATCATCATGAGTAGTCCCATTGACTACAGTACTCAAGGTAAGTAGGGGTATCGGAGTGTTGCTCTCTTTGTTTAAGTTCCCCAGATCAGAGACACCTCTGGGTGCAATGAGGGGTGGCAAGGTGGATCCTAGCACTAGGCTAGAGTGAACCGGAGAGAATGGCTCTGTGCTATAAACCTGGGGTTTGTGATTCACAGATTCCCTCAGTCCCAGCAGGGCTGACTCAGCCCTTCATCAGGTTGAGGTTGGTGTTGCAGAAGCAACCTATACGCAGAGATCTCATCCATGCTGTGGGGCCATTACAATCCCATTTCACTCTCTGGAAAAGTAAGTGTTTCCCCCGGTGTTCCTGGCCAAAATGCTTCCCCCGTTGCCCATCCTGGGTTGTGTGCTGGTGGGCTGCAGCCCTCACCTACAGAGCTTGCTCAGTGGGTGTGTATGTTTGTAGATCATTAATTCCCCACAGCACTTCATAGAAATAGTCATTTCTTTGCCAAAGATCCCGGTTTTCAGGAAAGCGTTCAAATGGCTCCAGAGCTTGGCTTCTGAGCCATCTGGGAACTTTCACAAAGATCCTGCTCTTAGTGAGAGCAGCTGGCGCTTTGATGAAGATCCTCCTCTACAATGCAACACAAATACTGCAGGGATCCTTTTTCCTGCAGGCTTCTCCAAAGATCTTCATCGGCTTCCCCATGCCACACCAGAGAACTGCCATAGCTGACTGATGGCACGTCATCTGATGGCTATCCATAGTGGCTAGGCCCAGATTTTTACAGCTGTTTCGCTGTTGCTCCATTCAGCATGGCAATGCCTAACTGGTTTAAGAGCCTACGTTTCATTTTCAGTAAGGATTTAGGCACTTCGCAGCCTTCATCAATGAGATCAATAGGAGTCACATCCCTGAGTGACATAACTATGCCAACCTCACCCCCAGTGTAGACAACAACAGAAGAATTCTTCCATTGATCTAGCTACCACCACTTGGAAAGATGGATTACCCACAGCAATAGTAAAACCCCTTCTGTCACTGAAGGAAGCATCCACACTACAGCGGCATAGCTGCAGTGAAGTTCTGTGTCACTGTAGCGCCCATAGTGTAGACATGGCCTTAGTAAACCAAACATTTAATGCACACAGAAAACATTGTAATAACTATGAATAAGCACTCCCAGCTATCTCCATGACACCACTGATTTCCTGAGAAAACTACAGTGCATTGGTGATCTTCCAGAAAACACCATCCTAGCCACCATGGATGTAGAGGCTGTTTACACAAACATCCCACACATAGATGGAATACAAGCTGTCAGGAACAGTATCCCTGATGATGCCACAGCACAACTGGTTGCTGAGCTCTGTAACTTTACCCTCATGCACAATTATTTCAAATTTGGTGACAATATACACCTCCAGACCAGTGGCACCGCTATGGGCACCCGCATGGCCCCACAATATGCCAACGTTTTTATGGCTGACCTGGAACAACACTTCCTCAGCTCTCATCCACTCATGCCCCTCCTCTACCTACATTACATTGATGACATCTTCATCCTCTGGACCCATGGGAAGGAAACTCTGGAAGAATTCCACCATGATTTCAACAGCTTCCACCCCACCATCAAACTCAGCCTGGACCAATCTACACGGGAGGTCCACTTCCTAGACACCATGGTGCAAATAAGTGATGGTCACATTAACACCACGCTATACCGAAAACCCACTGACCGTTATGCATACCTTCATGCCTCCAGCTTCCATCCCGAACACACCACATGATCCATTGTCTACAGCCAAGTGCTGAGGTACAACCGCATTTGCTCCAACCCCTCAGACAGAGACCAACACCTACAAAATCTTCACCAAGCATTCTCAAAACTACGATACCCACACGAGGAAATAAGGAAACAGATCAACAGAGCCAGACGTGTACCCAGAAGCCTCCTGCTGCAAGACAAGCCCAAGAAAGAAACCAACAGAATTCCACTGGCCATCACATACAGTCCTCAGCAAAAATCTCTCCAACGCATCATCAGTGATCTACAACCCATCCTGGACAACAATCCCTCACTTTCACAGGCCTTGGGAGGCAGGCCAGGCCTCACCCACAGACAACCTGCCAACCTGAAGCATATTCTCACCAGCAACTACACACTGCACCATAGTAACTCTAACTCAGGAACCAATCCGTGCAACAAACCTCAGTGCCAACTCTGCCCACACATCTACACCAGCGACACCGTCACAGGACCGAACCAGATCAGCCACACCAACACCGGTTCATTCACCTGCACATCCACCAATGTCATCAAGTTGCAGTGGGGGAGGTTTAGGTTGGATATTAGAAAAAAACTTTTTCACTGGGAGGGTGGTGAAACACTGGAATGCGTTACCTAGGGAGGTGGTGGACTCTCCTTCCTTAGAAGTTTTTAAGGCCAGGCTTGACAAAGCCCTGGCTGGGATGATTTAGTTGGGGATTGCTCCTGCTTTGAGCAGGGGGTTGGACTAGATGACCTCCTGAGGTCCCTTCCAACCCTGATATTCTATGATTCTATGATAATATATGCCATCATGTGCCAGCAATGCCCCTCTGCTATGTACATCGGCCAAAATGGACAGTCCCTATGTAAAAGGATAAATGGACACAAATCAGATATTAGGAACGGCAATGTACAAAACCCTGTAGGAGAACACTTCAACCTCGCTGGACACACAGTAGCAGATCTAAAGGTAGCCATCCTGCAGCAAAAAAACTTCAGGCCCAGACTTCAAAGAGAAACTGCTGAGCTTAGTGCATTTGCAAGTTTGACACCATCAGCTCGGGATTAAACAAAGACTGTGAATGGCTAGACAAGGACAAAAGCAGTTTCTCCTCCCTTGGTGTTCACACCTCAGCTGCTAGAAGAGGGCCTCATCCTCCCTGATTGAACTAACCTCGTTAACCCTAGCCTGATTCTTGCTTGCATATTTATGCCTCCCTCTGGAAATTTCCACTACATGCATCCGACAAAGTGGGTATTCACCCATGAAAGCTTATGCTCCAAAACGTCTGTTAGTCTATAAGGTGCCACAGGACTCTTTGCCACTTAAACAAAAGCTATAAGAAAGTAAATCTATGTGTTCTCCTTATACAGACCTTCCTCCATTTGTTTCTGTTACAACTTAACGTGTTCTATACTTCAGCACAAACATCCAAACACATTCCCCACTGATCTTCTCTTAGAGATGATTTCGCAGGCTTTGCAGTGTGGTTGTAACATGTAGTGGGTCTTCAGAGCTTGAGAAATGGCAGCACCTCAGCCGTTTCAAACACTTCAGAACTCGGTGAGCAACGAAACAGTCTGGGGATCTTAGCAGCTGGCAGCGCTCCAGCCCTAGGCTTGGGTTAAGAGTTGACTGGGTCTCTCAGTTGCTGGTGAAACAGAAATCTGTAGCCTGTATTCAATGTGGTACCAGGATTGGAAGCAGCCTCTACAATATCTGTTCCCTGGATCTCTGTAAGGCTCTCACTCCATAGAGCACTGTCTTCTCCCCATAAACCCAGCTAAATCAGGCAAGAATTCACAAATCCTCACCTCACCAAGTGCTGCCCCGTTCTCTCTCTTTAACTGAGACAGAATCCCAGTTTAGAGCAGTCAGCTGATAGCTAAATGTAAATTCCATAGTCTCTGTGGTCTCCACAGCAACAAATACTGCCCCAGCTCTCCCTCTACGTCCGTAGACCACACCATGGTGCACCAAACATTATCCCAATGGAGGGCTTCCTTAGAAAATAAAGCTGGCATAGCACTGCTCTGTATCCACGGTGGTACAGGGGTTGGGATCAGCCCTCACAGCAGATACATCTCTTAGCCACTGAGTCCACAGGGCTGTCTTCGACACGGTATACATTAAAAAGCTGGGTTGACCCAGCTAAATCACTCAGGGATAAGAAAAATCCTCACCCCTGAGTGAGACATGAAGCCAACCTACCCCCCCCCACCCCCTGCAGTGTAGACAGCACTAGGTAAACAGAAGAATTCTTCTGTCAAGCTCCCTACCACCTCTCAGGGAAGTGGATGAACTATAGGAATGGGAGAACCCCTCCGGTCGGCAGAGGTAGGGTCTACACTAAAGGGCTACAGAGGTGCAGCTGCAGCTGTGCCATTGTAGCCTTTCAAGCGTATAAAAGCCCTTCAGCTCCTGTATTTATAACCTTCCCCGCCCCCCCGACCCTGCACTCTAGCTCTGTCCTCTGAGGGTGACTAGGGTGTGGGGTTGCCCATAACGTAACAGAGGCCCAGAATATCCAGATAAAATCTATGTCCCCTCCCCATGGCATCTTTCGCTTCCTGTCAGAGAAATAAAGTCAAATGGTGCAGAACAAGGAATGTGGGTCACACTGACACAGAGATTCTGTGCGGGAAGTAAGGGGAGATTACACTGGGCCTAATTCTTACTAACCCTAAGGGCTCATTTACACCTGCTCAGAGTATAGGAGTCTTAATGTGAGAATCAGACCATACACAACTTTAATAAAAAACAGAGTAGTTAAATACCTTTCTTAAGTGTAATACTAATCTCATCTTTAAATATGGAGTCACTACTGTCCTCTGTATGTATATTCTTATAACTCTTTATATATTTAGGAAGATTTGACAGGTTTACAGATCACATTTTGGGAGCACTTTGGCTCCTTTGAAATGTAAGGTGCCGCATACACTTTATAAATCTCCAATGACCTAATCACCAGAAAGGGTCTTCGCTTCTCCCACGAGGAACTTCAACATCTTTATGTGCTCACAGTGAACAAAGTTTTAAAATGAAAAATATATATGTTTAGAAAAAAATGGGATCTTCTTCCCCATTGCCCAGAGGTCACTCTCTTCTCCAGCATCATCTCCAGCCAAGCCAATAGCTAGACTTTGTGAGAAAGGAAACTCAAGTGTCCACAGTTGCAGACCTGGCCTGGAAAATCCTTGCTGAGTGCAGAAAAGCCTTTATTGTGTTAGCTCCTTATGGGTTTGGAGCTGACGCCGTGATCGCAGGCCACCAATGTACACTGAACAGGGACAAACAGGGCAGGGTTTTCTTTAAAGGAGCCATGTGTCCTGGAAGTCTGGATCTGGGAATTGCAGCAGGGAAGTGGGGCGCTTGGTAAGCTCATTGCAGGCCAATCCCTTGATTCCTGTTGTAAATCACAGCTACCTCACAGCGCTGATGTTATCAATGTGCGGGGTGAGCACTGAGCACTTTTGCACAGACCATTTTGGAAACCAGGGGCCTGATCTGCCAGGTGTTCCTGAGCACTCTCCAGTCACATTGACTCCTTAGGGAGGTGAGAGCGCTCCACATCGTGCAAGATCTGATCTCAGAGCTGGGGAATTCTTTCCTTCCGTCACCTCCTACATTTCTGAGTAGACAGACAAATGAAACCCTTGAAAGAGGCTGTTCCCTGTATCATGCACAGCGGTGAGAGTTACCTTCCACTCAGCACAGAAACCTGTGTTTCACATCACACCTGTGTATTATTTCTAATGCAGTATCAGCAGGGAGTGTTATTCAGCATATTTTTTGTCTCTGTGAGCCCAGGTCGTTCTGAGGCGCTCAGACTGTTGAATGGAGAGAGCCGATGCAGTGGGAGAGTTGAGATTTCCCTCCGTGGTGTGTGGGGCAGAGTCCTGGATGACCAATGGGACATGGACGATGCCAACGTGGTGTGCAGGCAGCTCCAGTGCGGAGTCGCTGAGAAAGCTTATTACCCCCCTATGTCTGAGCGAGGAAGGGGCCCCGTGGGGCTTAAAAGTGTCCGATGTGGAGGAAATGAGACTCGTCTGACTCTCTGTGACATCTCCCCGCCTGAGACAACCCAGGCAGGAATTGCTGAGGACGTTGGTGTCATTTGCTCAGGTGACTTAGTGTGAAAATCTTATAAATATCCTGTCCTTGTTCAATGGGAACATGACCCACCCCAGGGCCTGCCTCCACCCCACCTTGTGCTGTGATCTCAGCAGTCCTTGAAATGATGTGGATCTGATGTTCAAACTGGGACCGATTTATAGTAAAAATAGATTATATACAGAACAAAGCATAGCCATGGTATAGGGTTAATGCACGATAGCAACCTCTCTCTCTGTCTCTCTCTCATATTTTTATGGATTAGAGCTGTTCAAAAAAAATTCATCAAAACTTTTTTCCTTTGAAAAATCTTCACAATAAGATTGCAAATTCTCTCAAATAGTTTGTTTTCATTAAAAATGTTCAGATTTCTGTTGAAAAACTTGGGCTGTCAATTAACCACAGTTAACTCACGCATTTAACTAAAAAAATTAATCGAGATTAAAAAAAATCATGATTAATCGCAGTTTTAATTGCACTGTTAAACAACAGAATACCAATTTAAATGTATTGTTTTATTTCTGAATGCAGTTATTTTTTGTACATAAATCTACATTTGTAAGTTCAGCTTCCATGGTAAAGAGATTGCACTACAGTACTTGTATTAGCTGAATTGAAAAATACTATTTCTTTCATTTTTTACACTTCAAATATTTGGAATAAAAAAATATAAAGTGAGCACTGTACACTTTCTATTGTGTTTTGTAATTGAAATCAATATATTTGAAACTGTAGAAAACATCCAAAATATTTAAATAAATGGTATTCTATTATTAACAGCACAATTAATCATGATTAATTTTTTTTAATCGCTTGACAGATCTATGAAAATCCCAAATTTATTTGTGGAACATGAAAAATATTCACGGTTATTCATATTTTGTGGGGAAAAGGATGAATTTCCAAGCAGCTCTAGTGTATCTAGTGGCTTCTTTATGTTAAAGTCTTAAAAAAACATGCTGTCTTGAATCAGAAAACAATAGTAAGAAAAGGAAGTCATATGCAACCTGTTTTGACCAAGGCTGCCATGGATAGTAAATCTGGGGTAGATCCCCCAAGGGCCTTGGGCGTTGCAAGGCCTGATTCCTAGGTGCCTTGCCAGCGAATGGGATCCTCAGCCATGAGTCACATGCCCAGCTCCCCGTACAATGCATGGGGAGAGTTAGGCACGAGAAGCCAGAAAGCTGAACAGGGAACCACCTACATTTGCCAGCAGTGAAATGCCAAGGAAGGGAGTAGGGCCTAGATACACAAAGTTATTTTGTTGCCAACCTGCCATTGATCAACGCCTCAGCCCCCTGACACACAGGTAGAGGTAGGCACCTATCTCTGCTCGGGGACCTCAGCCATGAACCCACTCCTGGAGCTAGGCACGTAAGCCAGGTCAGCTCTCTCATCTCCCCATTTTACACAGGACCCAGTGGTTAAAGCACTCAACTGGGCAGTGGGAAATCCACATTCAATCCCTGCTCTGCCTGATTTGGAGCAGGGACGTGAATGCAGGTGAGTGCCCTAGTCACTCTAGACTGTGCTGGGGTGGGTCTCTCCTGCTGGAAATGTTCCACTTTGTACAAATAATCAGTCACTGAATCCGAAAAAAAGCTAGAGATTGATTCCAACTGGTGGCCAGGGCACTCACCTGGGATATGGGAGAGTCAAGTCCCTGCTACAATAAATATGTAGTGATTTATATATTATGTATTTATAAAGAGGCAGTTAGGTAGCTACGTACCTTTGTGAATCTAACCCTCTGTCACTTAGGAAATACATCAAAGTTGATTTTATAATGTGACCTTGTGAAGTCCTAATCCTATAACTGCAATTTTCCTTCATTTAAAGGTTAAAAAAAAAAACGAAAAAAACATCTGTGATGGGATTTTTTCATTGTTCTTGGTTGTACATGACTATTGTACAAGATAATTCTATTGTTCTTTTTGCTGGTATATATTTACATTCAGGTCCAACAGTAAAAGTAAACAAGTAACAGATATTTTAACTATGTCCCTATATCATGCACTGTATGTTACTGCACTGATATTTTTCATCCCCATTCCAACTGCAGGGTAACTACAGCACATTAAGGGCCCATTTCTTTTCCCATTGTGTCAGTGGGAGCTTCACAGTTGATTTCAGCAGGGTAGAATTAGGCCCTAAGTGTCTTGGACTTTATTGTACACACACAGATCCAATTTGCCTGTCTTTCCCTTTATTTGTAAAATAAAGTGGTACCAAGTCTACTTTTCTCTAATGTTCTGGTACCTGCTGTCATGCTGTCTGGAGTGGCTCACCACTGTAAGTGACTAACTCAGGCAGGCTCAAAAAACAAGGGCAGATACCCCAAACTGGTGGTGTGTTCTAGAATTAGATTTCACCTGCAGAGTCCTGCACTTAGGACGGAAGAATACAATGCACTGCTACAGACTAGGGACCGAATGGCTCGGCAGCAATTCTGCAGAAAAGGACCTAGGGGTTACAGTGGACAAGAAGCTGGCTATGAGTCAGCAGTGTGCCCTTGTTGCCAAGAAGGCCAATGGCATTTAGGGATGTATAAGTAGGGGCATTGCCAGCAGATCGAGGGACGTGATCGTTCCCCTCTATTCAACACTGGTGAGGCCTCATCTGGAGTAGTGTGTCCAGTTTTGGGCCCCACACTACAAGAAGGATGTGGAAAAATTGGAAAAAGTCCAGCGGAGGGCAACAAAAATGATTAGGGGACTGGAACACATGAGTTATGAGGAGAGGCTGAGGGAACTGGGGATGTTTAGTCTACAGAAGAGAAGAATGAGGGGGGATTTGATAGCTGCTTTCAACTACCTGAAAGGGGGTTCCAAAGAGGATGGCTCTAGACTGTTCTCAGTGGTAGCAGATGACAGAACAAGGAGTAATGGTCTCAAGTTGCAGTGGGGGAGATTTAGGTTGGATATTAGGAAAAACTTTTTCACTAGGAGGGTGGTGAAACACTGGAATGCGTTACCTAGGGAGGTGGTGGAATCTCCTTCCTTGGAAGTTTTTAAGGTCAGGCTTGACAAAGCCCTGGCTGGGATGATTTAATTGGGGATTGGTCCTGCTTTGAGCAGGGGGTTGGACTAGATGACCTTCTGGGGTCCCTTCCAACCCTGATATTCTATGATTCTATGATTCACCAAGTTACTCACAAACGTGAACTCCTGGATCACTATACAAGTCTCACTGTGGAGTCACAGACCGCCTAACCTGCCACCCAGACAAACTGGAAGTTGTGATAAAATGTCACTTAATCCTAACATCACACCACACCAAGTTTCTCCCAGTCCCAAGGGACCAGTCAGTCACCCAGAACTTCCTCCAAAGAGAACGCTGGCAGCCAGTTCTATAGTAAATAACTAAAGGTTTATTAGCTAAGAAGAAAGAACGAGGGTTATTGAGAGGCTATAGCAGGTAAAATATAACAACAAGGAAATCAGTTTGTAACTCCAAATGGTGGCAGTGATGTAATAAACTGTCAGTTTCCCCAAAGTCTTTCACAGGGTGTCATGAGGTACTCCACTCACTGCCGGTCTGGCATCTCCTCCTGGTCACTCTGGGGATTAGCTCTCGAGGCCAACGCCCATCCACAGTTTGCATACCATCACTCTCACTCTGGTCTGCAGCGCCTCTTGCTCCAGGACCCGCAGCATCCTCTTTGTGACTTAGCTCTCCAGCTAGGTCACTCAGTGTTCCCCCTGATGGGATTCAGTCCATCAACAGTCCTAGGCTGTCTTCCCATTCACTGGCCTGGTGCCACTCTCTCAGTGGCTAGTAGGGGAACCCAGGCCTGCCCTCTTTTCTGGGATCCAGTCCAGGGACAGCTCAGCAGTTCTGGGCTTCCTCCCTCTGCCCACACTGCTCCTTCCCTGGACTGATTTAGTTGGGGTTGGTCCTGCTTTGAGCAGGGCATTGGACTAGATGGCCTCCAACCCTAATCTTCTATGATTGTATGACTGCTTCCTATACTCTGGTTCCCCTCCTCACTCTGGGTGTGCCAGCCCCAAGAATCCTCCTCCCAGGGAATAACTACAGACTATCTCCCTGCAGCCCCCAAACACTCCTCCCTCTTCCCAGGGCATGACTGCTGTCTGCCTTACTGCAGTCTTTCCCAACAGCCCCAAGCCGGAGCCACCTTCCTGGCTTTATAGGTCCCACCTGTTCCTGAATAGGTGAGACTCTCTCTAACCAGTTGATTCCGGCCTAAACCTCCACCGTTTGCGGCGTAATTAGCAGATTGGGCCCACCTGGCCCAACCCAGCTCTTACAGGGCTAGTGTGGGGAGCTCACCCCATCACACAGGGCTACCCAGAATAACTCTGGGGATCTCTGTCTTCTCATTCAGTTATTCTTCTCTGTTAGAATCCAAACAGTCCAGAGATACAGGATCTTTCTTTGAATCCATATTTATATCTTCTTCTCACATAAGAACATAAGAAAACAAGCTGACAATCTACCCAGGTGGGCTTTTCCTTTGATGACAGGGAGTGAGAAATGCACTTAGATTTTTGACCTCAGACCTTATTCATAATGGCTATTTCCTTTGAAATTAGCATTTTCTGTTAAAGTCCTTAAATCCTCCACATTTCACAAAATTTATTTGATGTGTTATTTAGCTACATGTGTATTTCCCATGTAAATGTTTGGCATTACATTATGACAGGAATAGACACGCGGAAACAATACCCATAACGTTCCATTAGTTTTCATAAAGTTTAAACATCTGAATACACACGCATACATCTAACCATTACTTTAATCTACACAAGTGAACTGATCTAAATACACTCTAGCATGACCTGGTCAGCCAGTGTCACCCCCTCCCCATTCTGTAACAACTGAAAAGAATATTTGGTTTTGGGTAAATTAATTGCCTAATAATTCCTTGAACACCTTGATGCTTATCATTTAAGAGTTGTTTGAGAATATTCAAGATTTTGAGTAAGGGCTGTTTCCGCTAACCCTTAGTCTCACAAATAGCTCTGACCCATATGATGAGTCCCTTAAGGATTACTCCGATGAGTAAGGAATTCAGACTTAGGCCCTTACACTCACATACTGTTTATCAATAGTGCTCTGTAAAAAGTATTCCTCATTTTCTTACTCAGCTTTTCTCCGTTTCTGTGTTTCTTGTTAAAGACAGATTTTAAAAAGCATTTCAATATCTCAGCCATTGTAGCATCATCATTGATTTGCATGGAAGCTATTTAATAATCATCATATTGCATATTAACAGCTGGGATCTATCCCTGCAGGAAGCGGGCGGATCAGACTGGTGAATGGGGCAGGTCGCTGTGCCGGGAGAGTGGAGATTTATTACAATGGCAGCTGGGGGACAGTCTGTGATGATTCCTGGGATCTGTCAGACTCCAATGTCGCTTGCAAACAACTGGGATGTGGACGCGCCATCAATGCAACTGTCTCTGCTCATTACGGGGAAGGATCCGGGCAGATCTGGCTGGATGATGTGAACTGCTCTGGAAATGAATCCGATCTCTGGGCGTGTCCTTCCAGGGGCTGGGGCCAGCACAACTGCAGACACAAAGAGGACGCGGGAGTTCTCTGCTCAGGTCTGGTCCGGGAATGCTCACGTGAGCCTGGTTACCAGGGGATTTAATGGAGGGGGCAGACATTTGAGGAGAGAGCTGAGAACGATAGAGCCTCTCCCTCACTGTCTTTTCTGTAGAGTGCCCATACAGCGCGTTTTGGCTGGGACACTCTCTTTTTTAAGCCTGCCCTGGCCGTCCCAACTGTTTTGGCAAAACTGGGCATTTCTCTCGTTTCCTCTTGCCAACGGATCACGAGTTGGGAAGAGCAAATTGGACACATGCACAGTTTTGCCAAAAAAGTGGGATGCGCCCCCTAGCGGAGTGCGGAGGAACATGTGGGGGGAGGAGGGGCAGTGGCAACGCTAGCCCAACGCGGGAGGACAGCAGGGGTCTTGGGCCGCTGTGCGCGCAGGATGGAAGAATGGGGCCTCACGCTGACCCCGCACGCGTGGGTGGCAGGGGGCTCAGGCTGGCCCACGTGCTGAGGGGATAGGGGAACCTCAGGCTGTCCCTGTGTAGGTGGGAGGGAGGGTAGACTCAGGCTGGCCCCCCCTGTGTGGGGGAGAGGAAGGGAGGTTTTGGGGTTGGGCCCCCTGTGGGGAGTTCCGTTTTCCCTTTGAGAAAATATGGTCACTCTACTCTTCTACCTACCGACTGGGGTCATGATTAGAAAGTCACCATTTCCCATCAGTTCCCACCCAGGAGTATTGGAGATATCGCAGCATTTCTCTAGTGTTGGCAGGGCAGTCACTGCTGTTTTGCAGGTGTCTGTGTGTGTAACTGCTGGGAACTGGTGACTTTTCAGCGGTGACCATTATATTTCTAATAGTCTCATGGTGTCCAGGAGAGTCTCTCATTCTTAGAGTGATTCTCTCTGCACTTGCTCCTGCAGAATGATGTGGCTATACTTTTGGGTTGAGCAATCGCTGGGATTTCACTCTTCACCCCAGTTCATTTCAGAATCAGACAATTTAAATTCCCTTTTTGTGCACTTCCTTCTAGAATTCACGGATTTGAGGCTGGTGAGCGACAGTGATTGTGCTGGGCGGCTGGAGGTTTTCTACAATGGGACGTGGGGCAGTGTTTGCTCCAATCAGATGTCTGGAGTCACCCCAGTAATTGTGTGCAAACAGCTGAACTGTGGGGACAGAGGGCAGGTTGCAAGAGACTTTGCATATGGAGCAGGTTCTGGTCCCACATGGCTGGACCATGTTGCATGCAGTGAGCAACACAGGTCCCTTTGGCAGTGCCCATCAGGCATATGGAAACAGCAGTCCTGTGATAACCGAGCAGAAGAGACCCATATTTCTTGCAGTGGTAATTCTGAAACTCTCTGTGCACACACCCACTCCATCATTTACTCATTGAAAGAGTGTGATAGAAATTTTGAATGTATTTACTTTTCAGTAGAGACAGTTTTACATTCACAGTAGTGACAGACATATTTTCATTGTCAATTCTCAATATAGCACCTGGAAAACAAACATGGGAGTTATTCATACAAGCTGTGTGTTACACGGTGCAATCACCTAGTGAGAGCCTACAAATGCCCATAGGCACGGGAACTTGGGGTGCAAGGGGTTAATCAGTTTGCGTGGGGTCCCGGCTGCTGGCCCCGCACTCCACTGCTGGTCCCAGACACGGTCCCGCTACTAGCCCCGAAAGGTGTGGTCCCAGCCTGAGTCACCTTACCCCGATCCACAGCCCAGTCCTGGCCTCAGCTCAGGGGAGAGGGAGCACAGACAGGGTAAGAAGGGGCAAGGTAAAATTTTGGGGACCAGACTTTCAGCACCCCAACTGTAAAAATTGTTCCAGCACCACTGCAAATGCCTCCCATTAGCAAGCATCATTTGGGAATCTCTGTGGCTGTACTTTTGGGATGAACAATCAGAGATGGGCCCAAGGTCAGTGACCAGGACGTGAGTGGTCATGCTGAGTGGTTGGAGCAGGAGTCATATCCAGTGGTTAGAGCAGGAGCTGGTAGCCAGAAATTGGAGCCAAGGGTCAGAGCCAGAGGCCAGAGCCGAAGGCAGAAATCGGAGCTCAGGGTCAGGACCAGGTTACCTGGAGCAAGGCAAGGGGTAAGTCTGGGGTCAAGGCAACAGCAAGACTGTGAACAAGACAGGAAAATGAGGTATCTTAGCTGTGGGAAATGCTCTGAGCAGTTGCTGAATGCTGGTGTGGCTGCTGGACTCAAGAGCTGGACTGCTGACCAATCAGGCAGTATGACCAGTCAGGCAGCCTAATACAGTCCAGCTGCGCTCGTTAAGTAGCCTGGAGACTAGCTCTGCTGCAGCCCCTGCTTCCTGACACCCAGGCTGTGAAATCTGGGTCAGGATCAGAATTCCCAAAAAGTGGGTCTGTGCGTGTAGGTGAGAGAGTCTGTTTCAGATCTAAAGTCTCATTTAGTCCTTGTAACCGGGGCGCAGACTCACCAGTGGCGCCTGCTGCTGGTTGTCCTTGGGATTTAGCTTTCCAGCCGCCGGAGCGCCCTCTTCAGGCCGGTGTCTCGCCTTGCTGCTGGCTCCCGTGTCCCCTCCAGGACCCTGGTGCCCCTTTCACTGGGTGCTGCCCCCTGGCGGTATCCCACAGTTCTGGGTCTCCCCCTCCCAGGGGAGCCCCCCCACCCACTATCCCTACCTCACCTCAGTCGTAGGCTCCTGCTACTCACCAGCTAGCCCTGCACCCCGGGGCAGACTGCAGTATGAGCCAACCGGCAAGGTTGGGTTTGGACCTGCTGCCTCTGCCCACCCGTGGCTGCCCCAGTAACCCCCGTACCTAATAGACCTTACCAGGCCTGCAGCTTTCCTAGGCTGGAGCTCCTCGGCTCCCTTGGCCTTTCCCCAGTCCTGCTCCAAACTAGGTCCTCTATTCAGATCTCTACAGCCAGGTCCCTCCATCAGAGCTAGAGAGAGTAGTCTCTCTTGGCTTCTGGCTCACAGCCTTTATAGAGCCATCTGGGCCCTGATTGCGGTGTGGCCCCCAGCTGCTGCCACTTCCCCCAGTCAGCTGGGGTTTTACTTCCTTCCCTAGCCCCAGCCCTCTGCAGGGCTTTTCCAACCCCTTCAGGGCCGGAGCGGGTGCCCACTTCCCATAACCCAATAGGTACAGTCCTCAATTCTAATACCACCATTTCTTGTCTCTGGATCCTCACAATAATGTGGGTGTGTTTCAGCTGACAGATCTGCTTACCTTCAAACCGGGTCAAGAGCAGCTGTACACAGGGTGGATGGAACAGACTCAGATACCCACAAACGCGCACACACCAGCAGTGAGCTGAATAAAGATTTCAACATCCAGAGAATCCACTGAGGAACGAATCCATTAGCTATGAAACAAAATAGATTTTAGATTTAAGTTTATAAAATTGCTGAAATTTAGGGGTTTAATATACAGATAAGCCCTACTCTCTCCTACATCATACACTCTTCTCGGTCTGTTCACTTAATGATTTTCTCTGCATAGGAGAAAAAGAGAAACCACCTCAGACCCTGTTTACCGAATGCCCGAACTCTACAAGCTGCACAGGTATTTCTGCTTCTCACTGTCTCACTCTTGGTCCCGAAGGACTTTCCCAGCTGTCCCAGTAACATGTGAGGTTTCTGCATTTCCAGATCAGGAGAAGTTACGTGTCGTGGGAGGAGAGGACAGATGCTCGGGGAGAGTGGAGGTTTGGTACCGTGGCTTCTGGGGAACAGTTTGTGATGACTCCTGGGACATGGCGGATGCTAACGTTGTGTGTAAACAACTGGGCTGTGGATCCGCTGTACCAGTCCCAGGCGAGGCTGTATTCGGTGAGGGGACTGGTCCCATCTGGATAGAAACGTTGAATTGCAGAGGGACAGAGTCATCTCTCTGGGACTGTCCTGCCAAGCCCTGGGGTGAGAGCAACTGTGGTCACAAGGAAGATGTTGCAGTGAATTGCTCAGGTGAGTGACAGGAGATGTTTCTGCTACATGCAGTAATTTTCTGGAAGGCGGATGGGTCCAATTACCCGCCCGCCCTTGGTCACAGGCCAGGCCCTCCCATCTCCTGTGTGCAGAAGCATCATGGATGCTGTGGGGTGGAAGCTTTGTGGGACCATGTTGGCTCAGACATCAGCCCACATAACCCCTGCGTCCATCACAGACCCCCAGTGTGCTGGTTTGTTACTAGTCAGCATAGGGGGACGTGGGCCCTAAATCACTAACATACAGACCCTGTGCTGCTCTGAGGGAGTTTGTAGAAGTGATGTCTGGAGATCTGAGGGGGACGCTACCCAATGACAAACACATCACCTCCCCCTCGCTCCAGACTCCAACTCTCCTCCCTTTCCCTTTGCAGGTGTGACAGAGACGACAGCATCACTGAGTAAAACAGGTAAAACATCCCCCGCTCCCATCAAGACTTAAAATTTACCTGGTGCAGGGTCACAGAGGATGAGCTGCAAGCTGTAGCCTAAGGACAGGAGCTCCTTGCCATGAGTAAGCAGGGGAATGGTCCCGCTGTTGTGGGGAACTTTCCTGGCTTATACACCACCCCAGTGAAATGGGCTAGCGAAGGATCTGAGTCCTCGCTCCCCCTTCCTTTACCCAGAGGCCTGCCTGACGTCAAGGGCTCCCCTTCCACGCTCCTGTCTGGCAGAGTCCTCGTAACCCCGACAAGGCTGGGCCCAGGATTCCTGGGGGGTCGACCCCCAACCCTGCTGCGGTCACTTAGGGCAGGGGCTAAGGTGTCCCCACTCCCAGGTGCTCTCTCTGCACTGGATGCTTCCCTGATCCACTGATCGTTACATGCAGTTCAAAGGAAATACAGTGTATTAAACAGCAATTGATTTAAAAAAATAAGGAAAAAGTGGGAAAGGTTAAAGGAAAACACGTCACCCTGCTCTGTGGCACGGGGACGTCACAACCAGCGTCTCTGGACTGTAAGGGAAGTTCAGTCTGTTCCTCACACGTCCCAGGCCTCCTGCCCAGGCCCTGGCTGTGCTGCAGGGATACTGCGGGTCGGACGCTTGCTCTGGGGGTGGTCACAGGCCTTCAGGCTGAACGTGGCAGGACCCTTCTTCCCAGCATCGCCCCCGCCCAGTCGGGGTTACGATCCCCCTCCATGTCTGGCCTGCCAGGCCTCTTGGCTGGGGGCGTCTCCCTGCTCTGGGCCCGCTGCCCAGGGTCCCCCTCGCTCTCCTCAGCTCCTCACCGTGCCTGGCTTCAGACTGCTCCAGCCCCAGCCCCAGCCCCAGCTCCTGCTCCTGCTCCTGCTCCTGCTCCTGCCCCACTCTGCCTCAGCGCTGCTGCTGCTCTGCCTCCAGCTCCCTGGGCTGCTTTTCCGGCCCCTCCGGATCTGGTTGCTGCAGCTTTGCTCCCAGCACAGGTCTCCTGTGACTCTGCTCCCAGCACTGACCTGCTCCCCCGGGCTGCTGCTCTGGTTCTCTCTGGATCTGGCGCGGCTCTGCTCCGCAGCTCAGCTCAGGCCCCTGCTCTCTCCGTAGCTCGTAGCTCGGCCCCACTCTGTCTGACCCAGGCAATCCAGCTCACAGGCAGGACAGGACCCACCTTGTCCTCCTGACTCCCTGATTAGCCTGCCCGCCCTGTCAATCAGGCTGACTTGGGGCATTGGCCTCTCCCCATTGTTCCTGGGGACTGTCAGTCTCAGGGTCCTGCTTTCCTATCAACCCTTCCCCTTCCTTCTGGTCCTGGGAGCTAGCCAACCGAAACACCCCCACCGAGTTTTAGTAAGGGGCCAACAGTCCCCTTACACATGGCCTGTGAAATCTAGGGGTGAATGACACCTGGGTGGGAGCTGCAGGCTATGCTGAGCCAGAGGATTCCTGCCTGCTGGCTCCAGCTGACAGGGCAGGGCCCATGATTTAAACAGCAGCCTGTAAGCTGCCTCCATGGCAAACAGACTGTGTCCCAGCCCGTTACCCTGCTGTCCTGGGCCCTGCAATGAGTGACTGGGGAGATCCCTGGGGCCCCCGGACTCCCACAGGATAATCTCTCCCTCTTCCATGTTCATTTCCATCCAGCTCCCCCGCGCCGCCCTCTGACCGACAATGGAAGAGTCACGGTGCCCGTGGTCATCTGCATTATCCTGGGAGCCCTGCTCTGCCTGGTCTTAATCATTCTGGGGGCGCAGGTGCGAAGTGCCAAGGCAGAGCGCAGAGGTGGGTCCTGCTTGGTGTCACTGTGTGAAATGCCTCTGAAATAGCAGGTGGAGCTGTGCCTAAGGGGGGTGGGGCGTTGGCAGTGTAGTGGAAGGTTAAATTGTATTATACTGTTCAGCCACGAAGTGGTGTTGCATGTAACAACTTACATTCGCTAACCTCAGCCATGCCTGGCTGAGTATTAAGGGATCTTATTGTGAATACATCTGTTGAATATCTCTCCAGAAAGGAAGCTCTGTAGCCAGTCCATGTCTGGTACAGAAGCCTGACCTGCTTATAGCAGCCTTGCCACCTACCATGTCCAAGGTGTATGTGACATGGTGTCCGAAGTTAAGCAGTGCCAGAGGAGAAGAAAAACAGAAGGAAGAGAGCAACAGAAGTTGCAGACAGAAGGAGGAGCAATGAAGGATGGAGACAGGAAAAAAAAGCAACACAGGTTGCAGGATTTCATCAACATCTCCCTCTTCGTTGACCAGAGAACTTCAGCTTTGACAAACCTTCACAACTGACAGACTAGAAGCAGCATTTTGCAAGATTTCAGATTGCTACAAAACTCCATAAGGAAACTGAAGCTCTACAGGTATGGTGTTCACTTTGTGCTATTTGGAAGCAAGCAGAGCATTTCTTTCAACCTTTGATTTTCCTGAAGACAGGCACAAAGATGACTATGAAAGGGTTCTGGCTTTGTTTGATGCGTACTTTATACACTGGAACCTCAAAGTTACAGAACTGACCAGTGAACCACACACCTCATTTGGAACTGGAAGTACACAACCAGGCAGCACCAGACACCAAAAAAAGAAAGAAAGAAAAAAAAAGGAAATACAGTACAGTAGTGTCTTAAATGTAAACGACTAAAAACATTAAAGGGAAAGGTTAAAAAAAGATTTGACAAGGTAAAGAAACTGTTTCTGTGTTTGTTTCATTTAAACTAAGATGGTTAAAAGCAGCATTTTTCTTCTGCATAGTAAAGTGTCAAAGCTGTATTAAGTCAATGTGCAGTTGTAAACTTTTGAAAGAACAACCATAACATTTTGTTCCGAGTTATGAATGTTTCAGAGTTGTGAACAACCTCTATTCAAACGTGTTTGTAATTCTGAGGTTCTACTGTACCCTCAGAGAAATGTGGTTTATGAAAGGGCATGTTTTCACCAGAGAATTGAAGGACTAGGGGAAAATGTTGAATAGTTTATAAGAGCTCTGCATGCCTTGGCTGAAAACTGTGATTCAGGAACAGCAAACATGAAAACATCAGAGAGAGGCTGGTTATTGGGTTAACAGATAAAAATCCTTCACAGGAGCTACAATTCAAAACAGACTTCACCCTACACACTGCTGTTCAAATGGATTAGAAGCTGTTAACAAACACAGCCTGAATGAAACAAGTTAATACCATAAAACTGGTGAGGTAAAGAGGGAGAACTCCCTGGCTAAGAGGAACAAATTCCACTCAAACATTCAGGATATATTAAATGCACGAAACATGGACTTTTTGCAGTTGTTTGCCACATGAACGCAGTCAGGGAATTGATTCATATTCCAGACAGACAATCAAGAGCTATTGTTTCTTGGATCTATCCTGTGTGAAGATACAGAGCCTGCCTGGAGAGTGAAACTGATCATTCAGAGAAACACTATGGACTTTAAAATGGACTTAGGAGCAGATGTAACAGTCATCTCAGAAGGGCCTAACAATCACCTTCAACCCCTCCCAGAGATGAAGTTACCTGCCACAGCTCTGACTAACACTGGAGGCATTCTGAATTGCATGGGACAGTTCACCACAGAAATCTCTTTCAAAGAGAAAAACTTCTCATTCAGAGTGCATGTGATCAAAGACCAACAGCGTTCTCCACCTCAGTGTGGCAGCCATGATGGGCCTCATGAGAAAAGCGGAAGAACTAGAAAGATGGATATTTGAAAGGAGACCCAGTACAAATAAACTCAAGATAAAATGCTGGAGCATGCAGTGTACCTCAGAAAGAACAATCAACAGAGCAAACTCTACAGATGGCAGATGCAGAACAAGAGGAAGAAAACTCAGAGATTCCAAACAGGCCTCAGGCAGTCATTGCTACTGATGGAAAGCCAGATGACCAAGTTGTTACGTGTTTGGGTTGGGTAATTAGAAAACTAGTACCACTGAGCGATGTTAGGGCTTTTTCCCTCGCCCCTCTCTTGGTTCTTATCATGCAATCAGAAAGCAGAAGACCATAGTCCAAGTGCAGGCAATGCAATGTTTAGTGGGGTTAATCAGGCAAGCATATCCATAGCTCTGTATGCCACAGAGTTTTCCCTGTCCTTTTTCCCACCTTCTTTTTCTTAGCAGGTTTAATTATATCCCTTGGTCCCACCCCTTACAATTTATGGTTATGTTCCGTTTTGGAGGATCGTAGTATGGGGACTTTGGTACCACCTCTTTTGTACCCTACGGGTGGGGTAAGGAGTAAGGTTATATTTCAGCCAGGGTCACCTTTTCTCTGGCTTTTTAGTGTTTCTTATG
This sequence comes from Natator depressus, assembly GCF_965152275.1. Taxonomy (NCBI): domain Eukaryota; kingdom Metazoa; phylum Chordata; order Testudines; family Cheloniidae; genus Natator; species Natator depressus. The sequence continues at coordinate 213,188,847 of NC_134234.1, read as the reverse complement.
TTTGCCCACCCTCCCGCCCGCCCCTCCCGTCTGGTTGCTTGACCTTGCCTTGAGATAAGGGTTGAGGCAGTCTTCAAGTATACGCTTGTATATTAAACTCCCACCATTCCCAGCAACACTTTAACTCTTTTCCTTATTTCTTTTCATTGTGCTATAAACCCCATCTGGAAGCAACACACAGTGTTTTCATTCTTTGTTCATACATATTCGTAAGGAGGATATAAAAGTATCAAAAGTCAAACCCAAAATTTTATCCTAGGCTAAGAGACAGACCTATATACTAACAAGAGACACTTAATAGACTGATCTGTGCTCAACTATAAAGATAGCATGATAAAGTAAATGTTGTAAATGGTAGGAATGTAGAACGCAAAGGGGGAGACGTGATGGAAGGTTAAACTGTATTATACTATTCAGCCACTAAGTGACACTGTGTGTAACATACCTTGTTTAAACTAACTTCAGCCATACCTGTCGGAGTATTAAGGTATCTTATGGTGAACACATCTGGTGTGTACCTCTCTTGCACGGAAGCTCTGTAGCCAGTGCATGTCTGGTACAGAAGTCTGGCCTGCTAGTAGCAGCCCTGTAACCTGCACAAGGTGTACATGTCAGGGAGAGCTTTGTGCGGGATCCAGGGACCATCTTAAGTCCTGTCATATCTAATATCTTCAGCTATGATCTGGCCATGGAAATGAACAGCACAGCAGTGACACTTGCAGATGACACTACATTGGGAGGAGTTGAAACTAGTGGGGACGACAGAGAAATAATACAAAGGGGAAATGCAGTGGTCCCTTGCTCTCAAGTGGAGAGGGAGGCCGCACCCTCTCACTGTGTCAGGCAGCAGCACTCAGGCTCGGGTCCCACTTGCTGGGCCGATCTGTAAGAAGTCTAGAGTTGGCAGCCTCCTGTCAGAGCTGCCGCCAATCAAGAGTCTAGAGCCCTGGCATTCTAGGCGGGGTGGAGTATAAACAGTCTTTAGTCCACAGCATCCTGGCTGGGACAGCCAGCAGTTCATGGTTGATAAGGGAAGCTCTGGCCCTCTGGGCAGCGCAGAGTGGGAAGCAGGCTTTGCCTAAGCCTCTTGGCTAAGGCAGGCAGCAAAGACACAGTCTGGGGCTCTGGCTCTTTGGGTGGGGAAGAGCAGGGAGCACCAAACAGGCTAGGGATTCAGGCCCTCAGGCAGGGCAGAGCACCAAACAGACAGTTTTGATGACCTGGCTCTGGCCGACAGCAGACCTCTTGGCCTAACGTGGGGAGGCTGCCACCCCAGGGATGGGATTGGCAGCAGGGGATGAGGGGACCTTGGCGCACCCTACTCCACTGCGTCCCAGCCCGGGGCCCTAACACTGGCGGACTGTTCCGCCACTGGGTTAGCAGGGATCCAGCTAAAACATGTTGACTCGGGTTTTGACAGTGTAATGGGACCAAAGTCCAGTTTCCTTGGTCTACTTCCTACCAGCGTCTGGGTGAGGGGTTCCATAGTGCCCGGGTCCTTGGTCTCGTCGGGGTACTTGGCCGATGGCAGTGCTGGCAATTTCTCTCCAGGGTCGGTCTCCTTTGGGGACAGGATGCTGCCTGGTGCAGGTCCAGCTCCAGAATTCTGCAGCAGGCTGGAGACTTCTGTCTCCTTCCCTAGCTCCCACTCCAATGAGATGCAAGGCCCTCCCTTTATACTTCCTGTCCTGCCCTGGTAATTCCGGCGACGGGGGCAGGGCAGGTTTGGCTCTGCCCACCGGAGGTAATGTAGTGGTCCCTCACTCTAAAGTGGGGAGGGAGGCCACTCCGCCTCACTGGAGAAAATAATACAAAGAGATTTCAAGTATTCTTAGAAAAATAACATGTTGAGATTCCATTTAGAAAAGTACCAGAAAATCCATGTGAGGGAAAGATCCGGAATAGAGAGATACAGCAGGAGGGAGGGTACGAGGAAGGAGAAATGCTGCAAAAGAGCTTGGGTGATAATGGCCAAAGAGATCAGACAGTTCTACTAGGGATTTAGGGCATATCTACACTGCAGTGAGAGGTGTGATTGCAGCACATGTAGAAATACCCAAGCCAGCTTTTACCTAGCTCGGTGGAAGCTCGCTGGCATAACAACAGCAGTGTAGTTGCGTCAGCGTGGCTGTGACGTGGGCTAGCCACTGGAGCGTGCACCCAGGCTCCCAGGCGAGGCTGTACACGGCAGGTTAGCCTGTGCTGCTGTGTGTGCTGACACAGCCATGTGGCTAGCTCGATCAAAGCCAGCTCAGATGTGTTTATGCGTGCTGCAATCACTCCTCCAGATTGCCGTGTAGATTTACCCTTATATAAGAACATAAAAACAGCCATCGTGGGTCAGACCAAAAGTCCATCTAGCCCAGTATCCTGTCTTCCGACAGTGGCCAATGCCAGGCGCTTCAGAGGGAATGAACAGAACAGGTAATCATCAAGTGATCCATCCACTGTCGCCCATTCCCAGCTTCTGGCAAACAGAGGCTAAGGACACCATCCCTGCCCGTCCTGGCTAATAGCCATTGCTGGACCTATCCTCCATGAATTTATCTAGTTCTTTTTTGAACCCTGTTATACTCTTGTCCTTCACAACATCCTCTGGGAAAGAGTTCTACAGGCATTGACTGTGTGTTGTGTGAAGAAATACTTCCTTTTGTTTGTTTTAACCCTGCTGCCTATTAATTTCATTTGGTGACCCCGAGTTCTTGTGTTATGAGAAGGAGTAAATAACACTTCCTTATTTACTTTCTCCACACCAGTCACGATTTTATAGTTTCATATCACCCCTTAATCATCTCTTTTCCAAGCTGAAAAGTCCCAGTTTTATTAATCTCTCCTCATATGGCAGCTGTTCCATACCCCTAACCATTTTTGTTGCCCTTTTCTGAACCTTTTCCAATTTCAATATATTTTTTTTGAGATGGGGTGACCACATCTACACGCAGTACTCAAGATGTAGGCGTACCATGGATTTAGATCCAGGCAACATGATATTTTCTGTCTTATTATTTATCCCTTTCCAAATGATTAACAAAATTCTGTTAGCTTTTTTGACTGCCACTGCACATTGAGTGGGTGTTTTCAGAGAACTATCCACAATGACTCCAAGATCTTTCTTGAGTGGTAACAGCCAATTTAGACCCCATCATTTTATATCTATAGTTGGGATTATGTTTTCCAACGTGCATTACTTTGCGTTTATCAACATTGAATTTCTTCTGCCACTGTGTTGCCCAGTCACGCAGTTTTGTGAGACCCCAGTGTATTTTTCGCAGTCTGCTTTGGACTTAACTATCTTGACTAGTTTTGTATCATCGGCAAATTTTGCCACCTCCCTGTTTACCCCTTTTTCCAGAGCATTTATGAATATGTTGATCAGCACTGGTCCCAGTACAGACCCCTGGGAGTCACGACTATTTACCTCTCTCTGTTCTGAAAACTGACCCTTTATTTCTTCCCCTTTTTTCCCTATCTTTTACTCAGTCACTGATCCATGAGAGGACCTTCCCCCTTATCCCATGACAGATTATTTTTCTTAAGAGCCTTTGGTGAGGGACCTTGTCAAAGGCTTTCTGAAAATCTAAGTACACTATATCCACTGGATCCCCCTCGTCCACATGCTTGTTGACCCCCTCAGAGAATCCAAAAGGATTGGTGAGGCACGATTTGCCTTGACAACAACCATGTTGACTCTTCCCCAACAAATCATGTTCATCTATGTGTCTGCTCATTCTGTTTTTTACTGTAGTTTAAACGAATTTGCCTGGTTCTGTAGTTTGGGTTACTGGCCTGTAATTGCTGGGATTGCTTCTTGAGCCTTTTTAAAAAAATTGCATCACATTAGCTATCCTCCAGTCTTCTGGTACAGAAATTGATTTAAATGATAGGTTACAGACTACAGTTAGTAGTTCTGCAATTTCACATTTGAGTTCCTTCAGAGCTCTTGGGTGAATACCATCTGGTTCTGGTGACTTATTACTGTTTAAAGAAAAGGAGTACTTGTGGCACCTTAGAGACTAACCAATTTATTTGAGCATAAGCTTTCGTGAGCTACAGCTCACTTCATCAGATGCATACTGTGGAAAGTGTAGAAGATCTTTTTATACACACAAAGCATGAAAAAATACCTCCTCCCACCCCACTCTCCTGCTGGTAATAGCTTATCTAAAGTGATCACTCTCCTTACAATGTGTATGATAATCAAGTTGGGCCATTTCCAGCACAAATCCAGGTTTTCTCACCCCCCACCCCCCACACACAAACATACTCTCCTGCTGGTAATAGCTTATCTAAAGTGACCACTCTCCTTACAATGTGTATGATAATCAAGGTGGGCTATTTCCAGCACAAATCCAGGGTTTAACAAGAACGTCCGGGGGGGGGGGGGGTAGGAAAAAACAAGGGGAAATAGGTTACCTTGCATAATGACTTAGCCACTCCCAGTCTCTATTCAAGCCTAAGTTAATTGTATCCAATTTTCAAATGAATTCCAATTCAACAGTTTCTCGCTGGAGTCTGGATTTGAAGTTTTTTTGTTGTAATATAGCAACTTTCATGTCTGTAATCGCGTGACCAGAGAGATTGAAGTGTTCTCCGACTGGTTTATGAATGTTATAATTCTTGACATCTGATTTGTATCCATTTATTCTTTTACGTAGAGACTGTCCAGTTTGACCAATGTACATGGCAGAGGGGCATTGCTGGCACATGATGGCATATATCACATTGGTGGATGTGCAGGTGAACGAGCCTCTGATAGTGTGGCTGATGTTATTAGGCCCTGTGATGGTGTTCCCTGAATAGAAATGTGGGCACAGTTGGCAACGGGCTTTGTTGCAAGGATAGGTTCCTGGGTTAGTGGTTCTGTTGTGTGGTATGTGGTTGCTGGTGAGTATTTGCTTCAGGTTGGGGGGCTGTCTGTAGGCAAGGACTGGCCTGTCTCCCAAGATTTGTGAGAGTGTTGGGTCATCCTTCAGGATAGGTTGTAGATCCTTAATAATGCGTTGGAGGGGTTTTAGTTGGGGGCTGAAGGTGACGGCTAGTGGCGTTCTGTTATTTTCTTTGTTAGGCCTGTCCTGTAGTAGGTGACTTCTGGGAACTCTTCTGGCTCTATCAATCTGTTTCTTCACTTCCGCAGGTGGGTATTGTAGTTGTAAGAATGCTTGATAGAGCTCTTGTAGGTGTTTGTCTCTGTCTGAGGGGTTGGAGGAAATGCGGTTGTATCGCAGAGCTTGGATGTAGATGATGGATCGTGTGGTGTGGTCAGGGTGAAAGCTGGAGGCATGTAGGTAGGAATAGCGGTCAGTAGGTTTCCGGTATAGGGTGGTGTTTATGTGACCATTGTTTATTAGCACTGTAGTGTCCAGGAAGTGGATCACTTGTGTGGATTGGATCAGGCTGAGGTTGATGGTGGGATGGAAATTGTTGAAATCATGGTGGAATTCCTCAAGGGGTTCTTTTCCATGGGTCCAGATGATGAAGATGTCATCAGTATAGCACAAGTAGAGTAGGGGCGTTAGGGGACGAGAGCTGAGGAAGCGTTGTTCTAAATCAGCTATAAAAATGTTGGCATACTGTGGGGCCATGCGGGTACCCATAGCAGTGCCGCTGATCTGAAGGTATACATTGTCCCCAAATGTAAAATAGTTATGGGTAAGGACAAAGTCACAAAGTTCAGCCACCAGGTTAGCCGTGACATTATCGGGGATAGTGTTCTTGACGGCTTGTAGTCCATCTTTGTGTGGAATGTTGGTGTAGAGGGCTTCTACATCCATAGTGGCCAGGATGGTATTATCAGGAAGATCACCGATGGATTGTAGTTTCCTCAGGAAGTCAGTGGTTTCTCGAAGGTAGCTGGGAGTGCTGGTAGCGTAGGGCCTGAGGAGGGAGTCTACATAGCCAGACAATCCTGCTGTCAGGGTGCCAATGCCTGAGATGATGGGGCGCCCAGGATTTCCAGGTTTATGGATCTTGGGTAGTAGATAGAATATCCCAGGTCGGGGTTCCAGGGGTGTGTCTGTGCGGATTTGATCTTGTGCTTTTTCAGGGAGTTTCTTGAGCAAATGCTGTAGTTTCTTTTGGTAACTCTCAGTGGGATCAGAGGGTAATGGCTTGTAGAAAGTGATGTTGGAGAGCTGCCGAGCAGCCTCTTGTTCATATTCCGACCTATTCATGATGACAACAGCACCTCCTTTGTCAGCCTTTTTGATTATGATGTCCAAGTTGTTTCTGAGGCTGTGGATGGCATTGTGTTCCGCACGGCTGAGGTTATGGGGCAAGTGATGCTGCTTTTCCACAATTTCAGCCCGTGCACGTCAGCGGAAGCACTCTATGTAGAAGTCCAGTCTGCTGTTTCGACCTTCAGGAGGAGTCCACCTAGAATCCTTCTTTTTGTAGTGTTGGTAGGGAGGTCTCTGTGGATTAGTATGTTGTTCAGAGGTATGTTGGAAATATTCCTTGAGTCGGAGATGTCGAAAATAGGATTCTAGGTCACCACAGAACTGTATCATGTTTGTGGGGGTGGAGGGGCAGAAGGAGAGGCCCCGAGATAGGACAGCTGCTTCTGCTGGGCTGAGAGTATAGTTGGATAGGTTAACAATATTGCTGGGTGGGTTGAGGGAACCATTGCTGTGGCCCCTTGTGGCATGTAGTAGTTTAGAAAGTTTAGTGTCCTTTTTCTTTTGTAGAGAAGCAAAGTGTGTGTTGTAAATGGCTTGTCTAGTTTTAGTAAAGTCCAGCCACGAGGAAGTTTGTGTGGAAGGTTGGTTTTTTATGAGAGTATCCATTTTTGAGAGCTCATTCTTAATCTTTCCCTGTTTGCTGTAGAGGATGTTGATCAGGTGATTCCGCAGTTTCTTTGAGAGCGTGTGGTACAAGCTGTCAGCATAGTCTGTGTGGTATGTAGATTGTAATAGATTTTTTACCTTCAGTCCTTTTGGTACGATGTCCATCTGTTTGCATTTGGAAAGGAAGATGATGTCTGTCTGTATCTGTACAAGTTTTCTCATGCAGTTGATAGATTTCCACTCCATATGGCTAAATGCAGTGCCTTGCATAATGACAGGTTTCAGAGTAACAGCCGTGTTAGTCTGTATTCGCAAAAAGAAAAGGAGTACTTGTGGCACCTTAGAGACTAACCAATTTATTTGAAAATAAGCTTTCGTGAGCTACAGCTCACTTCATCAGATGCATGCTGTGGAAAGTGTAGAAGATCTTTTTATACACACAAAGCATGAAAAAATACCTCCTCCCACCCCACTCTCCTGCTGGTAATAGCTTATCTAAAGTGATCACTCTCCTTACAATGTGTATGATAATCAAGTTGGACCATTTCCAGCACAAATCCAGGTTTTCTCACCACCCCCCCCACACACATACACAAACACACTCTCCTGCTGGTAATGGCCCAACCTGATTATCATACACATTGTAAGGAGAGTGATCACTTTAGATAAGCTATTACCAGCAGGAGAGTGGGGTGGGAGGAGGTATTTTTTCATGCTTTGTGTGTATAAAAAGATCTTCTACACTTTCCACAGTATGCATCTGATGAAGTGAGCTGTAGCTCACGAAAGCTTATTTTCAAATAAATTGGTTAGTCTCTAAGGTGCCACAAGTACTCCTTTTCTTTTTGCGAATACAGACTAACACGGCTGTTACTCTGAAACCTGTTATTACTGTATAGTTCATCAATTTGTTCCAGAACTTCCTCTCATGACACCTCAATCTGGGACAGTTCCTCAAATTCGTCACCTAAAAAGATAGGTAGATAGTACTTTCCATTTTTAAAGCACTGCACAAATATTAGCTAATTATTCCCCACACAATCTCTAGGCAATACATATACAAGTACTATTTTGCCCTTAGGTGTGAGCACCAGGATAGGAGAGGAATGATTTTGGGTTGTAGTAGGAGTAATAGGATACATTTATGAAGGGACCATTAAGGTTGAATATCAAGATAAACTTAATGACAGGGAAATAGCCAATAGAACAAACATGACAGGGACATGGTCCCTGTCACCTGGGATGCTGAAATCTAAACTGGAGAGAGCAGTGGGAATGTGCTGTAGGAACCAGTCCTGCACTGGAGTCGGGGGCAGGGGCTGGATGATCTCATAGGGTTTCCCATCCCTAGCTTCTCTGACCCTGTGCAAACCCTGCCCTTTGTTTTCAGGCTCCAGAAGACCCTTGGACCCTTTCTCTGAGGCCGTGTACGAGGAGATCGATTATAACCTGATGAGAAAGAAGCAGGAAATGTTTGATCGCTCAGGTCTGTGTGTGTCATTCCTAACAGGGAGAAAATCTAAAGCTCTGACTTAGAGCTAAATCTCTGCAGCCTTCAAGCCTGTGAGTCCTGGATGGCTGTAGATTCTGGGTCTGTGAAGAGACCAGCCAGTTACTGGACTGAGATGAATGAGTTTCCTCCCTAGCAGACTCTGCTAGCCCCATTCTGAAGACAGTCGGGCCCATCAGTACATCCTGCAGCCGTAGGGGGTAATTAGTTATGGGTCAGGAAAGTGACTGTTCTCGTCATTTTGACTGAATGTCAATCAGGGGGGAAGATGCAGCTCTCAGTTTACCACATTGTGGGGCACTCTGAGCATGGTCAGTGCTTCTCCCTGAGGCTACTTCTGAGATGCACATTCTCCTCTCTGCTAATGGTGGGGGTTGGTCACAGACTCTGATCATGGGAGGGGTGTGGCCTTATCTGTCAAAAAGGCGGGGGAGGGGGAGTATCTTCCAGAACAAAATGGGAGTCATGTCCGTGGCTGAGGAGATCTGGACCAGCAGCCTCAGCCATAATTTTTTGCTGGATCAGGCCATGAAGCAGCAACATTCAGGAGGAGAAGATACACATTCCTCTCTAAAGAGATTCTTACACCCTGAGTGTGACTCAAAACAGGCTCCCCAGTTCATGAGAAGGATTTGAATGAAACCCACAGGAGGGGATGCCATGGTAAAAGGCTCACTCAGTTCCTGCCTCACCTCATGAGGTCAATATGGCTGTTCCCAGCATCTTCCCAGTCTGAATTATCCACCCCAAAGCCACATTTACTACAAAAAAACTGATATTTAGCTTAGAAAGTCTGTGTCAGCCTCTCACCACTCAGTCACTGTGAATTCAGCATCTTCTCTTGAAGAAGCAATATAGTGAGACCATAAATCTTGCTCCAGGACCCAGATGCATTGCCCATCAGCCAGTTTCACTGCTCTCACTGTGATAACATCCCATTTACCCTTTCTCCAGTTTCCTATTCAGATGACTCAATGACAAAGCTGCAGTATTACACCAGGGACAGCGAGGGGGAAAATGGTCCTGGATCAGAACAAGGTAACAAGGATGGGGGTGGACACAGAGACACACAAAAGATTTCTGTCCAGCTCTTGATGGAAATGTGAACAAATTCTGACCCTTTCTGTGTGTGGTTGACTGTGCTCTCTCCCAGGGGAGGAGCTGTAGGGAACCGGGCAGAGAAATATTCACACTGTAAAAAAGAATCTGCCTTCCACAGCTGACACGTGTCACTGTACAACCCCTGATCTATGCCCCATGACCTTAGCCCCCTGCCTCCTCGACAGGAGCATATAGCCGAATTCACGATCCAGCCCATATAATGTAAGGACTTTAAACCATGTCTTTATAGAGTTCAGTTGAATTCACAATGATCAGCTCTGGTGTGGCAGCTACTATCTCCCAGCAGCCTGTGATGAGATGTTAGATGGGGGGGGGGATCTGAGTTACTACAGAGAATTCTTTCCTGGGTATCTGACTGGTGAATCTTGTCCATATGCTCAGGGTTCAGCTGATCGCCATATTTGGGGTTGGGAAGGAATTTTCCTCCAGGGCAGATTGGAAGAGGCCCTGGAGGTTTTTCGCCTTCCTCTGTAGCATGGGGCACTGGTCACTTGCTGGAGGATTCTGTGCTCCTTGAAGTCTTTAAACCATGATTTGAGGACTTCAGTAGCTCAGACATAGGTGAGAGGTTTATTGCAGGAGTGGGTGGGTGAGATTCTGTGGCCTGCATTGTGAAGGAGGTCGGACTAGATGATCATAATGGTCCCTTCTGACCTTTATATCAATGAATCTATGAAGCAGGTCCAGGGTTAGCTCAATACCAGCATAGATCCTGATCTCATTGAAGGGCATGACAAAGTTGGTATTGGATGCTGTGGGGCAGGGCTGGACCTTAGTTATTTTTGAGGAAATAAAGGTGGCACAATTATTGTTTGACAGAATGTCCATGACTCTCCCTTTTCCCCTGGGTCACCCTGTGACTTCCCCTGCAGACTCTATGATGAAAAGCCCAAACTTGAAAACAACAGGCCTTTAATGGGGAACTAAAACCTGCTGGGGAAATGGGTGTGTTCAGGGGAAGCTGACCATGACGTTTGCTGTTCCAGAGGGAGCTTCCCCAGGGGGGTCTCAGTTGGATTACAAAAATGTGGAGGAGCCTGCCTTGAGGAACGTCCTCCAGACTCCAGACAGCCGAGGTGAGCAATGATGAATCTGCCTCCTGGAAGCCACATTACCCCTTGGCTACTGCTGCTCCGCCCCCTTCATTCCCTAGTCTGCCCTTTGATCCTGAGCTCAGGGCTGGGAAGAATTAACCCAAACTAGCCTGGCTGGACCCAGGGAAGGGCTGTCAGGGTTCCCTCCCCACTCTGAACTCACGGGTACAGATATGGGGACCTGCATGAAAGACCCCCGAAGCTTATTTTTACCCGCTTAGGTTAAAAGCTTTCCCAAGGCACCAATTCCATCTTGTCCTTGAACAGTATGCTGCCACCACCAAGTGATTTAGACAAAGACCAGGGAAAGGACCACTTGGAGTTCCTTTTTCCCAAAATATCCCTCCAAGCCCTTACACCCCCTTTCCTGGGGAGGCTTGAGAATAAACAAGATGAGCACAAACCAGCCTTGGATTTTTAAGACCCCAAAACCCCAATCAGATTCTTAAAAAAAACCCCAGAACTTTATTAGAAGAACAAAAAAACATAAGAGAACAACTCTGTAAGATCAGAGTGGAAGATAATCTTACAGGCAGTCAGATTCAAAACATAGAGAATCCCTCTTGGCAAAACCTTAAGTTACAAAAAGACACAAAAACAGGAATACACATTTCCTCCAGCACAGCGAATTTCACAAGCCAAAACAAAGAAAACCCAACACATTTTCTCTCTAGATTGCTTACTAACTTTACAGGAGTTGGAGGGCTTGCATCCTTGATCTGTTCCCGGCAAAGGTATCACACAGACAGACAAAAGCCTTTCCCCCACTCCAGATTTGAAAGTATCTTGTCCCCTCAGAGGTCATTTTCGGTCAGGTGCCAGCCAGGTTACCTGAGCTTCTTAACCCTTTACAGGTAAAAGGACTTTGCCTCTGTCCGGGAGGGATTTTATAGCACTGAATACAGAAAGGTGATTACCCTTCCCTTTAAATTTATGACAAGGGAATTCCACAATTAACAGCTCCCCTCATTGTTGCCTTTAGGAGCCACGTCTTTGTTATTTTTATGTTTCCTGTTTGCTTCCTCTCCAATGGCCTCCTTTGATTATCCCTGTGCAATCTGGCAGGATAATATCAAACAGCTAAACTGAGGTGTATGTGGCATTCATAAGAAATAATATACATAAGTCCGTGCTTTGCCACACCTGGCATGTACCTTATTTCTCTATTCAGTGGAAAGCCTCTTCTCATTACCATTAATTCCCATCATTATTTCAGAGGTCCCTGCCCTGCCTGGAGATGACCCAGGGGACGGTTATGATGATGCCAGAGAAATTTCTGACCCTGAAGATGACCCTGGTTCTGGACCGAGTGCCCAGGAAGTCACGCTGGCCCATGGGGAAAGTGTCAGGAACAGGGATTCACGGACAGGTGAGTGGAGTGTACACAACTCACCTGGAAGAGCTTTTACGGGCCACTAGAGGTCACTGTGACTGCATTGAAATACAGTTATTGGTAAACTCCCAGCTGTGTCCCCTCCCTGACCTCTGCTAAACAGAGTTAAATGGATTGAAATCAAGAAAGAGAGAAGGTTTCCTAGGTAAGGTCCCTGATCCTACAAATACTAGATCCCATCTGTCAGTCTACTCACATGAATACTCTCTCTGACTTCAGTGGGACTGTCCAAATCATCAAAGTTACATGGGTCCATTGGCAGGATCAGGGCCAAAGTGCCCTTCCCCAAACCAGGTGTCAGTGCCCTGGATGCTAATGGGAAGAGCAGGTCCCTGGGGTGGGGTTAGTTAGCAGCCTGGCTTTGAAATCACTCTCTTCAATCTGTAAATGTCCCCATTAGCACAGGATCAGAGCTGGGACCCAGGACTGAGCTCCCACTTTGCATCTCAGGGGAGACTGGGTTGGGATGAAATGTGCATTTCTTTGGTCTTGATGGGAATAACGTGTGAATGAGCATTGTGTGGGTGGGTGAGATCTGTGATGTCCAGGCAAGTCCCATGGGCTAGGGTCCCCACCCTGCTCCAGCCAACAGATGTTTGCTGGCGTGTGGTCCCTTAGGGACTATATCAGCTGTCAGGAGTTACAGCAGCTCCCAGTGGCCTATCAGGGAGTCGTCACCAGCTCACTGTCATCCCCACATTTCTCCTGCACCAGGGAGGTCTCAAAAGAGAGAGAATCCTCCCCCACATGTTTTCTTTGAAGAACAGAGAGAGAGATAATGGTTTAAACATGTCAGAGCCCCACTAAGAGGAACTGTGGGTGGGGGCTGATTCACGGCCCATGCTGTATGTTGTCCATCCATTATGTGAGTGCACATGCGTGGAGAATGAATACGTTGACTGTAATGTGACTTGCTTGCTATTTTCAGGCTGGAGTCTGCACTCGCTAAGAAGTGAAGGGGCCTCTGGGGCTGAGAGGGAAGCCCTGTCCCCACCTCCTCATGACCCAGGTTATGATGACGTTGATGATGGCGTCTCTGTTACAGCAATATAAGAATGGCTGGGTTGAGATCAAATATCCTGTGAGGATGTAAATGCTGTATGGTTAGACTCTTCCTGTCCCAAATGCTCATTGACCCATCGGAGTATTGGAGACAATCCTTACCTGGGAACTGCTTCAATTAGCTTTTTGATTTCAGTTTTGCTTAGATGCAAAAAATAAGTCTGACTGAGACAGGGGCTGTGATTTCCCCTCTAATTTCCCATTGATCAGACAGTCTGGAACTTCCCTGCTTTTTTGTCCCTAACACTTCTTCATTGTGAATTTTTGCTTTTTCTTATTAAACCCTTTTTGAAGATCTGTTCCTGGGCTGATGTTTCTCTCATGAGGTGTGTTGGGTGGCTCCATGTGGACCAGCAGGGAGAGAGATGGAGACTGATGTGACGGGTTCGGTCACAGAGACCCGCTTGGTACTGTCACCCGATGTGCTGAGACTACCTCTGAGCCCATTTTCCCTGCCAGTTTGGGACTCCAGAACCCTGCCTTGTTGAGCCAGATATGCTAGCCTGCTACAATACAGACTCAGGTCTGGTCTACGCCCCCAAAGCTGCAGACTTTAACCAAAAACTGCTCAGCAGGTCTCCTATCTCCAGCACCCAGACACCCAGCTTCCAATGGGATCCAAACCCCAAATAAATCCATGTTACTCTGTATAAAGCTTATACAGGGTAAACTCATAAATTGTTCACCCTCTATATCATTAATAGAGAGATATGCACAGTTGTTTGTTCCTCCAGGTATTAATCACTTACTCTGGGTTCAATAATAAAGAAAAGGGATTTTATTAAGAACAAAAGTAGGATTTCAGTGGTTTTAAGTAATGACAGACAGGACAAAGTAAGTTACCAAGCACGATAAAGCAAAAACACACAAGTCCAAGCCTAATACATTAGGAAACTGATTACAGATAAAATCTCACCCTCACAGATATACTAATAAGCTTCTTTCACAAACTAGACGCCGTCCTAGTCTGGGCCCAATCCTTTCCCCTGGTACAGACTTGTTAGTTCCAGCAGACATCTTAGGTGGAAAGCAGGGGTGTTCTCATGACTGGCAGCCTCCTTTGTTTTGTTCCAGCCCCTTTTATAGCTTTGGCACAAGGCTGGAATCTTTTGTCTCTCGGGGTCCCCACCCCTCCTTCTAAATGGAAAAATACCAGATTTAAGATGGATTCGAGTGTCAGGTGACATGCTCACATGTCCTGTGAGACCCCAGCCTCCATTCTTCCTTGGCTGGCTCCCAGGAACACTTGCAGGTAAATAAACCTTTTACAACCAATTGTCCTTGTCAGTGGGAGCCATCAAGATTCTAAGCCATCATTAATGGCCCACACTTTGCCTAGTTACAATAGGACTGAGAGTTATACTTCATATTTCTAGTTTCAGATACAATGATGATACATGCATACAAATTGGATGAATATATTTTATATAGCTTTGTAATGATACTTTACCAGAGACCTTTTGCATAACACATATTCCAGTTACATTATATTTAAACTCATAAGCATATTTCCATAAAACATTATGGAGTGCAACTTCACAACTGAATCACCAAAAAGTAGTAATGCTAAAATATCACTTCTCAGATATCGCAGGCTCCAGGATGGGGCACTGCACTGAAAGTGAATGCTCTATCAGGTTTGTGGTAACAGTGAGAAAGCCAGCAACAAAATATTCCTAACTCCAGAGAGGGCCCTAACCCCCAATCCAGACTCCAGACTTTCCTCTGAAATCCAGGAGGATAAATGAGAGGTTATTTACAGGTATCTTAATGAGCACACACACACATGATTAAATAGTGACAAGAGGCCCCTAATCTCTTCTCTGCCCTACAAATTCTGATACTATGCCCTTCACTGTGTCATCAGAGCATCGTATAGAGATGCATGAAGTGACATGATTTTCTTTCATCCCATGTGGGTTGTTCTCCATCCTTCCCCCTAGGGAAAAAGTGCATGTGGATTCTTATGGAGGTTTATTTTATGACATGCTACGAGCTTATGCTACTGAAGGCAGATTTCAGAAGCTCACTTTCAAGTGGAACAGAAAGAGGGTTCAGGTGATTTTGTGATCCTGTGGGAGTTGGGTCCAGAGTCTCAGATCAACCACCAGGAAAACTGTCTCCTGAACAAATGAGCTTCCCCTGGCTGGCGACAGCTCCACCGTGCCTGAGGGACAGTGCTGATCAATGCAGTCCTGGAATGGGAAGGAATCTTTCATTTGTCAAAGGCCCAAATGCTAAAGGCTCAGATCCTCAGAGGCATTTAAACCCCCTAATGTCCATTGATTTCAATGGAGCTTAAATACCTCTACAGATCTGGGCCTAAGTGGCTTGAAGATAAGGACTGAGACTTTCCATGAAACATGATTTTCTAAGAGAAGGTTGAAATGCTTTGTTTCGATAAGGTTAGATTTGCTCACCTTTGTTTAAAGAAGGCATCTTTGTACCATTTTGACTCTTATGTTGCATGGTGCATTGTGGGTGGGGCACATGGTGGCAGTGTGTGATGGTATCCACGTGGTGGTGGTGTGTTATGTGATTTGTACAGAGTGTGTGGTGGTTGGGTGTTGCATGTGATGGTGTGTATATTATGGGGGGGAGTGATGCGTTGGAGTTGTATGTTGTATATGTGCTGGGTGGGGTGTGAATGATGTGTGGTAAAGGATTGTGTTGGGCATGTGGATGTGACTGTGGATGTGATGTGTGGGTGCTATGGTACAATTTAAAAGTCAAAAAGATAAAGTCAAAATGAAACTTTTTAATAATTTCCTCTCAGAAATGTTCAGGAAATCTATACTTCCTACAGAATGTTATGATTTTGTGGAATCAGCATTTTCTGATGGAAAAATATTCCAATAGGAAAATATGCAACTATCTGTCCTGGTTCTCTTTCGAAAAGATACGCTTTAGGTCAACCAAAACTATGGGCTTGATGTAGGAATCCCTGTGTGAAATCTGTGTTATTCAGGAGGTCAGATGAGATGATCATAATGGTCCCTTCTAAGCTGTGAAAGTCAAATATGAATCTCTGATGTGAGATAACATAGCCAGATCCACCCACTTCCAACAATCCAGGGAACCGTACAACACCCTTCCACCAAAATAGTCAGACAACTGTAGCAGTGTCACTCATGAAAGAGCAAGCAAATGGCAGAAGTCTGCAGGAGATTAAAACAGCCCTACTGGGTGTTGGTTACAGTATGATCATGTCCACTCCCTGAGGGTAACAGAAAGGGGATGTACTGGAAGCAAAAATATACAGAGGTAAATAAGCACCCTGGCTGAGTTCTACAATATCTAGCAACTGACCCAGGACCGGATTAACTTTTTGTGGGCCCGGCACCAAACATATTTGTGGGCCCCCTTGGGGAATGAAGAGGCCAGGGGCAAGAGCACAGTGGGGAGGGTGGATTTGATTTAAATCACTAGTCAGCAAGACTCAATTTAATCATGGTTTTCTACATAAAAGTGCATTCTTGTTGGTCGTTATAACCTTAGTACATATTCTTCACAACTCAGAGATAGATGTAGGTTTCATTTTTAGAAGGTACACACTATACATTTTTAAACTGTGATTTATTTTGAAAACTTTTCAGATTAGTTTTACAGCTATATTACAAAATGAATGAGTGTTTGGTTATTTCATTTCCCAAAGGTAACTGAAGCAGATATTTATGAAGTTATTGGGAGGTGAACTATCTCCAATTCAACAGGTTAATCATTAATATTTGGAGGATTTTCTTGCCAGGCTGTATTAGGAGGAGAACATCACCAGACAGATATTTAAATTGTTTCATTTAACTAAAACAACAACGTTGTTAAGTAATCTGGATATTTTTCTTCAGCAAGAAACATAATAGTTTAACAAAAAGGCAGATGTCCCTCACTTCTCATCTTTATCTTCAGACTTCTTTTCCTTGTCCAGATCTATTCCGCCCCCAACAATCTTCTATTCATTGAACTTTTTGAAACTTTTCACTTTTAAAGAGAGGTAAGGGGTTGACCCTGTGTACACAAATTTGCAGAAAGACAATAGAGTTGAGGTCTGTTATTTCTCACCTCTATATATTATTTATTTATTTATTTAAAACATTTTTGCTGTTAACAAGCATGTTACCTCTGGAGACACAAATCCACAGTTTGAGAAGTGCAAAACTAAGCATCTCTGATGGTATCTTCTAGGCTGAGCACTGAGTCCCATTGAGTAGATAGAAAAATTAACCTAAATAATCTATACAGAAGCCTGTGGAACCCCATAAGATTGGGTCCCTAATCCATGAACTATTAGAACTCATTTAGAAAACTTCTTAAACATTACATGAATATATTGTCTCATACTATAGAATTATGGGGGTGAGGGGAGATAGCTCAGTGGTTTGAGCATTAGCCTGCTAAACCCAGGGTTGTGAGTTCAGTCCTTGAGAAGGCCATTCAGGGATCTCAGGCAAAAATTGGGGATTGGTGCTGCTTTGAGCAGCGGGTTGGACTAGATGACCTCCTGAGGTCCTTTCCAACCCTGATAGTCTATGATTCTATTAATTAAAATTTATAATCCCTATTCCATGATGAGATGTAATGTACCTTAATTAAAACTATCTTTAGATATTTTTCCCTCAAAAATCCACTTTAAATTTAAAAAATCTGATTATTTGATTTTTTTTTAAAGTCATTGATTTTTATCCACCCTGAGAGTTGGGCATGGTGTGTCGGGGGGAAGGATTGGTCCCCAGATGGAGCAAGGCAGGGGCCAGGGCAAGATGAGCACAGCGGGGCATGTGGGGAGGATTAGTCCCTGTTGACTGGAGGAAAGCAGGGGCTGAGGGTAAAAGCACAGTGGGACGGGAGCTAGGGTTGGTCCTTGGAGCTAGAGAGGGGCCAGGGGTAAACTGCACAGAGTGGGTACCTACCTTCACCCTGGTTCTAGCCCATTCTCTTCATCTCGCTCTGCACCAAGCTGAGGGTGGGGGTGCACTGAGCACAGGGGTGGGGGTGCAGGATCTGGGAGATAGCGTATAGGAGAAGGCTGGGGGTTGGGGTGCAGGTTCTGAACAGGAACTAGAATAAGGGAGGGGGCTCAGGGTTGGGGCAGGAGGTTGGGGTGTGGAGCGCTTACCTGGGGCAGCTTCCATTTGGGGAGAGGGGTGCAGGTGGGTATGTGGGGGGGAGGGTGCAGGATCTCCAGGTTGGTGCTCAGGGTGGGGGTGGGGATGTGTGGGGGGTGCAGGAGTCAGGGCAGAGTATCTGTGGGGGGGGGTGCAGGAGACAGGGCAGGGGGTTGGGGGGGCTGGGTAGGTGTGTGGGGTGCAGAAGTCAGGGCTGGATGTGTGTGGGGTGCAGGAGTCAGAGTAGAGGGTTTGTTAGGGGGGTTCAGGAGTCAGGGCTGGCGGGGTTTGAGGGGGGTGCAGGAGTCAGGGAAGGAGGCTGGGGAGGTGTGAGTAGGGTGTAGGAGTCAGGGCAAGGGGGCTGAAGGTGTGTGAGGGGGGTGCAGGAGTCAGGACAGCAGTCAGGGGGCTGGGAGGGTGGACTGGGGTCATGGGGTTGCTCCCATCCCCCTGCCCTGAGCGGCTCAAGGCAGGGGGCTTGTCAGAAATATAAAGGGAAGGGTAAACACCTTTAAAATCCCCCCTGGCCAGAGGAAAAATCCTCTCACCTGTAAAGGGTTAAGAAGCTAGGATAATCTCACTGGCACCTGACCAAAATAGGAGGAGGGAGAAAAACAAAGGGTCTGTGTCCGTCTGTGTGATGCTTTTGCCAGGGACAGAACAGGAATGGAGTCTTAGAACTTAGTAAGTAATCGAGCTCGGTATGTGTTAGATTATGATTTCTTTAAATGGCTAAGAAAATAAGCTGTGCTGAATAGAATGAATATTCCTGTCTGTGTGTCTTTTTGTAACTTAAGGTTTTGCCTCGAGGGATTCTCTATGTTTTGAATCTAATTACCCTGTAAGGTAATTAGATTTTACAGAGGTGATTCTTTTTACTGTTTCTTCAATTAAAATGTTTCTTTTCAAGAACTGAATGCTTTTTTCATTGTTCTAAGGTCCAAGGGTTTGGGTCTGTGGTCACCTATGCAAATTGGTGAGGATTTTTACCAAACCTTCCCCAGGAAGTGGGGTGCAAGGGTTGGGAGGATTTTGGGGGGAAAGACGTTTCCAAACAACGTTTTCCCAATAAACCCAGATAAACGTTTGATGGTGGCAGTGGAAGTCCAAGGGCAAAGGGTAAAATAGTTTGTACCTTGGGGAAGTTTTAACCTAAGCTGGTAAAAGTAAGCTTGGGGGGTTTTCATGCAGGTCCCCACATCTGTACCCTAGAGTTCAGAGTGGGGAAATAACCTTGACAGGGCTGGAGGGGGTATGTCCCAATTCCACCCCCTTCTCCAAGGCCCCGCCCCTGCCTCTTCTCCGCTTCGCCCGCTCCCTGCCTTTGGCAAACAGCTGATCGGCGGTAGGGAGAGGGACAGAAGTAGCAAGCTGGGGGAAGAGGCGGAGGAGTGGGGAGCTTGGTTGCTGGCAGAGCCTGCCATGCAGCAGCAGGACAGAACCCCGGGAGCCGGCAACACCAAGCTTCCACCCCTTCAGGAGAGAGCGGGGGTGGAGAAGCGCAGCTGGCCGGGGCCCCTTCGGAGCATGGGCCCAGCGCCCTGGCGCCCATGGCGCCGTGGTAAATTTGCTACTGTCTAGGAAGCAAGCCGGCTAGACAGTGAAACATCAGACGCTGCTCCCAATGCTGCACTCAGTTTTTCAGAAATTAGTCGACTTTATGGCCAGAAGAGACCATTAGAGCATCTAATCTGACCCCCTGCATATCACAGGACTCCTGGATGACACAATAGCTACTTTTTAGGCAAACACATTCCAGAAAGGCATCTAGTCTTCATTAAATGACATCAAGAGATGGAGAATCCACCACTTTCCTTGGTAGCTTGTTCCTGTGGTGAATCGGCCCCGCTGTTGAATATTTGTGCCTTATTTGTAATATGAATTTCTCTCTCTTCACTTTCCAGCCATTGGGCCTTGTTGCGCCTTTCTCTGCTAGATTAATGAGCCCTTTAATACCCAATAGTTTCTCTCCATGAAGGCACTTCAACACTTCAATGAAGTCACCTTTCAATCCTCTTTTGATCAGCTGAACAGGCTGAGCTCTTTCAGTAGCTGACTCGGAGGCATTTTTCTCCAGCCCTCAGAACATTTGGTGGCTCTTTGCTGCACCAGCTCCAATTTCACAACATCTTTTTCAAATGAGGACACCAAAATCAGATGCAGTTTTCCAATATCAGTCCCACTGATGCAGTGTCACCTCCTGTGATGTTACTGACAGAATCTGTAACTGTGTAGATCACTGTTGCAACCACTGTTATATATTTGCAGCCAATATTGTATAAAGGTTGTCGTGTAAGCAGTCTATGGAGAGGTTATGATTGGCTGATGAAAATTATGCTCTCTGTGTCTGTGTATCATTTTTGTAGTTGAAGTTATGAATATTGGTTCTATACTGTCTGTATTTCAAACTTGTGCTATGCTTCCGGGGAACACCCCAGACAAGTTGGTGTCAGCTCTGCCAAGCCTGCTTGATGGCCCATTAAGGACCATCGGCTATACAATCGATCCATTGAGAGAAGGCAGATACACCTTCTGACTCAGCAAGGTATGCAGGGACCTGCCTATGGACAGAACTCTAAGGTTTTTCTGTGCCACATGCTGGATAGAGTGTCCTTGGGACAAAGAAAGCAAAGACCACATGGCAAGAGACTAAAAGGCTGATGCCTCCCCTCCATCTTGTCTTCAATCCTGCTTCATACCTCCGGAAGGACTTTGCTACAAACTGAAGCTCTGACTGAATGACCCATCCCAGCTGTGGATGTACTCCACAGACTTGATTTGAACCTGCAGTTTATTCTATCACTGCTACAAGCCTGAACCAAGAACTTTGCCATTACTGTATGCAATTGATTCCATTTAACCAATTCTAGCTCTCATCTATATCTTTTTCCCTTCATGAATAAACCGTTAGATTTTGGATTCTAAAGTATGGCAACAGAGTGATTTGTGGGTAAGATCTGATTTGTCTATTGACCTGTGTCTGGGGCTTGGTCCTTTGAGAGAACCTTTTTTCTTTTACTGGGGAATTGCTTTTCATAACCATTCATCCACATAAGGAGTGGCGCTGGCGGTGATACTGGGAAACTGCAGTGTCCAAGGGAATTGCTTGTGTGACTTGTGGTTAGGCAGTGGGGTAAAACTGAAGTATTCTCTGTTTGGCCGGTTTGGTTTGCCTCAGAGGTGGAAAAAACCCAGCTTTGGGCTCTAACTGGCCTGCTTGAAGCAATTTGTCCTGAATTGGAACTCCCAGTTGGGTCCCGGCAGAACCAGCATTGTTACCTCCCTAGCCTACTCACGGCTCTGCCCCTACGTCAAATGATGGCTTTAGCCCTGTTCACCACAGCATCACACTGGGAGCTCATTTTGAGTGGCTTCTTCACTCTGGCCCCTAAATCCTTTTCAGAGTCACTGCTTTCCTGGATACACGTCCCCATTCTGTCGGTGCGGCCGGCATGCCTTGTTACTAGCTATAGGACCTTGCATTTGGCTCTGGCACTAACATGGGCATGGAAGTTTGAGGAACAGGGCAGAGGCCTGTGTGGGGCAAGGAGGGCAGGGATTGGGGAAAAAAGAGCAGAGGATCAAACACATTCTTAAGGTGGTCAGGATGATCCCCATTTCAAAGATAGAGAAAGTGAGGCATCAGGTGGGAGAGTGACCTGGCCAGGATCCTGTTACCACTCAATGGCAGGGCTGCACTACAACCTGTTCCCTGCTCTCATCACTGGACCCTGCTGCCCCTTCTGTATGACTACTCCAGCCATCCTCTCCCATAGGCCATCCCCACCACTCTCCAATACTAGGCTGCTTCCATAATGGAAGCAGGCTTGTAACAGAGTTCACTCACCGATAGGTGCCCCTTCCTGGCAAGGCCTGGTGTCACAGCTTTCTTGCTGGGCTAGCACCCCCGCCGATAGTCGCTAGGGCACTCTGGCAGTTTGTTGCCTGGGAACTCAGCCCTTCAGCCAGGTGACCGTCTTTTCGTCCACTCCTTCCTGGGTCGCGCTCATCCCAAACTAAAAGTCCAAAAATGTCTTTAACAGAAGGGGGGGAGGGATAGCTCAGTGGTTTGAGCTTTGGCCTGCTAAACCCAGGGCTGTGAGTTCAATCCTTGAGGGGGCTATTTAGGGATATGGGGCAAAAATTGGGGATTGGTCCTGCTTTGAGCAGGGGGTTGGACTAGGTGACCTCCTGAGGTCCCTTCCAACCCTGATATTCTATGATTCTAAACAAGGTCCTCTGTCCCTTTGGGGGCTCTTCCTCAGCCTGACTTTGGCTCGGCCTGCCCTTGCTGGCCTTGGAAGCCCTTTCTCTGGCCTTGTACGTCCCCTTCCTCAGAGACCATGGGAGAAGCAGTCCTACCCTGGATTCTAGGTTCTGCCCCGAGGCCCTGTACCAAACAGCTAGGCCTGCTCCTGTACCTTTGCTGCGGTTTTCCCTGGCTTTCCCTCAGGTGGAGCTCACTCTGTAATCCATTTGGCCAAGCTCCAGGCTTTATAGCCCACAGGCCAAGCCCCCCCATCAGACACCCTCCTCCTTAGAAACTGGCCCACAGGAGGGACGAGTTCTGTTCTTGTCCAAGCTTCATCTCGTTGCTGTCACCGGCTGCGCGCGTGTACAGCCTGCGGGCACAGTATCTCCAGCTCCGCTGCCAGCTGGCTCACCAGAATGAAGAGACAATTCTTCTCGTCTGCAGTATCCCAACGCTCTTCCTGCAGCCACTCATTCTCATTAACAGCTGTTTGCAGAGCCTGTTCTGAAGCCTTTAGCATCTTCTGAAGCCTTTTTGCTCCTGCCGCTACATACGCCAAAACTTTTCCGTCAGGGTCTGAGAGCCCACTATGTACTGCTCCCCTCTTGGGTTTCTCCCTACTTCAGTCTGCTTCATCTCTGGGCCAACCATTTTGTCCTTCACCTCCCTGCAGCACCCCACGGGCTGTGTTGGTGGAGGGTCTGCAAGGTCCATGGCCATCCCTGCCACCTCCACGTTGCCTGCCTCATGTGGGTTTGTGTCAGAGGACACCTTCTCCTCTCTTTCTAACTTCCTGGGGCCCTAGTCCCTTGTTTTGCCACTCAGCAATTTCCTAAGCAGGCCATGTCTTTTGCTAGGGCCTGCTTCTCTGCTCCCAAAACAAAGGACTCTTGTCCACACCTTGGCATTTGGCCAAGCTTGTCCACTTTCTCATGCCCTGCTCTCCTGGGCTAACCTCCTCAGCACAGCCCAGGCACGCTCTCCGTGTCTGCTCTGTTAGTCCATGGGCATAGCAGTCCCTGGGCTGATTTCCCTTCGTAGGATCTCACACAGGTATTGCTGCTGCTGCTGCTGCTCCGTCTGTAGCTCCGCCTGCATTTCCTTCTGCTTCTGTTGGTTTTCTAGGAACTGCTGGAGAAACCTCTGGACCCGCTTTGGCTGCTTAACCAGTTTCTGGAACTGAAGTGGGAAATCCAGTGACCGGCTCAGTCCCTTGATACACCCGCTTGGGAGGACAGACCTCCCTTCAGCAACCAAGACTTCCATCAGCCCTCAAGGATCACAGGGGGAATTCAATCCTCTTGACTCTGCCAATCATAAACCAATCTACTCATCGTTACGTCTCCCCCTCCCCCCCCGGCAGCCAGGTGTCGCATCACAGCCCTCTCGCTGGGCTGGCGTCCCCCATGCACGGTCGCTCCAGCACCATGGCAGTTTCTCTGCCTGGTAACTCAGCCCTCCGGCCAGGTCACCACCTTCAGTCCACCCTTCTGGGGCCCAGCTTGTCTCACACTAGAAGTCCAAAGAGGTCTTTCCACAGAAAGAAGTCCTTCTGCCATTGCTGGGGCTCTTGCTCAGCCTGCAACCCCCTTGCTGAGCTTGGTAACCCTCTACGGGTGTGTGTACACCCCCCTCTTTGGGGCCAGAAGGGGAACCTAGTCCCACCCTGACATTGGTAGCAGCCCAGGACCCTGTACCCAACAGCTAGGTCTGCTCCTTTCTCTTTTTCTGCAGGTTTCCCTGGGCACTTCCTACCTCTCTTTTCAAATTCCCCTCTAGACTTTCCTTGATGCTGTGAACTTCCTACCTCGTTCTCATTCCTGTGGATACCCAAGCTGGGCTGTGTCACCACTGAAGTCTGGCTCTTTAGCAGGAGGTCCATGGTGCCTCTCAGTTGGGCTCATTCTGTAATCAGCTTGGCTCGGCCCCAGGCTGTGCAGCCCAGGGGAAAGCACCCTGTTACAGGCCTGCTCTGCCCACTCCTACTCTTACTGGCCTGGGGTCCTTGTTCCCCATTTCATATCTGGTTTCCAGAGGGGCCGAGTACACACAGGCCCCACTGCCTGGAACTGGAGATTGCTTGTTCTGGTGACTCTGACATTCAGGCCCTTCATCATTCAGAGGGTGACAGGTGTGGTGAGGGGGCTGGAGAAACCTCACTGCTGAGCGGAAGGAAGGCAAAGGGTTGGGATTCTGGGAGATGATGGGTTCATTTGCCTTGCTGCGGGAAGTGGAGCTGGAGACCGGAGACGCCACGTGAACGAGACTACCTGATGCTCTCTTCATGCCTGAGAGGCTGGAGCCTCCTGCCAGAAACGCTCTCAGGAGTCCAGGTTTGAGGACCTCTCTGGGGAGCTCCTTCCTAGGAACAAAACCAGGGTGGTACGATGATGGAGATGTCTGTCCCAGAGCTAGGGAGCCAGGGATGGGGGAAGCTCCCAGCCAGGCTATGCATCAGGGATCCCATTTCTCCCCCAAGAGACCCACATGAACCAAGGAGTAAATGGCTCTTACCTCCAAGACGTAACTGTCCCCATCTTGGGATCAGGCTTTAAGTATTCGGCATAAGTGCACTGTCGCGTGCCCTGCTCTCCTGGGCTAACCTCCTCAGCACAGCCCGGGCATGCTCTTTTTGTCAATGGGCAGAGCACACCCTGAGTCGATTTCCCTTTGCAGGATCTCTGACAGGTGTTGCTGCTGCTCCATGAAGATTGCCAGCTGCCTCTGTAGCTCTTCTCCACTTCCTACTGCTTCTGTTGGTTTTCTAGGAGCTTCTGGAGAAACCCCTAGACCTGCTTTGGCTGCTTAACCAGTTCCTGGAACTGAAGTGGAAAATCCAGTTACCAGCTTGGTCCCTCAATAGGCCCGCTTGGGAGGACAGACCTTCCTTCAGCAACCAAGACTTCCATCAGCCCTCAAGGATCACAGGGGGAATTCAATCCTGCTGACTATGCAAATCAAACAAATCTGTTCATCATTCCATGCTCCCTGGTGATCAGGCACAGAATCACATCCCTCTCGCTGGCCTAGCATCCCCCATTGATAGTCCCTCGAGCACCACGGCAGTTTCTCAGCCTCTGAGCAGGTTACCACCTATAGTCCACCCTTCCAGGGCTCAGCTTGCCTGACACTAAAACTCCAAAGAGGTCTTTCCACAGAAAGAAGTCCTTCTGCCCTCGGTGGGGCTCTTGCTCAGCCTGGAGCCCCCTTGCTGTGTTTGGTAACCCTCTCTGGGTGCATGTACACCCCCTTCTTTGACACTGGTAGTAGCCCAGGGCCCTGTACCCAACAGCTAGGTCTGCTCTTTTCTCTTTGCTGAAGTTTTCCCTGGATACTTCTACTTCTCTTCTCAAGTTCCCCTCTGGACTTTTCTTGCTGCTCTGAGCTTCCTACCTTATTCTCATTCCAGTTCATAGCCCACCTGGGTTTATCACCGCTGAAGTCTGGCTCTATAGCTGGCAGTACATGGTCCCCCTCAGGTAGGGCTCATTCTGTAATCAGTTTGGCTAGGCCTCAGGCTCTGCAGCCCAGGGGAAATCACCTTGTTACAAGCCTTCTCTGCCGAGTCCTGCTGTTATTGAGCTGGGGTCCTTGCTCCCCATTTCAGAGCTGGTTTCCAGAGGGGCTGAGTACACACAGGATCCACCAGCTACAGCTCGATTTTTTCTTGTGCTGGTGACTGACATTCAGGCCCTTCATCTTTCAGAGGCTATAAGGTGTGGTGAGAGGGCTGGAGAAACCCCACTGCTGATCGGAAGGAGGTCAAAGTGTCCGGACTCTGGGAGCTGAAGGGTTCATTTGTTCTGCTTGGGAAAGTGGAACTGGGGAGCAGAGATGCCATGTGAACAAGACTGCATGATGCTCTCTTCATGCCTGAGGTTCTGGAGCCTCCTGCCAGAAATGCTCTCAGGAGTCCAGGTTCAAGGACATCTCTGGGGAGCCTCTTGCTAGGGAACAAACAAGCGTGGAACATTGATGGAAACATCTCTGTCCTGAGGCTGGGATCAAGGGATGGGGGAAGCTCTCAGCCAGACAATGTATCAGGGATCACATTTCTCCCCCAAGAGACCCCCATGTCCCGAGGATTAAATATCTCTTACCTCCAGGCAGGGCCAGTGCAACCATGAGGCAAACTAGGTGGCCACCTAGGTCGCCAGGTGATTGGGAGCGGCCAAAAGCATGCTCCAGGGAGGCGGTGGAGCGGAGGTGAGCTGGGGCAGGGGGACGCGGGGAGGGCCGCCTGCAGCAAGTAGCAGGGCGGAGGGCAGTGCACAGGGAAGCCACTCCCCACCCCAGGTCACCTCTGCTCCGCCTCATCCCCTGAGCATGCCACCCCACTCTGCTTCTCTCCCTCCCAGGCTTGAGGCGCCAATCAGCTGATTGGCGCTGCAAGCCTGGGAGGTGGGAGAAGTGGAGGGGCAGCGGCGTGCTTGGAGAGGAGGCAGAGCAGAGGTGAGCTGAAGTGGGGAGCTGCCGCACTGCTCCCCGGGCCGGGGGGTGGGAGGGGACTGCTGCGGGGCTTCCGGGGGGTGGGGGGGTGGGCGCAAGGTGGAAGTTTCGCCTAGGGCTTGAAACATCCTTGCACTGTTCCTGCCTCCAGGGAGGAGCAGGGTCTTCCATCTAAGCCTCTTTGAGAGCCAGCGTTGCTTGCTTTGATGGGACAAGGTGACCTGTCCCCACTGCTCCCTGATGTGGCTCAGCTCCAGGATGTGCCCATCTGGGAGGCTGTGCCAGATCCCAGGGCCTGGAAGACAGCTGGGAAGGAGGCTCTGATTCATTTCACACCCAGAGACCCCACAGAAGGGCCAAGGGAAGAATAAAGGACAGGAGGTGAAGCTAGCCCTGAGCCTCTGTCCCACCCCCACCTCCTCAAAAGTGGAGCTTTCCGAGCTTCAGTGGGGCTGGGGCTGGGCCTGTGACCTTTCTGTACAATATGGGGCAGGGAGAGCTCTGCCTGGGAGCAGGGGGAATGGGATGGGAATAGACCAAGGAAAGGGGGGAGGGGAATGGGTGTGAGGGAAAGAGCTCCTGTCCCAGATGTAGGAATTTGAGAAGGGAGAGAGTGCCAGGGGGCTCCTCCATTTCCCCTTCCACTAGCTCCCCACTTACAGTGATCCAGAGCAGTACCTGCAGCAGGGAGCAGGAGTTCCTGGTGGCCTCAGAGGCACAGCCGGATGATGTGGAGCTGGCACATAATATTGGCCGTGACATCCTCCTGCTGCAAGGGAACAAGACTCAGATGCCCCTGAGGAATCAGAGGGGATTAAGGGCACCTGGAACCAGCAGCATTTCCACCCAGCACCTGCCCACCTCTGAGGGATGGATTCACCCTCCTGACCACCAGAATGGAGTCTTGTTGTCCTTTCCAGTGACCTCCAGTGGCAACCCCCTCCTTGTAGGGTGAGCTCCTGCCACCTCCCCCTCAGTGCCCCTGACAGCTGTTCCACCTCCAATCCACAGCCCAAGTTCTCAGAACCGTCTCCTCCACCCCCACCCAGGCAGGGCAGGGAGGGGGCTCAAGCAGGGGGGCAGAACAGAATCTGGCAGCAGTGAAGTGGGATGTGGGGAGGTTGAGACCTTTCCCCAAGTCATCCTGGCCATTCATGCTGAAGCCACATTGTGGCAGTCCTGGTGAATGGGGCAGATCAGCAGCCCCTGCTGACTGAATCCTCCCGTTCTCTCTAGAGCGGGTCCAACCCTGCCAGCAGCAGGACAAGCTCCCCCCACCCATGTGCCTCAGAACTGCCTGGGAAGTCACCATGACCCTTCAGTCCTTGGCCTCCCAGGCTGCCAGTGATGGGAGCAACTCTTGGTGGTGGCTCGGGTGACAGGAGAGGCTGGCCGAGGGCACTTAGGGGACTCTGCTGTTCTTCCCAAAAGCGATAACACTGTGTCCTAAGAACATAAGTCTGTGATGAGGCAATGCTTGTCATTAATTAGCCTTGCTAAAGAGATGGCTTGGAGCTGCTCCGGGGACAAGCTGGCTCCCTCCTGCTCATGCAAGTGAATTCATCTCCCTTCCCAGTAGCACCTGCTCTCACCCTCATTCCCCGTCAGGCTCCTTGCTGCCAGGCCAGCGAATGGCTGTAGGATGGGAATGAGGCCTGGGCCCTGCCCCAATCTCCTGAGTCTAATGCAGCTGCTTACCTTGTCCCCCATCAGCTGCTGGCCTTTCCCTAGGAGGGAGTAGGTGAGGAGCAGCCCTGCCTGGCTGACATGCAGCAGGGGGTTGTGGATGGCCAGCACTGCCATCCGGAGGAAGAATCTTCTCTGCTCCTCCGAGAAGAACTTCCCGAAGACCTAAAACCAACCATATGTGAGGCTTCAGCAGATTGCCCAGAGCCAGGCTCCAAATCTTGGACTAGAATGGCATCTCCACCTAGTGACTCCAGGAGGCAGCCACACCCAGTCCCATGCCCTGGCAGAGTGTCCTTACCTCCCCCACCCTGGCATTTTCTTGTAGCCCAGGAGTCTGCTGTCCTGGTGCCAGTCCCAGACCCACAGGTCTTCGGCCTCATGGATGGTCAGGCCTGGGAAAGAGAGAGAGACACACACATTTGTCATTCTGGTTGCAGTGCTTGTGTCCTTCCAATCCCATTGGTGGCTGCACAGTGGGCAGAGTCCTCGCTGTGTGCCTGGCCCAACACAATTGCAGGGGGTGGTGTAGAACACCGAAAGAAGTTGAGAGAGACTCAACCTCCAGCCGGGGTCAGTCTGAGAGAAATTGGCTGGGGTCCCAGTCTCACTCTTCTATTGGGTGCCATTTCCCAGCTGAGTTCCTTACCCCTCTGGTGTAGCAGCAGCTGGTAGAGCCGGTAAACCCCCTCCCTGGCCTGCCGGCTGATGTCCTTGGATGGGTCACCGACGAACAGAGCCCAGCTGAGCCACATGGTGACCCATCCTGGGGAATTCGGCTGAGTTCTAATGGAAAGGAGAGGAAGAGGGGATTCCATCAGCATTTTCCTGTCAGCTCCGAGTCCCCCCAGGCCAGGACTCTCCTTCCCTTTAGCCCTCTGCAGGAGATGCTAGAGCATAGGAGCTAGAGCTAGACCCTTATTTTTCTCTCCCTACAAGGGAGCCTGGAGCACAGGGATATGGGCAGGGCCCTCCATGAGGATTTGCTTCCCCAGCTGCTCCAGGATGACAGGAAGGCATGAATCTGGAGCAGGGTTTCCTTAAAAGCCCAGAGTCATCACTTAACCAGGACAAGAACTTGACTCAAGCCAAGCTCATTTCCTGCTCACCATACCTGCTCCAGCCCACCTACATCTGGAGCCAGGAACCTGGGGTCAGAGGCCACTTACGTCGAACTCAGGGAGGGTGATGGTGGATCTGAGCAGGGCCGTGCTGCTCCTAATGGTCCTGGCTCTCTCTCGCGACACCCTGGACACGATCCAGTAGTTAATGTGCCGTGGGGAAAGGAGGAAGCTCAGGATCAATGAGCAGCTGCATGGGTTGTGCTAATGAGCCCCTCCCCATCCCCAGGGGGCGAAGACATTGTGTGTGGGGTGGAATATCTAATTCATTGATCACAGAGCTTTAGAAGGGGATTGTTGCCCCCAGGACGATGCTTCTATCCTGCAGGTCACAACTTGTCACTGTCTCTTTACATTGGGACAATGCTCCGTGTCGAGGCTGGTCCCATCCTCCCTGAACTCCTGATTCCTGAACAGCTCACCAGGAAAGAGACAGACCCCTCCCCCCTCCCTGGCTCTCAAGTCCTTGGTTGGGTAAAGGGACTGAGTGTGAGCACAATCCCCCCAGGAATCTCAGGGCCCGTCGGACACAAGGGCTGATTCTCTGGGGTCCCCCGGTTTCTCTAGGAACGAGCCTGTGACTCTTGTCTGAGGACCGTCTTCTGGATCTCACAGGAAGGGTTCAGACTCTCACTGCCCAAGACAGCCAGGGGCCCTGTGATTAGTGCTCAACAGAACCAGGCAAAGCTCTGGCTTGAAGTCCCAGCTCGTTCCTCTCTCCTTCCAGGAGAAAGGGCCTGACACTGCATTGCACTGACTGCCCTGACCAAGGACGTCCCACTGCGGGCTCAGCTAGGAGGACAGACTGGAAAATGGATCTCAGCGTTTAGGTAAAATTGCCCCCACCCCTCTCATCCGACTCACCTCCAAGATGTAGTGGAGCCTGTTGGTGCCTGGGGACTCTGCCAGCAGATGGCATCCACAATGTCTGGCAAGACCCTATGCAGATCCTGCAAAGCAAGGGAGAGTCAGGGGTCAGAGTTAGGGAAACTGGGGCTACACCTGCCACAGGATAGGAAGAGGGGTCTCTGGGAAGCAGTGGTAAGACCCCCCCAAACACATATCTTGGCCTCTCTCATTCACCTGCCTCTGCAGGCAATTAGCAAGGATTCGTGGCAGGATGACAAGTAGCTCTTCAATCCATGACTTTAGCATGATCTACTTGGACTTGGGTGGCATCCTCCTCCATGCCCAGGGTGAACAGGGCATGATGGGTAGCTCGAAGGAGGTAGGTCTCCAGCTCCGGCTCCAGGGCAGGTGTCATGGTGCTGGCAAGAGAGAGAGGAGCCGGTATTAGACTGTGCAGTGCAGGGGTGGGACTGGCACAAACACAGACATGAAACTGCAGGGAAAAAGGCAGAGGCTGGTGATAATGGAAACTGAGGCACCGAGGCAGGGAATGATAAGGCCAAGGTTTCCCAGACAGACAGTGGCAGGGCAGGAATAGCGCCTGGACCCTGCTGCCCCTCCTGTATCTGATCCTGGGAGTCAGCCTCTTCCACAAGCCATTGCACTGTTACTGGAGTGAAAGGAACAGCACAGCAAGGAGAGAGTGAACCTTCCCGCCACCTCTGTCAGAGGAGTCACCCTTGGGAGGTGACCTGGGAATGGGAGTGGCAGTGACTCTCAGCCCTGGGCCTGAGCAGTGCTGGGGTTAGGGGAACCGGGCAAGAGGGTCTCGGTACCTGAGGTTGCCCACAGCAATCAGGGAGTTGGCCAGGATGGCGCTGGGTGGAGAGTCATCAGGAAGCTCCTCAGTGAGCTCCTGTGAAACCCAAAGGAGACGAAGAAGTGTGTGAGATTCGGGGCTCTACTGACAATTCCCACTAAGGAGATTACACAGCCAGCACCCTACACAGCCAGCAGGATCCCCCCATCTGCCTCCTGCTCCTCCGATTCCTGCCCACTATTTCTCCCGTCTCTTCTCCCCAATCTTCAGCCCCAGCAATCCCTGCCCTCAGCTGCCACTCCAGCACCAGGCATCCCCCAACCATCGACCCGGAGAGACCCCTGCCCCTCCCATGTCTCTGTCCACCCTCCAGCTGCCGGGCACAGTGTCTCGCTCACCACAATCCTCTCCACCACAGCTGCCTTGCAGCAGTGCGGCTCCAGTGTGTCCTGTTCTCTCTGCTGTGCAGCGAGACACGCGGGGTGGATGGCGTGCAGGAACGTGAGCTGCTGGGCCTCATCCTGCACCCACCAGGAGTGGGGTTAGGGGAGAGAGAGCCAGTTAGTCAGGGACCTCCCTGCCCCAGCCACAGCAGCTGCAGGACTTAGGCCTGAATGGGGGATAGTGGGGACCTGCCCATTGTCCAAATCGCCCACGACTCTTACATAAGCAGGGTCAGGAACTGGGACGGGAGGAGACCCCGGCTGTGTGTGACAAACACCCCCATCTTGGGGGTCCCAGATCATGGAGGAGAAAGGTCCCTATTAGGGGTGGTGGCTCATGAGGGCCAAGACCCTCTGCAGGGGGTTGGAATGCTGGGAAGGAGCAGGACAATCTTGGTTCCAGCACAGCTGGGGAACATTTGTACCTCTTCTCGGCCCTGGAGCTGCTCTCGAATGCTTTTGAGAGCAGCCTCCTCTATGACCACGTCCACCCACTCCTCCTCCTCCTCCTCATTCTCTGAGTCCTCTGAGACCCTGGCGGTCCCTGCACCAGGGAGAGAAGGGGACAGGGTCACTCCTGCTGCCACTCAGGGGAAGGACAGGGCCATGCTGGGGCAATGTGCCCCCTTCCCACCTCAGGGACCTAAGGCAGATCGGACCCCACACTCCCTGCTCACAGTGATGCCTTCAGCCCCCAACTCAGTCAGGAGTCCATAGCAAAAAGACTCCCACACACATAGTCCTGGGCTCCCTGGGAGGTGCCTCCCACTTCCCCCGTCCGCCCAAGGGAACACAAAGGACCAAAGTGGCAGCATCTTGTGTCAGTGGGGTTCACGTGGCTCAGGCCAGACACCTGGGCTGGGGACCTGCCCCCCATCGCATTGGTCGAGGGCCTGGGCCCAGAGTGTTCACAGCTCCCTCTTCACCCCTCCCTGAGCCCAGCCTGGCTCCTCACCTGGAACAAAGCAGAAGCGTCCATTGGCCTGTCTGCTGCTCGAGTCCCAGGCGCTGCTGCTGCTGTCCTATGGGGAGTGGGCTAAGCTGCTGGTTCTGGGACAGGGATCTTCCACCTCCTGCCCTGGGAAGGCTGGAAGGTCTACAGTGACCGGGCAGGGCGATGCCTCATGCTGGAACTCAGGGCTGCGCTCCTGGGGCCGCTGCTGCCCACACAACAAGCCCCAGAGCCACCCTGCCTGGTTCCACTCCTGGGCTGGGTCCTGCCTGCCCAGCCGCATCCTGGCCCAGCTCCATTTTGGCCTGGCCACAGCCTCTCCCACCTCAGTGCCTGCACTGGAAGCAGGTTTCCTCTGCCAGAAGGCTGGGCACTTCCACCTCCTGGCCCGACCGGGAGCTCCTTCCCTGCCAGCGGGGACGGAGGGGCCGCTCTGCTCCTGGGGAAGATGGCAGCTGCTTCTCTCTGGCTCTGGGACCACCTGCAGAGCCTTCTTCCTGAACATCCTCAGGAGCCTGGCCATCCTGGAACTGAGCGGGAAGTATGCGTGAGTCTGGGGTCAAGGCAGCCTCTCACTAACCAGCCTTTTTGGTCCCTCCCCATCCCTGCCCCAGCCAGAGTAGCACCCCCCCACCCCGCCCCCACAGGAGAGCAGGGAGTGCAAGCTACACACACTGGCAGGAGTTCATTGCATGATCTGCTCCCAACTTTCCCCCTCATGATCCCTGGTGCTGCAATAACCAGGGAATCTCCTCCTCTCAAGCACTGGGATCAGCCACAAAGACCTTCAGTCACTTTGGACAAGCAGCTTCCTCCTGCCATCACAGGCCACACTCCCCTTTCACACCCTGCCCCACCACCCCCCTGCCAGCCCCCACCCAGGCTGGAGAAGGAACTGAACCCAGGAGTCCAGACTTCTCCTGGGAAACCATTCCCCACTTCAAAGTCCCTAGGCATAGCAAGGTCAGGGCCCCCTCGTTTCCCATTGATTTCCATGCTCAGCAGCTCACAGGGTCTGGCCCAGCTCAGAGACTCTCAGCCTGGGGAACAGTCTCCCAAAAGAGAAGGGCTGGGAGCCTCATTGCTGGGACCTTTCCAAACACACTGGAGAGGGCTCTGGAAAAGCTCCTCCCTGGTCTGAGAGCCAGGGGCTCCTGGGGGCTGTTTGCAAATCCAATCTCCTTTGGGTGAGATTCTCTCCCCCTCTTTCTGCCTCTTCCCAGACAGACAGGGAATGCCAGAGGAACCTTAATGCCACTCACTTGCTCTAGGTGATGGAGAGATGGATGGAGGATGTTCAGTGTTGTCACTCGCCCTTCTCCTCACTCTCCAAGCCCAAGGCAGGCTGGAGAGGGTGGTGGTGACCTGAGGAGTTACCCTGCCCAGGCAGCAGGCAGGGGGATGACACTGGGCTATCGACTGGCTGTGAAAACAAGTGTGTCTTATTGCCAAGGATCAGAAAAACTCGGTCTGCAGCAGGGGATGCAGAACACCGCGCTAGTGCGGGGCTGACAGCGCCTCCAGGATCCTGACATCCCAGCACTTTACACACCTTCCTGGAGCCTCCCAGCCCCCCTGGCCTGTAGGGACTGCGACCCCAACCTGACTGATGAGAAACAGGCCTGGGGAGGGGAAGTTACTGGCTCAGGGTCACACCAAGTGTCAGAGCCATGGATGGGACCCAGCAGTCCTTATTTCCAGGCCCCTTCACTAACCACTTCTGCACACTGCCTCCCGCAGCTGGCAATTACAACCAGGCCCTCATGTCTGCTCCCCCTGCCTTTGAGGGAGTGTGCTCTGCTGTAGTGACTGGACCAGGGGATTGGTAGTCAAGACTCCTGAGTTCCATTGCTGAGTGTTTTCCTTTTCCTGTGGGACTTTGGGCAAGTTGCTCCCCCCTCTATGGCTCTGTCCCCAGCAGTCAAATGGGGATTTAATACTTTCCACTCTTGGAAAGTGCTGGGAGAATCCCCCAGCAAAAGTTGCTCTGACAGTGCTAAGCAGCATCTGACCATTAAAGGTCGGAGCGCACTGCCCGGGGGAGGAGTGTTTGGCTCTGGGGTTTCACTTCAGCCCAGTCTATAGAGAAGGGCCCAGTCATGGAGTTTGGCTCAAGAGGAACAATTCTCCAATTTGCTAAGGGCTTTTTGTATTCCAGTCCTGTGCTCCAAAGTGCTTGGTGTCATTTGCAAATTTTAGAAGCATACTCTCCACTCCCTTTTCAAAATCATTAATGAAAATATTGAATAGTACCGGACCTTGGACTGATCCCTGCCAGACCCACTAGGTACACCCTTTCCATTGGACAGCCAAACATGGAGAAGGGCTCTTGGAGTATATGCTTTCAACCAGCTCTGCACCCACATTACACTAATTGCATCTAGACCAGTGGTTCTCAAAGCCGGTTTGCCGCTTCTTCAGGGAAAGCCCCTGGTAGGCCGGACCGGTTGGTTTACCTGCCATGTCCACAGGTTCGGCCGATCGCGGCTCCCACTAGCCGCGGTTTGCCGCTCCAGGCCAATGGGGGCTGAAGGAAGGGCGGCCAGCATGTCCCTTGGCCCACGCCAATTCCCGCAGCCCCCATTGGCCTGGAGCTGCGAACCGCGGCCAGTGGGAGCCGCGATTGGCCAAACCTGAGGACGCAAAAGGTAAACAAGCCTGTCTGGCCCACCAGGGACTTTCCCTGAACAAGTGGCTGACCGGCTTTGAGAACCAGTGATCTAGACCACATTTCCCTAGTTTGCTTGTGAGAATGTTCTATGGGACTGTGTCAAAAGCCTTAGCAACACCAAGATAGATCACATCTACTGTTTACCCACCTCCACTAGGCCCGTCACCCTGCTAAAGAAGGAAATAGGATTGGTTTGGAATGATTTGTTCTTGACAAATACATGCTCACTAGTCCTAAGAACCAAATTATCCAGTAGGTGCTGACAAACTGATTGTTTAATAATGTATTCCGGGATTTTTCCAGCTATGGAAGTGAGGCTAGCTAGTCTGTAAGTCCCAGGGTTCTCTTTGTTCCCCATTTAAAGATAGGTCCTGTCTTGTTCATGGATGGGAAGATGTTCTTTTTCAGGGATCTCAGATGAGAACTGGGGCACAGCACCTGGTTTATTTTGGCCACAAAACTGGAGGCAGGAACCTCTTCTCTCCTGCTGACAAAGAATCCCAGGTACCTAAAAGACAGGGTCTCACATCCCTGAATGGGCTTTAAAAAAGGCAATGGTTAAAAAATTTGGCCCCAACCATTTCTTGTTTCTGCAGACTAGACATTTTAGCAAACTTTAGAATTCCTTGGTGCTAAACATCGTGCAAATCCCCTTTCTCCTTCACAGAGGGCTTTAATGCCCCTTATCTCCCTCTGGCTCATGACTGCCCAGAGTTTGAGAATTGTCCCTGTTCTCATTGAACAGATGGGGGGGAGCCTGAGGTACAGAGAAGGGAAGTGATCTACCCAAGGGCCTACACAGCAAGGTGGTGGCAGAGCCAGAAGGAGAAGCCACCAGTCCTGCCTCCTGTTCTAATGGACAACAAACCCCCCAGAGGCAGGGATAGAGCCCAGGAATCGAGATGGAGGGGAAATTTCATTGAAACCGTTTCTGTCAGAAAATCCCGAACAGACTAAACCAGTTTGTTTCTTGAAATCATAACAAGTGGGATGAGAGTTTTTTGCAAAAATATTGTTGAAAAACAAAAGCATCTCCTCTTTGTCACGTGTGTTAAATTGTCTCGTCACACACAAAGAGGAGACACTTAGATCTCAAAGATTAGAGAAGAAAATACAAATAAAATAGACTATGTCAGCTATTCTATTAGGTCATAATCTGACCTGAGTAAACGTGATAAGACACCTCATATTCTGCACTACTCCTAGAGACACTCTCCAATGGAGGCCCATCCTCCACCCACCGTGAGGTAGGTAGGAGTGGACCGTTATTATCCCTACTTGAAAGAGGGAGAAGCTAAGACTGAGAAAGGAGAATTGATTTGTCTTAGGTCACACAGCCAGTCAGTGGCAGAGTTGGGAATAGGCCCTAAGAGCTCTGATTTTCAAACTAACCATCGGATCTTGAATTTCATACATTGAATGACACAAATAAAGTGCTCTCAAATGAGCTCCAGACCAACAACAGTGCACAGTAATTATTCAGCAAGTATTTGAGGAGAACTGGAATGTTAGAGAGAATCAGGAACTGCTCAGAGACAATGAATGCAGAGAAGCAGCAAAATTCGTCAAACATATGACTGGTTATGACTTACTTACTTGGTCTTAAAAGAGAACAACAAGGACCTGAGTCTCCTCCCTGTCAATAACCCCCGGTCAGCCAATCAGGGTAGAGGCTGAGGACGGGAGGCTGAGGGTTCTTACCAGAGAGCCCAAAGGAGGTCCCAGGTCACTGGTGGAGATCACTGCCAGAGCACTATTTCAGCCCCACATTTTTGGGTGGACCTCCCAGGATGGGAGCTGCAGAGCACTCTCCCACCACACACACACATGAAAAGACAAAAGAAGCAAGAGAAGAAGAAAAAGGCGGGAGGGATAGAGGAAAAGGTGAAAGAAAAAGGACAAACCCTAATGTCCCCAATGATTCTAAGGGAGAAAATTCTAGGTGCGGAATAAAATTCTACTTCCTTAAGCTTGTGTTTTCCACGCCTAGAATTCAACTGTCACCAGACGGATCAGACTGAAGAGTTTTCAACCCTGAGGAGGCTCTTACCTTCTAAACAGGGACGTCTGTTTTCTAGTAAAATCAATAAAAAGAAAGGAGAAAACTCAAAAGAGGTTCCTCCTTGCGCTCACGTACGTGAACCCTAATACTCTCTCAGTCCTCAAAGAGAGACCTCGAGAAGGAGACTTGCTGAAGCAAAGCCACAGGGGTCTCCAAGGTTTCCCTGGCCCCTCGCCCCTGTCCTGCCTGGCTGATGTCAGCATCTCTCTGTAAGGTCATCACCTCCCCACCACCTTTGACCAATAGGCTGGGGTCCTGCAAAAGGCCTGTGTGATGTCACTGCCTCACCCCTCCTTTGCTGTGCTAATGTCCTGCCACTGGCCAGACCCTTTGGAGGTTTGAGCTACTCCCTGTGAATCACCCCACTCAATGAGTGTTCATTCTAAGAACAGGGCCGGATTAACTTTTTGTGGGCCTGGCGCCAAACATATTTGTGGGCCCTCCGTGGAATGAAGAGGCCAGGGCAAGAGCACAGTGGGCAGGGTGGATTTGATTTAAATCATGAGTCAGGAAGACTCAATTTAATCATGGTTTTCCACATAAAAGTGCATTCTTGTTGGTTGTTATAACCTTAATACATACTCTTCACAACTCAGAGATAGGCGTAGGTTTCATTTTTTGAAGGTAAACATTATACATTTTTAAACCCTGATTTATTTTGAAAACTTTACAGATTAGCTTTACAGCTGTATCAGAAAATGAATGAGTGTTTGGTTATTTCATTTCCCAAAGGTAACTGAAGCAGATATTTATGAAGTTATTGGGAGGTGAACTATCATTAATATTTGGAGGATTTTCTTGCCAGGCTGTATTAGGAGGCGAACATCACTAGACAGATATTTAAATTGTTTTATTTAACTAAAACAAAAATGTTAAGTAAGTATTCTGGATATTTTTCTTCAACAGCAAACATAATAGTTTAACAAAAAAGCATATGTCCCTCACTTCTCACCTTTATCTCCAGACTTCTTTTCCTTGTCCAGATCTATTCTGTCCCCAGCAATCTTCTATTCATTGAACTTTTTGAAACTTTGCACTTTTAGAGAGAGGTTAGGGATTGACTCTGTGTACACAAATTTGCAGAGGGACAATAGGGTTGAGGTCTGTTATTTCTCATCTCATCTCTATATATTATTTATTTATTTATTTAAAACCTTTTTGCTGTTAACAAGCATGTTACCTCTGGAGACACAAATCCATAGTTTCAGAAGTGCAAAACTCAGCAGCTCTGATGGTATCTTCTAGACTGAGCACTGAGTCCCATTGTGTAGACAGAAAAATTAACCTAAATAATCTATACAGAAGTCTGTGGACCCCCATAAGAATGGGTCCCTAATCCATGAACTATTAGAACTCATTTACAAAACTTTTCTTAAACATTACATGAATATATTGTCTCATACTATAGAATTAAAATGTATAATCCCAATTCCATGATGAGATATAATGTACCTTAATTAAAACTATGTTTAGATATCTTTTCCTCAAAAATCCAATTAAAACAAAAAAAATCTGATTATTTGATTTTTTTTAAAAAAAGTCATTGATTTTTATGCACCCTGACAGTTGGGCAGGGCGGGGGGAGGTTGGTCTCCAGCTGGAGTGAGGCAGGGACCAGGGGCAAGATGAGCACAGCGGGGCATGTGGGGAGGATTAGTCCCTGTTGACTGGAGCAAGGCAGCGGCTGAGGGCAAAAGCACAGCGGAGCGGGAGCTAGGATTGGTCCTTCGAGCAAGAGAGGGGCCGGGGGTAAACTGCAAGGGCAGCAGGGCAAACAGGATCCCCCCCACCCCTGCCCACATAGAGTGGGTACCTACCTTTGGTACCTTCTAGCCCATTCTCTTCATCTCGCTCTGCACCGAGCTGAGGGTGGGGGTGCACTGAGCACAGGGCTGGGTGTGAAGGAGAAGGCTGGGGGTTGGGGTGCAGGGTCTGAACAGGAGCTAGAATGAGGGAGGGGGCTGAGGGTTGGGTCAGGAGGTTGGGGTGTGGAGCGCTTACCTGGGGCAGCTCCCATTTGGTGCGAGGGGTGCAGGTGGGTATGTGGGGGGGAGGGTGCAGGAGCTCCCATTTGGTGCTCAGGGTGGGGATGTGTGGCGGCTGCAGGAGTCAGGGCAGGGAGCTGGGGGTGTGTGAGGGGGGTGAAGGAGTCAGGGAAGGGTATGCGTGGGGGGGTGCAGGAGTCAGGACAGGAGCTGGGGGTGTGTGAGGGGGGTGCAGGAGTCAGGGCAGGGGGATGGGTGTGTATGAGGGGGGTGCAGGAGTCAGGGCAGGGGGTTGGGGGGGTGAGCTGGGGTCATGGGGGTGCTTCCAGCCCCCTGCCCTGAGCAGCTCACAGCAGGGGGCTGGAGGGGGTATGCCCCAATTCCACCCCCTTCCCCAAGGCCTTGCCCCTGCCTCTTCTCTGCTTCCTCCCACTCCCTGGCTCTGGCAAAGAGCTGATCGGCGGCAGGGAGAGGGACGGAAGTAGCAAGCTGGGGGAAGAGGCCGGGGAGGGGGTAGCTTGGTTGCTGGCAGAGCCTGCCATGCAGGAGAGAGCCGGGGGGGAGAAGAGAGGCTGGCCGGGGCCCCTTCGGAGTATGGGCCCGGCGCCCTGGAGCCACTGGAGCCATGGTAAATTCGCTACTGAACTGAACGATCTAGGTACTCATATGGCCCCATCATTGTAATATTTCAGCCTCTCCCAGACATTCATCAATTTACCCTCACATCATCCCTGTGAGTTGCATAAGTATCATTGTCCCCAGCGTACAGGTGGGGAGCTGAGGCACACAGAGGTTAATAATTTCACCACAGACGGTGCTTTGGGATAACCCAGGCCAGTAAGGGGTTCAGTCAACATCTGCCTTGCAACGCTGGCTGCCTTAAATGCTTTGTTGCTGTGGCTCACTACTGGCTGAGACCATTAATGCCTTGCTATGGAAGAGCACAGAGCCACCCTCGCTCAAATGATCCATTGTTAGAGCTGTTGAGGTTCCTTCCCCACTCTGAACTCTAGGGTACAGATGTGGGGACCTGCATGAAAACCTCCTAAGCTTACTTTTACCAGCTTATGTTAAACTTCCCCAAGGTACAAACTATTTTACCTTTTGCCCTTGGACTTCCACTGCCACAACCAAACGTCTAACCGGGTTTATTTTTGAGAAAGCGTTGTTGGAAACGTCTTTCCCCCCAAAATCCTCACCAAAACCTTGCGCCCCCCTTCCGGGGAAGGTTTGATAAAAATCCTCACCAATTTGCATAGGTGAACACAGACCCAGACCCTTGGATCTTAAGAACAATGAAAAAAGCATTCAGTTTCTTACAAGAAGAATTTTAATAGAAGAAACAGTAAAAAGAATCACCTCTGTAAAATCAGGATGGTAAATACCTTACAGGGTAATTAGATTCAAAACATAGAGAATCCCTCTAGGCAAAATCTTAAGTTACAAAAAGCCACAAAGACAGGAATATCCATTCCATTCAACACAGCTTATTTTCTCAGCCATTTGAAGAAATCATAATCTAACGCATATCTAGCTAGATTATTTACTAATGTCTAAGACTCCATTCCTGTTCTGTCCCCGGCAAAAGCATCACACAGACCGACAGAGAGAGCTTTCTTTCTCCCTCCCCCAGCTTTTGAAAGTATCTTGTCTCCTCATTGGTCATTTTGGTCAGGTGCCAGTGAGGTTATCCTAACTTCCTAACCCTTCACAGATGAAAGGATTTTTCCTCTGGCCAGGAGGGATTTTAAAGGTGTTTAACCTTCCCTTTACATTTATGACAAGGCCCATGCCCAAGAAGCCATGACGTGAAGCTCTCATTGCCCTGCCTTTACTCTCCATGTTCTGGGTAATTTCATTGAGAAAATTGTGGGGAAGCTACTCTGATGTCCCCTGTGGTCTCCTGCTGTACCTGAGTTATTTTAGTCAGGAGAAATCCTGGGAACGGCATGGAAACTGCTCTGATTTCATGAGTTGATGATCTCCTAGCCGTGCTGACTCTCTCAGATCTGCCATCAACTTCTGACATTCTTGACTCTGGTTTTGTGGCTTTACCTGCACGTCATGGCTGGGGTGCAGGGTACTGCCCTAAAATGACTCCATTCCTTCCTTCCACAGAGATCCCTGAGGCTCAAGGAAGACAGGGTGAGGAGAAATGTTAAAGTTTTCAATTTTGTTGTTTTTGTCAAAAATTTGAATTTCAACATAACAAAGAGGGGGGAAAATGTCCAACGAAGGTTCATCACACTGTGCCCCTGTTCTTCTCCCAGCTCTGGTGCTGGGTAGCTGCCCATCGACCCTGCAGGAGATCTTTTGTGCCCTTCTGCTAGGCTCTGTTCTGTAACCGCTCGTGTCCAGAGTCTCTTTGGCCTCTGGGGAATAGCGTGATGCAGGAGATGTCTTGGACCATGGCACTATCAGAATGTTTCTTTTCCATCTCACATGAATGCTGCAGTCCCATACTCTAGCATTT
The DNA here is from genome assembly GCF_965152275.1 of Natator depressus. NCBI lineage: Eukaryota > Metazoa > Chordata > Testudines > Cheloniidae > Natator > Natator depressus. Next base: position 213,147,019 of record NC_134234.1, on the reverse strand, counting down.
GTTGTGGTCTTAGCTGAGAGCCAGCTGGCTGAAAATGGTGATACTGGTAGCTCAGGGAAATGCCTGAAAAATGTGAGGTGATGCTGTTATCTCCCATCACTGAAGTGGTTTCCCAATCTGTCACGGAGGTTTTCAATGTGTGTAACTTCTAAGTCCCCAACTGCTCCTAAACCCCAGCTAGCATCAGTTCCCAGTGCCCGATGCCCGGTTCCTTTTGTGTTTTGATACAAGACTTCAATGATCTGTCAGTGAAGTGGACTCATTACAGGTATCCATGGCTCTGTGGTCTTCTCACTGCATGACCTTCATGTGCTTTACATTGGCATACTGCAGTCCTTCTTTTCACTCACTTAATTCTCTTGGTCAGAGGCAGTAGACCCCACCAGGTCTCTGTTGTTTGTTTTGGCTTCTTCTTTACAGCAGTGTGCAATTCCAGGCCTTACCCTATGATCCCCTCTGTTGTCTGGCTCCTGGATAAATACAGGACTCTCCCTTTTTCCCTTTGTGACTGCTGAGATGCTCCTGCCACACATCTCCCAATAACCGGATCATAAATACTACAAGCTACACAAGATCCTGAGAGGAGGTACGCTAAGGGCTGCATTAGGCAGGCTGTGTTGGTGAGTATCTGAGAGTCTGTTGTTGGGACAGTTTGACAGTTTGACCGTGTGCTTGATTGGTGGTTTGAAAAGTGTGAATTGGGAGTGCTTTGTTCCAGGTGAGCTTTGAGTGGGCCTGACTGTTATAAAAAGCCAGTCAGCTGTGAGTTTGCCCGGGATCTGCCTGAGAGGAGGGCCCACTGAGGCTTACATCTTGCCGGCTTCTCTGAGTAGTCACTACAACTCCTGAGGAAGCTCGTAGAAGGAAGGTAATATGTGTTAGGATATAGATATTCAGGCCTGTCTGTAAAGGCCTGTACCCTAAGAATTTAGGGGTATTCTTATTACTTGGCTAGTTAGAGGTATAAAAGAAAGAATCAAAATCACTGTCTGCTGGTGTAAGGGCCTTCTCTTACTGTGACAGTTTGAGGCCCTGTTCTTAGGCTAAGGCCTTTGGCTAAGCAGCAGAGGCAGCCATAAGCTAGGAAGCGAACAGTCACATCCTCACATTCCAAACTAGTCACATTGAAATAAGGTGCTATTGGGCTGTCAGGCACTATCAGGACAGGATTGTATTCCTATCACCTCCAGAGAAAGGGAAGTGCCTAGAAAATGTAAAAGGAAACTTAGTTTGATAGCATCCTGTCTGGCAAGAACTCACTTATCAATAGCTGGGATGTGAAATCCTCACTTCTGTATTGTTTTGTCATTACAGTTCCCACTTTGCTATTATTTGTCTGTATAATCTCTGTCTGGTTCTGTGATTGCTTCTGTCTGCTGTATAATTAATTTTTCTGGGTGTAATCTAATTAAGGTGGTGGGATATAATTGGTTAGCTAATCATGTTACAATATGTTAGGATTGGTTAGTTAAATTTCAGTAGAATGATTGGTTAAGGTATAGCTAAGAATATTACTATATAAATTAGGGGCAAACAGGAAGTAAGTTGGGATTCGAAAATAAGGAAAAAGGAACTTGTATTTAAGCTTGTTGGAAGTTCACCCCAATAGACATCGAATTGTTTGCACCTTCGGACTTCGGGTATTGTTGCTCTCTGTTTGTGTGAGAAGGACCAGGGAAGTGGGAGAGTGAAGGAATAAGCTCTCTAACAATATGGATGGGGAGTGTTCAGCTGTTGTGACCTGCAATGGATGTGCCATGTTTGTCTTTCTTCCACAGGACAGAAGTGACTTTTGTCTGTACAAAGTGCAAGCTGGTCTCCATATTGGAAGAGAAGGTTCAAGGTCTGGAGAAACAAGTATCGACCCTGCGTTGCATAAGAGAAACTGAAGATTTCCTGGACAGACGTCAGGATATGCTTCTATGGACACAATGTTCTGAAGATTCAGAGCAGGCTGCACAGTGGGGACAGGAGGACGGTGAAGAAATTTGGCAGCAAGTGACCTCCAGAAGAAGAAAGGGGAGTGTCCATGTACCAGGAACGCAGATACAGGTAAGTAATCGTTTTCATGTTCTCTCCACAGGTACCAATGGGGAGAATGGACTAGATGATATATCTGAGGGAACGGAACAGAAGGAGACTCCGCCGATTGGAAGGCATGAGATGCGCTGTCCTAGGGATGGAGGTTCCACGACCACTGCTCCCAAGAGAAGGAGGCGGGTGGTGGTGGTCGGGGACTCTCTCCTGAGGGGGAGTCATCTATCTGCCACCCTGACCGGGAAAACCGAGAAGTCTGCTGCTTGCCAGGAGCTAGGATTCACAATGTGACTGAGGGATTGCCAAGACTCATCAAGCCCTCGGATCGCTACCCCTTCCTGCGTCTCCATGTGGGCACCAATGATACTGCCAAGAATGACCTTGACTGGATCACTGCAGACTACGTGCCTCTGGCAAGAAGGATAAAGGAGTTTGAGGCGCAAGTGGTGTTCTTGTCCATCCTCCCCGTGGAAGGAAAAGGCCTGGGTAGACATCGTCGAATCGTGGAAGTCAATGAATGGCTACGCAGGTGGTGTTGGAGAGAAGGCTTTGGATTCTTTGACCATGGGATTGTGTTCCAAGAAGGAGGAGTGCTAGGCAGAGACAGACTCCACCTAATGAAGAGAGGGAAGAGCATCTTCGCAAGCAGGCTGGCTAACCTAGTGAGGAGGGCTTTAAACTAGGTTCACCGGGGAAAGGAGACCAAAGCCCTGAGGTAAGTGGGGAAGTGGGATACAGGGAGGAAGCACAAGCAGGAGAGTGCGAGAGGGGAGGGCTCCTGCCTCATACAAAGAAAGCAGGACAAACAGCAAGTTATCTCAAGTGCCTATACACAAATGCAAGAAGCCTGGGAAAGAAGCAGGGAGAACTGGAAGTCCTGGCACAGTCAAGGAATTATGATGTGGCTGGAATAACAGAGACTTGGTGGGACAACTTACAGGACTGGAGTACTGTCATGGATGGATATAAACTATTCAGGAAGGACAGGCAGGGCAGAAAAGGTGGGGAGTTGCATTGTATGTAAGAGAGCAGTATGACTGCTCAGAGCTCCGGTATGAAACTGCAGAAAAACCTGAATGTCTCTGGATTAAGTTTAGAAGTGTGAGCAACAAGGGTGATGCCGCGGTGGGAGTCTGCTATAGACCACCGGACCAGGGATGAGGTGGACGAGGCTTTCTTCTGGCAACTAACTTACTAGATCGCAGGCCCTGGTTCTCATGGGAGACTTCAATCACCCTGATATCTGCTGAGAGAGCAATACAGCGGTGCACAGACAATCCAGAAAGTTTTTGGAAAATGTAGGGGACAATTTCCTGGTGCAAGTGCTGGAGGAACCAACGAGGGGCAGAGCTCTTCTTGACCTGCTGTTCACAAACTGGGAACAATTAGTAGGGGAAGGAAAAGTGGATGGGAACCTGGGAGGCAGTGACCATGAGACGGTCGAGTTCAGGATCCTGACACAGGGAAGAAAGGAGAGCAGCAGAATACGGATCCTGGACTTCAGAAAAGCAGACTTTGACAAACTCAGGGAACTGATGGGCAGGATCCCCTGGGAGAATAACATGAGGGGGAAAGGAGTCCAGGAGAGCTGGCTGTATTTTAAAGAAACCTTATTGAGGTTACAGGGACAAACCATCCCGATGTGTAGAAAGAATAGTAAATATGGCAGGCAACCAGCTTGGCTTAACCGTGAAATCCTTGCTGATCTTAAACACAAAAAAGAAGCTTACAAGAATTGGAAGATTGGACAAATGACCAGGGATAAGTATAAAAATATTGCTCGGGCATGCAGGAGTGAAATCAGGAAGGCCAAATCACACGTGGAGTTGCAGCTAACAAGAGATGTTAAGAGGAACAAGAAGGGTTTCTTCAGGTATCTTAGCAACAAGAAGAAAGTCAAGAAAAGTGTTGGCCTCTTACTGAATGAGGGAGGCAACCTAGTGACAGAGGAAGTGGAAAAAGCTAATGTACTGAATGCTTTTATTGCCTCTGTCTTCACGAAAAAGGTCAGCTCCCAGACTACCACACTGGGCAGTACAGCATGGGGAGGAGGTGACCAGATCTCTATGTAGAAAGAAGTGGTTCGGGACTATTTAGAAAAGCTGGACGAGCACAGGTCCATGGGGCCGGATGCGTTGCATCCGAGAGTGCAAAAGGAGTTGGCGGAAGTGATTGCAGAGCCATTGGCCATTCTCTTTGAAAACTCATGGCGATTGTGGGAGGTCCTGGACAACTGGAAAAAGGCTAATGTAGTGCTCATCTTTAAAAAAGGGAAGAAGGAGGATCCTGGGATTCACCAAGGGCAAGTCATGCCTAACTAAGCTAATTGCCTTCTATGATGAGATAACTGGCTTGGTGGATGAGGCGAAAGCAGTGGTCGTGCTATTCCTCGACTTTAGCAAAGCTTTTGACACGGTCTCCCACAGTATTCTTACCAGCAAGTTAAAGAAGTATGGGTTGGATGAACGGACTATAAGGTGGATAGAAAGCTGGCTAGATTGTCGGGCTCAACGGGTAGTGATCAATGGCTCCATGTCTAGTTGGCAACCGGAATCAAGTGGAGTGCCCCAAGGGTGGGTCCTGGGGCCGGTTTTGTTCAATATCTTCATAAATGATCTGGAGGATGGTGTGGATTGCACCCTCAGCAAGTTTGCAGATGACACTAAACTGGGAGGAGAGGTAGATACGCTGGAGGGTAGGGATAGGATACAGAGGGCCCTAGACAAATTAGAGGATTGGGCGAAAAGAAATCTGAGGTTCAACAAGGACAAGTGCAGAGTCCTGCACTTAGGACAGAAGAATCCCATGCACCGCTATAGACTAGGGACCGAATGGCTCAGCAGCAGTTCTGCAGAAAAGGACCTGGTGTTACAGTGGACGAGAAGCTGGATATGAGTCAACAGTGTGCCCTTGTTGCCAAGAAGGCCAAAGGCATTTTGGGATGTATAAGTAGGGGCATTGCCAGCAGATCAAGGGTCGTGATCGTTCCCCTCTATTCGACATTGGTGAGGCCTCATCTGGAGTACTGTGTCCAGTTTTGGGCCCCACACTACAAGAAGGATGTGGAAAAATTGGAAAACGTCCAGCGGAGGGCAACAAAAATGATTAGGGGTCTGGAACACATGACTTAAGAGGAGAGACTGAGGGAACTGGGCTTGTTTAGTCTGCAGAAGAGAAGAATGAGTGGGGATTTGATAGCTGCTTTCAACTACCTGAAAGGGGGTTCCAAAGAGGATGGCTCTAGACTGTTCTCAGTGGTAGCAGATGGCAGAACGAGGAGTAATGGTCTCAAGTTGCAGTGGGGGAGGTTTAGGTTGGATATTAGGAAAAACTTTTTCACTAGGAGGGTGGTGAAAGACTGGAATGGGTTACTTAGGGAGGTGGTGGAATCTCCTTCCTTGGAAGTTTTTAAGGTCAGGCTTGACAAAGCCCTGGCTGGGATGATTTAGTTGGGGATTGGTCCTGCTTTGAGTCAGGGGTTGGACTAGATGACCTCCTGAGGTCCCTTCCAACCCTGATATTCTATGATTCTATGAAGAAGAAAACTAAATTCTGAAGACATAAATGGTCTGGCCAGCAATCTTCCTCATCCCGGCCATCCACCTACAAACACCAATTTTGTTGGAATGGTTGAGGTGCCGGCAAACCACTCCCTACAAATGAGCATCACTATTCACATATTTGGCCACCATCTGGCAGTGTTCTGCAGCACCTGGGAATGCCTAACGTCGTACCGATGTGTCCTAGAGATCGTTTGTTTGTTTGCCATGAGTACTCTATCCATTTCATCTCCCCCCGCCCCCACCCAACATCCTTCCCCACCCCTCTTCCGGGTAAGAAGTTAAGAAGTTACTAGAGTGTACTATGACAAGAGGTATACTGTCTCCTCCAGCTAGGAGCCATAGAACTGGTACCTCAATGTCTGTGAGGAAAAGGGTTCTACTCTCGGTATTACCAAATACAAAAGAAAAAGGGCAGGGCTGGATACCCATATTAGACCTCAGAGCTCTCAACAAATTTGTCAAAGCTCAGAAATTAAAGATACTTACTTCAAGGTTACTTTAGAAATGATCATTCCAACACTGGAACAGGGAGACTGGCTTTTGGCCCCTGACCTCCAGGATGCATATTTTTACATCTTAATCCTACCGACTCTCAGATGATTTCTCAAATTCTTTCTGGGACAAGACCACTACCAGTACAGGGTGCACCCCTTTGGGCTATCATCACCCCCAAGAGAATGCTCCAAGGTTCTCTCAGTGGTGACCGCCCACTTACCTTCCCAAGGGATCATGATTTACCCTTACCTGGACAATTGCCTCCTCAGCATTTGGTCTCTCCAAGCAGCTCACCGAGTCACCGAAGCCATGGTGTGACTGTTTACAGAGTGGGGCGTGCAGATCAATGCCCAGAAATCAACCCTTACTCCTGGGTAACGACTGGTGGAAAGACCCAGCCACCATTTGCAAAGGGATCCCCTTTGTGCAAAAACCTCCATCATTGCTCCTCATTTCCGATGCATCACTCATAGGATGGGAAGCCCATCTGAACCACCTCACAACACAAAGAAAAGGGTAACCCCTTGGCGATATCCCTCCTGTCATAAATATAAATATAAATATAAACCCCTTTAAAATCCCTCCTGGCCAGAGGAAAAATCCTCTCACCTGTAAAGGGTTAAGAAGCTAAAGGTAACCTCACTGGCACCTGACCAAAATGACCAATGAGGAGACAAGATACTTTCAAAAGCTGGGAGGAGGGAGAAAAACAAAGGGTCTGGGGCTGTCTGTATGCTGCTTTTGCCGGGGACAGAACAGGAATGGAGTCTTAGAACTTTTAGTAAGTAATCTAGCTAGGTATGTGTTAGATTATGATTTCTTTAAATGGCTGAGAAAAGAACTGTGCTGAATAGAATGACTATTCCTGTCTGTGTGTCTTTTTTGTAACTTAAGGTTTTGCCTAGAAGGATTCTCTATGTTTTGAATCTAATTACCCTGTAAGGTGTCTACCATCCTGATTTTACAGAGGTGATTCCTTTACTTCTATTAAAAGTCTTCTTGTAAGAAAACTGAATGCTTTTTCATTGTTCTAAGATCCAAGGGTTTGGGTCTGTGGTCACCTATGCAAATTGGTGAGGATTTTTACCAAACCTTCCCCAGGAAGTGGGGTGCAAGGGTTGGGAGGATTTTGGGGGGAAAGACGTGTCCAAACTATGTTTCCCAGTAAACCCAGTTAGAGTTTGGTGGTGACAGTGGAAATCCAAGGGCAAAGGGTAAAATTAATTTGTACCTTGGGGAAGTTTTAACCTAAGCTGGTAAAAGTAAGCTTAGGAGGTTTTCATGCAGGTCCCCACATCTGTACCCTAGAGTTCAGAGTGGGGAAGGAACCTTGACATGGTGGCAGAGTGGTGGGATTAACCTGAAATCCTTTTGAGATCAATTTGAGATTTTTTGAACCAGAAAAACAGATTTTAAAAAGGAAATATTTTTTTTTCCTTTGGGGCTGCTGGAAAGGAGGTCCAACTGAAAGCAGCTAGTTTTTTCTCTGTTTTTGGGCCAGAGCAGAGAGAAAAGGGGATTATCTTTGTGAATTGCAGGTTTTCTTTGCCTGGAGGCAGAGCAGTTAATCTCCTGCAGGGAAATTCACAGTCTTCGCAAACCAGACGTTTTTTTTCCCTAAAAGTAAATAGAGGGGTGTTCTACCCATTTGCCTGGAGACAAAAGTGGCAGGGGTTTTTTTTACAAGGAGCACAGGTTTGAAAAGGAATTTTTTTCCTTTGGGCTGCTGGTAAGCAGGTTTCCAAGTAGTTGGAGGTTTTTTGCTTTGATTTGGGGCCAGAGCAGAAACAAAGGGAATTGTCTTTTTCTGTAGGCTGACAATCACTATCAGAGAATAGGTATCCTATTCCAGCACAGCAAAATTTTACAGCCAAGTTTTGTTTGTTTATTTCTAAACCTTGGGTGTAAAGTTAGTTAAAAACAGAGAGGTTAGAATGACAGAATCCACGGCTCAACAAAAGCTGGAATTAGCCAGATTTCAGGCTGAGGAAAAACAAAAGGAACATGAAAGACAGATAGAACTCATGCGCCTGGAGAAGGAGGCACAGGAGGCTGCCCACAGCAGGGAAATGGAGGCAAGGAAGCATGTGGAGGAGGAGAAGGAAAAAGAGAGGAATCATGTGGAGGAGGAGGAGGAAAAAGAGAGGAAGCATGAACTGGAGATGGAGAAGGTAAAGGCTCAGCAGAATATACCAACAAACCCTAGCAATCCTTCTCCAGGTACCACTTCCCATCCCAGAAAGTTCCCCACCTACAAGGCAGGCGATGATACGGAGGCCTTCTTAGAAAACTTCGAAAGGGCCTGCCTTGGGTACAGCATCTCTACTGACCAATACATGGTACAGCTGAGGCCGCAGCTCAGTGGACCCTTAGCTGAGGTGGCGGCTGAAATGCCTAAAGAACACATGAACAAGTTTGAACTGTTTAAATCCAAGGCGAGAGTCAGAATGGGGATAACACCCGAGCATTCTCGTTGGAGGTTCAGAGCCCTAAGTTGGAAACCAGACATGTTGTTTACCCGACATGCCTACCACATTGTGAAACATTGGGATGCCCCCTGGATATCAGGAGCAAGTGTTGAATCTCCAGTAAATTTGCCCTTCCTAATGCAAATGGAACAATTCTTAGAGGGTGTTCCTGAGGAAATAGAAAGATACATCCTAGATGGGAAGCCCAGAACTGTAATCGAGGCAGGAGAGATTGGAGCCAGATGGGTGGAGGTGGCAGAGAAGAAGAAAACTGGTCGCAGGTGGAGCAGAGACCAGAAGGGACAACCCCAGACCACACCCTATTACCGGGGGCCACCCAAGGCCCCACCTACCTCCCAAAGAACCCTCCAGACACCTTATCATCCCACCACCCCGTTCTACAGCAACCCGCCTTGCCCCAGTGACCCGTCAGCTGGACGATGTTTTAAATGTAACGAGCTGGGGTATGTAAAGGCCAACTGCCCCAAGAAGCCCAACAGATTACAGTTCTTTGCACCGGAATCACACCAGAGATCCTCAGGCCCAGATACCTCCCAGATACCCTTGGAGTGGAGGGAAACTGTGAGTGTGGGCAGGAAGAAGTTCACCGCGTGGAGGGACACTGGAGCACAAGTGTCAGCTATCCATGCTTCCGTAGTGGACCCCAATTTAATCAACCCAGAGATCCAAGTGACGATTCAACCCTTCAAGTTCAACTCTTTTGATTTGCCTACAGCCAAGTTGCCTGTCCAGTACAAGGGCTGGTCAGGAACGTGGACGTTTGCAGTCTATGATGATTATCCCATCCCCATGCTGTTGGGGGAAGACTTGGCCGATCATGTGAAGCGGGCCAAGAGGGTGGGAATGGTCACCCGCAGCCAGGCTAAATAAGCCATGAGGCCTAGCTCTGTTCCGGAAACTTCTATCAGGACCTGGTCAGAGGTGATGGACCTGGACCCCAGGCCAATGTCTGCAACAGCAGTAGTGGATCCAGTCCCAGAGATCCAGATGGAACCAGTCCCAGAACTGGAACCAGCGGAACAACCAGCACCAGACCCATTGCCAGCACTGAATTCAGTACTTGCAACCTTAACACCAGAGGGCCCCACCGAACCTGAACCGGCAGCAGCCCATAACCCTACACAAGAGGCTCAGCCGGAGCCTGAACCCCAACATAGTGTCCCAGCGGAGAGCGGTTCACAGTCAACAGAAACAGCCCCATCCCCTACATCGCTTCCAGAGGGACCAAGCATAGGTCCACAATCCAATGAGGAACTGATGTCCCCAGCATCAAGGGAACAGTTCCAGACCCAACAGGAAGCAGATGAAAGCCTCCAGGGAGCTTGGACGGCGGCACGGAGCAACCCACCACCTCTCAGCTCTTCTAATCGATCCAGGGTTGTTGTAGAAAGAGGACTTTTATACAAGGAAACTCTTTCTGGTGGACACCAGGAAGACTGGCATCCTCAGAGACAGTTGGTAGTTCCAACTAAATACTGGGCCAAGTTCTTGAGCTTAGCCCACGATCACCCTAGTGGCCATGCTGGGGTGAACAGAACCAAAGACTGTTTGGGGGGGTCATTCCACTGGGAGGGAATGGGCAAGGATGTTTCTACCTATGTCTGGTCTTGTGAAGTATGCCAAAGAGTGGGAAAACCCCAAGACCAGGTCAAAGCCCCTCTCCAGCCACTCCCCATCATTGAAGTTCCATTTCAGCGAGTAGCTGTGGATATTCTGGGTCCTTTTCCAAAAAAGACACCCAGAGGAAAGCAGTACATACTGACTTTCATGGATTTTGCCACCCGATGGCCGGAAGCAGTAGCTCTAAGCAACACCAGGGCTAAAAGTGTGTGCCAGGCACTAGCAGACATTTTTGCCAGGGTAGGTTGGCCCTCTGACATCCTCACAGATGCAGGGACTAATTTCCTGGCAGGAACTATGGAAAACCTTTGGGAAGCTCATGGGGTAAATCACTTGGTTGCCACTCCTTACCACCATCAAACAAATGGCATGGTGGAGAAGTTTAATGGAACTTTGGGGGCCATGATACGTAAATTCGTAAAGGAGCACTCCAATGATTGGGACCTAGTGTTGCAGCAGTTGCTCTTTGCCTACAGAGCTGTACCACATCCCAGTTTAGGGTTTTCCCCATTTGAACTTGTATATGGCCGTGAGATTAAGGGGCCATTACAATTGGTGAAGCAGCAATGGGAGGGATTTTCCACCTTCTCCAGGAACTAACATTCTGGACTTTGTAACCAACCTACAAAACACCCTCCGAACCTCTTTAGCCCTTGCTAAAGAAAACTTACAGGATGCTCAAAAAGAGCAAAAAGCCTGGTATGAGAAACATGCCAGAGAGCATTCCTTCCAAGTAGGGGACCAGGTCATGGTCTTAAAGGCGCTCCAGGCCCATAAAATGGAAGCATCGTGGGAAGGGCCATTCATGGTCCAGGAGCGCCTGGGAGCTGTTAATTATCTCATAGCATTCCCCACCTCCAACCGAAAGCCGAAGGTGTACCATATTAATTCTCTAAAGCCCTTTTATTCCAGAGAATTAAAGGTTTGTCAGTTTACAGCCCAGGGAGGAGACGATGCTGAGTGGCCTGAAGGTGTCTACTACGAAGGGAAAAGTGCTGGTGGTGTGGAAGAGGTGAACCTCTCCATGACCCTTGGGCGTATGCAGCGACAGCAGATCCAGGAGCTGTGCACTAGCTACGCGCCAATGTTCTCAGCCACCCCAGGACTGACTGAACGGGCATACCACTCCATTGACACACGTAATGCTCACCCAATTAAAGTCCAACCTTACCGGGTGTCTCCTCAAGCTAAAACTGCTATAGAATGGGAGATCCAGGATATGTTACAGATGGGTGTACTCCGCCCCTCTGGAAGTGCATGGGCATCTCCAGTGGTTCTAGTTCCCAAAGCAGATGGGGAGATACGTTTCTGCGTGGACTACCGTAAGCTAAATGCTGTAACTCGCCCAGACAACTATCCAATGCCACGCACAGATGAACTATTAGAGAAACTGGGACGGGCCCAGTTCATCTCTACCTTGGACTTAACTAAGGGGTACTGGCAGGTACCGCTAGATGAATCCGCCAAGGAAAGGTCAGCCTTCACCACACATCTCAGGCTGTATGAATTTAATGTCCTCCCTTTCGGGCTGCGAAATGCACCCGCCACCTTCCAAAGACTTGAAGATGGTCTCCTAGCAGGATTAGGAGAATATGCAGTCGCCCTACCTTGACGATGTGGCCATATTTTCGGATTCCTGGGCAGAACACCTGGAACATCTACAAAAAGTCCTTCAGTGCATAAGGGAGGCAGGACTAACTGTTAAGGCTAAGAAGTGTCAAATAGGCCTAAACAGAGTGACTTACCTTGGACACCAGGTGGGTCAAGGAACTATCAGCCCCCTACAGGCCAAAGTGGATGCTATCCAAAAGTGGCCTGTCCCAAACTCAAAGAAACAGGTTCAATCCTTCTTAGGCTTGGCCAGTTATTACAGACTATTTGTACCGCAATACAGCCAAATCGCCGCCCCACTGACAGACCTAACCAAAAAGAAACAGCCAAATGCCGTTCAGTGGACTGAAGAGTGTCAGAAGGCCTTTAACCAGCTTAAAGCGACACTCATGTCTGACCGTGTACTAAGGGCCCCAGACTTTGACAAACCGTTCCGAGTAACCACAGATGCGTCCAAGCATGGTGTGGGAGCAGTTTTAATGCAGAAAGGACCTGATCAAGAATTCCACCCTGTAGTGTTTCTCAGCAAAAAACAGTCCGAGAGGGAAAGCAACTGGTCAGTCAGTGAAAAAGAATGTTACACCATTGTCTATGCCCTGGAAATGCTACTCCTATATGTTTGGGGAAGGCATTTCCACCTGCAAACCGACCATGCTGCGCTACAGTGGCTTCATACCACCATGGGAAATAACAAAAAACTTCTTCGGTGGAGTTGAGCTCTCCAAGATTTTGATTTCGACATCCAACACATCTCAGGAGCTTCTAACAAAGTGGCTGATGCACTCTCCCATGAAAGTTTCCCAGAATCAACTGGTTAAAATCGTCCTTGAGATGTGGAAAATATTGTTAGTCTTTATGTACTTGGTAGTATATTTAGAGGTGCATGTGTCTTATTAACTCTGTTTTTCCTAGCACTCCAGGAAGAAATCCCAGCCAGCGTTTCACCCTAGCTGAGATTTGGGGGGCATGTCATAAATATAAAGGGAAGAGTAAACCCCTTTAAAATCCCTCCTGGCCAGAGGAAAAATCCTCTCACTTGCAAAGGGTTAAGAAGCTAAAGGTAACCTCGCTGGCACCTGACCAAAATGACCAATGAGGAGACAAGATACTTTCAAAAGCTGGGAGGAGGGAGAAAAACAAAGGGTCTGGGGCTGTCTGTATGCTGCTTTTGCCGGGGACAGAACAGGAATGGAGTCTTAGAACTTTTAGTAAGTAATCTAGCTAGGTATGTGTTAGATTATGATTTCTTTAAATGGCCGAGAAAAGAACTGTGCTGAATAGAATGACTATTCCTGTCTGTGTGTCTTTTTTGTAACTTAAGGTTTTGCCTAGAAGGATTCTCTATGTTTTGAATCTAATTACCCTGTAAGGTATCTACCATCCTGATTTTACAGAGGTGATTCCTTTACTTCTATTAAAAGTCTTCTTGTAAGAAAACTGAATGCTTTTTCATTGTTCTAAGATCCAAGGGTTTGGGTCTGTGGTCACCTATGCAAATTGGTGAGGATTTTTACCAAACCTTCCCCAGGAAGTGGGGTGCAAGGGTTGGGAGGATTTTGGGGGGAAAGACGTGTCCAAACTACGTTTCCCAGTAAACCCAGATAAAGTTTGGTGGTGGCAGTAGAAATTCAAGGGCAAAGGGTAAAATTAATTTGCACCTTGGGGAAGTTTTAACCTAAGCTGGTAAAGGAACCTTGACACCTCCACATCAATCTCCTTGAGCTAATGGCAATCAGAAATGCCTGCGCCTACTTCCTCCATCTGATCAACAGGTCACATAGAAAAGTCCTAACAGACAACGTTATCTGCATGTTCTACATCAATTGACAAGGGGGAGCCTGGTGTATCTCCCACAACATTACACTGTTAGCAGCCAACCTCCTCGCTACAGAGAACTCGATGGCGGACAGTCTCACTTGCAAATTCCCACATGACCACTAGTGAGAACTAGACCCAGTAGTACTTCATGATCTATTCAGGTGGTGAGGTACACCAACCACACTCCCGTTCACCACTTACCGGAGGAAGAAATGTCCATGCTACGGTTCCAGAGTGGAGATAGGAACACTCCCTTGGCAATGTTCTCTTCCTCCTTTGTGACGGTGCCCCCGTAAGGCTTTATGGAAATATGCGTATGAATATATGTGACATAACTGGAATATGTTCTATGCTACAGTCAGGGTTCCCTCCCCACTCTGAACTCTAGGGTACAGATGTGGGCACCCACATGAAAGACCCCCTAAGCTTATTTTTACCAGCTTAGGTTAAAAAATTTCCCAAGGCACAAAGTTTGCCTTGTTCTTGAACAGTATGCTGCCACCAACAAGCGCTTTAACAAAGAACCAGGGAAAAGGACCACTTGGAGTTCCTCTTCCCCCAGCAGTCCCCCCAAGCCCTTACACCCCCTTTCCTGGGGAGGCTTGAGAATAAACAAGTTGAGCACAGACCAGCTTGGGTTTCTTAGGACCCTAAAAACCCAATCAGATTCTTAAAAAACAGAACTTTATTAGAAGAACAAAACAAAAATAAAAGAAACACTCTCTAGGATTAGAATGGAAGATAATCTCACAAGCAGGCAGATTCAAAATATAGAGATACCCTCTAGGCAAAACCTTAAGTTACAAAAAGACACAAAAAGCAGGAATACACATTCCTCCAGCACAGCAAATTTACAAGCCAAAAAACAAAGAAAACCTAACACATTTTCTAGCTAGATTACTTACTAACCTTACAGGCATTGGAGGGCTTGCATCCTTGATCTGTTCCCGGCAAAGGTATAACACAGACAGACAAAAACCCTTTTCCCACGCTCCAGATTTGAAAGTATCTTGTCCCCTCATTGGTCATTTGGGTCAGGTGCCAGCGAAGTTACCTTAGCTTGTTAAAACCCTTTACAGGTGAAAGGATTTTGCCTCTATCCAGGAGGGATTTTATAGCACTAGAAACAGAAAGATGGTTACCCTTCCCTTTATTTTTATGACAGCTACATATGCCATGTAACATATTTATGTAAAGGTTATGATCTACTGAATCTATGAATCCTATTTGTATGCATGTATCATTTGTGTATTCGAAGTTATGAATATTGGGCGTTTACTGTCTTGATTTCTAAACAACCTTACTAGAGCATTTGGTCAGTTCCTGGAGAAAGGAATTTGCAAAGTTAAGTGCCCAATCAAGAAGCAGTTACGGAACAATGCAACTTGGAATGCTCCAATCCACATAAGAAGTCTTCCTGGAGACAATCAAGATACCATGTGGGCAAGGGATTCTGCCTGTAAAAATTGTGAGTCATGCATGGGCATGTGACTTGCCCAGGTGACTCCAGAACTCCATCTTGGAGCTGGACTTTGCATAGGAGAAAGGAGGGGGTCTCCACCCACAAGACAAAGTCTATTTAAGCCCATGGGAGACCCCTCCATTTTGTCTTCAGCTGGCTAAAGAGAGAGCCTCTCCATCCCCCAGAAAGAAACTGGAACAAAGGACAATAACCACAGGGGGTGTGAGTGATTGCTGGACCCGGACTAGAAAGAGATTAGTCTGTAAAAGGAATCTTACTGGAACTGGTGAGATTGTATCAGTATTCAGTTTTTATTACTGTACTAGGCTTAGACTAGCATGTTTTATTTTATTTTGCTTGGTAATTCACTTTGTTCTGTCTGTTACTACTTGGAACCACTGAAATCCTACTTTCCGTGGTTAATAAAATCACTTTTTACTTATTAATTAAACCAGAGTATGTATTAATTCTTGGGGGGGGGGGCAAACAGCTGTGCATATCTCTATATCAGTGTTATAGAGGGCGAACAATTTATGAGTTTACCCTGTATGAGCTTTATACAGGGTAAAATGGATTTATTTAGGGTTTGGACCCCATTGGGAGTTGGGCATCTGAGTGCCAAGGACAGGAACACTTCTGTAAGCTGCTTTCAGTTAAACCTACAGCTGTTAGGGGACGTGGTTCAGACCTGGGTCTGGGTTTGCAGCAGGCTAGTGAGTCTGGCTCAAACCAGGCAGGGTGCTGGAGTTCTAAGCTGACAGGGAAGGAAAGCAGGGGCAGAAGTAGTCTTGGCATGTCAGGTGGCAGCTCCCAGGGGAGTTCTGTGATCCAACCCATCACAAGGAAATTCCCTAGGCAATGCTCTCCTCCTCCTTTGGAATGGGGACCTCCTTTACAGCATCCCTTCCTTTCACCTGAAAAGTCCCACTGAAAATAAAAAGAGACAGAGCACACATCATTCTGATCACTCCTACGTGGCTCAGATAGACCTAGTATCCTTACCTCTCACAGATGGCAATGTGTCCACCATTCCCTCTCCCACTCACTCCACGTCTCGTCCACCTAGAAGCTGTAACAGCCTTTCATCATCTAGTAGAGGGGTACTCAAATGTAAAATTGCAGAACTACTAACTGTGGTTTCTAACCTCATTTAAAGGTGCTTCTGCACCAAATGACTGGAGGATAGCTAACATGACGCCCATTTTTAAAAAGGGCTACAGAGGTGATCCCAGCAATTATAGGCCAGTAAGCCTGATTTCAGTACCACGCAAACTGGTTGAAACTATAGTAAAGAACAGAATTGTCAGACACATAGATGAACATAATATGTTGGGGAAGAGTCAACATGGTTTTTGTAAAGGGAAATAGTGCCTCACCAACCTACTAGAATTCTTTGAGGGGGTTAACAAGCATGTGGACAAGGGGGAATCCAGTGGATATAGTAAAAAGAAAAAAGAAAAGGAGTACTTGTGGCACCTTAGAGACTAACCAGTTTATTTGAGCATGAGCTTTCGTGAGCTACAGCTCACTTCATCGGATGCATAGCATATTGTGGAAACTGCAGACGACATTATATACACACAGAGACCATGAAACAAAACTTCCTCCCACCCACACATGTATGTGTGTCTGTTGGGGGGGGGGAAGGGTGAGAAAACCTGGATTTGTGCTGGAAATGGCCCTCCTTGATGATCACTTTAGATAAGCTGTTACGAGCAGGACAGTGGGGTGGGAGGAAGTTTTGTTTCATGGTCTCTGTGTGTATATAATGTCGTCTGCAGTTTCCACAATATGCTATGCATCCGATGAAGTGAGCTGTAACTCACGAAAGCTCATGCTCAAATAAACTGGTTAGTCTCTAAGGTGCCACAAGTACTCCTTTTCTTTTTTCTTTTTACGAATACAGACTAACACGGCTGTTACTCTGAAACCAGTGGATATAGTGTACTTTGATATAGTGTACTTTGTTGACAAGGTCCCTCACCAGAGGCTTGGAAGCTAAGTAAGCCATCATGGGATAAGAGGGAACGTCCTTTCATGGATTGACAACTGGTTAAAAGATAGGAAACAAAGGGTAGGAATAGATGGCCAGTTTTCAGAATGAAGGGAGGTAAATAGTGCTGTCCTCTATGGGTCAGTACTGAGACCAGTCCTATTCAAAATATTCAGAAATGATCTGGAAAAAGGGGTAAACAGTGAGGTGGCAAAATTTGCAGATGATACAAAACTACTTAAGATTGTTAAGTCCAAAGCAGACTGCGAAGAGCTACAAAGGGATCTCACAAAACTGGGTGACTTAACAACAAAATACAGATGAAATTTAATGTTCATAAATGCAAAGTAATGCACATTGGAAAACATAATCCTGACTATACAAATAAAATGATGGGGTCTAAATTGGCTGTTACCACTCAAGAAAGAGATCTTGGAGTCGTTGTGGATAGTTCTCTGAAAACTACCCACTCAACGTGCAGCGGCAGTCAAAAAAAGTGAACAGAATGTTAGGATTCATTAAGAAAGGGATAGATAATAAGACAGAAATATCATCTTGTCTCTGTAGAAATCCATGATATGCCTGCATCTTGAATACTGCATGCAGATGTGTTTGCCCCATCTCAAAAAAGATATATTGGAATTGGAAAAGGTTCAGAAAAGGGGCAACAAAAATGATTAGGGTTATGGAACAACTTCCATATGAGGAGAGATTAATAAGATTGTGACTTTTTATCTTGGAAAAGAGGTGACTAAGGGAGGATATGATAGAAGTTTATAAAATCAAGACTTGTGTGGAGAAAGTAAATAAGAAAGTGTTATTTACTCCTACTTATAACACAAGAACTAGGCATCACCAAATGAAATTAACTGGCAGCAGGTTTAAAGCAAACAAAAGGAAATATGTCTTCACACAACACACAGTCAACCTGTGGAACTCTTTGCCAGAGGATGTTGTGAAGGCCAAGACTACAACACAGTTCAAAAAAGAACTAGATAAATTCTTGGAGGATAGGTCCATTTATGGCTATTATCCAGGATGGGCAGGGATGGTATCCCGATCCTCTGTTTGCCAGAAGCTGTGAATAGGGACGGGGGATGGATCACTTGATGATTATGTGTTCTCTTCATTTGCTCTGGCATCTGGCCATGTTTTGTAAGAAGGATACTGGGCTAGATGGACCTTTGGTCTGACCCAGTATGGCCATTCTTATGTTCTCAGTGCTGTCACACCCAATCACCAGACGGTTCCTCAAAGATATTTTAAACCTCTTTCCACAAACCTGGCTTCCCACTCCCACATGGGACTTAAAGCAGCTACTGAAAGGACTGACCAGTCTTCCCTTTGAACCTGTGGCCCATTGTTTGCTTACTTACCTCTCAATGAAAACGGGATTTCTGATAGGGATTACTTTGTCCAGGAGAATAAGAGAAACAGCAGCTCTAATGGCAGAACTCCCCTGTATGGTATTCTTTCAGGATAAGGTTACACTCAGACAATATCCAAAATTCATTCCGAAGGTAATGTCCCCATTTCACATGAACTGATTGATTCACCTTCCAACCTTCTACCTCAAGCCTCACAGAGATAACAGAGAGGCTACATTACATTCCGTAGATGCCTTCTACCCGGACAGAATAAAGGCCTTCAGGAAATCCTCTCCATTTCAGAAAGATCCAAGGGTTCAGAAATGTCGGCCAAAAGACTTTTCAAGTGGGTCTCAAACTGTGTCTGGGAATCACAGTTTCATTGGACTAGAAAGGACCTCAAGAGATCATCTAGTCCAGTCCCCTGCACGCATGGCAGGATTAAGTATTATCTCGACCATCCCTGACAGGTTTTTTTCTAACCTGCTCTTAAAAATCTCCAAAGATGGAGACTCCACAACCTCCATAGGCAATTTATTCCAGTGCTTACCCACCCTGACAGTTAGGAAGTTTTCCCTAATGTCCAACGTAAACCTCCCTTGCTGCAATTTAAGCCCATTGCTTCTTCTCCTATCCTCAGTGGTTAAGAAGAACAATATTTCACCCTCCTCCTTGTAACAACCTTTTCTGGACTTGAAAACTATCATGTCCCCTCTCAGTCTTCTCTTCTCCTGACTAAACAAACCCAATTTTTTCAATCTTCCCTCAGATCATGTTTTCTAGACCTTTCATCATTTTTGTTGCTCTTCTCTGGACTTTCTCCAATTTGTCCACATCTTTCCTGAAATGTGGAGCCCAGAATTGGACACAGTATTCCAGTTGAGGCTTAATCAGTGTGGAGTAGAGTGGAAGAATTACTTCTCATGTCTTGCTTACAACGCTCCGGCTAATACATCCCAGAATGATGTTTGCTTTTTTTGCAACCGTGTTACACTGTTGACTCATATTTAGCTTGTGGTCCACTATGACGCCCAGATCCCTTTCCACAGTACTCCTTCCTAAGCAGTCATTTCCCATGTTGTATGTGTGCAACTGATTGTTCCCTCCTAAGTGGAGTACTTTGCATTTGTCCTTATTGAACTTCATCCTATTTACTTCAGACCATTTCTCCACTTTGTCGAGATCATTTTGAATTATAATCCTCTCCTCCAAAGCACTTGCAACCTCTTCCAGGTTGGTATCATCCAAAAAATTAATAAGTGTACTCTCTATGCCATTATCTAAATCATTGATAAAGATATTGAACAGAACCCGACCCAGAACTGATCCCTGCGGGACCCCACTCGTTATGCCCTTCCAGCATGACTGTGAACCGCTGATAACTACTGTCTGGGAATGGTTTTCCAACAAGGTATGCACCCACCTTATAGTAGATGCATCTAGGTTGCATTTCACTAGTTTGTTTATGAGAAGGTCATGTGAGACAGTATGAAAAGCTTTACTAAAGTCAAGATATACCACATCTACCATTTCCCACCTAGTCACAAGGCTTGCTACCCTGTCAAAGAAAGCAATCAGGCTGGTCTGAGAAGATTTGTTCTTAAGAAATGAAGGCTGACTGTTACTTATCAACTTACTGTCTTCTAGATGTTTTCATATTGATTGCTTAATTATTTGCTCTATTATCTTTCCGGGCACAGAAGTTAAGGTGACTGATCTGTAATTCCACAAGTTGTCCTTTTTTCCTTTTTATAGATTGGCACTTTATTTGCCCTTTCCCAGTCTTCTGGAATCTCTCCCATCTTCCATGTTTTTTGGAAGATAATCGCTAATGGCTCAGATATCTCCTCAGTCAGCCCCTTGAGTAGTATAGGACACATGTCAACAGGCCCTGGTTACTGGAAGACATCTTACGTATCTACGTAATTTTTAACTTGTTCTTTCCCTATTTTAGCCTCTGATCCTACCTCATTTTCATGGCCATTCACTGTGTTAGATATCCAATCACCACCAACCTTGATGAAAACCGAAACAAAGAAGTCATTAAGCACTTCTGCCATTGCCACTTTTTCTGTGATTGTTTTTTCCCCCTCATTGAGTAACGGGCCTACCCTGTCCTTGGTCGTCTTCTTGCTTCTAATGTATTTGTAGTATGTTTTCTTGTTATCCTTTATGTCTCTAGCAGGTTTAATCTCATTTTGTGCCTTGGCCTTTCTAATTTTGTCCCTACATACTTGTGTTATTTGGTTACATTCATCCTTTGTAATTTGACCTAATTTCTACTTTTTGTAGGACTCTTTTTTGATTTTTAGATCATTGAAGATCAGCTGGTTAAGCCAAGGTGGTCTCTTGCCATACTTCCTATCCTTCCTACGCAGTGGGATAGTTTGCTCTTGGGCCCTGACTAATGTCTCTTTGAAATACTGCCAACTGTCTTCAATTGTTTTCCCCTTAGACTTGCTTCCCATGGGATCTTCCCTACCAACTCCTTGAGTTTGCTAAAGTCTGCCTTCTTGAAATCCATTGTCTTTATTTTGCTGTTCTCCCTTCTACCATTCCTTAGAATCATGAACTCTACCATTTCATGATCGCTTTCACCCAAGCTGCCTTCCACATTC
The DNA here is from genome assembly GCF_965152275.1 of Natator depressus. NCBI lineage: Eukaryota > Metazoa > Chordata > Testudines > Cheloniidae > Natator > Natator depressus. Next base: position 213,125,946 of record NC_134234.1, on the reverse strand, counting down.
AAATTCTCAGCCAGGTCCTGCCTATTTGTCAAAAGCAAATCTAGAACAGCCTCTCCCCAAGTAGTTTTCTCCACCTTCTGAAATAAAGAATTGTCTTCAATACATTGCAAGAACTTGTTGGATAATCTGTGCTCTGCTGGGTTTTTTTCCCAACATGTCTGAATAGTTCAAGTCCCCCATCACCACCAAGTCCTGCGCTTTGGATGATTTTGTTCGTTGTTTAAAAAATGCCTCATCAACCTCTTCTTCCATTTTTAATGTATAAAGCAGCAGCTCCTGCCTTTTTCCCCTGTCTGTCCTTCCTGAGCCAGCTGTACCCTTCCACACCGATATTCCAGCCATGCGTGTCATAGTTGTGTTACTTTACTAGCAATTTGAGTTCTTCCTGCTTTTTCCCTATAATGCTCGCATTAGTATGCAGACATCTGAGATACTGATTTGATCCCGCCCCTCAGTTCTGTCTTGTCTCTCCCTTATCCCTGCTCTAACAGCCCATGTTCCCCCTAAATTCTTACTGTTCCCCCAGGTGTCCTTGTTTTTGACTTATCTGTGAGTTTTGGTCACCTTCCCTCTTTGAACCTAATTTAAAGCCCTCCTCACTAGGTTAGCCTGTCTGTATTCAAATATGCTCTTCCCCTCCCTCGATAGGTGGACCCCATCTCTGCTTAGCAGTCCTTCTTCCTGGAACTGCATCCTGTGGTCAAGGAAGCCGAAGCCCTCCTGGCAACGCCACCTTCGCAGCCAGGCATTCACCTCCAGGATGTATCTGTCTCTGCCTGGGGCTCTACCCTTGACCAGAAATATCGAAGAGAACACCACCTGTGCTCCCAACTCCTTCATGCTTACTCCCAGAGCCCTGTAGTCACTTCTGATCTGCTGAGGGTCATACCTGGCAATCATTACTACCCACTTGGATGAGGAATGTTAGGATATAGATATTCAGGCCTTTCTGTAAAGGCCTATACTCTAAGAATGTGTGTGTATTCTTATCACTTGGCTAGTTATAGAGGTATAAAAGAATCAAAGTGACTGTCTGCCAGTGTAAGAACCTTCTCTTACTGTGACAGTCTGAGGCCCTGTTCTTAGGCTAAGGCCTTTGGCTAAGCAACAGAGGCAGCCATAAGCTGGGAAGCGAATGGTCACATCCTCACATTCCAAACTAGTCATATTGAAAGAAGGTGCTATTGGGCTGTTAGGAATACATTCCTGTCCTGATAATGCCTATCGCCTCCAGAGAAAGGGAAGTGCCTAGAAGATGTAAAAGGAAACTTAGTTTGGTAGCATCCTGTCTGGCAAGAACTCACTTATCAATAGCTGGGATGTGAAATCCTCACTTCTGTATTGTTTTGTCATTACAGTTCCCACTTTGCTATTGTTTGTCTGTATAATCTCTGTCCGGTTCTGTGATTGTTCCCATCTGCTGTATAATTAATTTTGCTGGGTGTAAACTAATTAAGGTGGTGGGACATAATTGGTTACATAATCATGTTACAATATGTTAGGATTGGTCAGTTAAATTTCAGGGAAATGATTGGTTAAGGTATAGCTAAGCAGAATTCAAGTTTTACTGTACAGTCTGCAGTCAATCAGGAAGTGGGGGGGTGGGTGTATGGGTGGGGGAAATGGGAACAGAGAATGGGGGTGGGTAAATTGGAATCATGTTTGGCTAAGGGCAGGAATGGGAGCAGGGACACAGGTGTAAGGCTCTGTGGTGTCAGAGCTGGGAAGGGGGACACTGAGGAAGGAAACTGGAATCATGCTTGCTGAAAGTTCACCCCAATAAACATCAAATTGTTTGCACCTTTGGACTTCGGGTATTGTTGCTCTCTGTTCATGTGAGAAGGCCCAGGGAAATAAGTGGGTGAAGGAATAATCCCCCTAACAAGTAGCATGGCGTAGTAGTCAGAGGGCCGGATGATCTTCAACAATCCCTCCATAACGTCTTGGATATCGGGCCATGGCAGGCAACATATCTCCCAGGATGCCATGTTAGGGCGACAGATGGGTGCTGCTGTCCCCCTCAGAAGAGAATCATCAACCACCACTACCCTACATTTCATCCTGGGAGTGGTGGCTGTGATCCTCCCATTCTTGGGGGTACATGGCTTCTGCTCCTCCACCTTTGGGGGTGATTCCTCATCGCTCATTGCCAGGGCAGCATATTGGTTTTCCATCAGCATGGTGGGTGGGTTGGGAGTAGGGGTGGAGCACTGCCTGCTGCTAGAAGTAATCAGCAGCCAGTGTCCTCCCTGTGACTGAGTCATATCCTTGTCCCCTGGTGGTGTGACAGCAGTCCTCTGTAGCTGGACAGCTTCCTCAGCCTTGGATTTCTCCATGTGAATACTCTGAAGGAAATCCTCGTGGGCTCAGATGCTCCTCAGCAGAGCCACCTCCTCTTATAGCTCTCCCACCTGCTTCCTGAGAGATTCCACCACCAGGCACCTTTCACACTGGATGGTCTCTCCAGCCTGGCTTTCTGTGAGTGGGAAATGCAGGCCACCGTCTCTGCAAATCCACCCCAGGATCTGGGTAGAAGCTCCCATGGTTAGGTTGTCTTTCTGGATACAGGTGCAGGTGGAGGAGATAGGAGCAGCATTGGCACTGGTGATACGGCCCTTCCTAACCATAACGATGATATTACATCTCCCTCCCACTAACTCCCTCTCAAACTCCCCTGTTTGCAGTCTCCTATTCACTACCAAGTTTGCAATAGGACCCCTCTGGATACTATTCATACACACTCCACAAGGTTTATCTTCTCATCTCTCACCTTCTTCAAGAATGTCCCTATCTTAGAGATCTGTAGAGTGGCAACAATTGGTGTCAGTCCACACCTTCGCAGAACTCTATGCGATCGCTGGAGACTCTGCCTCCGATGCCATTTTCGGCTTCACAGTACCATCATCTGTAACTGACCCGACTCCGAAGTTTCAGCCCCCCACATGGGTACTGCTTGGGAGTCACCTACAGTGAAACACCCATAGGGAGACTATTCAAAGAAGAAGAAGGAGTTACTCACCTTGTGCAGGAAAAATGTCTCTTTGAGATGTGTGTCCATGTAATGGGGCACATGCCGTGCCCCTCTGGTTCAGTACTGCTGTCCCTCTTCTCAGAGACTCAGGCAGGACCATCCTTAGGCTTATGCACCATTCGCAGCTGAGTAGGGCACCCAAAAATTTGGGGCACCCTTGGATCTTAGTGTCCACCCTTCCGCCTCTTCGTATCGCTGTTCTGACCCTTCCTGCAGTATCCCACAGCTAGCTGCTGCAGCTTGGTGAGTCTTCCTCCTGAGGGGATCTAGTACTTAAAAGTGAAAAAGTCTTCCAGCCTGCCAGACCTCCATTAGCGCAACATTGAAACTGTTAAAGAGCCATTCAAGTGGTAATGAAGCCATTTAACAGCCATTTGACAACCCCCAGGTATATACTGTCAGTTTCTGAATTTACTGACAAAAACAGTTGGGCATTATTGCAATGTTGACTCAGAACATGTTAGTCTACAGGACCTTAGTTTAAAAGTTGCTTTAAAAATATTTTATTAGTGTGTTGCTGAAGATGAGAAAATCACATCTATAAAAAAAACCTTGCGTAGATTTTTAGATGCACAGTCTGAGTATTCATCTTTAGGATTAAATGCTTGGATCTTAAGACACAGAGTTTTTAATATAAATCCTTCAAAAGACCACCCTTATCTAAAATACACATTTTAATTTTAATGACTATAGTACAAAAAACTTGCTTCCCAAGTCTTCCTTTCCTTTCTGTCCATCCCTTCTCCCTTCACCCTCCTGTTGAAGAGAGCCTTTAAAGGGACAACACCCCTTTCCTGCCAGATAACTGGACAACCGAGTTTCCCTTTCTTTACTTCGGACTATTTGATGAACTAGTTTTAAGAGAACCCTCTAGCAAAATCAGTACCTTAGTAAGATATAAAATCCTTTGTTATGCCTAAAGCCTAAAATCTTTGGAAACACATTTTTTAAAGTTGGTGACATTTCATAAACATGTCTATTGTTATGGAGATCACACAAAGTAAATTAGTGTTCCCTTTTTCTAAAAGCAATGAACATTGTTATGAACACACTAAACCTGTCTGACTGAATAATTTGAAACAATGTCTTTGTTTCAGTGAGTTAAATATGTAGCAATCTGGAATGATTACTTTATGAAGTCTTAGGAGTACATTTAAATGATAAAATCAGCTTAGAAATACTGATTAAGAAAATGTAAAACAGAGAAGAGCTGCATCATGTATTCCATAATATTTAATGCTGTATTCAGCAGGGCAGCTGACTTGCCCTTACTACACAGTTTTTGCAGATAAATCTCTGACACACTTCAGGGTATATCAAAAAACCCAGGACTGACATTTTTTACTCCCAAATTTAGTGCTTTTAATTAGGTACCTTCTGCATGTCCAGGCTTCACCTTCTGGCATGCAGTGGCAAACATGCTCCATTTTCTTTAGAAAGAAATTTCAGAAGTTTTTTTTTCAAACGTCATTTGCATCATTTGGGTTCAGGGATTTGGCTGGAAGGAGGTGAGCAGGGAGGGAGAGGGAAGAGAGGAGGGAGACAGTGGGGAGAGGATGGGGTCTGGGTGGAATGGGGGGGCAGGGCCTCGAGCAGAGCAGGGGTGGAGTATTGGTGGGGCCACAGGCAGAAGAGGTGGGCTGGGGAGCTAGCCTCCCCAAGCGGCAGCTTCACTCACTGCCCATGACAGCAGGTAAGAGCGGGTTGGCTCCCACACACCCAGAGCACACTGCAGTCTCCTTAGGCAGGGACCGTATTCACAGAGCCGAATGCGTCAGCATTCTGCATGAGGGAGAGTGTTCGGGGGTCTCTGTGGGGAACTGTGACACTCTGCTGCTATGAGAAGGGCCAGGTGGCTTGGTATCCTTTGCTGCCTCATTCCTCCTCACCCTGGGCTGTGAGCCCAGGCTGCCGTTGGGCATAGGGGCACCAGTTTAATAATACTGCGTAGGGCCCCATAAATCCTAAGGACGGCCCTGAATTCAGGGACACTTCAGGCTGGCGCAACACCCGTGCTCTTTATTTGTGATCATGTCCCCACCACCCCTTTCCAACTATAGACAGACTTTTTACAACAGCTTCGCCCATCACAGGCCTGGCCAGCAACAGACTAGGAGACTCCCACCTCAGTCTGAGGCTGACCTTCCCCTCCTGGTCTCCACCCTTCTGCTCTCACTTCCCCCCAGCCTTATAGCTCCTGGCAGGTGTGGTCGGTTACCAGGTAAGCATCAAGCTATCTACCCAGCTCCAATCCAATAACCCTGATTGGGGCTGGAGTGGCAGGAACCGATTAAGGCCTCTCTAGCAGCACCCTGCCACAGTCCCTATGGGTGCTCCACAACCCACCCTCCTCCCCTCTATTTCAGAGTTCTTGTCAATGACTCTGCGGTCGAGAAGGAACTGAGGACAGTTAGCCCACGCATGCTGACTAGCCTCATGGTGCAGCACGAGGAGAGACAGCACGTGTGCAGGCCCAATGGACACTCCTACTGATGTTCTCTGATCAGCAGCACAGAGATGCAAGCACACCTACAGTGGAGCATGCATAGGGAGACATCTCGAAGAACCATCATGACTGCACAAGGTGAATAACTGCTTATTGCATAAGATACAGCGATTATAAGTGCTTGCATCACTTTACAAGCATTTCATAAAGTCAAAACACAAAACACATTTCTATGTGGCCGAAGATCCTGTTGCATAGGCTCAAGGACATCAGCTGCAAGTGGTTGAAGAATGAGGCCAGGACAAGCTGGTCTAACTTGAGGGCGCTGAGCTGGGACCCAGGAAAGTGGGTGGGCCTGGGTTCCCCCACCAACCCCCTGACAGACCTGAGATCCAAGAGGGTTTTTCAGATTCCTGAGCAGCAGCAACAGACTGACAGCCCCACTGAGCTGAGGGAGCCGGCGCCACACCCTGCTTGGCCAGGTGGGGCACTGTTGGACTGACACACTGACTCACAGTGCCCAGTTTCCATTCAGGCGCTATTGTGGGCATCCCACATTTATGCTCCAGGAGCTCACAGGCATGTGATATTTCCTTTTTTACGCTATTCCAGGCCAGTGAGATCATTGCTGTAACTGGTAATGAGAGCTTGGGGTGGGCACTGGTGTTTGACAGCCTGCAATGACCCCAGGGATCTAGTGTCGATTGTCAGACTCTGCTTGCAGGCAGTCAGGCCTGTTGGTTGGAGTGGTGGTCGAAGCTGGATGTAGGGTTGGCACCGAGCTAAAGGCAGTGCTTTTGAAACCAGGGTCTGGGGACAGGCTGTGGGTCAGAACCCATGTCAGAGTCTATAGACAAGCCAAATCAGTGTTGGAGTCAGAGTGCAGATGCAGGCCAAGCGCTAAAGCCAGATAGGAGTCAGTCCTATTGTCTGGAGGCAGAAGCGGGGCTGGAGCAGGTCAGTAACGAGGCTGGAGCAAAAGGTCAGAATAAGGCACAGATAAGGCTGCAGTGAGCTGGAAGGATGCTTGGGTAAGGCTGGGACAGGACCAGGAATCAGATCAAGGGCAGGCTGGAAACCTAGGGACCCATCTGTGACACGGTGAGGCATCAGGAAGTTCCTGGCCAGGTAGGGCTGTTTCACAGACTAACTTGCAGCTTGGGGAGGGTCAGGGAAATACTTGAGCCTGGGGATCATCTGACCCATACCCTGCTCAGGGATAGTCTGCTGCAGCGTGCCTGAGAGCTGGATCACTGAAGCACTGGGGATGGGTGGGTGTAAGTCTACCCACATCTAAAGGCAACTCCCCTCAGCCTAAGAAGGGGATTCACTGGTCCCAGGCATCAAATAATTTTAGGGGACAACAAATGAAAATCAGGGATGGGAGTGAGGGTCACAGATATAAAATCAGGGATCCAGAGGGGGACACTGAGCAGAGAACCCCAGACAGCACCCACTGCTCCTCAAAGGCCTCCAGGAAAGCAGTGGACACTTCCCACGGGAACTCTGCCCTGAGATGTGTCTTGAGGGATGTTTGGAAATAGGCCTCACAGAAGCAGAGCACCCCCTTCTGTCCAGCTTCCTGGTGAATGGCCACCTTGGCCAGCACCAGGCGGAGATTGACAAGGAGGTCTGATGACTTTGTTGACCCAAGGATGGGGTGCATAAATCACGAGGTGCGGAATCGGAAGAGGAGGTTCTGGAGGAGCCAGAAGAGGGGCTGTGAACTGGCGCACTCAACATAAATGTTCATCAGGGTCTCCGTCACTGGAAAACAAGCAGGTTTTGGGGGTAGTTGTAAACTGGGTAAGGTAGACGCCCATGTTCATGGCTCCATGAAGGAGCCACCAACTAATATACCCACCAGGCCGTGGGACCAGGGTGAAATACAGACTGACCCACCAGGGTTCCCCACCCTCCTTCGGTGATAGGAGGTCCCACTGTGACACTGCACCCCATATTTTTTGCAGTGATATTGCTAGGAGATGATTATAGCATAATTATAATGTATTTTATGCAAAACAGGTCATGTGAGATGTCATTGTAAAAATTATGATTTGCTAATATGATTATCCTATTTGTATGCATGTATTATTTTTGTATTTAAAATTATGAATATCGACTATGTATCTGTATTTCAAATGTAGTTACACCTTAATAACGCCCACTTGACAAGATGCTTTCAGTCTAGATAGTGGGTGGGGAAGGATTAGGGATGGGCCATGAGGAAAAAACAATAGGTCTTAGGAGAAGCTTATCCCCCCACCTGGTGAGCCTTCCTGTGAGACTTACAGGTACAGCCTGTAAGTAATCATGAGACCACATGTCTCTAGACTCCATCTTGGGATGTAATTATTTTTCCACAGACTGGTCTGGGAACCAAGCTTTGGGAACCAAGGGTTCCTGACATATACAAAAGCTCCATAAGGCAGGAAGTGACATCATCTGGTGTTCTTCGTTCCCCACACAAGAAGACTCCCGGTAACACCTGAAAAACAAAGGCTGAACTGGGTAAGTGCTGGACCCAGGCTGAAGGGATTTTTACCCTGTGAATGAAACACCTGGGATTTCAAGCTGTAAAGCAAGTGCAGCTTGCCCATTAAGAAACTGCAGCTTGACTGTGTAATCTCTTAGGGTAGGAATCTGCTATTCATATCCAATCTATTTAGTATATTAAGCTTAGTCTGCATTTTTTGTTTATTTGCTAGGTAATCTGCTTTGATCTGTTTGCTATCACTTATAATCACTTAAAATCTATCCTTTGTAGTTAATACATTTGTTTTTGCATTATCGAAACCAGTGAGTTTGAGTGAAGTGTGTGGGAATCATAACTCAGGGGCAAAGGCTGCTGCACATTGCGCTCCACATTGAGGGAGGGGGTGAAGTTTATGAGCTTACGCTGTACAGTTCCCATTGCAGGGTAAAATGGTATAATTTTGGGTTTATACTTCAGAGAGGGTGTGTGGGTGAGGAGCTTGAAGTTGCCTCAGCTGTAGCCTTCCTATGCAGGGGCTGGTCAGAGAGCCTGCATGTAACTGTAGCTGAGTGTGTCTCTACCTGTATGTATGCTCATGAAAGTGAAGGCTGGAAGGCTTTGCACCTTGTCACGGAAGTACAGGTTGAGAGGGTGCCCAGGCTGGTGGGTCAGAGGGCTCAGTGATACTCCAATTCCAGGTGGAACCCCAGGGGGAACCCATCACACCCACCACTTGTTGTCAAGGCTGGACACAAGGTTAAGGAAATGAAGGGTGAGGAGCATGAGTGCATAGTTGTTTTCTGGGTGCTGTTCGGAGACAGATTAGTTGCATATCTCACAGCCATCTCACATGGTGCATAGGGGGTGGCCTGGGATACTTGTGGGGCAGGTGGCCAGTGGTAAGGTCCGAAGGGCCATGGGTGAGGGGCAGACATGGAGAAGCCTGCGACAGGACCCACTCAAGGAAAACACAAGAGGTGGGTGGTAGGGCTGCCCGCACCCCCTGGAGGACGCAACAAGAAATGTGTGGGGTGGAGAACCCCAAGCGCTGGTGGAGCACCATAGGGGTCCACCAAGTCCATCCGGTCATAGTCCAGGGGATCCTAGTTGCACCAGCTGGGACCAGCCTCTGGTGTACCGAGGGGGACTCTGCCACCTGCACACCTAGGTAGTGACTTTGTAGCAGCGGCAGCCACGGACCTGGTTGCAAAGAATAGCTTCTAGGTCCCGAGGAGGTCCTGGTAAAAGACCAGCCGCTCAGAGAGGTCTCACGGGAGAACCCCTAGGTGGAGATAGAAGAGCTGTCAATTGCATGGGAGATCTCGGAGGGGTCAGAGAAAGGCATGTGCTAGCATGCTCTATGCCAGACTAACTGCACCAGAAAGGAGCCTGTGCAGGGCCTGGAGGTGGAAGAAAGGGACCTGACTGCAGAGGAAGAGCAGACCCTGTCTTTCCTCCTCCGGGGAGAGGCTCAGTACACCTGGAGAGACCCAGCACAACCCTGGCCAGAAGAACTCCAATATTTTATTCTGTAGACCAGCCAGGGTGCCCAGGACGGGGTCAGGATGTTGAGCCTGTTCCAGAGCATGGACAGGATCATTTTGGTTGAGCACCAGTGACCTCTCCTGTAGGGAAATGCACCGGAGAGACTCCCCACACCTCCGCAAACTGTCAGCCCCCCTGGTCTTGAGAGCAACCCTGTTCCCAAGTGTGGAGGGATCAGTGGGGGAAAGATAAATGTCCAGATAGAGCAGTGGACCTGCTCTGCACCAAATGGCCTGCGGTGAGTCAGTGCAGCTGAGTGAGCAGCCTTGGTCTGGCTGTGGGTTTGCCTCACACTGATACTGAATGCTCAACTGAGAGCCGGGTCAGGCTGTTCCAGGCTGTAGGAGCAGAAGCAGTGCACCAACGGGAGTGTGTGCACCGGGAAGCCACTGAGGCTGCTTTCCTACATTGCCCTCTCGTCATGGCCCCTGTTCCCGGAGGGGGAGGGCATGACCATGTTCCCCTGTACTGTACTGAGATTGATAGTTCCATTCCATCAGGAAAGATCCTGCTGCTTCAGCCTCCCAGCTGGGCTGGGGAGCACAACACAGCCAGGCCTGAGCCAAACTGAGAGCTACTGGCACTATGTGTCCCCTCCCCGCACTACACCATGATTGAGAGAGAACTGGGACTGACTCCCGCCAGACTGCTGCAATGTCCTGGAGACCAGCCCCCTCCAGATTCCTGGCCAGGAGTTTGGAACTACCAAATAAGAGATGGACTCAGAAGTTCCAGTGCGGCTCTTGTACTGATCCCTGCACCTAGTGGGAGTTTCTTATGCAGCGAAATCACTGAAGGATTACGGGGTGATGGTGACACAGGGAGAGGATCTGCCCCCTCCAGCCTCAGTTACTCCCCCATGAGCAGCAGAGACCAAAAACGAGGAGTCAAGCATAGGAACGTCTCAGGGGTCACAATGAAGGTGGTGCTGCTGCATTCCTTCAGACTCCTGCTCCCTGGCCCTCCTGCGCTGTGAGTGTTGGGGAGATGGTCCAGTTCTCCTTTCTGTGGTCTGCACCTTCAAATGGGAGGAGTTTCCCAGCCTTCCTTACAGATTGAGCAGGCTGGGAGCACAGCACGGACCCCACACTGTGCCTGTCTCTCATGCGGACTCCATACTGATTCCCTTGGCGTTTTCCATACTGTGAAATAAACCGAGACTAACAGGGCCTTTGGGAAAGGTTCTTCTCCACCTGGGGGGGAGCAAATCAAGGCAAGTAGTAAAATATATCACAGTACAGGAGTAAATAGGAAATTGAAACAACAGGAAATGGTTACAGCACCTAGTCACAGGGACAGAAGCAAAATTTTTATTACTGCCCCCACCCCCAACATACACACATGCATTCTCCATGTGGGGCAAAGCCAATACACTTCCTGGTTTAAGTCATACTCTAAACTCAGTGTAAGTCATGAAAGCCGAGTAGCAGGACCCTATGGGTATTCTGTGCTTTCTGGCAGTGGGATTTAGGAGGTTTCAGGACTTCTCCCCCAACTTCTAACCCCAGATCAGTAGTATCACAGGGTGCAGTATGGCCCCCATTGTGTGGAAATGTGGCCATCCTGCCTCTGTTTCCCCTCTGTCAGTTCCATAAGTACTCATACCCCAGAGGGGGCAGTTAATGTCCCCTTCCTTGGGGCACTTACACCACTGAACTGTATCCCCTTCTTCACCTTCAAAGCAGAGCTCTCCCACCTGCTTCATCAAACCCCTCCCAGCTACACAGGGGCAGGACCTCACCAGCCCACAAGGCTCTTTCTGAGATCTCCACAGCTACCCCTCATGTCCAGACTTCTGATCCCATCCTCTCATCTCCCAGCCACAGGCTTGCCTGCCCCAATCCTCGGGCTTCTGCCCCAGCTTCCCTCAGGCAGGGAGCTCTGCTGGCCCCACTCCAGACACTAGACTCTAAGCAGAGATCTGCCCCAGGACTTTCCCAGCCCTTTCTCTGCACTCACTGAGCAACAATCCTCGCCTGGCTGTTTCCGCCTTGCTCGTGGGATCAGCCACATGACATAGTCACCCCCATTCACAGCATGGCCCTGTGCTCTTGCAGGGGGAGCTGCAGGACCCACCCAAGACACCTGTTCTGAAGGGGATGACCTTGGAGCACCTGTCACAGCGCTGCCAGATCTGGCAAACTGCTCCTGGTGATGGGATTTCGATGAGGTGGGCCCCAGTCTCCAGAAAACATGAGACGCTCCAACCACCTTACAATACACATTGTAAGGAGAGTGATCACTTTACATAAGCTATTACCAGCAGGAGAGTGGGGTGGGGGGAGAGAAAACCTTTTGTAGTGATAATCACTCATTTTTTCATGGTTTGTGTGTATAAAAACGTCTTCTGTACTTTCCACAGTATGCATCTGATGAAGTGAGCTGTAGCTCACGAAAACTTATGCTCAAATAAATTGGTTAGTCTCTAAGGTGCCACAAGTACTCCTTTTCTTTTTGCAAATGCAGACTAACATGGCTGTTACTCTGAAATCCAACCACCTAGTGAATTTGAGCCTTTGATTGGCAGCTTGCCCCACTTGTTCACCTCCTGGGGCAGAAAAACCAGTCAGAGCTGTGTCAAGGAGAGCTCACCCCCTCTCCCAGTAACGTTGCCAGCACCTTCTTCCATTATCAGTCAGTTCTTGAATTCTCTGACCTGTGTTTTGGTTATTCAGGGTCAGTGGCTGCACTGTGCTGTACTGGCCCTTGCACGGTGAGCCGCTGACAAGGATTGTAGTTAAGGCAGAGCTGGTGTAGCTGCCGCATGGTTCCTGGTCTTTGCCTCTCTCTGGACAGATGAGAGAGAACTTCCTGTGCTGATTCTGAGTTCTTGCCACTCACCAAGATGGCGTCTGTCTGGGGAAACACCTTGTTGTTCGTTGCCAAGGAGCTCACACTGTGGCACTTTGGCCTTCCTGAGGTGGCGGGGGGAAAGTGTCAGAGATGTCTGCATTTGAGCTGTTTCCTACAAGGTCACCTTTCTGTTTGGTACCACAATTGCTGCGATGGGCTGATTTCAAATTTCATTCTAAACACCTCGGTTAGGCCTGTTCTAACACACACCTACACACGGCTCCTTCAGGCTGGATTTTACCTTTGATTATTCCCTCCCCCGGCTGATTTTCCACTGGACATCAGCTATGTTGTTCTCCTGGTTAACTTGCTGCTGTCTCCTGGGAAGCTTGTGTCCTATGGCTGATGTGCTGCTCTTCACTGTACAGAAGAGACGGGTTTCAGCTGCACTGACTATTGTAGAGATTCTCTATTCAGACGGACGGAAATGGCCAGGACCCTGCGATTCTCTCTAGCTCCCAGACTGACTAATGCAGCCTGTGCTGCCTAGAGTTACTACACAGGGCAGTCCTAGCACTGGCCTGGGCAGAGAGTCCTGGAGTGGGTTGCTACCTACACTATGGTATGCGAGATGGTCACTCAGAACCTAGTCAGTCAGTGTTAAGAACAAGCTCTAACTTGGCGAACAGGAAGCCCTCTGAGACTGTGATGCCACTGATGGTCACATCTGAAGAAGGAAGCTCCATGACACACTCCTACCACTAATGTACCACTGCCATTCAGGAAGCCCTGAGCAGTCTGGGTTCCAGAAAGGGAACAGGGATTGGTCCCTTCTCCTCTGGATACATCTGACCCCAGTGGTCACATCCCAGCTCTGTGGTTTAAATGCATGGCTACAGTTGGACACACACAGCTCTGTGGCGTTCAATTTTAGAGGTTTTTTCTTTCCCTACATTTGTTTTCTTAATTAATTAATCAGATAAGCAGCATTCAAGGTTCACTTTTTTTCACCTAAAAAGACAGAATCATTTTTCACGCTGTTCTGCCCTACGCCAAGAGGGTGGTTACCTGATGATCTGAGACTGAAGCGAACATGACATCAGAAGCGGACTCATCACTCATATATGGTCACAGCCAGAGTTTTAGAATTGTATTGGATGTTTTAGCTGCATAAAGTTTTAGATAAACCCTCTGATAATGTCTAAAAAGGTGAATATTGTTTCTATTGGTTCCTTCTGGCAGCTGATGCCAGCCTCTGAATCTACATATTTCCCTTCCACTGCTTTGTTGTCACTTGTCAGACACAGAGGAGCCCTGGCAGGTGCTTAGGTGCAGCCAGTGCAGTGTCAGGAGGGGACAGCAAGTCTGTCTGGCAATGAAGGGACATCTCTCCACTCAGCTGCTTTGGCTTCTCCTCTTTCTTCAGGACACCATGGGTAAGTGCCTGTTTTATTTCATGAGTTGGGCAGACAAGAACTAGAAAGAGAGTTTTGAATCCACTAGAAATGGAGTTTTATTCCAGAAATCAATGAAACAAAGGGAAGGCAGGCGATTGGTTTTAAGTAAATGTATGTGTGTGTAATTATCTCCCCGTTGGTTATTCTGAGAGAGGAGGTTTATATATTTGCAATAATCATAGATTTGACCCAGTCCCAGACTGTGTATACTTTATAAAATACCCCAGTCTTGTTGCACTGTGAGCCCAGAGTTCCTTTTGGTGAACTAATGGTTTCAGTGCTTAGAAATTCCTGATAACTAATCAGAAGAAAAGCAGAGTGGGCTTCTATATTATGACTTCCAGCCTCATCGCCCGTCCAGCTCTGTGCCTGTGTATGGAACCTGTGAATAATTCCAGATATACACTCCATGCCATTTAAAATAACACCGCTGTCATGTGTGCGTCAAACGTGCCAGGCCAACTTCAGCATGGTTTGAATGATGCACTTGTCAGGACACTGAACTGTTCTGTAGCAGCCTATTTCTGTGAGTTGTTGCAGTCTGAGACGCTGCTGTTCTGTAGCTGCAGTGTGAACAGGTGAAGCTGAAGATGAAAGTCAGATTTTAGAAACCTCAAATATTTTTCTAGAGATGAACCATGGTATCACAGCTGGTATGTAGAGATCACAGATAGCTCTGCAACGTCTCTGTGCCTCGGAGGGTAGGTGCTGAGGATTCCACAGCAAGGACATTTTCTGGAGTAGCTAATGTGGGGTTTGTACCTGAACTTCCCAAGAAATTCAAACAGAATTAGCTGTAGTTTGATCTCATGATAAAACTGACCTATATAACAGGGAAACAGCAGAGAATTACGCTGGGATTCCTGGGTAACCAGACTGACATGGAATGAGCGAATGCTTCATAAGAAATCATGGGGCCCTCTTCTCCCCACAGGGTCGGTGTGCCTCCCATTAGCTACGATGGGCGTCCTTCGTACCCTGCATGAGATATACTGGACTTAATACAGATTAATGTTATTGGGGATATTTACCCTTATTGCGTGGAGTATCCCCAGAAAAGCCTGTGTATAAAGAATGCTGTGCAGTTTAATGCACTGAAAACATTAAATGGGCTTTAAAATTCAAGCACATAAGAGCTAAAGTGACTCAGTTATGAGCCAGTTTCCTTTGCTTTGTTATATCCGGTGCGGAGGAACAGAGGCAGGGGACTTTGTGTGTTTGTGTGAAGGGGTGGAGGGACAGGCAGAGGGAGAGAGAGACAGAAGTTGTGGGCTGTGTTGGGCGTGGAAAATAAGGAAAAGTGATAAGCCAGCCTTGGATTGGTTGCTTGAGACAATTTGTATTTTACTTGATCCTGAGAGGAGGGAAGGGGGCAAGTGGCTACTTCCTTATCTCAGGGTAGATTAATGTAATGTTCCAAAGATACACAGCATGGAGGCTTAGAACCAACAGTGCAGGTACTTTGACTGTTGAGGGAAAAGAAATAAGTGCATTGCCAAAATTGTCAGCATGTGGGTTCTGGGTAATTCCTGGATCACAAGGTTTGTGGGAGAGCAGTGAATACACCATGAAATGGCATGGGGATTGCTGACTACAGGTTGACTAGGTGGAGAGAGATCATTGACTCATAGAATATCAGGGTTGGAAGGGATCTCAGGAGGTCACCTAGTCCCACCCCCTGCTCAAAGCAGGACCAGCCCCAACCAGGGCCGGCTCTATCTTTTTTGCTGCCCCAAGCGGTGAAGCAAAGGAAAAAAAAAAAGCGGCCACCGAAGAAGAAAAAATGAAGAAACTGCCGCCGAAGTGCCACCAAGAATCCAAGTGCCGCCCCAAGAATGGCTGGAGTACCGCCCCTTCAGATTTGCTGCCCCAGGCACCTGCTTCCTTAGCTGGTGCCTAGAGCTGGCCCTGGCCCCAACTAAATCATCCCAGCCAGGGCTTTGTCAAGCCGGGCCTTCAAAACCTCTAAGGATGGAGATTCCGCCACCTCCCTAGATAACCCATTCCAGTGCTTCACCACCCTCCTAGTGAACTAGTGTTTCCTAATATCCAACCTAGACCTCCCCCACTGCAACTTGAGACCACTGCTCCTCGTTCTCTCATCTGCCACCACTGAGAACAGCCAAGCTCCATCCCCTTTGGAACCCCCCTTCAGGTAGCTGACGGCTGCTATCAAATCCCCCCTCACTCTTCTCATCTGCAGACTAAACAAGCCCAGTTCCCTCAGCCTCTCCTCGTAAGTCATGTGCCCCAGCCCCCGATCATTTTCGTTGCCCCCCGCTGGACTCTCTCCAATTTGTCCACATCCCTTCTGTAATGGGGGCCCCAAAACTGGACACACTACTCATTTTGCCCACTCTGCAGCATCTAACCATTGACTAAAGAGGTTGTGATTTACCAGACATTGTGGTGATTGACATGGGCAGATATGATCTGGGCCTTATTCCTGGGTACATCTCATATGTTGTATGGACCGCATTAGAGATTTGTGTCCAGGAGCTGTGATAGCTTTCTCTGATTTGGCTGAGCATCTGCATCATTGCTACAGCAACAATACCAAACCTATTAATGAATGTTGGAAGAATATTGATCAGGAAATTGGCATGTTCATGGCTGACCAGAAAATGTGTACTGACCTCACGGATAAAGAACAACTGAAATTCTGCAAAACGGGACTGCCCCAAAAAATTAAAGCAATTTGTGCTTAATTTTTAGCACCCTGTGGGTTAGTGAGTGTGTTGTAAAAGTAGGTGAAGAGCTTGCACATTTCAGCAACTGTAGGGTTGGCAGGGTAAAGTTTTGTGTGTTAACAGGATATATTGGAGCATTGCTGAAAGAGGGCAGAGCTAAGGTTGAATGGGAAACCGTAACTCTGCATTTCCTGGTTGAGTTTTGCTCAGCTCAGAGTTCTACCAGGGAATAACGTACCACCAAGCAACCTTAACTCTATTAATGTAGCTTTTGATTGGTGCCTCACTTATAATTTTCTTTACTCTTTCAAATGCCTAGTCTTGTTGCTCTGCCCATTGCCACACTACATCATTTTGTGTTAACTAGGGAGACCATATGTCCCATTTTGGCCGGGACAGGGCCCTTTTTAAGTCCTATCCCAGACACCCTAACTTTTTTGGCAAAACTGCATATCATCAGTTGGCAAAAGCAAACAGGAAAAATGCCCAATTTTGACAAAACAGTGGGGTGCACAGAACATTTGGGGGTAGGGAAGCAGTGACGTCTGGGGGGGACGTTGCCACATATACACCCCCACGGGCAGCTAAAAGCCCATGCCCCACCCCCCACCAGGAAGCCGCACAGGAGCCTGGCCAATGTATCTGTGCTACACCCTGCCCTTCCAATCAGAGAGCAATGGGGTATCACATGCTCACTCTGTAGCCCAATCAGAGGGCAGTGCTATTGGGGCCCTAATTCAAACTCTTGTCTGTTTTTCGTGGAGATGGCAGGGCCAGCCGGGCTACAGAGACACGACTAGTGGGCCCCACGCCCTACTGGGCAACTGGTCTCATAAGTGCCATCTGGGTCCTGCAGAATACACTTATACAGGGCACCAAATGCAGCATGCCCCACCACCACAGCCCACACTCCAGCCTCATGCCCCCCACCCCAGCTTCATGTCCTCTCCACTCCCTGTCCTTTGGGACCAGTCCCCAGAGCCCTTTCCAGCCCCCCTCTCCCACCCCAACCAGCCATTTTACCTCCCCAGTCCACCTCCAGTTCCTCGCTTCTGCCACATCCCAGACTCCCCACATCTCCCCAGGGCTGCTATCTGCAGTCTCCTTGGTCCCTCCCGCTACCCTGAGCCTCCTTCCTGCCCCTCTGTTATCCCAGCCCCCAAAGGGGCAGCACACCACTAGATCATAGTCAAATAGCTTCATCTCATGGCTCCGAGCTCAAAAGTACTCACACACACTCACACGATCACACCCTGCTTTGCTGCCCAGATCCCAGCCCATACCTATTCCTCTTTCCCCCATCTCTGCTATTATGTTCAATTGAGGGCACGGAGGAATACTGGGGGGGACAAGTGGCAATGCCAGGTGGCTCGGGCCGTTATCAGTTTAGGGAAATATGGTCACTTTAGTGTTAACTGTGTCAGGGGTTCACAGGCTTCTGACAGAGGTGCTCAGAATCTGGAAAGGTAGTTGGCCATTCTTCTAAATCACTACACTTCCTTCACAATCCTTTGATCTGGCATTTCCTTAATGGCTGTCAGTTTCTCAGGGTATGGCTGTAGTCCCTCAGGAGTCAACATATGTCCATTGTAGGGAGCCTCAGTTCTTCTCAGCTTCAACTTGTCTACATTTAGCTGAATATTCCACTCCCAGGACTTGTTTAGGAATTGTCACAGCTTGGTATCATGGTCCTGGGTTGCTTCTTTCTTGACGTCTCCTCTTACAATAAGAATGTCATCAGCTGCAATCTTGATGCCTGGAAGTCCGTGTTGTGCCTGGTTCAGTTTACATTGGAACACCTCTGGGGCTGGCCCGATGTCCATAGGCATGTGTACCCAGTAGTACATGACAAAAGACATGGCAAAGGTTGTCAGGTGCCTGGATGTCTTATCTAGCTCAATATGTCAGAATCTATTCTTCACATCACAAACAAGGAGCACTTTTGCCCTGGATAAATCGGGTAGTATGTCCTCCATTGTTATGTGGTTTTGAATCAATGCAGATCCTCAGTTTACCTAAAGGTTTTTTTCATAGCTGCTGGGCTGCTGTTCCACTGTCTGCAAGTAATGATACCTCTTCTTTTTAGGCTTGTCAGTTTCTTCTTCCTTGGTTATGCCAAAGTTGACAGAGCTCTGCATTTCGGTAGTCTCACTGGCTACACATGGGGGCAGGGCTGTCTCCAGGCAGTATCTTTCCAAACAGGTGCTTGGGGCGGCATTCAGAATGGGGCGGCAGTTGATGTCCCGCGGCGGCAATTCGGTGGCTGCTCCGCCGATGTTGTGGCGGTGGCAATTCAGAGGCAACTGCTTGGGGCGGCAAAAGTGGTAGAGCCGCCCCTGCATGGGGGTCAGTTTCTAACTTGAGCTTGCCCTCTAGGTGCCCATTTCCTTGAAATATGTCTTTATATTCTGTTAGAATGCTGCACAGGGCCCAAGGTGACTGTCCTCTCTCCTCTCTCAAGTTGAAGATAATGTAGTGTTGTACAGTGATCGAATCCATGGCTCACACTGCCCTGCTGCCCAGCAGTAGGTGGTACTCTGGTGTATCAAGAACTATAAATTCCAAGCTATAATGTCTCTTGTTTCATGGATTTCTTACTGACAGCCTGCATTTGCCCACTGTCCTCAGAATGGTTTTACTGTACATCACCAGCAGTTGGTCACATTTTTCCAGTCTAATTTGGGTGCTTATCAGTGTTGCTGGCACTAGGGTGCAGCTGGCTTTGCAATCCAGTTGGAATTGAACCGGCCATTGGATTAATACCATAGTTGAAATATGGCAGTAGAATAGCTGGCAGCCTTCTTCGGTAGTGTGTGTACATTGAGAGTCTTTGGATCTGCTAAAATCATATTGCAGATATCTTCTCCATTGCAGGTCTCTGCATCTTCCGTTACTGCATGTACTGCTCCTTTTTTTCTTGCTGGGGTATCTGGGGCATTGGGAGAAAAAATAGTTTCGTTCCCCAGTCCCCTTGAATCACTGTCCATAGGTTGAGCATTTTTCTTTCTGCCTTTTGTGTTGCTTTCCATAGTATATGCATTAGACAATGTCTGCATTCTCAATCAGTCTCTCTCCTGCTTCCTGGATTCCATTAGTTTGAGCCTATGTACTTGTTCTGCATTAGTGGCTGTAATTGTTTTGATCCTTTCCCTGGACAGTTCGGCTGTCCTTGCGATTGGGAGGCATTTCTTCAGAGTTAGATCTATTTCTTTCAACAATCTCTCCTGTAAACTGGAATCATGTATCCCACAAATGATTCTGTCCCTGATTAAGGAACCTTTAATGTCTCCAAAGTTACATGTGGATGCCAGAGTTCTTAGGTCTGTGAAAAGTTTCTCTTCCCTCTTCTGCTTCTTGGTTTCATGTTAAAAAATATAACAATAGTATGTCTCTACAATCTCATTCTGTCTGGGGTTGCCAGGGGGATGCTATGAAACACAACAGAAAAGCCTTTAAATAAATTCAAATAAATATTTTTTGTCCCAAGTCTGATAGAGGCATTCCCATAGAGAGGTGAAAGGTCAGAAGAAACACCAACTTTAGATAGGGTTCCTAATTTAATAATCACATAAAAACCAACAGACAGACCAGCCCCTTCCCTGAGGCCCTGCCTCCCTCTCACTACATTGCCCCTCCCTCACTGGCTCGCTCTGCCCCACCCTCACTCACTTTCACTGTGAGTGAGGGTGGGGCAGAGTGAGCCAGTGAGGGAGAGGCTGAGGCAGGGGGTTGGGGTGTGGGAGGGGTTGAGGGCTCTACATGGGGGTGCAGGCTCTGGGGTGGGGCCAAAATGAGAGGTTCAGGGTGTAGGAGGTGGCTCCAGGCTTGGGCAGGGAGTTGGGGTGTGGGAGGAATGAGGTCTCCGGGGTGAGGCTGGAGATGAGGGGTTTCGGGTGCAGTAGGGGGCTCTGGGTTTGCAAGGGCTCAGGGCTGGGGCAGGGGTTTGGGGCTCGGGATTGGGGCTCAGGCTTACTTCGGACTGTTCTCGGTCAGCAGCGCAGTGGGGCTAAGGCAGGTTTCCTGCCTGTCCTGTCTCCATGCTGTACCCCGGAAGCTTCCAGCAGGTCCGGTTCCTAGGCTAGGGGGGGCGTCAAGCGGCTCTGCGGCATGCACTGCCTTCACCAGCAGGCACCGTGGGAGTGCGGAGCCGGTGTTTGTGCAGTGCGCAGAGCCCTGTGGCTCCCTGGCCTAGAAGCCAGATCTGCTGGCTGCTTCTGGGGCACAGCGTGGTGCCCCAAGATAGGTAGGGACTAGCCTGCGTTAGCCCTGCAGCACCACCGACAGGGCTTTTAACAGCAGATGTTGGAAGAGCTCCTGAGACCATGGGGCTGGAGTTTGTTAGTAATTTATATTTCATGGCAAGGGAAAATTGAGCAGAGGAATTTAAGAAGAGGCAAATCCATGCTACTGCCAGACTAATACAGAAATTGGATACAGAAATTCTCCAACCTGAGAGTGGGATCTAACCCCAGTAGTGGAGACCAATGGATATGCAAATCACACTTCACTGGTGAGGAGAGTCTAAGGATTTGGAGCTCAAAGTGACCTTGGAAATGCTTGACTTGGGGACAGGAGGGTGGGGGAACTTCCCAGGGGGTACTGAAGGACAAGGGACTGATTCCTTTCCTCTAGAGGGCACCTAGTCAAACACTGCTTTGTGGAAATGCTGATGTGACCTCACAGTAATGTGATGATGAACTCTAGCATGTGGCTAGGGACAGCATGCATGGCTAGAAAAAGCAATGGGAAGAGACTGGTAGCAGAGGCTTGGAGACACAGTGATAGGGGGGCTGTGTCAGCTTGTCCCTGACAAGGGGGTCAGAACATGGATATTGCTTTCAAGAGATGTGAGCTCACGTGCTCTTTTCTCCGTAATTATACAAGGGGAGCCCAGCTCACTGGGCTTTGCAAAAATTTCACATGGGGTTTCTTATCCAAACTGTTTCTTTTATTTTACTCTGATTTTCTATATCTCTAATCAATCTTGTTTTAAGAAAGCTTCTGTTTTTGGAGTAATTTCCTGCTCTCTGCCCCCAAGAGACTGGAGTCACTCACCCCTCTGGGAGAGGTGCTGAGGGGATAGGAGTTTCTGAAGTCTAATGCCCTGACTCAGTCTCGGGCCAGAGGTGGGGACAGGAGTGTCCTCTCCCATGGAGCAGTCTGGCAGAGGTCAAGTGCACACAAGGGGAAAAGCCAAAGGACAGCGATGTGGGGTGCAGGTGAGACTCCCACTCTGTAACCCTTATGGGACACATTTAATGATCTGAGACTGGTGGGTCAGAGGTTTGGGGGAGATGGGAGGTGAGGTGGTAAGGAAAATGAGCTATGTGGGCACTGAGGAGGGAGCAGCAGTTTTGGAGAGGAGAGGACTAAGAATACATGGCTGGTTCTCCTTTGCAGGTGGTTGCACATGAAGGGAGGAGCTGGTGCCCAATAGTGGGTGGGGCATGTTTTCTGGGGTGTGGGTGGGGAGAAGGATCGATGGATGGTGGGGGTGGGCCTGGTGAGGGAGGGGAGGAGACTGTCAGGAAACTGCTGCTGTAAATATCTCAACAGTGATGGTACTCAACATCCAGTAGGCCAGAGAGCTGAGAAGGGAGCAGACCTCTCGTGCTTCCTCCCCAGTGATAGGCCTGCCTGGTGGAGCAGGGAGTAAACCCTGGGGCCCCTGTGAGATACTATCCAGATCAGAGGGGTTATTAACAACAGTGAGGGGGCCTTTGTACTCTCTGTAACTCTGTTCTGTATCTGTTTGAAGGTGCTGATGAGCTGAGGCTGGTGAATGGAAGCAGCCCCTGTGCTGGGAGAGTGGAGGTTAAACACCAGGATCAGTGGGGGACAGCATGTGGTGGAGCATACTGGAACATGAAAGGTGCTGTGGTGGTTTGTAAGCAACTGGGATGTGGCTCTGCTCTTAAAGCCCTTTATCAAGCTCCCTTTGGAAAAGGATCTGGACCGACTTGGCTGTATCGAGTTAACTGCCATGGTAACGAATCAGCTCTCTGGGACTGCAGTCATCAAGGATGGGGTTCATTCACATGTGACCATGAATATGATATTGGAGTGATCTGTTCAGGTAAGATGAGGGAGAAGGCAACGAACCCAAAGGGTGTGACATTCCTGGGCACTCAGAGCTGGACCGTGCGCTGCACTTGGTCCACGTAGAGCCAGCCAGTCTCTCCCTGAGTTCCCCTGGGCAGACTGGGGATGAGCAGGCTGCACCATCCTCTGGGCTGCCAACAGGGGGCATCTGGGACAGTTGTCATGGGCTAGGGGTGGGTTGGGTGGCCCCATTAGCAGGTCTGTGCTGCGTACGTGCCCGGGTACAACGCCCTAGTGTCTCCCCGGGGCTGCAGCAGCAACGGTGACCTGCCTGTGGCTGCTGGAGCTGGGACAGGAGCCAGTGGGGGCAAGTGCTGTGGAGATTTCCCCAGAGTTCCCTGAGACAACAGGAGAGGAGCCCTGAGTCTCAACTTGTTCAGATTAGGTTAGATTGTACCTATTTTGGCCCCAGCTATGACCTATGGCAGCACAAAGGGGCCACAAAGTGACTAAAGCCCCCAACCCCCCATCCTGAGCAAATACATATGGCATAAATGCCCTCCTCAAGAGGCCCTGAGCTAGAGTAACCCGCAGCAGATGGAGGTGCATTGGCTCCCCTCTCAAACTCTGTGCCAGGTTTGGCACTGTTGCAAGGATATAGCAGGGCCAAGCTGTCTCTGGGCTTGGGTCTGGGTTTCCTGTGTAAAGTGAGTCCTGCAGCCTCACTGTCTCTTGTGATCCTGGTGGAACTGACTGAGTTGCACCATCCTTATTCCCCACTATTTTTATACCAGAAATGCACAAGTGCAGACACCAGCTTATTTGCATAACGGGAGGAGCCAGACATGGGAGTCTTGCAGCCACACACCCATTCCCACTGGACCTGTTCTTGTCTCTGTGGCAGTAGCTCTGGGCTTGTAAATCCTGAATTTGAGGGCCTGTCACTGTGGTTTGGGGACTTGGAGAATATCCAGAGGGTACAGAGGAATCTGACTGGCTGGCTGGGAATTAGGCACAAGCATTTACAAGGCAGACAGCTGCAGCGGCACAGGAGCTAGCAAACAGAGCTGAGTTTGAGTGGGAGTTTGCAAGGGGAGTTTGGGGGCAGACCAGGAGAGCCCGGCAGAGGAACAGACAGGCTAGTGAAGGGAGTGTGGGGTGGTCTGGCAGTGTTGTGGTGCTCATTGGGGGGTTT
The DNA here is from genome assembly GCF_965152275.1 of Natator depressus. Classification (NCBI taxonomy): domain Eukaryota; kingdom Metazoa; phylum Chordata; order Testudines; family Cheloniidae; genus Natator; species Natator depressus. The sequence continues at coordinate 213,102,271 of NC_134234.1, read as the reverse complement.
GTTTTGCTGTTGGTGGTGGGGGTTTGGTTTGTGTTTCCTGGACTAACAGGACTTAGGTGAGAAGGCGATGACAGATACAGAGGCAGCAGGGGAAATGACCCAAGCAGCGGAAGACACAATGAAGATGACTGGATGTGGAAGCTGCGGCATGTACATGATCCTGGAGGGGGTACCTGAAAAGAGTCTCGTCTGCATGAAGTGCTGCCTGATAGAGCTGATGGAAGAAAAGATCCGTGGATTAGAGATGCAGGTGGAAACTCTGGTTGAGTTTAGAAGGGGGTTCAAACAGATGATGGAGCAAAGACATGAGGAGGCTGAAGGGAAAAGCTCAGACTTGCAGATGGAAGCAGGACCAAAGAACTCTGAGGGGAGACTGCTGGGTGCGGAAAGTGGACAGTAGAAGCATGTGACTAAGAGAACCAGGTAGAGGAAAAGACGGGCTAGTGAAGGAGAAATAGAGCTCAGGAACAGGCTTGCAGAGTTGGAAAATGAGGAAGAGACACAGCAGGTGGTCACTGAAGGAGAGAGGGCAAGGAAGAAGAGAAGAGCAGCTCATCCTATAGGAAGAGGGGAAGAGTCAGTGGAGATAACAACATCAAATATGAGCCCCAGGAGGATACGGGATGGGCTGCAGAGGATTGCAAGGGACAATAGGAATCAAGAGGACTTGTAGCCAGAAGGAACAGGGGATAGACTGGAGAATCGCACCATCACCAGGAAAAGGCAGGTCTATGTGATTGGGGACTTCTTACTGAGAAGAATAGACAGGCCTGTAACCAGAGCTGATCCAGAGAACAGAAGGGTGTGCTGTCTGCCGGGTGCTAAGATACGGGATGTGGACCTGATGCTGAAGAGGATCCTAACAGGAGCAGGAAAGAATCCACTCATTGTCCTTCATGTGGGAACAAATGATACAGCTAGATTCTCGCTGGAACATATCAAGGGAGACTATGCCAGGCTGGGGAAGACACTTAAGGAAATCGAGGCACAGGTGATCTTCAGTGGGATTCTGCCTGTTCCTAGAGAAGGGCAACAAAGGTATGACAAGATTATGATGCTCAACAGATGGCTCAGGCAGTGGTGCTATAAGGAGGGCTTTGGGATGTATGGCCACTGGGAAGCATTCATGGACAGAGGACTGTTCTCTTGGGACGGACTTCACCTGAGTAGGGAGGGAAATAGACTTCTAGGATGGAGGCTGGCACAACTGATTAAGAGAGCTTTAAACTAGGAATTTGTGGGAGATGGTTGGGAGATGTACAGGTAATCTCCACGCCAGATTTTAACATTGAGAGGGAAGAAAACGAAGTAAGAAAGGATACAGCCATGGGTAGGAGAATGGACATAAGGAGGAAAGGTAGTGTAGATACCAGTCTAATAGGTAATACTGGTGGTAGAATGGCTGTGCCTAATCAGGTAAAGAATGTGAGAGAAACCAAACAGCAAAAATTTAAGATGTTTGTACACTAATGCGAGGAGCCTAGATAACAAAATGGAGGAACTAGAGCTATTGGTGCAGGAAGTGAAAGCAGATATTATAGAGATAACAGAAACATGGTGGAATAGTAGTCATGACTGGAGTACAGGTATTGAAGGGTATGTGCTGTTTAGGAAAGACAGAAATAAAGGCAAAGGTGGTGGAGTAGCATTGTATATCAATGATGAGTTAGACTGTAAAGAAATAAGAAGTGATGGAATGGATAAGACAGAGTCTGTCTGGGCAAAAATCACATTGGGGAAGAAAGCTACTGGAGCCTCCCCTGGGATAGTGCTTGGAGTGTGCTACAGGATCCGATTTGGATAAGGATAGAGACCTCTTTAATGTTTTCAATGAAGTAAATACTAATGGGAATTGTGTGATCATGGGAGACTTTAACTTCCCAAATATAGAATGGAGGACAAGTGCTAGTAATAATAATAGGGCTCAGATTATCCTGGATGTGATAGCTGATGGATTCCTTCACCAAGTAGTTGCTGAACCAAAAAGAGGGGATGCCATTTTAGATTTGGTTTTGGTGAGTAGTGAGGACCTCATAGAAAAAATAGTTGCAGGGAACAGCCTTGGTTCGAGTGATCATGAGCTAATTCAGTTCAAACTAAATGGAAGGATAAACAAAAATAGATCTGTGACTAGGCTTTTTTATTTCAAAAGGGCTAACTTTAAAAAAATAAGGAAATTAGTTAGGGAAGTGGACTGGACTGAAGAACTTGTGGATCTAAAGGCGGAGGAGGCCTGGAATTACTTCAAGTCAAGGTTGCAGAAACTATCAGAAGCCTGCATCCCAAGAAAGGGGAAAAAACTCACAAGCAGGACTTGTAGACCAACCTGGATGAGCAAGCATTTCAGAGAGGTGATTAAGAAAAAGCAGAAAGCCTACAAGGAGTGGAAGATGGGAGGGACCAGCAAGGAAAGCTACCTTATTGAGGTCAGAACATGTAGGGATAAAGTGAGAAAGGCCAAAAGCCATGTAGAGTTGGACCTTGCAAAGGGAATTTAAACCAATAGTAAAAGGTTCTATAGCCATATAAATAAGAAGAAAACAAAGAAAGAAGAAGTGGGACTGCTAAACGCTGAAGATGGAGTGGAGGTTAAGGATAAGCTAGGCATGGCCCAATATCTAAACAAATACTTTGCCTCAGTCTTTAATGAGGCTAATGAGGAGCTTAGGGATAATGGTAGGAAGACAAATGGGAATGAGGATATGGAGGTAGATATTACCACATCCGAGGTAGAAGACAGACTTGAACAGCTTAATGGGACTAAATCAGAGGGCCCAGATAATCTTCATCCAAGAATATTAAAGGAACTGGCACATGGAATTGCAAGCCCATTAGCAAGAATGTTTAATGAATCTGTAAACTCAGGGGTTGTACCGCATGACTGGAGAAATTGCTAACATAGTTTCTATTTTTAAGAAAGGGAAAAAAGGTGATCCAGGTAACTACAGGCCTGTTAGTTTGACATCTGTAGTATGCAAGGTCTTGGGAAAAAAATTGAAGGAGAAAGTAGCTAAGGACATTGAGGTCAATGGTAATTGGGACAAAATACAACATGGTTTTACAAAAGGTAGATCGTGCCAAACCAGCCTGATCTCCTTCTTTGAGAAAGTAACAGATTTTTTAGACAAAGGAAATGCAGTGAATCTAATTTACCTTGATTTCAGTATGGCATTTGATACAGTTCCACATGGGGAATTATTAGTTAAACTGGAAAAGGTGGGGATCAATATGAAAATTGAAAGGTGGATAAAGAACTAGTTAAAGAGGAGACTACAACGGGTCATACTGAAAGGTGAACTGTCAGGCTGGAAGGAGGTTACTAGTGGAGTTCCTCAGGGATCAGTTTTGGGACCAATCTTATTTAATCTTTTTATTACTGACCGTGGAACAAAAAGTGGGAATGTGCAAATAAAGTTTGCTGATGACACAAAGCTGGGAGGTATTGCCAATACAGAGAGGGACCAGGATATCATACAGGAAGATCTGGATGACCTTGTAAACTGGAGTAATAGTAACAGGATGCAATTTAATAGTGAAAAGTGCAAGGCCATGCATTTAGGGGTTAATAACAAGAATTTTTGTTATAAACTGGGGACGCATCACTTGGAAGTAACAGAGGAGGAAAAGGACCTTGGAGTATCGGTTGATCACAGGATGACTATGAGCCGCCAATGTGATATGGCTGTGAAAAAAGCTAATGTGGTCTTGGGATGCATCAGGCGAGGTATTTCCAGTAGAGATAAGGAGGTGTTAGTACCGTTATAGAAGGCACTGATGAGACCTCACCTGGAATACTGTGTGCAGTTCTGGTCTCCCATGTTTAAGAAGGATGAATTCAAACTGGAACAGGTACAGAGAAGGGCTACTAGGATGATCCGAGGAATGGAAAACCTGTCTTATGAAAGGAGACTCAAAGCGCTTGGCTTGTTTAGCCTAACCAAAAGAAGGCTGAGGGGAGATATGATTGCTGTCTATAAATATATCAGAGGGATAAATATTGGAGAGGGAGAAGAATTATTTAAGCTCAGTACGAATGTGGACACAAGAACAAATGGATATAAACTGGCCATCAGGAAGTTTACACTTGAAATTAGACAAAGGTTTCTAACCATCAGAGGAGTGAAGTTCTGGGATAGCCTTCCAAGGGGAGCAGTGGAGGCAAAAGACATATCTGGCTTCAAGACTAAGCTTGATAAATTTATGGAGGGGATGGTATAATGGCATAGCCTAATTTTGGCAATTAATTGATCTTTAACTATTAGCGGTAAATATGCCCAATGGCCTGTGATGGGACACTAGATAGGGTGGGATCTGAGTTACGACAGAGAATTCTTTCCTGAGTGTCTGGCTGGTGAGTCTTGCCCACATTCTCAGGGATTATCTGATTGCCATATTTGGGGTCGGGAAGAAATTTTCCTCAAGGGCAGATTGGCAGAGGCCCTGGGGATTTTTCGCCTTCCTCTGCAGCATGGGGCACGGGTCACTTGCTGGAGGATTCTCTGCACCTTGAAGACTTTAAATCACGAGTTCAGGACTTCAATAGCTCAGACATATGTCAGGCGTTTGTTACAGGAGTGGGAGGGTGAGATTCCATGTCCTGCATTGTGCAGGAGGTCAGACTACATGATCATAAAGGTCCCTTCTGACCTTAAAGTCTATGATTCTATGAAATACTGAATAAATGTGGAGTGGAAACCTACCTGTCTGAAAAAAGAAAAGGAGGACTTGTGGCACCTTAGAGACTAACAAATTTATTTGAGCATAAGCTTTCGTGAGCTACAGCTCACTTCATCGGATGCATTCATTGGAAAATACGGTGGGGAGATTTATATACACAGAGAACATGAAATAATGGGTGTTACCATATAGACTCTAACGAGAGTGATCAGGTAAGGTGAGCTATTACCAGCAGGAGAGTGGGGGCTGGGGGGAACCTTTTGTAGTGATAATCAAGGTGGGCCATTTCCAGCAGTTGACAAGAATGTCTGAGGAACAGCTGGGGGCGGGGGGGAATAAACATGGGGAAATAGTATTACTTTCTGTAATGGCCCATCCACTCCCAGTCTTTATTCAAGCCTAAGTTAATTGTATCCAGTTTGCAAATTAATTCCAATTCAGCAGTCTCTCGTTAGAGTCTGTTTTTGAAGTTTTTTTGTTGAAGAATTGCCACTTTTAGGTCTGTAATCGAGTGACCAAAGAGATTGAAGTGTTCTCCGACTGGTTTCTGAAAGTTATAATTCTTGATGTCTGATTTGTGTCCATTTATTCTTTTATGTAGAGACTGTCCAGTTTGGCCAATGTACATGGTAGAGGGGCATTGCTGGCACATATCACATTGGTAGATGTGCAGGTGAACGAGCGTCTGATAGTGTGGCTGATGTGATTAGGCCCTATGATGGTGTCTCCTGAATAGATATGTGGACACAGTTGGCAACGGGCTTTGGTGCAAGGATAGCTTCCAGGGTTAGTGGTTCTGTTGTGTCGTGTGTAGTTGCTCGTGAGTATTTGCTTCAGGTTGGGGGGCTGTCTGTAAGCAAGGACTGGCCTGTCTCCCAAGATCTGTGAGAGTGATGGGTCATCCTTCAGGATAGGTTGTAGATCCTTGATGATGCGTTGGAGAGGTTTTAGTTCGGGGCTACCAATGTGATATATGCCATCATGTGCCAGCAATGCCCCTCTGCCATGTACATTGGCCAAACTGGACAGTCTCTTCGTAAAAGAATAAATGGACACAAATCAGACGTCAAGAATTATAACTTTCAGAAACCAGTCGGAGAACACTTCAATCTCTTTGGTCACTCGATTACAGACCTAAAAGTGGCAATTCTTCAACAAAAAAACTTCAAAAACAGACTCCAACGAGAGACTGCTGAATTGGAATTAATTTGCAAACTAGATACAATTAACTTAGGCTTGAATAAAGACTGGGAGTGGATGGGTCATTACACAAAGTAAAACTATTTCCCCATGTTTATTCCCCCCCGCCAGCTGTTCCTCAGACGTTCTTGTCAACTGCTGGAAATGGCCCACCTTGATTATCACTACAAAAGGTTCCCCCCAGCCCCCACTCTCCTGCTGGTAATAGCTCACCTTACCTGATCACTCTCGTTAGAGTCTATATGGTAACACCCATTATTTCATGTTCTCTGTGTATATAAATCTCCCCACCGTATTTTCCAATGAATGCATCCGATGAAGTGAGCTGTAGCTCACGAAAGCTTATGCTCAAATAAATTTGTTAGTCTCTAAGGTGCCACAAGTCCTCCTTTTCCTTTTGCGGATACAGACTAACACGGCTGCTACTCTGAAACCTACCTGTCTGAGAAACCCTCACTCCTATAAATCCCACTCTGGTGTACCTCATTCTGAGGGGTGTAACTCATTGTGGTCCCAAAGTGACCGATGAGCCACTTACATTGAGTGTCCACTCACATCTATTATTGAAAATAATTTTAATCAGAAATGAAGAATCATTTCCCAGAGGTTACAGAGTCATTTATACTAAAGGAAAGGATCACAAAGCATTTTAAGTTTCCTGCACTAATTAGTTTTGTGTCCTTCATTTTGGGTCTTTGTCACACATTGCAAGTCTGGACCTTGGCAGTTTGTGAGCTCTGCTCCCAGGCCACAACCACTGTATAGTTGCCCAGAGTCTGTGCTAAGACAATATTCACATGTATTGGCCTGCAAGATAACCCTTTCCCCCTCCTGATAAGCAGTATGTTGAAAGGCCTCACTTCACCAATCAATAATCAGCTGAGCTTCTTTGCCACTTTCCCTGTCTCCCACCTGTCTTGTCTTCATGGCCCCTCTTTGGCTTTCATACCCTGCACCTGCTGAAAACCTGTATGGCCAATGATCCATATCGCACCAAGCCAAATACATCACAATTCCCATAGTCTACATACCAGGCAGTAGTTGTGTACACCAAGGCAGTACAGGGGGAGAAGCATGAAAATGGATGTGTCTCACCAAGGGAGAAGAGCAGAGATGCCAGCATGGAGCATGACATTTATCAGGTAGGATCCCTATACACCAGCTTCGCACTTCTGTTTAGAGCCACTTAATGTCTGCGCTGGTTTACGCCAGCCAGTTACACCAACGTTACCCAGTCTTATCTGGAGAAGAAGCACAGAATAGATTTGCTACCTGATCCCAAAGGATCAGACACATTACCCCTCAGGTCAATGAATATTTCAGATCTTACCCAAATACATGCTTACAGCCAATTCTTATTAACTAATCTAAGATTTGTTTAAAAAGAAAGAAAAAGTTTATGCAGTTGACAGATCATTATACATACAGATTAGGGCTGTCAAGCAATTAAAAAAATTAATAGTGATTAATCGCGTGATTAATCGCACTGTTAAACAATAATAGAATACCATTTATTTAAATAGTTTTGGATATTTTCTACATGTTCAAATATATTGCTTTCAATTACAACACAATACAAAGTGTACAGTGCTCACTTTATTTTGATTACAACTATTTGCACTGTAAAAAACAAAATAAATAGTATTTTTCAATTCACCTAATACAAGTACTGAGGTTCAATCTGTTTATCATGAAAGTTGAACTTACAAGTGTAGAATTATGTACAAAAAATAACTGTATTCAAAAATAAAACAATGTAAAACTTTAGAGCCTACAAGTCTGTTCAGTCATACTTCTTGTTCAGCCAGTCGCTCAGACAAACACGTTTGTTACATTTGCAGGAGATAATGCTGCCCACTTCTTGTTTACAATATCACCTGAAAGTGAGATCAGGCATTCTCATAGCACTGTTGTAGCTGGTGTTGCAAGATATTTATATGCCAGATGCACTAAATATTCATATGTCCTTTCATGCTTCAGCCACTATTCCAGAGGACAGGTGTCCATGCTGATAATGGGTTCTGCTCGATAACCATCCAAAGCAGTGGGGACCGAGTCATGTTCAGTTTCATCATCAGAGTCAGATGCCACCAGCAGAAAGGTTGATTTTCTTTTTTGGTGGTTCGGGTTCTGCAGTTTCCGCATTGGATTGTTGCTCTTTTAAGACTTCTGAAAGCACACCTCGTCCCTCTCACATTTTGGAAGGCACTTAAGATTCTAAAAACTTGGGTCAAGTACTGTAGTTATCTGTAGAAATCTCACATTGGTACCTTCTTTGTGTTTTGTCAAATCTGCAGTGAAAGAGTTCTTAAAATGAATAACATGTGCTGGGTCATCATCCGAGACTGCCATAACATAAAATATATGGCAGAATGTGGGTAAAACAGAGTAGGAGACATACAATTCTCCCCGCAAGGAGTTCAGTTACAAATTTAATTAATGCATTTTTTTTAACAAGCATTATCAGCATGGAAGCATGTCCTCTGGAATGGTGGCTGTAGCATGAAGGGTCACACGAATGTTTAGCATAACTAGCACGTAAATACCTTGCAATGCGGGCTACAAAAGTGCTGTGCCTGTTCTCACTTTCAGGTGACATTGTAAATAAGAAGCGGGCAGCATTATCTCCCATAAATGTAAACAAACTTGTTTGTCTTAGCGATTGGCTGAACAAGAAGTAGGACTGAGTGAACTTGTAGATTCTGAAGTTTTACATTCTTTTGTTTTTGAGTGCAGTTAGGTAACAAAAAAAATCAACATTTGTAAGTTGCACTTACATGATAAAGAGATTGCACTACAGTACTTGTATGAGGTAAATTGAAAAATACAATTTCTTTTGTTTGCCATTTTTGCAGTGCAAATATTTGTAATAAAAATAATAATATAAAGTGAACACTGTCAACGTTGTATACCATGTTGTAAATGAAATCAATATATTTAAAAATGTAGAAAAAACATCCAAAATATTTAATACATTTCAATTGGTATTCTGTTGTTTAACAGTGCGATTAAAACTGTGATTAATCACAATTCATTTTTTAATCACAATTGTTTTTAGTTAATCGCGTGAGTTAACTGTGATTAATCGACAGCCCTAATACAGATATGAATAAATTTCTTAGGTCAGTTTCACTGGAGAACTGGCAAGGCTGCTGCTTTGTAAAAATCCTTCTGGAATCAATTTAAAAGCTATAGTCCATTAGGCAATCCATGTATAGAATTTGGTCAAATTCTTCCATGAAAATTTGCAGGGTAATTGAAGCACATCTGGAGACCTCAGTCTTACTTCCTGAACTTCCCCTGGTGAAGTTGAAGTAGATCTGAAATAAACAGGATCAGGCCTGAGACCTTTTTTATAGTTCCCAAGCAGGCTGAGAAGCCTGTAACCACAGGTATTTCTTGGATGAAGAATAGGTAATGTACATTGTTCCTTTGAAGCTAAATTTCCTAGGCACACATGGGTAACTAGCTGCATTCATTAACACAAGGTTATGAACGATTCAAGCACTTCAGAGGTAGTTTACTACAAACTTCAAAGAGAAATAAAGACAATTATATTATTACACCACGAGCTTCATCTAATTGCTAATATTCCTTTTAGATCTCTGAATCAATAGAATATAATAACAGACAGGAACAGAAGTTTATCATCTACAAGCTAATTAGATCACATTGTTAACTTCTAACAGGTAGAGGTAAACAGAGACAAATACAATTAGTATCTACTTCTACTTCTCTAACAATTACAGGTTTAGATTTCAAAGACTCTGGTCTTTGCAAAATTGGAGCTATATTTCTGGGCTGGAGTTTATTCAGCTTGCATATCATTATTATTACTGGTTTGGATTGTGTTCTGTTTGCGCATAACAAGTGTGATCAAGTCATTATCACTTTCACCTGAGCAAACTACTAATTTTTATTTCTGTGATCAGTAACCGTTTATTTTGAATAGTCATTGGGCCAGAGAAAGAGAGAGTGAGAATGACTCTTTAACCTGGTGGTTGGAGCACTCAGCTGGCAGAGCGAGAACCAAATTCATACTCCTGCTTACATTGGACTATTTCATTATTTATACACAATGGAACAGCTTCACTAGGAGAGACTGAGAAAGACCCACATCAGAATGCCCCATAGCCCAGTGGCTGGGGCACTGTTTTGCACATGGAAGACGCAAGTTCAAACTCCTCCTCCATATCAGGCACAGTGGGCAACTGAATCTGGGTCTCCCACATGCCAGGCGAGTGCCCTAGCCACTGTGCTGAAGTTTATAAGAGAGGCTCCTCCTCCAGCCATTTTGTAAATCTAGCCCTTCAAAATGCCCAGAAACAAAATGTTTTGGGTCAAATAAAATGTTTCATTTGACTGAAACTGAACTTTTTCCGATTCATCAAAATGTTTTGGAATTTTCAGATTTGGTTAGAATAAAACTGATTTTTTTATCATTATTTTTCGGGCTTGCCAGCGAACTGAAAACTAAATTATTTACCAGCTCTACTCATTAATGAGCAACTCCAATTCTTCTTGTTTATTACCCAGACTCCTAGAATTGGTGTATAGGCCATTAAATAATTGTGTCTTTCCACGTGCTTTGATTAATTTCATTCTCAACATCATGTTTTGTGCTAAAGGAGTGCTTATTTGTCCCCCCTTTTCCTCCTCACCTTTTGTTGTTAGTTTAATGCCTGCCTGACTAGTCTAGCCAGCTTGTTCCCTAGAGCAGAGGTTCTCAAACTGTGGTCCGTGGACCACCAGTGGTCCGTGAGCTCCATTCAGGTGGTCCGCAGATAGTTCCCTCTAAGGTGAGCACCTGTGCAGCCACACACAAGAGAATGAAGGGCCACCCATCTAATTAGTGGAGCCGAGCAGGTGTGGCTCCACTAATTAGGTGCCTGGACCCTGGAGAAGACGCACATGTAAGGTGAGGCGATGGCCTTGAGGGGAATAGGGTGTAGGTGGGAAGGGGAAGTGGGATGAGAAGAGAGGGTGGGGGGAATTTGGGACGTGCAGGGCTGCTGCGGCTAGAGAAAGAGGCGACTTTCCCTAGCTCCAGGGCTGTGGCTACCTGGGAGATACGGCCCTCCTTCGCAGCCTTAGCTCTGTGGCTGCTCTGGTTGGGGAGAGACCTCCCTCCTTCCCAGCCCAGCCTGGTGGCTGCCACGGCAGGGGAGACCCCACTCCTTCCCAGCCCCAACTCGGGGGCTGCCACAGCAGGGGGACAGAGAGCACATCCATTGCATTAGGAAGGTAAGACTACTGATATTAAAGTATGAGTTGTGTGCTTTTATTGGTAGAACAAAAAAAGTTAATTATTATTAAGGTTTTTTTAATATAGCGCTTTTATCCAAAGTGCTTTACAATAGTTAGCTAACGGTACAAACAACATTTGGAAAGATCATGACGTGGTCCACAGAGACCATCAACAATTTTCAAGTGGTCTGTGAAAAATAAAGTTTGAGAACCACTGCCCTAGAGGATTGGTTCCCCTTCCACAGAGCTGGAGGACATCCAAACTGTACCACCCCCTCTCCCCATAGAATGTTCCACAAAACCAAAAATCTATACCTTACACCACTTACCTAGCCAGTGGTTCAGTTCCAGAATCTTCTGCCTTCTGTTTTACTTTGCTTGCAGAACAGGAAGGAGCTCTGAGAAGATCAGTCAGACATTCTTCTCTTTCAGCACTTAAGTTCCCTGAAGCCACCTATAGTCTGTGAGGTATCTTGGGAAGCACCGTCATTAGTGCCAATATGCACCATCACCAGTGGATCCTTGCCCACTGACTTCAGAAGCCTATCCAGTCTTGGACTGATGTCTCATGTCCTGGCTCTGGGAAGACAGCACACCTCCTGTTGTCCAGCTGTCCCTTGCAGAATGTTCTTTCCATTCTTAAGTGTGGTCTAAACCAGTAGTTCTCAACCAGGGGTCTGGGGCCCTATGGGGGGGGGCGTGAGCAGGTTTCAGGGAGTCTGCCAATCAGGGCCAGCATTGAACTCGCTGGGGCTCAGGGCAGAAAGCTGAAGCCCCACCGTGTGGGGCTGAAGCACGAGGCCCTGAGCCCCACCACCCGGGCCTGAAACCAAAGCCTGAGCAACTTAGCATTGTGGGGCTCCCTGTGGCATGGTGCCCCAGACAATTGCCCTGCTTGCTACCCCCTAACACCGGCCCTGGCTTTTATATGCAGAAAACCAGTTGTTGTGGCACAGGTGGGCTGTGGAGTTTTTATAACATGTTGCGGGGAGGCTCAGAAAGAAAAAGGTTGAGAACCCCTGGTCTACACTACGAACTTCTCCCATCAACATAGCTACCACCTCTCAGGGAGATGGAGTACCTATGTGGATGGGAGAAGCTCTCCAGTCAGCATAGACAGCATCTAAATGCTGCAGCTCTGTGTGTGTAGACAAGCTCTTAATATAGAATCCCGCAACAAGGATCGTCTGTCTTCTTTTGATGGTTGAAGATCTCTGTGAGCACCTTTGATTGTCTTATGGGTTTGCCTGAGCAGCCATCCAGAGGTGTGTCCCATACACCTCTCTGTTTCATTCAACCAGGTGGATCTTGAGAGACATTTTCTCCAATTTTCTATGCTGAGAACATAGTAACAATTGGCTACTTCTAACTTTGAGTTATTCCTCCCTCTTCTCTGTGGTTGTCACAGCCTGCACATTCTTGTCTAATTCCAGCCATATGGAAAGCCACAGTTCCTTTTGCTTCTGGTGGTTATGAATTGCCAAGCCTCCTCTCTGATTTCCTCTCTCTTTTTGGTTCCTTTGGGACCAGTTCCTTCCTTCCTTCCTGGAATATGGAGCGGTGCTACTTCCTGAATCTGTCTGTCCAAGAGCTCCTAGGCCTCTCAGGTGCGCCATAGGTTTGCACCTGTCCTTCCAAACAAACAATATTTTGTTCCAGGACAGCCACTTTATTCTTCATACATAGGAAGACCCTTCTGGTTTCAGGCTGGAAAGAATGGCACATCCAATCAGTCACTGGTTTATCACTGGCCATCGTGGTATTGAGCAAAGAACTGTACCTAAAAGGAAACCTCACACAGTCCCTCCTATAAATCCACTCCAGAACTCTCCTGTTTGCTGCTTCTGTTCACCTGCTCCGGAGTTCATCTGACAACTGATCTATATACAAAGCCTCTCTGCTCAGCTCCATCCCCTTGCTAACCGAGAGGGATTACCCATTCAGAGACTTCAGACATCAAGGCTGATCAAGGATCCACGGATCCCAGCCACATGGCCCTCATTGAGACAATGCACATTAAACACAATAAACAGACCTGTCTCACCTGACCAGGCAGCCACACAATCCTCACTGAAAAGAAACGGATGGGCCAAACAGCCCTCACAAAGTCCGTCTAAATGCATGATCTGCAGCTATGCTCTCTGAGACTCCCTGGGTGAGGTCAGGGATGGGGGTGCCACCTGGCTGGGGAAAGGCAAAGGGATTTTTAGAGTCAGCAGCACCAGCAACAAGAAGGGAGCTGTATCTGTCCTCTCTTCCAGTAATAAACACATGTTCTGCTCTTACTGAGCTTGCGCTAAAGTCACCATTCCAGGGAATCTCCCTGTTTCTGCAAACAAACAAAGAGATTGCCAGGTCTCACAATGAATCAGTAGATTAAAAACCAAGAAGCTGTATTCTTTTCTATGTATTTTCAAAAGTGCTTAAGTAAATTAGGCACATAAGTCCCATTGGCTTTTGGTGGGACTTGTGCTCATAAAAGATGCTTCTGAAAGTCTCATCTTTTGTCACTACTTAGACATTGAAAGGCTTTTGTTTTTATGGTTCTGATTTAGACACTAACCCAATCACTGTTGTGTGTCACTGAAGCAGAACACAATACCCTTCCTAAGAAATGCCAGCACATGCACACTAACATTGCTTTGTGGTCTACCTATGCACTCCCAAGAATTGTCACTGTCTTTCCCCAGCCCCCAGCAGTGTCACGCTTTGCCCTCTTATTTAAACGCTCTCTTATCACTGGAACACAGGAACTGTCATACAGGGTAAAGGGCTCTGTTGGGAGAAGGTGCCCTTCATTTTGTCCCCATGAAGGCATGGGAGAGGCTATGGGATGGCAGCATGACCAGCATGCACTGATGAATGTATTGACTCTCTAGGTCGCATTGAGGTCCATCTGATTGGAGGGGACACTGCCTGCTCAGGACGTGTTGAAGTCAAACATGGAAAAACATGGGAGACAGTCTGTGATTCACACTTAGATTTCAAAGCTGCTACAGTTATCTGCAATGAATTAGGGTGTGGACAGGCTGTAGCCACGTTGGGAGCAGCTCACTTTGGAGAAGGACTTGATCTGATCTGGAAGGAAGAGTTTCAGTGTGTGGGGAGTGAATCTCTTCTTGAGAAATGTCCCAGGAGGTCCCGTCCTAACACATGCTCCCATGCTAATGATGTTGGCGTATTGTGCTCAGGTAAGAATTCAAACTGATCACTTTAACATGTCACTAACATGGGCCCTACACATGGGCTACTCAGTCTCTTTTCTCCCACATCCACATATCCCTCCTGTGAACCGAAATCTGAGAAGATTTTGCATGTTTCCATGTTGCTCCAAAGGATTCCTGTCTGCTAGAGCCGGTGGCTCCACTTTCCCACCACCTAGGAGCCAAGTTGTGATGGCGGGAAACTCCATTATCTTTCTCACATTCCTATTTCAAGTCGTTCCAATAAATGGGGACAGTTCTATTCACTTTTCTCCTACTACACAGATAGGGTCCCAGGAGAGCTCTGATTCTCCTTATCCTCCACTAGTGATGCATGTTCTCCACTGCTGAGCACTCTCCTCCCTACTCAGATAGATCTGTAAAGGGAGGGGGCAGGCTGTAGTGGTCAGAGAACAGAACCAGAAATCACAAGACCTGGTTTTTATTTCACACTGTGCTGCTGTATTCAATAATGTCCCATGTCTCAATTTCTCCATCTGTAAAATGGAGACAACAATATACTATCTACCTCAGCGAGTGGCTGTGAGGCTTAACCTCATTAGTGTAAAGTGCTTTCAGGCACTTGAATGCATAGTGCTATGAAGAGGCCAGGTGTTATTTTAAACTTACTTGACAGAATTGGAGCAGTTGTGGCTAGTTTTCTGTTATTGCCCTGCAATGGGGGTTGGCTTTGTGCCACCCATTCATACAGATCTCATTATTAGAGACTAGCAGAAAGCCCGTGCTATTGCATGGGTGTAATTTGTAAAGTCATGTGAAGCAGCAGTGACTTCTGGAAGCAAATATTAGGCAACAAACACAGAAAGAATATAAATTAAAAACATGTGCATTGCCAAATTGCAATGTACGCACATGTGATACCTTTACCTCCTATCACCTAACTCAGCATTTCTCAAACTGGGGTCTCCAAGGGTACTCCAGGGGGTCAGCGGGCCCCGCTGATCAACTCCTCTCCCTCCGTTAACTCCTCCCCCCCTTCCAGTACCTCCTTCACGCTGGAGAACAGCTGTTCCCTAGCATGAAGAAGGCGCTGGGAGGGAGGTGGAGGTGCGGGGACCCTGGGTCCGTGCTGCTCCCAGAAGAAGCCAGCACGTCCCTGTGGCATGGGGGCAGGGGGCTTGGGGGGCAGGGGGTCTCTGCGTGCTGCTCCCAGCCCAAGTGCTGACTCTGCAGCTCCCATTGGCCAGGAACTGCAGCCAATGGGAGCTGCGGGGGTGGTGCCTGTGGGCAGGGACAGTGCATGGAGACGCCTTGCCCCTCCTGTCTAGGAGCCACTGACAGAGGGATATGCCGGTCTCTTTTGGGAGCTCACCAAGGTAAGCGCCGCCAGCCCAGAGCCCTCACCCCCTCCCACACTGCTGCTCCTAGAGCCTGCATCCAAACTCCCTCCCAGAGCCCGACCCCTCACCCCCTCCCGCACCCAAACTCCCTCCCAGATCCCACACCCCTCACCCCCTCCTGTGCCCAAACTCCCTCCCAAAGCCCACACCCCCTTCTGAACCCCAACCCCCTGCACCAGCCTGGTGAAAGTGAGTGAGGGTGGGGGAGAGTAAGTGATGGAGGGAGGGGGGATGGAGTGAGTGGGGGTGGGCCTTGGAGAGGGGGAGGGGCAGGGGCATGGCCTTGGGGAAGGGAAAAGGAAGGGGGCGGAGCAAGGGCTGAGCAGGTGGGGCTTGGGGGTCTCCAACATTTTTTAAAACAAAATGGGGGTCCTCGCGTCACTAAAGTTTGAGAACTGCTGAAAACTCATATACCCACCTCCCGCTCAGTTGTTTGTTAAATTACTGAGGACATTTGTCAATGTTTTCACAGAATTTTGAACCACACGCTTCATTAATGTTTAAAGTGTGTAGCTATTTTCATTCTGAGGCAGACAATGCTTGACAACTTGAATGCCTGACACCTCTGTTTTATTTGAATGTGAAACTTACTTGGTACCAGGTGCTTTTCACCAATCTGAGTATATCACTGCATCGATACCATATTTATTGCCAAAGTATTTTTTCCGCCTAGTCTGTCTTTGGACTTTTTAACTGTCCTCTATTCCCCTGCCAATGTGGGTGTGATAATTTCAGGTTGAAATGTCAACTTCTAATGGACATAAAAAGCACTCCTCTCCCTGGCTGCTCAGCTGGAAAATGCACTTGCCCTCTCCTCATCTGAGATAGGGGAACTACCATCCATTCCCTAGTGCTGTCTTCACCCAGCAACACTCCCCTGCCTCCCAGTGGCAGGGGACTTGTTTTCTGCCTGGGTCCTGGCAGGAACACTTTCCCAACTTCACCCTCCCCTGCCTCTTGCTGCCCCAGGACCCTCTCTCTGCTCTAGGGACATACATGAAGGGAGGGCTCAGTGGCAGGGCAGGTCTGTGTCTTCAGCCCCGAAGCTCTCGCACAAAGTTCGGCCCAGCCCTGAAACTTGGAGGATCAAAGGAGCTTCTCGCATAATCACACCAGCTCCTCCTGTAGGTACCAAAATCTCATGACTCACGATTAGCTTGCAGGAACTGGAAATATTTCAACATTGCCTTCTTCTCGCTGCTTGGAAGGGAGTCCTCTTCCCTACCACCAACCCCTGGCTGGAGAGCTGCCACCTGATCCCCTACATCTATCACCCCATCACTGTCCTCTGCATTCCCCTCAGTATCCCTTCTCTCCACCACATCCCTTGCACCCCCATGAACCTCCCTCTTGCCCCCACACTGCTGTGCCCTCCACATCCTCTTGCAGCCACATCCTCCTACACCCCATTTCCGGAAACCCCTAAATCTGCCTTTTGCCCTTCAGTGCTCTGTTCCCTTCACTCGCCCCACCCTCCTTTCACAGAGTGTCCGCTGCCTCTTACAGTCCATGGTCCTGTTCAGCCTCAGATCTATAGGGTGCAGCCATGTTCCCTGTGGACTTCGTTGTCATTGAAAATGGAGGTGGCAGCCAAGTTTACTTAGGGTGGCCTCACTCCCACATGCTGACAGACTGTAGGGAGATGGTGGCATCTCACTGCCTTCAGCCCCGCTGACAGTAACAGGGGGTGGAGCCATTTGGAGTAAGGAAAGTGTGAGTTGAAAATGGCTTATAACTTACAAGTTGGATGGTAAGTGACTGTGACTCCCACTGATGATTGAACCTGGTGATATTCTTAACTGAACCAAAGGAGCTCTCAGCCAGGCTTGTAGCTGTTTCCAGGACTTCATTCTGCCTCAGCAGCTTCAGAGTGACTCACAGACAGAGTGACATTCCTGGAATCTTATTATATATGTAACAAATAATTGTCAGGGCCAAGGTCTTGTCAGGATAGCAATCTAAATGGATGAACTAAAATCGGGGCGGGGCCACCTAGCACGGTGCCTTTCCCAACCAACATCACTGCTCATGGCAGGGCCTGGAAAGGATCTGCATTCCCCACCACCCACTTATTGCAACACAGCATGGCTGAAAGCCCAGTCCATTGCAAGTAGCCAGCCAGTTAGCCTGTCACTTTGTGAATGAGGAGCCGCGGCTGGCTGGCCATGCTTGTGCTGTCAGGTTCAATATTGGAGTGGGCAGAGGTAAATGGAAAACAGAAGGCTCTTTTTATTAAAAAATAAAGTCCTGGAGAGAGGAGGCCAAGATTGGAGAAGCGGTGCACTTCTGTGCAAGGTGGGGTTGCCACCTCCAAGGAACAGAAAAACTCCCCACTAAATAGGGAGGGCCAGATCTCAGGGGAAGTGTGACGGGTCTGTGTGCAGGTCCCAGAGCTAGGGGGAGAGAAGGAAGGTTGCAGTGCTGGGAGCAACCATGGGGACGGTCCAGCTCTTGAAAATTTATGCAGGACTTGGAGGGATTCAGGTTGGGTGTGGGATACCACTCTCCCATTGACTAGTGTCTACCCTGGCACACTGCACACATGCAAAGGAGGATGTGGGTGCCAGCTGGGCTGCCATTGTATGCTCCCAACCATGACATGTGTAGCCAAAGTGATGAGATTGCTCTGCATCAAAATGCATGTGGGCACAGCTAAAAATCCTGGCAACAACAACTCCTCCTCCCCGACCCTGAGCCAATAACACTTTTGGACCAGCAACTGGCATGGCCGCTCAAAAACCAGCCAGATAGTATAAGGCTGTTGGCTTGGAGAGAGGGAGATGTCAGCCCCATGGTGCTCATTACTGCAAATTTCTCTGTGTGAGCTTCTATTGATAATAAAGCTTTCACCTCCCCAGCATTGGCTGAAAGCTCCCTCCTTTTGCCCTTCAATGCAGGGCTGGATTAACTTTTGGTGGGCTCAGTGCCAAACATATTTGTAGACCCCCCCCCCCCCCGGGGAATGATTGTAAAATGGGCCGGGGGCAAAAGCACAGTGGTGCGGAAGCTAGGGTTAGTCCCTGGAGCAAGGGAGGGGCCAGGGGTAAACTGCAAGTGCAGCAGGGCTGTGGAGAGGGTAAACAGGATCCCCCCCACCCCTGCCCACATAGAGTGGGTACCTACCTGGTTCTAACCCATTCTCTTCATCTGTCTCTGCACTGAGCTGCCCCTCCTCCCACATCAGCGGGACAAGTTCTCTTCCAGCCCTCTGGGGTGGGTGTTGGGAGCGGGAGGAGCAGAGGCTAATGTGGTTACTCCTATAACCGGACTTTTAGTTTCCTGTCAGCACTGCTAACCGGACACTCAGGTCCTGTTTTCTACTGGAGTTTCCAGTCTAAAACTGGATACCTGGCAACAGGGCTGCTAGAAAAGCCTGAGCGGGGAGGGGCGAGCAATCATTTTTAAAAATGAGAGGGCTAAGCCTTAAGCAGAGCTGAGCGGGGCAGGTGGGAAGCAAGTGGTGGGTGGGCTAGGGAATGGAGAGGAACTAGTGAGCAGGGCCATGTCTGCTGTACTGCCCAGGTACGTTGGAGACTGTGGGGATCAGTCGACACAGTATCCCCAGCCCAGGTGACGTGACAGCCAGTGGTGGATTTAGAGTTAGTGGGGCCCCCGGCCCTGTGCTCAGCTTCATTTTTGGGGCCTCTTCTTGGGACCCAGCCAAGAAAAAGAACAGTCTCTCTTATCTCCCCCCCCCTCCATTTTTCATTCTTTTTTTCCCCTTCATCCTCCTCCTATAAGTAATAGGAAGTAAATGAAAATAAAGTGAGGTACCTTGATTGTTTTTGTAGTCTAGCTTATTTTTCCACAGACCACTTGAAAATCGCGGAGGGTCTCGATGGACCACTTAAAGATCTTTCCAAATATTGTTTGTACCGTTAGCTAACTACTGGAAAGTGCTTTGGATAAGAGCGCTTTATTAAAAAAATATAAAACAACAATGGGGTGCGGGGTCTGGCCAGGAGCTAGGGTGAGGGAGCAGGCTCAGGAGGTTGGGGATGTGGACAGCTCCTGTTTGGTGCGAGGGGTGCAGGTGGGAATGGGTGTATGTGCAGGAACTCCCATTTGGTGCTCAGGGTGGGGGTAGGGATGTAGGGGGGTGCAGGAGTCAGGGCATGGGGTGTGGGGGTCTGGGTATGTGTGAGGGTGCAGGGGGCTGGGGAGGTTTGAGGGAGTGCAGGGGTCAGGACAGAGGACTGGGGGGGTGGACTGGTGTTGTGGGGGTGCTCACGGCAGGGGGCTGGAGGGGGTATGCCCCGATTCCACCCCCTTCATCAAGGCCCCACCCCCACCTCTTTTCCTCCTCTCCCCAGAGTGGCGAGTGGGCTGCGCCTCTACTCCTCCCCCTCCTTCGAGCCGGCAAACAGCTGTTCTGCGGCAGTGAGAGGGAGGGGTGGGAATGCAGCATGTTGAGGGAAGAGGCCGGGGAGAAGCTTGGCTGTTGGCGGAGTCTGCCCTGCTGCAGCAGGAGCCTCAGGAGCCGGCAGCATCAAGCTTCTGCTCCCGCAGGAGAGAGCTGGGGGTGGAGAAGAGTGGGCCGAGCCGGGGCCCCTTTGGACCATGGGCCTGGCGCCATGGTAAATCTGGTACTACTTCAATGGTGTGTTTGACTCACTTTGGGTCCGATTCAGCAGTGGCAGCTGAGGGCACTCAGCCCTTCACAGGATCCTCTCAATGCCTTGTGGGATTGTGCCTTGTACTTGGGGAACCCTCCCTAGCTGAACTCAGTGCTCTGGAAGGGCCCAGGCTATCCTCGGGCAACCTTAACTCTGCAATAATGAAGTTTTATGGCCATTTAATTCTACTCAAAATTGCTCTGAATCCTCAATTCTACCCACCATCTTGAACAGCTCTGCAACTTGGGGCAGGGAGATAGTCACCAGGGCTTGATTTTTAATTGTCATCAGAAAGCCCCAGATTGAGCAACGTTCTGAGCAGAGACCGAGGCAGTTCACAACTCTTAGAGCTACTGTTTCGGTACCTTCAAAGGAAGCCCCAAGCAGCTCTTCACCAAGGGAAATCATCCCCTTGGAGCTGGCAATAACCATTCAGGCTTATCTGCTCTCCAGCTGCAGTCACTGCATTAGGTGTATCTGTACTGAATGGTGGAGGAATGTGCTGGAGCAGCTTGGGAGAGCTGTGATGGTAATATGAGGAGATCTGGGGATTAGTTGGAGGAGCATCAGGGCCTGTGATATGAGGAGATCTGGGCCTGAGCATGCCCATGTGTGCTATCAGGGAAAGAGGTGTATATAGACCCTGAGGTTCCAGTCTGCATCCTTTCAGTACAGAGTTGTGTCAGTGGCAGAGTACTGGGTTCCTCTTGCCATGGGTATCGTCACTAGGGAGGTGGGGCGTGAGAGCTGTCTGTGGATTTAATGATGGATAGGGGAAAGTGTAGGTTTAGGTGATGTCCTTAGAACTGTGAGCAACCTAAATGTGATGTGATTTTTGGTATAAGTGACCAATTATCACGAAGTCCAGTTTGTCTAGGTGAAAAGATAGACTAGAGAGTCCAAAGGGATGGTCTGTGACTCCGTGGTAAAACTGGTACAGTGATCCAGGAGGTTTTCATGTCAAGGTTCCTTCCCCACTCTGAACTCTAGGGTACAGATGTGGGGACCTGCATGAAAACCTCCTAAGCTTACTTTTACCAGCTTAGGTTAAAACTGCCCCAAGGTACAAACTATTTTGCCCTTTGCCCTTGGACTTCCACTGCCACCATCAAACGTTTATCTGGGTTTATTGGGAAAACATTGTTTGGAAACGTCTTTCCCCCAAAAATCCTCCCAACCCTTGCACCCCATTTCCTGGGGAAGGTTTGGTAAAAATCCTCACCAATTTGCCTCACCACGGACCCAAACCCTTGGATCTTAGAACAATGAAAAAAGCAATCAGGTTCTTAAAAGAAGAATTTTAATAGAAGAAAAAGTAAAAAGAATCCCCTCTGTAAAATCAGGATGGTAAATACCTTACAGAGTAATTAGATTCAAAACATAGAGAATCCCTCTAGGCAAAACCTTAAGTTACAAAAAGACACACAGGCAGGAATATTCATTCTATTCAGCACAACTTAATTTCTCAGCCATTTAAAGAAATCATAATCTAACACATATCTAGCTAGATTACTTACTAAATTCTAAGACTCCATTCCTGTTCTGTCCCCGGCAAAAGCATCCCACAGACAGACACAGACCCTTTGTTTTTCTCCCTCCTCCCAGCTTTTGAAAGTATCTTGTCTCCTCATTGGTCATTTTGGTCAGGTGCCAGTGAGGTTACCTTTAGCTTCTTAACCCTTTACAGGTGAAAGGATTTTTCCTCTGGCCAGGAGGGATTTTAAAGGTGATTACCCTTCCCTTTACATTTATGACAGTTCTTCATTTGCATTCCACAATGCTTCTTTTTTAATGAGATGTTCTCAGCTGAAAGAGAATACCCCAGGGAGGTGAATTCAGCCTGAAACAATATCCCTGAGATGTGTGAACTGCTCCATTCCTGTCTGTGGGTGTTCCCTTCCCCCATCCCCAGTTCTGGAGAGTTTTGATATGTGTCAAAGATAACCATTCCCAGCTCCTCACCCCATCTCAGCGGTGTGATCTTGGCAGGGGTGAAAGAAACATAGAAGACTTACTGGTATGGGGCCCGGCTCCGGGTACCCGGAAGGGGCAGGGCCTTGGGTGAAGTGGGGGGCTGAGGGTCAGCCTCCCCCAGCCAGCCTATCTGCACTGCCTGGCCCACGCCTCCCGGGGCTCTGGTCGCAATTTTAAAAGGGCCTGGGGCTCTGGCAGTATCAGCAGCCGGGAGCCCCCGGCCCTTTTAAATCACTGGGCCCCAGGGCAGCTGCCCCTTTTACCTCCTCCCTCCCCTATCGTGGCTGCCGATGGAGTGGGGAGGGGGCAGGCAAAAGGGGCAGTGACGTTAAAGCCGTGGAAGCGCTTTAATGTTGGCTGCATACGGGCTGGTACTGGCGGCCACTTCTTACCAGTACGCCGTACCAGCCTACTTTCACCCCTGGATCTTGGTGCATGCTCCAAGCATGCCTGTTCTAAGCTCCTCACCCAGAGGGGCAGGGCTTCCATAGATCCTGGCTTCCATTGGCAGGGGAGGGAGATGAGCCCAGACACCCCGAAAGGAAAGATTCCTCCAGAACCTGGCTTACATGAGGGGGCCAGGAAGGGGGTCAAACCCCCTTAGATAAGCAGGGCTCCCCAGATCCTGGCGCACCCATGGGGGCAGGTAGTGTAGCTCAAGCACCACTAAGGGTCAAGGACCCCTAGATCCCAGTTCATGGCGGGTGGGGAGAAGTGGGGCTCCGACTCCCACAGTGATGCA
The DNA here is from genome assembly GCF_965152275.1 of Natator depressus. Lineage (NCBI taxonomy): Eukaryota > Metazoa > Chordata > Testudines > Cheloniidae > Natator > Natator depressus. Next base: position 213,079,251 of record NC_134234.1, on the reverse strand, counting down.
AGTCCTCTCCAGAAGCTGGCTCATATGGGGGGTGGGGCAGGGCCAGAGATGGGTTGAGGGTCCCCAAATCATGGTACACACACAGAGGAGGGAACTGTGGGACTGACAGGTGCCCCTGCCCCTATTCACCACCAGTCCTGCATCACTCACCACCACATCCACCTTCCCAGCATCACACCCCTCCCCTCCACTCCCATTCCCTCAGTCCCCATCCCCTCTGTGATGGGTCCCACTCCTCTCGGGGTGCCATCGGGAACTGGGGTATCACTGAGCCCACCTCGCCCCCCAGTCTGGGCTCCCTTTACTCTGTACTGCTGTGCCCAGCCTGTCAAGCCCTCTCCCAGGCTCCAGCACACATACAGGTAGGGACACACCCAGCTGCAGCTTCACACAGATGCTGAGATCAGCTCTGCATGGGAAGGCTCAGCTAAAGAACTGCCCAGTTACTCAAGTGCACACGCCCTTCCGGAGGGTAAACCCCAAATTATACTGTCATGCGCTACACAGAGAACTTTACAGCATAAGCTCATGAAATTTGCCCTCTCCCTGAATGTGGAGGAAGATATGCAACAGCTCTTTGCCCCCAGTTATGAATTCCACACTCTGGTTTTAAACAAAATAACCCAAATCTATTAACTAAAAAATATAGATGTTTAGTTATTATAAGGGATAGCAAACAGATCAAAGCAGATTACCAAGCAAATAAAACAAAAACACAATCTGAGCTTAATATACTAATGAAACTGGTTATAAGTAGCAAATTCTCACCCTAAGTGTTGTTTTAGGGTGGCAGATTGCAGATTCGTGTAGGCAAACTGCACTTGCTAGCAGCTTGAAACTCCAGATATTCCTTTCACAGGCTAGAAAACCCTCTAGTCTGGGCCCAATGTTCCCCCCTCCCCCTGTCCCACAGTCCAGTCTTTTATTTCTCAGGTGTTTTCAGCAGTCTTCTTTCTTGGATGGGGAGTAAGAGAAGGATGAAGCCTGATGATGTCACTCCCCTGCCTTAAATGGTTTTTTGTATATGGCGGGAACCATTTGTCTCCCATTTTAATTCCCATGCACAGTCAGTGGAAAAAAACTCTAGTATTATCACAGAGTCCAGTATCAGGTGACATGTCACATGTTTCTGTAGGGCCACAGGAGCCATGAGACAGGGAAGGCTCCCCAGTGGGAGTTTAGTATCTTCTAAGGCCTATTGTACTTTCTAATGGCCCTTTCCAGCCAGTCATCTAGACTGATTGCATTCTGTCTAGTGGGAGTTCCCAGGTGTACACACATTTGTAATAGATCCATAGACCATATGCCTATCATCAGATATGAAAATGATACATGCATACAAGTATGATAATCATATTCAGTAAATCATAACCTTTCCAATGATACCTTGCATAAAATACATCTTAGTTATGTCACAATCATAGCATAACCAGTTTCTTCACATGACGTGTGTGTGATATCCTGGGGACAGCCACTTCAGACTCGTGACCAACCAAAGAAGAGACTGACCCCACCCACAGAGAATCCATCCCAGGTGTGACCCTGACCTTAGAGTGGAACATGACCCCTCACCGAGGGAAGATATTGGCAATAATGCCTGCACTGTAAGAGCTTGATGATCAAGACTGAGCATCCTGATTTAACAAAGTGCCCAGTAAACTGGGAAATAATTATCCCAAGTCACTGGGGCTCCTACATCACATCTTTGTTGACAATTGTGCAAGAGAAATGTTCCTCTGATCTCCCTTCTCCTTCTTCTCAGGGTACGGCGGGTACAGGCTGGCAAACGGCAGCACAGGGTGTTCGGGGAGAGTGGAGCTTCGCCATGGAGGGACCTGGGGAGCCCTCTGTGACTCCCAGTGGGATTTACAGGCTGCTCACACCCTCTGCCAGCAGTTTGACTGTGGATTCGCCCTGTCGATGCCAGCCAGGGAGCTCTTTGGCACAGGAGATGGGCCTGTCTGGAATGGCAAGTTTGGCTGTGAGAGGAATGAATCCCGCCTGAGGGACTGTCCTGTTACTGCACTGGGCACAACTGAGTGTCCCCCTGGGAGTGAAGCCAGCGTGGTGTGTTCAGGTGAGCAGCTGCAGGGGGAAAGAAAAGGATTGGGGAACATCCTCAGCCAGATCTTCACAGTGTGTCAATCAGCCAAGCTCCATTGGGCTCAGTGAGGCTATGCTGATTTACACCAGGTGGGGACCTGGCCCATAATTTGGCCCCCTGTCCGTGCACCAGCCAAGTCTGCTGGAACAATCCCTCAGTGAAATGCTTATGGTGCCTTGAGTATGGAATGTACCAAGGAAACCAAATTCTGGTCCCTGGACGTCCCTTCGCACTAACTGACGTGGGTCAAGTATCAGTTTGTGAATGTGCAGGTGTAGAATAGTCCCACAGCCCCCACAGGGTAACTGCCAGCATTGATCACGAGCAACAATCCCTTCCTGTTCCCCACTCCCCTCTCTGCCATGGCCATTAACACTGATCACTGCGCCACCTCGACACTCACTTTCCCTTGTGCTCAGGGTGCCTGGGCGGCAGGTTAGTGAACGGCACCGAGTGCTCCGGGAGAGTGGAGATCCAACATGGAGACACATGGGGAAGCCTCTGTGCCTCCCACTGGGATTTGCAAGATGCCAACGTCCTCTGCCATCAGCTGAACTGTGGATACGCCGAGTCGATCCGGGGAGGAGCCCATTTCGGGGAAGGGAGCGGAACCGTATGGAGCGACACTTTTCATTGTGAAGGGACTGAACCCTGTCTGTGGGATTGTTCTCGCATGGCCCTGGGCAACCCAGCCTGCTCCCCCAGAGACACAGCCAGTGTTATTTGCTCAGGTAAGTTTAATATAGACGTGTATATGTTAGTTACAGTGCAATGTACTGCCCAGATTAGGATCATCATGAGTAGTCCCATTGACTACAGTACTCAAGGTAAGTAGGGGTATCGGAGTGTTGCTCTCTTTGTTTAAGTTCCCCAGATCAAAGACACCTCTGGGTGCAATGAGGGGTGGCAAGGTGGATCCTAGCACTAGGCTAGAGTGAACCGGAGAGAATGGCTCTGTGCTATAAACCCGGGGTTTGTGATTCACAGATTCCCTCAGTCCCAGGAGGGCTGACTCAGCCCTTCATCAGGTTGAGGTTGGTATTGCAGAAGCAACCTATACACAGAGATCTCATCCAAGCTGTGGGCCCATTACAATCCCATTTCACTCTATGGATAAGTAGGTGTTTGCCGTGGTGTTCCTGGCCAAAGTGCCCCCCCCCTTGCCCATCCCGGGTTATGTGCTGGTGGGCTGCAGCCCTCACCTACAGAGCTTGCTCAGTGGGTGTGTATGTTTATAGATCATTAATTCCCCACAGCACTTCATAGAAATAGTCATTTCTTTGTGAAAGATCCTGGTTTTCAGGAAAGTGTTCAAATGGCTTCAGAGCTTGGCTCCTGAGCCAGCTGGGAACTTTCACAAAGATCCTGCTCTTAGTGAGAGCAGCTGGCGCTTTGATGAAGATCCTCTTCTACACTGCAACACAAACACTGCAGGGATCCTTTTTCCTGCAGGCTTCTCCAAAGATCTTCAAAGGCTTCCCCATGCCACACCAGAGAACTGCCATAGTTGATCGATGGCAAGTCGTCTGATGGCTATCCATAGTGGCTTTGGCCCAGATTTTTACAGCTGTTTCGCTGTTGCTCCATTCAGCATGGCAATGCCTAACTGGTTTAAGAGTCTACGTTTCATTTTCAGTAAGGATTTAGGCACTTAGCAGCCTTTATCAGTGATATCAATAGGAGTCACATCCCTGAGTGACATAACCATGCCAACCTCACCCCCAGTGTAGACAACAACAGAAGAATTCTTCCATTGATCTAGCTACCACCATTCGGAATGATGGATTACCCACAGCAATAGTAAAACCCCTTCTGTCACTGAAGGAAGCATCCACACTACAGCGACATAGCTGCAGTGATGTTCTGTGTCACAGTAGCGCCCATAGTGTAGACATGGCCTTAGTAAACCAAACATTTAATGCACACAGAAAACATTGTAATAACTATGAATAAGCACTCCCAGCTATCTCCGTGACACCACTGATTTCCTGAGAAAACTACAGTGCATTGGTGATCTTCCAGAAAACACCATCCTAGCCACCATGGATGTAGAGGCTGTCTACACAAACATCCCACACATAGATGGAATACAAGCTGTCAGGAACAGTATCCCTGATGATGCCACAGCACAACTGGTTGCTGAGCTCTGTAACTTTACCCTCATGCACAATTATTTCAAATTTGGTGACAATATACACCTCCAGACCAGTGGCACCGCTATGGGCACCCGCATGGCCCCACAATATGCCAACGTTTTTATGGCTGACCTGGAACAACACTTCCTCAGCTCTCATCCACTCATGCCCCTCCTCTACCTACATTACATTGATGACATCTTCATCCTCTGGACCCATGGGAAGGAAACTCTGGAAGAATTCCACCATGATTTCAACAGCTTCCACCCCACCATCAAACTCAGCCTGGACCAATCTACACGGGAGGTCCACTTCCTAGACACCATGGTGCAAATAAGTGACGGTCACATTAACACCACGCTATACCGAAAACCCACTGACCGTTATGCCTACCTTCATGCCTCCAGCTTCCATCCCGAACACACCACATGATCCATTGTCTACAGCCAAGTGCTGAGGTACAACCACATTTGCTCCAACCCCTCAGACAGAGACCAACACCTACAAAATCTTCACCAAGCATTCTCAAAACTACGATACCCACACGAGGAAATAAGGAAACAGATCAACAGAGCCAGACGTGTACCCAGAAGCCTCCTGCTGCAAGACAAGCCCAAGAAAGAAACCAACAGAATTCCACTGGCCATCACATACAGTCCTCAGCTAAAATCTCTCCAACGCATCATCAGTGATCTACAACCCATCCTGGACAACAATCCCTCACTTTCACAGGCCTTGGGAGGCAGGCCAGGCCTCACCCACAGACAACCTGCCAACCTGAAGCATATTCTCACCAGCAACTACACACTGCACCATAGTAACTCTAACTCAGGAACCAATCCGTGCAACAAACCTCAGTGCCAACTCTGCCCACACATCTACACCAGCGACACCGTCACAGGACCGAACCAGATCAGCCACACCAACACCGGTTCATTCACCTGCACATCCACCAATGTCATCAAGTTGCAGTGGGGGAGGTTTAGGTTGGATATTAGAAAAAAACTTTTTCACTGGGAGGGTGGTGAAACACTGGAATGCGTTACCTAGGGAGGTGGTGGACTCTCCTTCCTTAGAAGTTTTTAAGGCCAGGCTTGACAAAGCCCTGGTTGGGATGATTTAGTTGGGGATTGGTCCTGCTCTGGGCAGGATGTTGGACTAGATGACCTCCAGAGGTCCCTTCCAACTCTGATATTCTATGATTCTATGATTCTAGGGCAGTCTGCCCTTTAAGGGGCTGAGGAGCCAGGGAGCAGAAAGCCCTGGACTAAGCAGAAGCCAAGCAGCAGATGTTGGGAACCAGCTGATCTAGCTAAGCAGAAGTTAATGAGTGTCTCCCATGTCCAGCTGGAACATATAGGTGAGGAGTCAGGCCTGTAAGGTGGGGGCACCAGGACAGACAAACACTTTCCTAAACAACAGCAGGGCAGGCTGGCAGGCCAACTCTCTGGTCCCCCTGATGCTAAGGGAGGGCTGTGAGCCTTGAGCTACTGGAGACTAGAGAACCTGTCTTATGAAAGGAGACTCAAGGAGCTTGGCTTGTTTAGCCTAAGCAAAAGAAGGCTGAGGGGAGATATGATTGCTCTCTATAAATATATCAGAGGGATAAATACCGGAGAGGGAGAGGAATTATTTAAGCTCAGTACCAATGTGGACACAAGAACAAATGGATATAAACTGGTCATCGGGAAGCTTAGACTCGAAATTAGACGAAGGTTTCTAACCATCAGAGGAGTGAAGTTTTGGAATAGCCTTTCAAGGGAAGCAGTGGGGGCAAAAGACCTATCTGGCTTCAAGATTAAACTTGATAAGTTTATGGAGGAGATGGTATGATGGGAAAACATGATTTTGGCAATTAATTGATTTTTAAATATTCATGGTAAATTGCCCAATGGCCTGTGATGGGATGTTCAATTTGGTGGGATCTGAGTTACTACAGAGAATTCTTTCCTGGGTATCTGGCTGGTGAATCTTGCCCATGTGCTCAGGATTCAGCTGATCGCCATATTTAGGGTCGGGAAGGAATTTTCCTCCAGGGCAGATTGGCAGAGGCCCTGGAGGTTTTCGCCTTCCTCTGTAGCATGGGGCACGGGTCACTTGCTGGCGGATTCTCTGCTCCTTGAAGTCTTTAAACCATGATTTGAGTACTTCAATAGCTCAGACATAAGTGAGAGGTTTATCACAGGAGTGGGTGGGTGAGATTCTGTGGCCTGCATTGTGCAGGAGGTCAGAGTAGATGATCATAATGGTCCCTTCTGACCTTAATATCTAGGAATCTATGAATCAGTCCAGGTCAGGACTATCACTCTTGTTACTTTTCTATCTATACCTTGTGTTTTTCGGACAGAAGAATAACAGAGCCTGTGCAGAAAGCTAAAAACAAAGTTGGGTGTGGGTGTCTGTTTTGCCCTCCACCTAATAGGCAGACACACCAGACTACACACTCTCTTTGGATTTTGCCAGGGTCACATTGTGCTCATTCACAGACTACTGCTTGGCTCCCTTGCCTTTTGTCTGTGCCGAACCCACTCTTCTTGTCTGTTCTCAGTTTCTAAGTGAACTCTCTTCCCCCGCTGCCCTTTGTAAAACAATACTCAGCCAAAAGCTCCTGGGTGGTGTGATGTTGCACTCCATATGCTTTATGAAAATATTCTTATGAATGTGAATATGATGTAACTGGAATATGCTTTATGCGAAAGGTCTCTTGTAAGGTATCATTACAAAGCTTGTAATCTACTGAGTGTGGTCATCCTATGTGTATGCATGTATCACTCTTATATCTGAAGCTAGTAATATGAAGTATAACTTTGAGTTCCTATTGTAATTATGCAAAGTGTGGGCCATTAATGGTGGTTTAGAATCTTGATGTCTCCCATTGACTAGGACAATTGGTTCTAAATGGCTCTGTTAACAAATTTTCCTGGGGGTGTGCAGGCCAGCCCAGGAAGAATAGAGGCTGAGGTCTCACAGGACATGTGATCATGTCACCAGATCCTGGAATCCATCTTAAATCTGGTACTTTTCCATTTAGAAGGAGTGGTGACAAGACAAAAGAGAGACAAAAGAGAGACAAGGACTGTACCAGAGGAAAGGATTTGGCCCAGACTAGAAAGGAGTCTAGTCTGTGAAATAAGCTTATTGGAACATCTCTGAGGGTGAGATATTACCTGTAATCAGTTTCTTAATGTATTAGGCTTAGACTTGTGTGGGTTTTTTTGCTTTATTTTGCTTGGTGTCTTCCTTTGTTCTGTCTTTTATTACTTGAAACCACATCAATCCTACTTTTTATAATTTTGTTTGTTTGTTAATAAACCCAGAGTAAGTGACTAATACCTGGGGGAGGAACAGCTGTGCATATCTCTCTATCGGTGTATAGAGGGTGGACAATTTATGAGTTTACCCTGTATACGCTTTATACAGAATAAAATGGATTTATTTGGGGTTTGGATCCCATTGGGAGCTGGGTGTCTGGGTCTGGAGCTAGGTGACCTGCTGAGCTGTTTTCAGTTAAGCCTGCAGCTTTGGGGGGGGCGTGGCCCAGATCCTGGGTCTGTGTTGCAGCAGGCTACTGTGTCTGGCTCAACAAGGCAGAGTTCTGGAAGTCCCAAGCTGGCAGGGTAAATGGGCTCAGAGGTAATTTCAGGACATCAGGTGACAGTCCGAAGGGGCTCTTTGTGACCGAACCCATGACAGGTGGATTCACAGATACCTTTTGTCTTAGATGGGGACTTGTGCTGACTGTTATGTTAACAGAAAGGTGAATTCATACATATCAGTTATTAGGATATAGATATTCAGGCCTGTCTGTAAAGGCCTATACTCTAAGAATTTAGGTGTATTCTTATCACTTGGCTAGTTATAGAGGGACAAAAGAGAATCAAAATCACTGTCTGCCGGTGTAAGGGCCTTTTCTTACTGTGACCGTCTGAGGCCCTGTGCTTAGGCTAAGGCCTTTGGCTAAGCAGCAGAGGCAGCCATAAGCTAGGAAGCGACCGGTCACATCCTCACATTCCAAACTAGTCACACTGAAAGAAGGTGCTATTGGGCTGTTAGGAATACAGTCCTGTCCTGATAATGCCTATCACCTCCAGAGAAAGGGAAGTGCCTAGAAAATGTAAAAGGAAACAGCATCCTGTCTGGCAAGAACTCACTTATCAATACTGGGATGTGAAATCCTCACTTCTGTATTGTTTTGTCATTACAGTTCCCACTTTGCTATTGTTTGTCTGTATAATCTCTGTCTGGTTCTGTGATTGTTCCTGTCTGCTGTATAATTAATTTTGCTGGGTGTAAACTAATTAAGGTGGTGGGATATAATTGGTTACATAATCATGTTACAATATGTTAGGATTGGTTAGTTAAATTTCAGGAAAATGATTGGTTAAGGTATAGCTAAGCAGAACTCAAGTTTTACTATATAATCTGTAGTCAATGAGGAAGTGAGTGGGCATGGGTGGGGGAGATGGGAACAGGGAATGGGGTTAAGGAAATTGGAACCATGTTTTGCTAAAGCGGGAAATGGGAACAGGGAATGGGAATAAGGAAATTGGAACCATGTTTTGCTAAAGGGAGAAATGGGAACAGGGAATGGGAGTAAGGAAATTGGAATCATGTTTGGCTAAGGGCAGGAATGGGAACAGGGACACAGCTGTAAGGCTCTGTGGTGTCAGAGCTGGGAAGGAGGATACTAAGGAAGGAAACTGGAATCATGCTTGCTGGAAGTTCACCCCAATAAACATCGAATTGTTTGCACTTTTGGACTTCGGGTATTGTTGCTCTTTGTTCATGCGAGAAGGACCAGGGAAGTGAGTGGGTGAAGGAATAAGCCCCCTAACATCAGTGTCCAGGGGGATTTAACTCAACCTATGATAAGGTTTCACGCAGTTCATATCAAGGGCCTTCTGAACACTACACTAGTACAAATAATGATAAATATAATGCCTCATTTTAAAGAGCTATGGATATTCTACAGCTCCGACTGTCTGGCCTATCTCAGTGCAATGGGTTTTGCAGGTTTTCATAATTTATATATCAAATACAATATAGCGCCCCCCTCCCAATACTGCAATATCTCGGGTTGCAACATCTGTCACATCCATTCTGTAAATTCTCAGAACTAGGCGAAATAGAGGACAGATTTTCTCTGTGCCATCTAAGAGCACATCTGCAACCAACATCTGCTAAACATCTAGTGTCTGCACTATATCCCATTAGTACTGTTGGTGGTGAGGATAAGGTGGTTTGGGGGTTGGTTTTTGTTTGTTTGGGTTGTTTAATAATGATATAAATATATAGTTTATTTTTGTGCTCATAAACGGCTGACTCGTTTTCACTAAAAACAAATGTAAAACCCCTTAAGTAGAGACCAGTTGTGGAAGAATTCAGCCTGAAACATAAAAAGCTATAAGGAGCTGAAAAGGGACCCTTTCAAATGGAAATGCTCAGGCAACATTGACCATAGCCTACAGCTCAGGGGTTGCTCGGCGCTACATCTGCAATACACACAAGATGACCGCCATCCCGCCATACAGTTGGATGTGGCTATCAATGGTCAGCTCTTGGAGTGAATTGACTCAGTTTCGGCAATTCCTGGGATAAATTTGATTCACTAGATCTGGTGACCTCAGTGACCTTAATTTCTCCCAAGTGGAGGCTTCCTAGTGGAACTGTTTGAATAGGGAAAAAGATTTACATATCATCTCAGACAAACAGCTCCAACTCCATTTGCTGTTGTTCATGAGGTCAGGCCACTATTCAGATGACTGCTTGGGACTTTCCCAATTACTTTCCAATCTCATGAATCTCATTAATTTGTCCTGGAAATGCATTATTGGCAGGACCATCCTTAGGATTTATGGGGCCTTACGCAGTATTATTAAACTGGTGCCCCTATGCCCGATGGTAACCCGGGCTCAAAACCCCGGGGGGGAAGGGACGAGGCAGCAAAGGATACCGAGCTGCCCAGCCCGCCTCATGGCGGTGGAGAGTCACATTTTCCCACAGAGACCCCCGTACCCTCTCCCTCATGCAGAATGCATGGCACTGACACATTCGGTTCTGTGAATATGGTCCCTGCCTAAGGAGACTGCAGTGATCACTGGGTGTGCGGGAGCCGACCCGCTCTTACCTGCTGTCATGGGTGGTGGGTGAAGCTGCCGCTTGGGGAGGCTAGCTCCCCAGCCCACCTCTTCTGCCTGTGGCCCCACCCTCTCCTCACTGTCTCCCGCCTCTCTTCCCTCCCCATCCCTGATCACCCCCTTCCAGCCAAATCCCTGAAAAACCCAAATGAAGCAAATACATTTGAAAAAAACACTCTTCTGCAATTGCTTTCTAAAGAAAATGGAGCATGTTTGCCACTGCATGCCAGAAGGTGAAGCCTGGACATGCAGAAGGTACCGAATTAAAAGGACTAAATTTGGGAATAAAAAATGTCAGTCCTGGGTTTTTTGATATACCCTGAAGTTTGTCAGAGATTTATTTGCACAAACTGTGTAGTAAGGTCAAGTCAGCTGCCCTGCTGAATACAACATTAAATATTATAGATTAATGATGCAGCTCTTCTCTGTTTTACATTTTCTTAATCTGTATTTCTAAGATGATTTTATATTTTAAATGTACTCTTAAGCCTTCATAAAGTAACCATTCCAGACTACTACATATTTAACTCACTGAAACAAAGAGATTATTTTAAATTAATCAGTCACAGAGGTTTAGTGTGTTCATAACAATGTTCATTGCTTTTAGAAAAAGGGAACACTAATGTACTTTGTGTGATCTCCATAACCATAGACATGTTTATGAAATGTCACCAACTTTAAAAAATATGTTTCTAAAGATTTTAGGCAGAATGAAGGATTTTATATCTTACTAGGGTAAGGATTTTGCTGGAGGGTTCTCTTAAAACTAGTTCAACAAATAGAAATAAAGAAAGGGAAACTCGGTTGTCCAGCTATCTGGCAGAAAAGGGGTGTTGTCCCTTTAAGGGCTCTCTTCAACAGGAGGGTGAAGGGAGAAAGGGATGGACAGAAAGGACAGGGAGACTTTGGAAGCAATTTTTTGTACTATAGTCATTAAAATTAAAATGTGTATTTTAGATAAGGGTGATCTTTTGAAGGATTTATTTTAAAAACTCTGTCTGAAGATCCAAGCATTTAAGGCTAAAAATGAATACTCAGATTTTTGCATCTAAAAATCTATGCAAGGATTTTGTAGAGATGTGATTTTATAATCTTCAGCAACACACTAATGAAATTGTTTGAAAGCATATTTTAAACTAAGGCCCTATAGACTAATATGTTCTGAGTAAACATTACAGTAATGCAAGACTGTTTTTGTCAGTAAATTCAGAAACTGACAGTATATGCCTGGGGGTTGGCAAATGGCTGTTAAATGGCTTCATTGCCACTTGAATGGCTCTTTAACAGTTTCAGTGTTGTGCTAATAGGTCTGGCAGGCTGGAAGACTTTTTCACTTTTAAGTACTAGATCCCCTCTGGAAGAAGACTCACCAGGCTGCAGCAGCTAGCTGTGAGAGCCTATAGGAAGGGTCAGAACAGGGATAGCAAGAGGAGGAAGGGTGGACACTGAGACCCAGGGGAGCCCCAAATTTTTGGGTGCCCTACACAGCTGCTTATGCTGTGTATGCCGAAGGATGGCCGTGCTTATTGGGTCCTTATTAATCACAGTGCCTCATGTGTTTTTCTTCTTCTAGAAGGTTCTCTCATTCAGTAGAAGACCAATCACGCGCCACAAATAGGGAACAGCTAGTAGTCAGTGTGAATAGTTTGCAAACATTCCTTGGGCTGAGAATACCTAAGACCTTCTTTATGAACTGGTGCAGGTAAGCAAATGATACGAAAGCCAAAACTCACCACATTTGGCTTGATAACAAATGTTCAGCAAGATCTATTGCATACCCAGCTTGGTGAAGCAACACAGATGATGTAAATAGTTAGATTGATGCCCTTTCAGTGGACTGGTTCAGAACAGCATGTGAACAGTTGTAAACCAACAAGGGAGAATGATTGGCCCTTAGGCCATGTTGATAGAGGTATTTAGACATTGCTACATTTAGCATTGCAAGGCCTATGAGTATGTCTATACTGCAGGCTTGCCATGTGTTTTTTCCCATCCCCCCTCCATTCACACTCAAAGTTCTTAAACGTGTTTAGAGGAGCATTTAGTCTGTGATGGTGTGGATGGCTGGTGGTATGAGGAATAGTTTGCATTAAGCCTTTCCCTTACCCGCCCACCCTGACCTCCTTTTGAGATAGTTCTCCAATGCTATTCCCACAATTCTCTGTGCCTGTATTTTCCTGCCCTTCTGCTTACTCACTTCCCATTCACCCTTTATGCCCCAGAAGCTACCTGATGATTTAGAGACACTTGCTTGGCATTTAACGCTTCATTTTCCACGTGGCCTGTTCTAGGTTCTGCACAGCTTAATCCAGCTCTGCCAAGCAGGCTAGAAGATGTTGACCCTGCTGCATGCTGCTGGCTGGCTGGATGGATGGACCAGAATGCATTGGGTTTTCAAACTATGGAGCTCCCCTCCCTGGGGCGGCGGGGCACAGCAGGGTTAACAGGCAGCCTTAAGGACCTGACTGGTTGGTGAAAGCTCCTCTCACTGGCTGGGTGTCCTGCTCCAGCTTCTGCTTGTAAGGGTCCTTGGATGAGAACCCAGATCTGCAGAGCCTGGGACAGCTGATGTTCCCACAGTGCCGGGGAGAGGCCCTCAGTGCCACATCCAGGGAGCACTGTGGAGAGTAGGTGCTGCAGGAAGTACTGCCCAAGGGAAACAGAATGACAGTACCCTGAGGCCCTATGATTGACCAAGCACCCTATTTAACCCTGGAGTGTGCCCCAGGAAGCTGTCTGGACAACCGCACAGACTGTGGGCCTGCTTTGACACCTGATGTCACCTTGATTCCTGATCTCCAGTCTCTGACCCTGGTCTGACTCTTGCCTCTTGCCCCTTGACTCCTGATTCCAGCTTAGTACTACCTCTGATCTCTAGTATCTGACCCTGACTCTTGCTTATTGAACCTAGTTCTAGTAATTCCTCTCACCCCGGCTCATCAACTACTGTCCCTGATGTGAGGACCCCAGCCGAGCGCTGACTGCTAGGCCAGAGCGCCTATACTCTGGTCCCTTATAGTTTGCCCAGACCTACTTCCACCCCACTCTGCAGAAACCCCTTAACTGCGATATGGAAGAGGCGAATGTGCCGTCACCCACTGCACCCCATGTGGTACGAATCTACAGGATTCAATCACACAACTCCAAACTAAGAACCATACGGTACGGTCCCAAGTGGTGCAACTCCTAGAAGAATATCAGACACTCAGTGAGCAGCTACCATGGTCCCAGGAAGAGAATTCCATGCTCCAGGGTCAAGCTGGGCTTGTGCCTTCTGAACAGGGCACTGCAGTACCACTACCCGAATATTTTGATATTGGGAGCCACAACAAGTTCAGGGGGTTCCTGAACCAATTCCATCTCCTATTCCTGCTCTGCCCTTAAATGTATCATAGAACTAACTGAAAGGGACCTCAAGAGTTCATCTAGTCCAGTCCCCTGCACTCGAGGCAGGGCTAATGTCAAGGTTCCTTCCCCACTCTGAACTCTAGGGTACAGATGTGGGGATCTGCATGAAAGACTCCCTAAGCTTATCACCTTTATGCTACCACCACCAAAGTGTCTAACAAAAATAACAGGGGAAGTGCCCACTTAGAAACGTCTCCCCCCAAAAAAATATCCCCCCAAGCACTACACCCCCTTTCCTGGGGAAGGCTTGATAAAAATCCTCACCAATTTGCATAGGTGAACACAGACCCAAACCCTTGGATCTTAAGAACGATTAAAAAGCAATCAGGTTCTTAAAAGAAGAATTTTAATCAAAGAAAAAGTAAAAGAATCACCTCCGTAAAATCAGGATGGTAAATACCTTACAGGGTAATCAGATTCAAAACATAGAGAATCCCTCTAGGCAAAACCTTAAGTTACAAAAAGACACAAAAACAGAAATATACATCCCATTCAGCACAACTTATTTTATCAGCCATTTAAACAAAACCGAATCTAATGCATATCTAACTAGATTGCTTACTAACTCTTTACAGGAGTTCTGGCCTGCATTCCTGCTCTGGTCCCGGCAAAAGCATCACACACAGAGAGAGGACCCTTTGTTCCCCCCACACTCCAGCTTTGAAAGTATCTTGTCTCCTCATTGGTCCTTTTGGTCAGGTGCCAGCGAGGTTAGACTAGCTTCTTAACCCTTTACAGGTGAAAGGGTTTTTCCTCTGGCCAGGAGGGATTTAAAGGTGGTTAGCCTTCCCTTTATATTTATGACAACTAAGTATGATCTAGACCATTCCTGACAGGTGTTTGTCCAACCTGCTCTTAAAAGTCCCCAATGATGGAGATTCCACAACCTCCCTAGGCAATTTATTCCAGTGCTTAACCACTCTGACAGTTAGGAACTTTCCCCTAATGTTCAAACTAAACAGCCCTTGCTGCAATTGAAGCCCATTGCTTCTTGTCCTATCCTCAGAGGTTAAGAAGAACAATGTTTCTCCCTCCTCCTTGTAACAGCCTTTTATGTACTTGGAAATTGTTATCATGTCCCCTCTCAGTCTTCTCTTCTCCAGACTAAACAAACCCATTTTTTTCAATCTTCCCTTATAGGTCATGTTTTCTAGACCTTTAATCATTTTTGCTGCTCTTCTCTGGACGTTCTCCAATTTGTCCACATCTTTCCTGAAATGTGGCGCCCAGAACTGGACACAATACTCCAGTTGAGGCTAATCAGCATGGAGTAGAGCAGAAGAATTACTTCTCATGTCTTGCTTACAATACTCCTGCTAATACATCCCAGAATGATGTTTGCTTTTTTTGCAACAGTGTTACACTGTATGTATCATTTTTATATTCGAAGTTATGAATATTGGCTGTGTACTTGTTTGATTCTGAGTAGGTTTTAGTGAAGCAGTTGGTCATCTTCCTGAGAAAAGCCTATTCTCAGTAAGTGCCCAATCAAGAAGCCCTTAAGCCAACAATGAACTTGGAGACATTAATCCATATCTGGGCTTTCCCAGGAATGTGGCTTGGCTGGTAAGGAACTCAGTCATGCATGGACATGTGACTTGTCCAGGTGACTCCAAAATTCCATTTTGTAGCTGGACTTTTCATAGGAGAGAGGAGGGGGTCTCCACCCACAAGAGAAAGTCTATTTAAACCCCTGGGAGACCCCTCCATTTTGTCTTCAGCTAGCTAAAGAGAGAGCCTCTCCACCTCCAAAGATACTTGAAAGAAACTGGAACAAAGGACAGTAACTGCAGGGGGTGTGAGTGATTGCTGGACCCAGACTAGAAGGAGACTAGTCTGTAAAAGAGAGTTTACTGGAACTGGTGAAGTTTTATCTGTATTCAGTTTGATTAGACATAGACTTGTGCGTTTTATTTTATTTTGCTTGGTAATTCACTTTGTTCTATCTGTTACTACTTGGAACCACTTAAATCCTACTTTCTGTAGTTAATAAAATCACTTTTTACTTATTAATTAACCCAGAGTATGTATTAATACCTTTGGGAACAGCTGTGCATATCTATCAGTGTTATAGAGGGTGAAAAATTTGAGTTTACTCTGTATAAGCTTTATACAGGGTAAAACGGATTTATTTACGGTTTGGACCCCATTAGGAGTTGGGCATCTGAGTGTTAAAGACAGGAACACTTCTGAAAGCTGCTTTCAGTTAAACCTACAGCAGTTAGGGTACGTGGTTCAGACTTAGGTCTGGGTTTGCAGCAGGCTAGCGGGTCTGGCTCAAACCAGGCAGGGCACTGAAGTCCTAAGCTGACAGGGCAGGAAAGCAGGAGCAGAAGTGGTCTTGGCCCATCAGGTGGCAGCTCCCAGGGGGTTTCTGTGGTCCAACACATCACAGTGTCTCAGTGTTTCCACTATTTCTAAAACACGCGTTTCTGTAAGAGATGGTCTCTTCTGCCCAGTGCTGGGACTTATGGGGTGGTGGTGCTGTGATCTGATTGACAGAGGGCAGTGGGAGAAGTTCTTAGAGGGGTCACATGACCCTCTTCTGGGCGGTTCATCCAGCTCCAGAACCTGCCTATTTTGTTCAAATATGTTCTCAGGGCTGTCCTCTGTGGCCAAAACTGATCCCAACTGGTAGAGGGCATTGGGGGGAGTTCTTAGAGGGGTCACACAAACCACTTCCAGATGGGTCACTCCGCCCCAGAACTCTCCCGATTGGTCAAATATACTCTCGGGAATGGTCCCCAGCAGCTGAAACCCCTCCTGGTTGATAGAGGGCAGTGGGAGGAGTTCTAAGAGGGGGTCACATGACCCACTTCTGGATGGAATACCTCACCCTGGATCTCCCCATGATTGGTCAAATTGGCTCTCAGGGCAGTCCTAGGGGAGCGAAACCCATCCTGATTGGTAGAGGGTGGTGGGAGGAGTTCTTAGAGGGGTCACATGACACACCTTGTTTCTGGTCATGTGTCTGGCTTGAACCCAAAAGTAATATCCCGGGGAGGGGCAGACTTTCCATGACAGGTGGTGGGGATAAAGGGGCAGGTCTAATTTTGAGTGATGGTAGGGCCCTTATACTACTTTAGTGCAATTTCCTGTTTTGTCATTAGTATTTGTTTAAGTAGTGGGAGGGCAGAGTGAGGGGGAATGGCAGGATTGGGGCTGGGAGTTTGGTAAAAATAAGGAGAGGGAAGAAAGGGGAAGAGGCACACCTCCTCCCCTGCCAACCTAGTCACTCACTGTCAAGTGTTTTTTTCCGGAATCATAACAGAGCAGAGTCTCAAGGAGGGATACAAAGGAGGATCAGGTGTTGGTTGCACATATTTTCTCAGGGAGTTTTCTCCATTCAGAAAGGGCAGCATGGGAGAAAATGAAAAATATAAAGAGTTAAAGATGTTCCCCTTAATCCAAGTATTTATAACAGTTCTCTTGAAGAAGAGCAGGAGACAGTTGTGGTGCCAGCCGGTCATTGTTCTATGCTATTCCCTTGCCTTGTGCCTGTTCCTTGAATTGTCCGTGTCCCATGAATCAAGTAATCTTGTTTCCAAGGAGCCCTCCTCCTGCTGACGGCACAGATGAACATGGTGTGTGCAGGACCTCCTGCTACTGCAAGAGAGGGTCATGGCCAACTCAGGAAGCCCTAAGCTCTGCCTCTACCACTAAGAATCATGGTCTAGGCCCGAAACCCCAAGGCCAGGGTGAAAGTAACATTAAGCACTTACTGGTACGGGGGCCCAGAGTCAGGGCCCTGGAAGGGGCGGGGCCTTGGGTGGAAGGGGCGGGGCCTTGGGTGGGAGGGGCGGGGCTGGGCGTCAGCCTCCCCCAGCCAGCCCATCCATGCTGCCTGGCCTGTGACACCCGGGTCTCCGATGGTGATTTAAATGTTAAATCGCCGAACCCTGGGGCAGTTGCCCCTTTTGCCCCCTTCATGTCTGTGGCCTGGGGGGTGGAGGGAAAGGGGCAATGATGTTAAAGTGCTGCCATGGCTGGCAGCGCTTTAACGTCGGCTGCATACGGGCTGGTATCGGCAGCCACTTTTCACTAGTACGTCGTACTAGGCCACTTTCATCCCTGCCCCAAGGTCCATTAGGAGAAGAACTGTCAATATTTCAGATGCTTCTGAGTAATACTTCTATAAAGCTGATCTGAGTGACACAACCTGGTTTTAGTGACATGTCCTTGTCTACAATTGGGCATGTCCTAGACAGGGAATTGGTCTTGTAATGATCACCTCTGGCACAGGGGATTTCTTCCCTAGTTTATAAAATAACCAGCCTTGAATGTCTCCCAGTTCATGTTTAATATGATATAGAATCTATTGGGGCGAGAAACAGCACGGCTACAGTTTGTGCAGAACTTCTTCTTCCGGCTTTGGAGATTGGGGGTTACCATTTTGTCTGAGGCTGTGGTAAACCTGACATCTGGAGGGGGCTCATCACTCATATATGGTGATGTTTGTTGCTTTTGAGTTTTATTGGATGTTTTAGCTGCATAAAGTCACAGATAAAACCACTGATAATAACCAAAAAGGCAGATGGGTTTGCTATTGGTTCCTTCTGCAGCTGATGCCAGCCTCTGAATCTATATATTTCCCTTCCACTGCTTTGTTGTCACTTGTCAGACACAGAGGAGCCCTGGCAGGTGTTTAGGGGCAGCCAGTGCAGTGAGTGAGGGGACAGCAAGTCAGGCTGGCAATGAAGGGACATCTCTCCACTCCAGTGCTGTGGTTTCTTCTCCTCACAATTCAGGTCATAGCAGGTAAGTCTCCTCTGTGTTTCACCAGGGGAGCTGGGTTAACTGGAACTCGGGTGGTAACTTTTACAGTCAGCTTTTTACCATCCATGTCTGGCTTGTAGGTTGTGACTTTTCCTTTTGGGATTGGACCTTGCCACTGTTACCGAGGCTTTTGTTACCTTGAGATTGGACTATTGCAATGACCTCTGTGTGGGGCTGCACCTTAAAACCATTCAGAAAATGAAGCTGGTGCAAATAGCAGCGACTCACTGAGCAGGGCATCTGGCTGGGAGCATGTTACAGCCGTGCTGCAGGGTGGAGGTTAAGGTTTTGGTGATGATTTATAAATTCCTAAATGGCCTGGGACCGGCCTCCCTGAGGGATCACTTCTCTCCCTGTGCTGTATGGCCGGAGCTGTGGTTAGCAGGGGTGCCCGAGCTGGTTCCCCCTTTTTTAAAGGAGAGGGGTGGCTGGCAGGGTGCTCTCTGTGAGAGCTCCAGGACTCTAGAACTTGCTCACCCCTTTTGGCCAGAATAGCCCAAATTTGGTGACCTTTTAGGCACACTGCACAACACACTTGTTTGGAGGGTGGGGGTTGGGAAGGACCCAGGTTATGTGTCATATAATGAGAAAGAGGTGGAAGGAGTTTCTGTAGGTGTCTGGCTCACTGAGTTCCTATTGAAATGTCACTTTATGCTGCTGGAATTTGTGTGTTATTCATGCCGTCCGGGTGCCTAGAGCCTTGGCTAGGCGTCACTTTTGTGTTTTAAATCCCAATAAATACATCAATAATTTGGGATCCAACAGAAATGTCTGTTTGGTCCAGAATCCAACAGCTCCAAGGGCCAAGTCCTGGCTCCTCACTTCCCCATTCACTCACTGAAGCCAGTAGAAGTTTTACATGTGTGAGATGAGCAGGATTATCCCAAATAAACCCAGAACTGATTCCTGCCAGGAGGGAGTGAGGCAGTGTGAGGTAGAGTGCAGTGTGCAATGCCTGGTGCTCGTGAGGGTACTGGAAGCTCTGCCAGCAGGAAGATTTATCCTATGGGAGCCCTGCCTCCCTCCCTCCCCCAGGGTTTCTGCTGGAGCAGAGAAGCTTTTAATCCTAGCTGGAGTCTAGAGAAGCCCGACTAGCACAAGCTGCATGGCAGAGGTGCTGTAGCAGGGCCTCTCACGGCCACATTGGTTTCATTCCCTCAAGGCCACCCCTGCCCAGTTTCAGGGCTGCTCTCATTCCTCCAGCACAGAGAGAGTTGAAGGCTCTTTGCCAAGCTGTGTCCCAGCTCCAGGCAGACGTAACACTAGTAGCGGGGGGGTAGGCCCTGTGTTACAGCAGCATGTGCTCGTGCAATGCAGGGAGTGAATCTGGCCCAAAGATTCCAGAACTGATTAACAATAGGATTAAAATCGATTGTGGGACCCAGATATAATTTCAGTAATACAGTGATTGGAACCTGTATGGCTGGTATTAAGAGGATGAGAATGATCCAGGTGTTTGGCAAGGGAGCGAACTCCTCAGCAGTAGCTGGTTCATGGGAACCCGAGGTGCTGCTGCACCAGCTTGAGAAACTGAAGTTGAAGCTGATAATGAGAAATTTCAGTCTAAATTATTGCATTCGAGAAAAACCTGCCCTAATGTATATTTCACATACAGCTCAGGAACTGTGTGGTGATTAGGGACCTGAGACCCTGAAAATCCTGAGCAAACCAAACCATCTATCCAGTTACTTGGCGTTTATATTTCAAATTCCCAAGGAGCTGAAATATAATGTGATGGGGTTAGAGCCCATGACAGAGCTGTACATGACCAGAAAGCAGAGAATTCTGTGGTGACTCCTGGGCAATTAGACCGGCATTGCAGGAGATGGACAATTGTTGCTTTGTGAGGAATAAATTACTACATGATTGTGGGACAGTGTCATATAGTGATGCCAAGCACATGTTCAGCTCAATGCATTTTTGTTGGATTTATGCATCATCCCCTAGATATTTTTTATTTTCTATGGGAAATTTGAGTTTGCTTCGCATGACGCAAACACAGTGATGCAGGGGAGTATACAGGATAGGCGATATCACCATGTAGCTATTTTCCCTTTTACTCAGTGCCCCAATCCCCCTCCATTAGCCCTGAACAGAGGCTTGGTCAGTCTTTGCCAGAAGATCGTTGTGCAATGCACCCCATATTTGTCACAGTGATATTATTATGATCTGATTATGACATAATTATGATGGATTTTATCCAAGATAAGTCATGTGAGGTGTCGTTGGAAAAGTTATCATTTGCTGAATATGATTAACCTATTTGCATGCATTTATTCTTTTGTATCTGAACTTATGAATACTGGCTATGTATCTATACTTCAAATGTAGTTACACCTGGGTAACGCCCACTAGACAAGATGCTTTCAGTCTAGATAGAAGGTGGGAAAGGGCCTATTCAGGGCAATGGGCCATTCAGAAAAACAATAGGCCTTAAGAGAAGCTTATTCTCCAGCTGGTGAGTCTTCCTGAGAATGCTCCAGACAGCCTGTAAGTAATGGCTGCTATGACTCTACAAAGACATGGGACCAGGCCACATGATGCTGGACTCCATCTTGGGATGTCAGTATTTTTCCATAAACTGGTCTGGGAACCAAGCTTTGAAACAAAGCGTTTGCACCATAAGCAAAAGCTATATAAGGCAGGGAGTGACATCACCTGGGGTCTTCACTCCCCACACAATAAGACTCCTGGAAACTCCTGAGGACCAAAGACTGAACTGTGGGAAGTGCTGGACCCAGGCTAAAGGGATTTCTAGCCTGTGTATGAAACACCTGGGGATTCCAAGCTGCAAAGCAAGTATAGCTTGTGCCTTAAGACTCTGCAGCCTGTTTGTATCATCTCTTAGGGTAAGAATCTGCTAATTCATATCCAATCTATCTAGTATATTAAACTTAGGTAGCATTTTTGTTTATTTGCTAGGTAATCTGCTTTGATCTGTTTGCTATCACTTATAATCACTTAAAATCTATCTTTTATAGTTAATAAACTTGTTTTTGTTTTAATCTAAACCAGTGAGCTTTGACTGGAGTGATGGGGAAAATCTCTGCTTGGTTACTCCAAGTGTGCATTGTTCTCTTCACATTGTGGAGAGGTGGACTGGGTGTTAAACCCATATTCTGGCCAGATTTGACGAGGACAGGATGGTTCTGCTCTGGGGTCTGAGGCTGGGAAGCTGGTGGTTAGAGAGCCTGTATGTAACTGCAGCTGGGTGTGTTCCTACCTGTATGAAAGCTGTTGAAAGTGCAGGCTGGAGGGTTTTGCAGTTTGTCACAGTAGTACAGTGTGAGAGGGAGCCCAAGCTGGTACGTCGGGGGCTCAGTGATACCCTAGTTCCAGGTGGCACCCCGAGGGGAACCTGTCACAATAGTGATTCATCATTATTGATCCACCCCAAATATGTAGGCTCCAGGCTAACATAATACAATTATGTGGGCTCCAGGCAAACAAATGAGAAAATATCAGGGATGGACCAAAGCCACAGGTTTCACTCCCAGACCGGGATCTGAATTTACCCAACGTTCAGAATGCTGGGTGGGGTCATTATTCCTAGTAGGGCCCAAGTGGTGCAAGCATATGAAAGGTGCAGTATGTAAATATAATTGTTATCCTGAAAGCTTCTAATGGCTGCCATCACAGGGTCTTGGATCAAAAGCGAATCACAGGCATCATGAAAGCTAATGGCTGGACCAAGCACTCTCTATTAGGCTCAATAGACAGAACCATCAAAATCCTTTATGTTGTAAAAACATCTCCAGACAGTGGAGGCTATTGCCCAAGGCACTGGCCACATGGTCAGGGCAGAGCTAGCCAGGGGTTTCCCTTGTTGCCAATGCAGGGACCAGGATATTGGTGTTGGACTATGCCTGTTGGAGGGAGAAGCCAGTAAAAGGAGTTGTGACTGGGATCCTAGAAGGGAGCAACGAACCAAAGCCTGTTGGAGCTCGCTGGAGGTGCAGGCTGGAGATTTCTGAGCATTGAAACTGCTGGCTGTTGTTAGGTTCAACTGTATTCAGGGAAACAGAACTCTGTGTGCACTTAGCTTTGTGTCCTACCACGAGTGAACGTCACTGAGTTAACTCAATTGAATAAAAAACCCTTTTTTCCTAGTGCAGACCAGGCCCAAGGGGTTTCCTTTGGGACTGGACTGAACAGAGCAGCACCTAATAACCTTCCTTATGGATTGCAGCAAAGTGACTGTTTTGTATTTACTTGGCATTGAAGGAGCAGGATGGTCTGGTCATGTACTGGTGTGAATTGCACTGTTCTCTGAGCTCCATGGAGACTCCTTACACATGGTGTCCCTAGCTCAGCCATCCACTGCTGCAACCAGCCTGTTCCAGGGCTCACAGTGGAACTCTGCATGTAGCCGTAACTCCTAGGCGTAGTAATGATGCCTGGAGTTGCTCCCAGTCTCAGGGACAGTCCTGGGTCTTCACACCCTGTCCTGGGGGCCAGTTCTTCCAGGCAATACCTGAAGACTGTGTGGCAGGCAGTGGCCCCACCTCACAGTCCTTGTGAACTGCCTCTCTCCCAGCAGCCAGCTTTGCCTCTCCACAACCCCCAGAAATGAAAACAGCTGTAGAGACAACTGGGGGCAGGGGGTGGAACTCAGAGCAACTGGGAGAAAAGCAGCTTGCAGGGAGTGGGGGCAGAGTCTGCACCTCATCTGGGGAAGGAGCAGCCTGTACATGCAGGGCAGAGAGACCAGGTAGAAAAGGGAGAAGAGGAGGAGGAAGAGCCCAAGGGGGGGGGGGGAGAGACCAGCGGAAGAGGGAAATGTGTGGAGCAGGTGGGGAGAGGAAGCTCTGGTAGGGAGCACAAGGCTGTAATGCCCAAGCGCCACAGAACAAAAATTGTGAGGTTAAAAAAGCCATCCAGTCTCACTTTTCCATCTGTCTTTGGACTTTAGAACTCCCCTCTACTCCTCTGCCAGCATGGGGGTGAGATTCGCAGGCTGAAAAGTCACCCTTTAGTGCACCCAAACTGCACGACTCCCTCTGTCTGCTCAGCTGGAGACTGGGCTTACCCTCCCCTCAACCCTGAGACCGGGAACTGCCCTCCATTGTCCAGCACTGCCTTCGCTCTCCCCTCCTGGTTCAGTTCCTCTGACAGACGAAGGGCTGGCTGGGAAATAGCTTGACAGCCACTGAGCTAATTCATGCAGCATGGTTCACACTCGCACACAGAACTTCTGTTACTGTTCAGGGGTGAGTTACAGACAGAGATACTGGAGACCTTCACACTGACATCAACCATTCACACCAACTACCGTGTCACCGTAACACAATGGGATTGGTTTAGCCTTTTGCAAATAGCAACACTTCTCTGAATCCCCCACCCCCACAACTTCTCTGTCTGAGGCTGCTAAGCACCCTCCCCACTCGAGAGGCCCCTCCTCTTCCCTTGCCTCCCTCCAGCCTCCTCTTCCAGACCCCCTCCTCCCCTCTCCACCCTCCCTTCTGCCCCCTATTACAGTCCCCATTCTTCACCCCACTACTCCCTCATGCTCCTCTGCTCCAGACCCCCACCTCTCTGCCCCTCCACTCCACTTCCCTCACCTCCCTCCTTCCTGCCTCCTTCTCCAGACCCCTCCGCACCCTTCCCAGCTCTCCCTCCTATCTCACTCTAGACACCCTCCTCTCCCTTCCTCCTGACCCAACTTTCCAGACCCCCTCCCTTCCCCTGGTCCCTTGCTCCAGACCCCCCCACCCTACACTTTTCACTCCTCTTTTCTGCTGACATAGCACCTGCACCCCATTCCCTTGTAATCCCTGAAACTGCCTCCAGCCCCCAAGTACCCTGCTCCCCTTACTCTTCCCCTCCTCCTTGCACAGGGTCTCTGCTGCTCATCACAGTCCATGGGTCCTGTCCAGTCCCCTGAGCCATTCAGGGAAAGCCACATTCCCTGTGGGCTTCAGTCTCACTGAAAACAGTGGTAGGTGGCAGCCAGCTTTACTCAGGGCCACCTCACTCCCACATGCTGACAGACTGTAAGGAGATGGCGGCATCTCGCTGGCTTCAGCCCCCCTAACAGTGACAGGAGATGGTGCCATTTAGAATAAGGGAAAGTCGGTGAGTTGGCGCCTTCCATCGTGTTCTCACAAGACAGGTAAAAACACCCCAAATCTCCAGAGTGGGGATAAAATGGCAAGAGCTGCAGCACTGACAGCCCCGAGTGCGAGGCCCTGAGACGTGAGAAGGTGGCGCCATGAGGCAGCTCTGGGGAGGTCCCATTCTCCTGGTTCTGGGTGCTGATCCCCTGTTGTCGAGCACGGACTCTGCTGTGATAATGCTGAGGAGGGGGCTCCCTGCTGCTCTGACCCTGCTCTGTGTCTCTCTTTGAAGGTGCTGATGAGCTGAGGCTGGCGGATGGAGGCAGCCCCTGTGCCGGGAGAGTGGAGGTTAAACACCAGGATCAGTGGGGGACGGTGTGTGATGATGCCTGGGACATGGAAGATGCTGAGGTGGTTTGTAAGCAGCTGGGATGTGGAGCTGCTGTCAGTGCCCTTGGTAATGCTCATTTTGGAGAAGGATCTGGACCAACTTGGCTGTATGAAGTTGTTTGTGGTGGTGACGAGTCAGCTCTCTGGGACTGCAGTCATGGAGGATGGGGCGCAGCCCAGTGTTATCATTCTTTTGATACCGGAGTGATCTGCTCAGGTAAGAACTCGGCCAACCTGCCCCCGTCGGAAACTCCCCATGAGGGAGAAGGGACTGAACACAGTGAGTGACATTCCTGGTGACTCAGAACTGGACTGTGTCCTGCACTGGGGTCCGGGTGGAACTGACCAGTGTCTCCCTGAGCTCCCCTGGGCAGACTGGGGATGAGCAGGCTGCGCCATCCTCTGTGCCACTAGCAGGGGGCAGCTGGGGCAGTTGTTGTGGGGTGTGGTGTTGGCCCCATTAGCAGGTTTGTGGTGATACGTGCCTGGGTACAGCTGCCCAGTGTCTCCCCAGGGCTTCAGCAGCAGCTGCAACCCTGCCTGTGGCTGTGGGAGCTGGGACAGGAGCCGGGGGGGGCGAGTGCTGTGGAGATTTCTCCAGAGTTCCCTGAGGCAGCAGGAGAGGAGCCCTGAGCCTGCACTTGGCAAGGAGGAGGGGCCAAAACAGCTGGGGGTAGGTGCAGGGGGCAAAAATTGGCTACACTGCTCCACATGGCTACGCTCCTTCCCCGAATCCCCCTGCAGGGAACTCCCACATGGTGCGTAGCTCTTTGCTCCACAGCCTGCCTAGCTGTCTTCCAACGCAGGGTGGGCTAGATTTATCCCCCAGCGCAGTGTCATGGAGACTGCACCTGGATCCCTCTGCATTCTGCATTTGGGAATTAATGTGTATGCATAACCTGGCTTCATCAAAGCGTGTGCAAGTAAAATGCCTGGGGACAGGGGTTTGCACAGCGTGACGAATGCACTGAGAGAAACAGCCCCTGACGCAGGTAAGACTTAGGGTAAGACCATGGATCGCTACAGCTGGCTGAACAGCGATAACGCCTCTTTGTTCTGATTAGCTCAGTTTGCACCTCGCTGCTAGTCCCTGATCACCACCATTGGTGAGGTCACACCTGAGCGCGGGGGTCGGTGCTCTGTGTGTCTCCTCTTCACACCCTGCCACTCACTTACTATCCTCATTGTAGGATCTCCAGAAACTGTCGAGAGTGTTCACCCCAGCTCTGTACCTTCTTGGCCCCGGCTGTGTCAGCACAAAGGGGCCGCAGTCACCGTAAGCCCCACCCCTTCCCGCGGAAATATGCCTGGCACGGTGGTGGCCTCCTCAACAGTCTCTAAACAGGAGTAGCCCCCAGCACAAGGAGGTGCATTTGTAACATTGACAGACCCTGGTTGGTGGCGGGTAGGACTGACCCTGGGACCTCTGAAGCTTAGTGCTGTGGGCCTCTACTGCATAAGCTAAAAAAGCACCTGCCTATTAACCAAGGCTGTAGCAGACTCATAAAAATCTAGGTGATTTTGGTGCTACTAGAGGGAGAGAGAGCAGCACACCCATCAGGCATGGGTTACACATTGGCTCCCTCTCAGTCCCTTTGCCACTGGATGCTTGTAATTTCTTTGAGTTGCTTGTTGATTGTTTTGGGGCTTTCTGGCTCTTTAAGTGGCTTGTTGCTTGTTGGAGCTGTTGCTTGTTTGGGCTTCCCGAGTGGCTGCTGCTTTTTTAAAATTTCCTGCCGGAGAGCGTGATTGGCTCGTGATGGCACAATCCCTCCAACCAAAAGAAAGGATCTGGAGGAGACTGTAGACTGACAGTCCCCAGGGCCAATGGGGAGAGGCCAATGCTCCAGGTCAGCCCGATTGACAAGGCACTACAGGTGAATGAGGGAAGGGAGTCAGGGAACCAAGAGCCAGGGCCAGCAGGTTCAGCACCGGTGCAAGGAGCTACCAGGGCCGAGGGTCTCTTTCTGGGCTTCATTCTGGGTTTCCCACATAAAGTGAGTCCTGCAGCCGCAGTCTCTTAGCTGATCCTGGTGTAACTGACTGAGCTGCACCGTCCTTATTTCCACTGTTTCTGTACCAGAAATGCACAAGGGCAGAGAGGAGCTAATTTGAATAATGGGAGGAGCCAAAAGCAGTAACCTGGCAGCCAAAACCCCCATTCCCTGCTGGGCCAGTTCTTGTCTCTTCAGCAGCTCTAGGATCAGAGGCTGTGTGTGTGTGTGTGTGTGTGTGTGTGTGTGTGTGTGTGTGTTGGAGGGGGGAGGGCACATGACCCAGATTTCTGCCACAGTTTCCCAGCCCTGCTCAGTCACACGGTGCAGTCAGGCCCCTACTCCCTGCATGGTGGCTACCAGAACCTGTGAGCTGCAAGCTGTGCCCCACGGGGAGAGGCAGGAGCAACAGACGGGAGCTTCAGGGAGGTGGGCACTGCTTTCTGGGAGGGGAGACTGAGGGCCAGGAAGGGGCCTGTCTGGAGGAGGGGGAATAACTTGAGCTGTTCTGGGGGTGGTCGAAAGTTTAAATTGTGCCCCTCCACCCCAGGGTGACCAGATAGCAAGTACGAAAAATCGGGACAGAGGCGGGGCGGGGCGGGGGGGAGGAAATAGGCGCCTATTTAAGAAAAAGGCCCAAATATCGGGACTGTCCCAATAAAATCGGGACATCTGGTCACCCCACTCCACCCCCACACTATCAGCAGTTATGGGTCATCTCTGCCTGGGATTGTAAACCCTGAACTTCTGGACTGTTTCCTGCTGCTTGGGGGATTTGGGAAGTATTCAGAGAGTGCAAAGGAACTCGACCGACTGTCTGGGAATTAGGCAGGCACAAGCAGTTCCCAAGGTAAATGCGGAATAAACAAAAAGTGGAAACCTACCTGTCTGAGAAACCCTCACTCCAACCATCCCAGTTACCTGGTTTTGAATATGTAACTCATCTTGGTACCAAAGCGACCAATGAGCCATATAAATGGAGTGTCCCTTCATGTTTAGTATTAATGACACTAAGCTGAGGGGAGAGATAGATACACTGGAGGGTAGAGATAGGGTCCAGAGTGACCTAGACAAATCCAGAGTCCTGCACTTAGGACAGAAGAATCCCGGGGACTGGGGACTGACTGGCTAAGAGGCAGTTTTGCAGAAAAGGACCTGGGGATTACAGTGGACGAGAAACTGGATATGAGTCAGCAGTGTGCCCTTGTTGCCAAGAAGGCTAACGGCATATTCGGCTGCATTACTAGGAGCATTGCCGCAGATTGAGGGAAGTGATTATTCCCCTCTATTCGGCACTGATGAGGCCACATCTGGAGTATTGCGTCCAGTTTCAGGGGCCCCAATACAGAAAGAATGTGGACAAATTGGAGAGAGTCCAGTGGAGGGCAACGAAAATTAGTAGAGGGCTGGGGTACGTGATTTATGAGGAGAGGCTGAGGGAACTGGGCTTGTTTAGTCTGCAGAAGAGAAGGGTGAGGGGGGATTTGATAGCAGCCTTCAACTACCTGAAGGGGGGTTCCAAAGAGGAAGGAGCTCAGCTGTTCTCAGTGGTAGCAGATGACAGAACAAGGAGCAATGGTCTCAAGTTGCAGTGGGGGAGGTGTAGGTTGGATATTAGGAAAAACTATTTCACTAGGAGGGTGGTGAAGCACTGGAATGGGTTACCTAGGGAGGTGGTGGAATCTCCATCCTTAGAGTTTTTTAAGGCCCGTCTTGATAAAGCCCTGGCTGGCATGATTTAGTTGGGGTTGGTCCTGCTTTGAGCAGGGGGTTGGACGAGATGACCTCCTGAGGTCTCTTTCAATCCTAATCTTCTATGATTAAAAACTATTTACCTCATAAATAAAGAATTCTTGCCCTGAACTTAGAGACATTTACACTTAACGAAAAAATTCCTCAGCACTTTAAATTTCATGCATGAATGCTCAGTGTGTGTTGTTCATTTTAAGTCTTTATCACATATTGGCCCCTGTCATGGAGTGTGCGGAGGTCAGGGTCCTGCATCCCACTCTTCCTGCGATTCACCGTGACTCTCAGCCAGCCAGTAAAACGGAAGGTTTATTAGACAACAGGAACACAGTCCCAAGCAGAGCTTGTAGGTACAACCAGGACCCCTCAGTCAGGTCCCTCTGGGGGGCAGAGAGCTTAGACCCCAACCCTGGGCTTCCCTCCATTTCCCCAGCCAGCTTCAAACTGAAACTCCACTGCAGCCATCTCCTTCCAGCCTCCCCCGTCTCCTCCTCCAGCCTTTGTCCGTTTCCTTGGCAGAAGGTGTCGCCTGTCCCCATCCCCCTCCTGGCTCAGGTTACAGGCTCAGGTATCCTCCCTCAAGTAAAGTCATTCCCTGCTATCCCATCCCCCATGCAGATAGTCCCAGTAAAATTGAACGACATTCCCAGGTCAGTCCGCCCCGCTCCCTACAGCTACAGCCTCACAGCACCACACCTGGGCCTTGGCAGGTGTCATAGATTGACAGGATCTGTGCTATGCCCCAGCTTTTAAACAGTCCATTGGAGGAACACCTTCAGTGTGCCAGACCCCCAAGGGCTGCTCTCTTTCTTAAGGTGGGTCATGTGGCCTCATTCCCTCTGTGGCAGGGCAGGGGTATAAACCCCTTGGATGCCCTGATAAAGGGGTGGCTCCTCCCCTGCTTCCCAGCAGGGCAGCCGGGTGCAGGGGCCCAGACACTCAGCAAGGAGCTCAGCTGCAGACCCTAACGACGGCAGGTTCAGGGGAATCAGCTGAGCCAAGTGGAGCCAGCTGGGCTGGTGACTGGGAAGAGATATAAGCCCAGAGAAAGGCTCAGTGGGAGGCTAGCCAGGGGAGCAGACAGAGGGACTGCAGCTCTGTCTCTACCGACTACAGGAAGCCTCGGGGGCTGGAAGACCCAGGGAAGGGTCAGTGTGGGGATCAGTGTTGGGGGAATTGGGGCTGCGCTGAGCATTGTAAATGAAAAGACACCGGTGAAACAACTGAAAGAGGCTTTGGGACCCCTTCTTTGACCAGCCTAAGCACAAGAGCACAGGGATGCGAGGCCAGGAACTTGTGCAGACCCTGTGACCGCCTCCAAGACTGAGCCTCTGTGCTCCAGCACTCCTGTTTCACACTGTGAGCTCTGCCCAGTGAGTCCAACTGAGTTAGACCTCTACTCAGAGACTTTTACATTCATCAGGGACCAACGTACCTCAGCAAGTATCTGCAGTGACTCCAGGTAGCCTTTTCAAAACACAGCAGGATTTATTAGTCAACTGGAACACAGCATCGGGAAGTCCTATGGTTAGGGTTACCATGCGTCTGGGTTTTCCCAGACGTGACCTCTTTTTCTGGTTTGCCAACATCTGTCTGGGTGGATTTTACAAATAAGAGAAAATGTCCAGGATTTTTCCAGATGTTGCAGCTCAGAAAGAGCCATCTCCACACCCTGATTGGTCCCTCCCCTGGGCATCTGCACCTGCTGGATCCCGCCTGCCCAGCCTGGCCCACCAGGTAAGCGGAGCTACCAAGCACCTCTCAGCCTGGCCGCCTGCCCCACCACAGGACCTCAGAACCTGACCAGGAGCGGTGAGACAGTCAGGCCCCAGCTCCCAGCCCAGGGAAGGGGGAGAAGCCCACAGGGAGACCTTAACTGATGGGCTGGCTCTGCGTCCCAGGCATACACCAGCTGGCCTGCCACCATGACAGGAAGTGCGACACCGACCCCCACCTCGAGAGTGAGGCTTCAGGTACCCCTCCATCACTCCCCAAATACTCCCTCCCAGTACACACACACACCCCTCCAGGACCCCCCAAACATCTCCTCCAGCAACCCTGACCTGTAAGCCCTCTCCAGTGCCCCTCCCCCACTGTATACTCTATTTGGAAACTTGAAATATGGTAACACTACCATGGATTAGCACAGAAAAGAAGCAAAGGTTAAGATATGGTCCGTACTTGCCAAGTCCGCGCTGCCGTGAACCATGCTGCTGTGGAGCCATCTTGGTTTCCACTTTTCTCTGTCTCTTTGTCTCTCAGTCCCAGGTGAGCTCTCATGTCTCCCCGAAGGCCAGCTCTTATCCGAGACTCCTGTCACTGCTCAGTCCATGGTCCTCTTCCTGCCGATTATGGCCAATTATCCATATTGCACCAAAGCAAACACATCACAATTCCCATAGTCTACATGCCAAGCAGCAATCTTGTACCTACAAGGCAGTACCAGGAGGGGAGCGTGAAAATGGACATGCCCCAGGTGAGAACAGCAGAGAGGACAGCACAGAGCAGATTGAGTAGGGTCCCTGTACACCAGCTTTGCATGTACAACAGCCACTTACACCAAATTTGCCCAGGCTTGCTCTGGAGAATATGCACAATATAGATTTTTCTGACCACTCCCTTTTTTGCTGAGCCACTGTCCAAATTCTCTTTTGGAGCGTGCCTCTTGTCTCACCGAGCCAGCGGGTCTAGTTGCAGCTACAGCGACTTCACTCAGCCACCAATCACCTCAGAGGTGGCAAATGGGTGCAGGGCACTAGTGGCGATGGTAAAGGCCCACTTTACACCAATGCAGCTGCCCACACATAGCTGTATGGAGACCTGAGCCCCCTGCATGCATGTAGCCCTGCAGTCACTACTAGAGTGAAACATTTCTCACACTGGTGAGCTATTTATCGTCACTGGAGCTCTACGAGTCCTGCCCGAGACAGGAGGCCGTTGTTCATTCATTGCAGTGAAGGCCAGACTCTCCTTACTCCCTCTGGAAAGACAGCTGCACATGTCAGAGGCTGTGGAGTTAAGTTTAAATTCGCTGACAAAAAACTTCATTAACACATAGTTCATGTTGCCTGGAGGTATCTCTTTCCCTTCTAGGATATCGAGTTGGGAAAACTCAGACCTCTGAAAACCAGGCAATACAGAGTTATGGTAAAGGCCAAGGCAGCCTTAACTCTGCCCCCTGGAGCTGGAACTAGCCACTGGCACTGGGAATTATTTGCCTGTGCTCCAGCTGCAATCCCTGTGTTAGGTGTAGCTGTACTGAATGGTGGAGGCATGAGTGGGAGCACTTTGGCAGAGCTGTGACTGTGATGTGAGGAGGTCTGGGTCTAAGCCACCCATGTGACCAAAGAGAAGAGGTGCCTGTGTACCCTGGGGGATCCCACATACCTCATTTCAGCGCTGTGTTCTGTAGGGTGTGTCAGTGGTGGAGCACAGGCATCTTCTTGCCGTGGGGATTGCAGCCGTGAGGTGAGAGATGGAAGCAGTCTGTGTGTTTAATGATGGGTAGGTGAAAGGACAGTATTCGCTGGAACCCTGTGAGTTCGGTTGAATGGGTTGTGAGGGGGGCAAAGGGGCTGTAAAATGTAACAAGTGTGGGGTTGTTTCTGACTGGGAAGTAGAGTCAGTGTTTGGAGGGCACTGGCCACTGAGGACTCCCCTCTGTGACTGTTAAATGTTTTCATTTTCTTGTTTGCAGATGCTCCCGTGCCAGGCCTTTCCTTTCCCTTGCAATGGCTCCCATTTTACAGTTTGTTTTCTGAATGTGGGTCAGTGTCATGGAGGGTCTCAGCCCAGCTGTGGGATCCATGGCTGGGGTGGAGACTTATGTGGGAGGAATCTCTGATCCTGCCAGGAGTTTGCCTGCTCTGCAGGGTGGAAGGTTTTGTGTTGATGCAGTCGTTCGCCAGGGCAGTAGTGATGCTGGTGCTGTCTGCCCCACGGGGCCCTGGGACTGGGGCTGCCAGTTGCCACTATTGCGGGAAAATATTTGGGAAACTTAGTCATGGTCATAGAAACATTTAATGAAAATCATTGAATTAGTGAATTTTCCTGTTGGCAAGTAATGTTTATAACCGTTACCTTCTTCTCAAAAAATTGTATATGAATTTACATTGGGATTGCCAAAGAGGCTAATGGGAGTTCAGTGGCACTTTTCGTGAGACTAGGGATCCGAAGTGCACAAGGTCCACATTTTAAAAGATATTTAGGTTTCTATAAATGCAGATAGGTGCTCAGTGGGATTTTCAAATGTGCCTGGTGCCGAACTCCCAGGAAATTTGGAAACTCCAGTTGATGCCTGTCTGCACTCCTAGCGCCTGAATGTCCTTTAAAATCTGGCCTTGAGTCACTTTTGAAAATGACACGTAGGCTCCTAGGTCACTGAGACACGTCTGAAATGTTTCCCCTTCGACTAAAATCCAGACCCAGGCACCCAGCCAGAGTAGCTTAGGAGATGCACAGGGGGCAGGGTGTTTATGGAGCCCCCTTCCCACCCGCATAGGGTGACCAGGCAATGGGTTGATCGTCCCGGCTCTCTGATACTCTGTAGACCTGGTGTAGTATAGAGGGATCAGCCAAAAGCATATCTCAGCCTTACAGAGCACAAAAAAATATCATATTATGGAGGAATTTCCTGTGACTCCATAGTTAACGTAACAACTATGGGCCCATTATAAGTTTTATTTTTAACTCTTCACTTTTTAACAGTTAGTAGGAGTAATAAATTCCTATGCAAAAGGCACAAGGAAGAGTAGAATATTTTCTTTTCGAATTTCAAATGTTTTAACATCTTCCCCTGGCGATGGGAACTAAAGGTAAGTGTTTAATCTTAACCCTCTCTGGATTGTGAGTGGTTCTATGCAAAATCTCACCATCCTTTTAACATGGGGGACGCGAGGGGCAGGGGGGCGCGATATGCATTTCCTAGCATTGTTAAAAAATAAAGATGATGGGCAGGACTTTATAAAAATGAGTTTCATTGCCAATACTTTGAAATTCGGCAGAAAACAGACTGGCCCTTGCAGATGTAAATTCTCTAGCAACAACAGAAACAGCCTAGACTCCACGAGTTGGGCATTCACGGTGCCATTTGTGTTGAGTTCCCTCCACCAATAGCACTACAGTGCCCATGCAACAGTCTGTGTACAGTATCCTCTGTGTTTTTGGCCCTCTCATCAGGACCTGAGGGGAAGAAAGATTTCTCTTCCCTAAGGCCTTTCTGAGACTGGGCTCAGCTAGCCCTGTTCCTCTCTCTTTCCTTACCAGGGGCATCCTTCCTGTGCTTCTTTATCAGATTTGGGCTGATGGGCTATTTGGCTCTTTATCCACCCAGCCTGCGAACCTTCTTATCTAATTACCTCAGTCGGCTTTCTTTGGGGGACTAACTGACATCTAAAAGATCAGTGTCACACTGTCCGGAGGGGGCATGACTGGGAGTTCCTACCTCAGGGCAGATTGTCAGAAAACAGGGTAGACGCTGCAAACTGGTGGTGTGTTCTATCATTACATTTCACCAGGTCAGTAACAAATGTGAACTCCTGGATTCATAGGCACTGACTCCATGGAAAAAATTAACAGGACTTAGCACCCACCAGAAGCCAAGCTCCTCCAGCGCCTCCTGCCTGCCGGCGGCTCTGCCAATCAACTCCTCCCCCTCCCTCCCTGTGCCTCCCACCCACCATGATCAGTTGTTGAGCGGCATGCAGGAGGTGCTGAGTGGGAGGGGGAGGAGCAGGGATGGGGCACGCTCAGATGGGGGAGGGGTAGAAAGAGGTGGAGCGGGGGGCATTGGGGAAGGGGTGGAGTGGGGTCAGGACTGGGGCCAGAGTGGGAGTTGAGCATGCCCTGGGGCAACTGGAAGATTACTATAACAGTCTTACCATGGAGTCACAGACCCTTAGACCAGTAGTGGGCAACCTGCACCCTGCAGGCCGCACACCACTGCCTTAGACTCCCCAGAAAAGCTGGACTCTGTGATCAAATGGTTACTTACACCAAAAATCACACCCCATTCACTTTGCTCCCAAGAGATCAGTCACTTACCCTAGATCAGTTGGTACCCTAGATCTTACATCAAAGACAACTCTGGTAGCCAATTGTATAGTAAACGAACTAAAGATTTATTAGCTAAGAAAAGGAAATAAGAATTATGGAGAGCTTAGAGCAGTAAAATATATGTACAGGTGAGTCACAGTCTATAATTCCAAATGATAGCAGAGATGTAGTCATCTGCCAGTTTCCCAAAAATCTCTCAGGGCTACCCAGAATAACTCTGGGGATCTCCGTCTTTTCATTCACTTATTCCACCCTGTTAGAATCCAGACAGTCCAGAGACGAAGGATCTTTACGTAAAACTGTACTTATGGCTTCTTCTTACAGAAAGCAAGCTGACAGGATCACTAACCAGGTGGACTCTTCCTCTGATGACAGAGAGTGAGGAATGCATTTAGAGTGTTTGCCTCTGATCATCACACACAATGACCACTTGCTTTGAAATTAGCACTTTTCTGTGAAAGTACTTAATTTGCATTCCACAAGGCTTCTTTCTCATTCGATAGGTTATTTAGTAACAGGGCTATAAACAGTGTAAATGTTTGCTATTGCATTATAACGGGATACAGATAAGTGAGAACAATGCAAATAACATCCTGTTGGTTTTCTTGAAGATTAAACATCTTATACGTTTACACATTTAATAATCACTTTTATCAATACAAATACACACATGAATTGGCCAGGCTGTGCATTTGTAAGCATTCAATGAGACCTGAGGCTTTGGGATGAGCTGGCACCTGGTCTGCCAATATCACAATCAGACCAGAGTACAGACTCTTCTGTTCACTCCCGGCACTCTGTCACAGGGAGACTGTCTTCCTCTATCAGGCCCAGGCAGTGCAGAAAGGAAACCACCTGAATTGAATGGTGAGGAGACAAGAATCAGACCTGAATGAGAGGAGGAGGGTTGATTGGGACAAGGAGCCTGTGGGGTGGCCGGGGGACAGACGGACATTCTGAGACTGGATACTGGTGGGAAGCGAGAAACTGGGACTGGGAGAGAAAGGGGGAGATGGGAACTGGCTGGGCAAGGGGACTGGGACTGGGAGGAGGGAGGGGGAGGAGACTATTACGGGCTAGGCAGGGTAAATAGAACAAGAGTCGGGGACAGAGTCTGTGACTTGCTGAGCAAGGAGATTGAGAGCTGGGGGAGACTGGGACTGACTGGAGAAGGAATCTGGGACTGGGAACCAGTGGGAAGGGACTGGGAGTGGGCATCTCAGCTGGAGCTGCACATTTGCAGTGGGAATAAAGTTTGGGTTTGTAACAGGGCGCGCGAAGGGCTGGGCTGCCTAGTGGTTGGTGCCCCTGACCTCCAGCCCCTTGTTTTCAAGGTCAATTTGGCTCAGTCTTTTAGGCAGGGGGGTAGGGCAACCCAGGCTCCACTTCTCCATTGGGTCCCAGCCCACAGTCCTGCATGCATCTACCCCTGAATAGGGGAGACCTCCCAGCAGCAGTGAGTCAAAATCCCCTTCCCAGGGCTACTTCCTACCACTGTCCCTTTTGTTTGGGGCATGGCCCCTCTAGTCCAGTTTGCTGGGTGGCTTGCATCCTATAGCGTCCTCTCGTGGATTTTTGGTGGCACCGTGCTGCAGTCCCAAAGTTTTTTCAGATGGGGCAGCCACAAGTTTGGTGAGACTGAACCCCACAATGTCTCTGGGCTTCAGGGAGCCAGTTACCTCAGTTGCCAGAGGCTCCTAGGTCTCCTCCACAGTCCCCCTTGGCTGGGGAGACAGTGTTTACTCCCTGGTGGCTGCCTCCGCTGGTAGGCAAGTGACCCTTCCCCCTCAGGTAGGGAGGCGGATAGCTCCTGCCTCTTCGCCAGTCAGCCCTCAACTGAGCCAGGCTCTCTCCTTTTCTCCTCCCAGGCCTGGCATTGGCTGCAGATACAGCGGGGTGGGGCCAGCTGGGCCCAAAGGCTCCCTTTAACCCCTGCCGTGCTGGCAGGGTAGTTCCACATGCCTGTGCTGAAGGCTGGAGAGGAGGACGAGTCTTTCCATGGCCCTTATAGTTATGGCCATTCTTGTCACTAATCCCCATCTTCCCTGGATAGAGGTGCAGGGCCAGCTCATAGGCCAAACCCAGGGTTACTTCCTCAGGCAGTCAGCTATTGACTGTAATGTGAGTTTGCTTTGTACAGACTGAGTAGAAACAGAACAAAGGACTCAGGATTGGGCCCATTCAGAATTATTCCAGAAATAACCAGTCAGCCCTCTACAAACTGCCCTGTGCACTGGATATCACTGAGAACAAACACATATGGTAACCATGATTCTGCACCAAGCAATTTTTGAGAGATGCTGTCTTGACTGAATACTCGAAAACTTTCCAAAAACTGATAGTCGTCTTCTGATATGCAGTGTTGTTGTAGGTGTGTTAGTCCCAGGATATTAGGGTATGTCTACACTACGGAATTAGGTCGAATTTGTAGAAGTCGTTTTTTTAGAAATCGATTTTATATATTCGAGTGTGTGTGTCCCCACAGAAAATGCTCTAAGTGCATTAAGTGCATTAACTCGGCGGAGTGCTTCCACAGTACCGAGGCAAGCGTCGACTTCTGGAGCGTTGCACTGTGGGTAGCTATCCCACAGTTCCCGCAGTCTCCGCTGCCCATTGAAATTCTGGGTTGAGATCCCAATGCCTGATGGGGCTAAAACATTGTCGCGGGTGGTTCTGGGTACATATCGTCAGGCCCCCATTCCCTCCCTCCCTCCCTGAAAGCAAGGGCAGACAATCGTTTCGCGCCTTTTTTCCTGAGTTACCTGTGCAGACGCCATACCACGGCAAGCATGGAGCCCGCTCAGGTAACCGTCACCCTATGTCTCCTGGGTGCTGGAAGACATGGTACTGCATTGCTACACAGCAGCAGCAACCCCTTGCTTTGTGGCAACAGACGGTACAGTACGACTGGTAGCCATCATCGTCTGCATGACATGGGCGCAGGGACTAAATTTGGAGTGACTCGACCAGGTCATTCTCTTTAGTCCTGCAGTCAGTCCTATTGAACCGTCTTATGGTGAGCAGGCAGGCGATATGGATTGCTAGCAGTCCTATTGCATCATCTTCTGCCGGGCAGCCATGAGATGTGGATGGCATGCAGTCCTTCTGCACCATCTGCTGCCAGCCAAAGATGTAAAAGATAGATGGAGTGGATCAAAACAAGAAATAGACCAGATTTGTTTCGTACTCATTTGCTCCCCCCCCCCCGTCTAGGTCACACTGCAGTCACTCACAGAGAAGGTGCAGCGAGGTAAATCTATCCATGTATCAATCAGAGACCAGACTAACCTCCTTGTTCCAATAAGAACAATAACTTAGGTGCACCATTTCTTATTGGAACCCTCTGTGAAGTCCTGCCTGAAATACTCCTTGATGTAAAGCCACCCCCTCTGTTGATTTTAGCTCCCTGAAGCCAACCCTGTAAGCCGTGTTGTCAGTCGCCCCTCCCTCCGTCAGAACAATGGCAGACAATCGCTCCGTGCCTTTTTCTGTGCGGACGCCATACCAAGGCAAGCATGGAGGCTGCTCAGCTCACTTTGGCAATTAGGAGCACATTAAACACCACACGCATTATCCAGCAGTATATGCAGCACCAGAACCTGGCAGAGCGATACCGGGCGAGGAGGCGACGTCAGCGCGGTCACGTGAGTGATCAGGACATGGACACAGATTTCTCTGAAAGCATGGGCCCTGCCAATGCATACATCATGGTGCTAATGGGGCAGGTTCATGCTGTGGAACGCCGATTCTGGGCTCGGGAAACAAGCACAGACTGGTGGGACCGCATAGTGTTGCAGGTCTGGGACGATTCCCAGTGGCTGCGAAACTTTTGCATGCATAAGGGAACTTTCATGGAACTTTGTGACTTGCTTTCCCCTGCCCTGAAGCGCATGAATACCAAGATGAGAGCAGCCCTCACAATTGAGAAGCGAGTGGCGATAGCCCTGTGGAAGCTTGCAACGCCAGACAGCTACCGGTCAGTTGGGAATCAATTTGGAGCGGGCAAATCTACTGTGGGGGCTGCTGTGATGCAAGTAGCCCACGCAATCAAAGATCTGCTGATATCAAGGGTAGTGACCCTGGGAAATGTGCAGGTCATAGTGGATGCCTTTGCTGCAATGGGATTCCCTAACTGTGGTGGGGCCATAGACGGAACCCATATCCCTATCTTGGCACCGGAGCACCAAGCCGGCGAGTACATAAACCACAAGGGGTACTTTTCAATAGTGCTGCAAGCTCTGGTGGATCACAAGGGACGTTTCACCAACATCAATGTGGGATGGCCGGGAAAGGTACATGACGCTCGCATCTTCAGGAACTCTGGTCTGTTTCGAAAGCTGCAGGAAGAGACTTTATTCCCAGACCAGAAAATAACTGCTGGGGACGTGGATATGCCTGTATGTATCCTAGGGACCCAGCCTACCCCTTAATGCCATGGCTCATGAAGCTGTACACAGGGAGCCTGGACAGTAGGCAGGAGCTGTTCAACTACAGGCTGAGCAAGTGCAGAATGGTGGTAGAATGTGCATTTGGACGTTTAAAGGCACGCTGGCGCAGTTTACTGACTCGCTTAGACCTCAGCGAAACCAATATTCCCACTGTTATTACTGCTTGCTGTGTGCTCCACAATGCCTGTGAGAGTAAGGGGCAGACGTTTATGGCGGGGTGGGAAGTTGAGGCAAATCGCCTGGCAGCTGGTTACGAGCAGCTAGATACCAGGGCAGTTAGAAGAGCACAGGAGGGCGCGGTACGCATCAGAGAAGCTTTGAAAACCAGTTTCATGACTGGCCAGGCTACGGTGTGAAAGTTCTCTTTGTTTCTCCTTGATGAAACCCCCCGCCCCTTGGTTCACTCTACTTCCCTGCAAGCTAACCACCCTCCCCTCCTCCCTTTAATCATTGCTTGCAGAGGCAATAAAGTCATTGTTGCTTCACATTCATGCATTCTTTATTCATTCATCACACAAATAGGGGGATGACTACCAAGGTAGCCCAGGAGGGGTAGTGGAGGAGGGAAGGAAAATGCCACACAGCACTTTAAAAGTTTACAACTTTTAAATTTATTGAATGACAGCCTTCTTTTTTTGGGGCAATCCTCTGTGGCGGAGTGGCTGGTTGGCCAGTGGCCCCCCCACCGCGTTCTTGGGCGTCTGGGTGTGGAGGCTATGGAACTTGGGGAGGAGGGCGGTTGGTTACACAGGGGCTGTAGTGGCAGTCTGTGCTCCAGCTGCCTTTGCTGCAGCTCAACCATACACTGGAGCATACTGGTTTGGTCCTCCAGCAGCCTCAGCATTGAATCCTGCCTCCTCTCATCACGCTGCCGCCACATTTGAGCTTCAGCCCTGTCTTCAGCCTGCCGCTTACTCTCTTCAGCCCGCCACCTCTTCTCCCGGTCATTTTGTGCTTTCCTGCACTCTGACATTATTTGCCTCCACGCATTCGTCTGTGCTCTGTCAGTGTGGGAGGACAGCATGAGCTCAGAGAACATTTCATCACGAGTGCATTTTTTTTTCTTTCTAATCTTCACTAGCCTCTGGGAAGGAGAAGATCCTGTGATCATTGAAACACATGCAGCTGGTGGAGAAAAAAAAATGGACAGCGGTATTTAAAAAGACACATTTTATAAAACAGTGGCTACACTCTTTCAGGGTAAACCTTGCTGTTAACATTACATACATAGCACATGTGCTTTCATTACAAGGTCGCATTTTGCCTCCCCTCACCACGTGGCTACCCCCTCAACCCTCCCCACTCCCCGTGGCTAACAGCGGGGAACATTTCTGTTCAGCCACAGGCAAACAGCCCAGCAGGAACGAGCACCTCTGAGTGTCCCCTGAAGAAAAGCACCCTATTTCAACCAGGTGACCATGAATGATATCTCACTCTCCTGAGGATAACACAGAGAGATAAAGAACGGATGTTGTTTGAACGCCAGCAAACATACACTGGAATGCTTTGTTGTACAATGATTCCCGAGTATGTGTTACTGGCCTGGAGTGATAAAGTGTCCTACCATGAAGGACGCAATAAGGCTGCCCTCCCCAGAAACCTTTTGCAAAGGCTTTGGGAGTACATCCAGGAGAGCCGCGAATGCCATGGCAAAGTAATCCTTTCACATGCTTGCTTTTAAACCATGTATAGTATTTTAAAAGGTACACTCACCGGAGGTCCCTTCTCCGCCTGCCGGGTCCAGGAAGCAGCCTTGGGTGGGTTCGGGGGGTACTGGCTCCAGGTCCAGGGTGAGAAACAGTTCCTGGCTGTCGGGAAAACCGGTTTCTCTGCTTGCTTGCTGTGAGCTATCTACAACCTCATCATCATCATCATCTTCTTCGTCCCCAAAACCTGCTTCCGTGTTGCCTCCATCTCCATTGAAGGAGTCAAACAACACGGCTGGGGTAGTGGTGGCTGAACCCCCTAAAATGGCATGCAGCTCATCATAGAAGCGGCATGTTTGGGGCTCTGACGCGGAGCGGCCGTTCGCCTCTCTGGTTTTCTGGTAGGCTTGCCTCAGCTCCTTAAGTTTCACGCAGCACTGCTTCGGGTCCCTGTTATGGCCTCTGTCCTTCATGCCCTGGGAGATTTTGACAAAGGTTTTGGCATTTTGAAAACTGGAATGGAGCTCTCATAGCACGGATTCCTCTCCCCATACAGCGATCAGATCCCGTACCTCCCGTTCAGTCCATGCTGGAGCTCTTTTGCGATTCTGGGACTCCATCATGGTCACTTCTGCTGATGAGCTCTGCATGGTCACCTGCAGCTTGCCACGCTGGCCAAACAGGAAATCAGATTCAAAAGTTCGCGGTTCTTTTCCTGTCTACCTGGCCAGTGCATCTGAGTTGAGAGTGCTGTCCAGAGCGGTCACAATGGAGCACTCTGGGATAGCTCCCGGAGGCCAATACCATCGAATTGTGTCCACAGTACCCCAAATTCGACCCGTCAAGGCCGATTTAAGCGCTAATCCACTTGTCAGGGGTGGAGTAGGGAAATCGATTTTAAGAGCCCTTTAAGTCGAAATAAAGGGCTTCATCGTGTGGACGGGTGCAGGTTTACATCGATTTAACGCTGCTAAATTTGACCTAAAGTCCTAGTGTAGACCAGGGCTTAGAGAGACAAGGTGGGTGAGGTAATATCTTTTATTCGATCCATTTCTGTTGGAGAGAGACAAACATTTGATCTGACAGAGAAGAGCTGTGTGTAAGCTCAGAAGCTTGTCTCTTTCACCAACAGGAGTGGGTCCAATAAAAGCTATTACCTCAGCCACCTTGTCTCTCTCAACCCCTTCTCGTCCAGCTTTCACTTTTCATTTCTGGTTGGATTAATACCACACTTTGTCAAAACATTCTCCTCTGCCAAGGTCCTTGCCTCAGTCAGTGTACGGGCTGGGTGGTGCCCAGGGAGTGAATCAGGGATGCACAGTGAAAGATGCTGTTGTCTATAGGCCCACAGCCTCATTGGTTGCAGCAGCAGCATCGTCATCATTGGCGATCCCTCCATTCCAGGATGATCTCTACCACAGATTTACATCTGGGTCCTGAGATGACTCAGGAGTCCGATCCTGGAATCATAGATCTGCCTGCAGTAGGTACAGATGTTTCCTGATGGGTCAGCTGCCTGCTGGGAGAAAGTTCTTCTTTCCCTCTCTCTTTTCAACTTCGAGGGCAAGGCACTTCTCCTCAAAGCGGGCCACTGCCTGTTGGAGGATGTGGCATCATTGAGATCGGT
This sequence comes from Natator depressus, assembly GCF_965152275.1. NCBI lineage: Eukaryota > Metazoa > Chordata > Testudines > Cheloniidae > Natator > Natator depressus. The sequence continues at coordinate 213,036,727 of NC_134234.1, read as the reverse complement.
TGGTTGCTTGCTCCTCTCAGCTTGTGATGAGTTTTCTTGAGATACGCTTTCAGTGTGTCTTTGTCGGGTTTCCTCTGACTACCACGGGATCTCCGACCATGGGTGAGCTGAAAGTAAAGGGCTTGTTTTGGGAGGCGAGAGTCTGGCATCCGCACACAATGTCCAGCCCAGCAGAGTTGGTGAGTGAGGATCATTGCTTCAATGCTGGTGACATTCGCTTCAATGAGGATGCTGGTGTAAGTGCAGCGATCTTCCCACTTGATGCAAAGGATCTTCCAGAGGCATCGTGGGTGGTACCTCTCCAGACTCTTGAGGTGCTGTCGATAGGTCACCCAGGTTTTGCGTCTATAAAGGAGTGTAGGAATAACAATTGTCTCGTAGACCTGGATCTTGGTGTCCTTCCGTAGGTTACAGTCTGTGAAAATGCACCAGAGCAGTTTCCCAAAGGAAGCACTTGCGCACTGGATCCTGTGCTGGATCTCACTGTCAATTTTTGCATTTTGAGAAAGTTGGCGACCGAGGTAACAGAAGTCCTCAACTCTCTCCAAAGTCTGTCCCTCGATGGTGATTAAGGTGGTTCATGTGCAAGGCCTGAAGCAGGCTGATGGAGCACTTTCATTTTCTTGATATTGAGTGAGAGTTGTAGGCATCGGTAAGCTTATGCAAAAAAAATCCAGTGCGGACTGAAGGTCATTCTCAGTGTGCGTGACAATGACACAGTCATCAGTGTTTTGAAGTTCAGTAATGGACACCCTGAGGACTTTAGACTTTGAGCAGAAATGTCAAAGATTAATAAACAGCCCATCCATTCTATATTGAATGTCAACTCCAGTGGGGAGGAGGTCTTTATCAAGGACCAAAATGACTGCTAAATACATGGAGAACAGGGTTGCGGCAATAACACATCCTTGCTTAACCCCAGTTTTGACGATGAAAGGATCCATCTCCAGGCCATTACAGAGAACGGTGGCAGCCATCTCACCATGAAGAAGCCTTAGGCCCTTAATAGATTTTGGAGGGCAGCCAAATCTGGCCAGCACCTACCACTGGGCTTCATGATTGACAGAATTGAAGGCCTTTGACAAATCAATGAGAGCCAGGTACTGGTCCTGATTTTGCTCCCAAGACATTTCCTGTATTTGGTGGGCAGCAAAGATCATATTGGTTGTCCAGCAGGATGATCTGAAACTGCACTCAGATTCCAGCAATATTTCCTCAGCAAGGGGAAGTAATTGGTTTAAGAGGATATGGGCAAGAATTTTCCCTGCTGCAGATAGCAAGTCAATGCCATGATAATTTCCACACTCCAATTTATCTCCTTTCTTAAAGATTGTAACAATGTTGGCATTTCTCAAGTCTTCCGGAATCTTCTTATTCTACCAAATTTGAAGAAAAATGAATCTCCCAACAACATAGCTCTGAGGATCATTGAAGCACCCAAGCCCCTTCACCGCAAGAAGGTGACGGTCCCCAAAGAGGGGTTGCAGCCGTGGCAAGATATGTAACCAATAAAATTATGCTGAAATTATGCTCCTGGCTGCTGTGGGCCAGAGTGGCGCCAGGCACTACAACAGAGATGAGGGAGACTGTATCCACCTATTGGGCCCAGGCAGTGTGAGGAGGAAGCTACCCGAATTGAATGCAGACCAGGGTGGCAGGGGAAAGTAGATGAGGATAAGGATGCAGGGGGAATATTCTGAGTCCAGAGGCTGGTGGATGGAGAGAAACTGGGTCTGGGAGAGAAAGTGGGAGATGGGGACTGGCTGGGCAAGAAGACTGGGACTGAGAGGAGGGGGAAAGAGACTAGGACTGGCTAGGCAGGGCGATTAGGACAGGGAGTGGGTGGGGAGAGACTGTGACGTGCTGAGCAGAGAGCTGGGGACCTGGGGGAGACTGGGACTGACTGGGGGAGGAGTCTGGGACTGGGAACCAATGAGGAGGAACTGGAGGTGGGTGAGGAAACAGACCAGATGAGGAACCAGGGTGTCAGGGGTGTCTAAAACTAACTGGGTGACTAGACTGGAATAAGTAGCCAGGGTGGGGTGTGGGAGACTGAGCAGATCCACATGAACATTTAGTGCGTGGGAAGCTGGGGTGTAAATCTACCCTGCACTGTCCTGCCATGCACCGAGTGTCCATGTGGACGGTGTGGCTAAGCACTGAGGCCTTGTCTACACTACAGCTTAAGTTGATGTAAGTTGATCGCTCAGGGGTGTGAAAATACCGCCTTCCCCCCCGAGCAATGTAACTTATATCAACTTAAAGCAGTGTCTGCATCGCACTATGTCAGCGGGAAACACTCTCCCGCCAGCAGAGCTTCTGCCTCTCGATGAGGTGGACTAATTATGTAGACAGAAGGGCGCTCGCCCATCGATGTAATGCATCTTCACCAGACGCGTTAAATCGGCGCCGCTGCATGGATACAGTGGCACTGATTCAGTGTGGGAGCGAAGAGAAGCCCGAGCAGTTCCCTTACGTGCTTTGATCTCTCCCATTTCCAAGCACTAGGGGACTGTTAGTGTGCAGCAGCAGGCTCCACAGGGACACTGAGTGTGCAGCAGGCTAGTGCGAGGTAAATTTACACCCCAGTTTGACACAAGCTAAGTGTGTGTAGAGAGAAACCCTGAGACTGGATGAGGCATCCAGGGAGAGAAACAGGGACTTGGGGAAGAGAGGACAACTCAAGGCAGGGATAAGTGTGAGAAACAGGTCAGCTGAGGACCCCAGAGGGGAGGGACAGCACAGAGAACAGGGGGGAAATTGGCAGGGGAAGCCAGAGGTGAAGTCTAAGACTGGCTTGTCCAGGAGACTGGGAATGAGAAGCTTGAGAAGTGGAGACTGGAACTGGGTAGAGAAGAAGAATGGGACTGGGACACAGAGCAAGGGATGGGGAAGAGACAGGACTGGGACAGATTGGAGGGGAGGGGGCTCAAGGGGTTAGTCTTAGGGGAAGAGGGGTCTTTGACCAATAGAGAACACACTTCTCCAGACGTAGAATGGAACCCAGTATCCCTGAGTTTTGCCATTCCCCTGCTGTCAGCAAATATTTGTCAAACCCTCCAAAAAAATCTTCTGATTCCCCTCTAGTACTGGTCCACAAAGAGGATGACAACCTACTACTGCTGTCAGTTACACCATTAGCTCAAGTGGCAGAGGTTTGTGTGGCAGATCTAAAGGTTCCAACCCTGCTGACGATCCATGTGGGTATCAAAATGATTCCGCATCTTGGAACTTCTGATTTTTCAGTTTGTTTTTTCAAAAATCTAGGAAATTATGCAGAAAACATTACTTTTAAGGAACATTAATTTTGCAGAGTTGAGCTGTAAAAAATAAGGAAATGGCAGAATTAAAGTTGTCTTTGCAACTCTAGTTTGGCCCACTTGTGCGTATGCATTAAGATACTGTCTTTCATTACATGATAACATGCTATTTTCTCCACAGAATAGACAGTGCTCTGAATCAGGGCTGTGGCGTGAAGGAGGTGGTTGTCTGTAGCACTCCTGCCTCATTTGTTGCAGAAACTGTGAAGTGTGCTGTGTGTGAGGCAGGGGATTGCAGGAAGAGAAAGGAGGGTCTCTTGTTAAGGCAGGTGAATGCTGCCCTGGGGAATTGGATTCTATCCCTGCCTCTGCCACAGAGTTTCTATGTGATGCTTGGCAAGTCCCTGAAACCAAATCTTTCACAGGTGGTCATTAATTGTGTGTTCCTCATTTTATGGGTGGCCCCCTTAAGACCATGAGCATGCGATTTGAAGAAGTGCTGAGCACGCACTACTCTAAACTGAAGGAAGTGGGAGCGGTGCTAAACAAGCCTAAGTCCTCTCAAAAGCCAGGACGTGGGTATCTCAAGTTGGGCACCCAAAATCAGTGGACGCTTTTGATACTTTTGGCCATAGAGTGTCTCTGGGCTTTGGCTCCCCATGTGTAAAATGGGGATAATAACAGTTCCCTACCTCCCCGGTGTTGTCAGCTGTTGGCTGTGTGTGTTTTCTCTCTGTGTGTGTTTTCAGCTCTGCGCAGATAGCTGACGCAGCAGGCCTCGACCAAACTGCCCAAGAAGACCACAGACTCGGTTCAGTGGCAAAAGCTCGTTCAGGTTTATTGCTGACAAAGGACGGTACTAGCTCCCCAGATCAATGTCTACAGTTACACTGGCACATGTAGGCCCCTTACCATGGGCTTGGCTCAGTGTGTGGTGAGACTTTCCACTCCCCACTCACCCCCTGCACCCAGGCCAGAAAAAGACCCCCCCTCTGTGACCTGTCTTTTGTACTGTGATAAAATCAAGTTACACGTTGCCCCTCTGACGTGGCTAGTAACCACCCTTGACCTTGTCCATGTTGGTTTGACCAAAATCTCTCTCTCCATCACCCTGTCACCCTGACCTTATCTTTAGGAGGGAGTAAATGTTTTCCTTTCATCATCTTTGGGGAGTGTGTTTACACCATAACCCTGTGTCAGGGTGTTCTGGTCCCACCCTTCTGGAAGGTGTTTATGCACGTTTATGCGAGCACTTCTCATGAGTGTTTGTGTTTTTGCAACACCAACCCTGCTTTTGCCAGGTTCATGTTCTGGACAATGAACCTGCACGCACAGTCACAAAAGGGGCTAATGAAGGTTTCACAGGCAAGTACAAGTCTGGCATTCTGAATGTTTGAGTGCTTCACTTTGTAAAGTTTCTTTTTGATTCATAGCTGTATAGATTTTAAGACCAGAAGGGAGCATTAGATCTAGTCTGACCTCCTGGGTAACAAAAACTATAGAATTTAAACCAATTACTCCTGTACTTCATCTGAACTTGTGTTTGGCTGAAGCATATCTTCCAGAAAGGCACCCAATTTTGTTCTGAATACTTCAGGAGGCGGAGAATGTTCTGCTTCTCTTGGTAGTTTGTTCCAATGTTTCATCAATAGTACTGTGAAATATGCATGCCTTGCCTCTGATAGGAATTTATTTGGCTTTAACTTCCACCCATTGGTTCTTGTGATGCCTTTCCCCACTAGATTGAGAAGACCTTTACTATGCAGTGTTTTGTCCATGTGAAAGTATCTAAACACTGAAATCAAGACACGTCTCGGTCATCTTTTTGATAAGCTAAACAGATTGACCTCCTTAAATCTCTCACTGCAGGGCATATTTTGAAGCCCTGGAATCATTACTGTGGATCTTCTCTGCACCCATTCCAATTATTTAACATCCTTCTTACAATGTGGACACTAAAAGCAGATGCAATATCTGTCTCCCCGGTGCTGTACACAGAGGAAAAATCACCTCCCTACTTGAGCTCGTTGGAAATTATCTGGCAAACCAGAGTTTCATTGGAAAATGCCAGTTTGTTGAACTCAACATTTATCGTGAAAGTGAATCAGGTTCAATGAACTTTCTTGAAACCACAAGCAGGATCTGGTGGAAATATCCATGGTTTCCTGCCAGGTTCCCTGTGGGCTTCTGTTAGTCCTGTCATGCAGATTGTCCTGGGGCTGGGTACCCCAGTCTTCTAGGATCTGCAGCTCTGGGGCAGCCCCACCATACAGATTGCTCCAGAATTAGAGACCCTAGTCTTTCTAGGGTCTTTACCTCCAGTGCAGCCCTGCCAATGCTTTCAGGCTCTCTGCCATGGGATAGGAACCTGCAAGCCCTGGGAGTCCCAGCTCTAACCAAGGCTCGGCTCCAGGGTCTGCATCAGGGATCCTGAAAGTCCCGGGATGGGTTCCGGTGTCCCAGGGTCTGTGGCTCTGGGGCAGCCCTGCCTTGCAGAATGTCCCGGACTGGGCTATTTGCCTATTTCGGCTGCCAGCTGGCCAAGGAGTCTGGAAGCCCAGGGGTCCCCAGTCCAGGGCAGGTCACATGATGAGGCTGCCCCAGAGCCCCAGCAGTGGCTCTGAGAAATTGACATGATTGTCCTGATGTTAACAGTGGTGAAACTCTGCATCTCTTGGGGTTCCTGGGAGCAAATTTCATTTTGGATACACCATGGGCTGGAGTTTCCAAAACAAACTTTCAGCCGGATTTCCAATTCACAGGGAATTTTAAAATAGTGACATTTCCTGTACACTGGAAATCCTGCATTTCAGCCAGCTGTCCTCATTGCTCCCCTCTTTATACATCCAAGGATCACCTTTGCCGTTTTTGCAGCAGCATCACACTGGGAGCTCACATTCAGTTCTTTGTCTACTCTGACCCCTGCAAAGAACATGGGCTATATCTGTATTTCTGTGAATATTACATGTACCTCAGGTCCTTTTACTGCTATTTTCACATTTCCTTCAGGGGTTCAAAGGGCAACCCCCGTCTGAGCTCCCCACATGTCCCAGGATGGCAGACAATGGTTTCCTAGAACCCAGTTACTGGTACTTAACTGACAATACAGGTGTCAGGGCTTTTGAGCTTTTGCATCTGGCCAAGCTGAGCACAAGCCCCCTTCCTTGGGATGGGCCCCTGAGGTGGGAAATCTTAAACAGAGAGCTTGGGAATTGTTAACAGGGGAGCCCTGAGGAACAGAGGGGGTGAGGCAGGGTCTGCCGGGAAGGAGACTGAAACACAATCCCCAGAGGCAGGGGTTCCTGGGATAAGCTGAGTCAGTCCAGGTTTTGAGGGAAAAGCTGAGCTTTAGCTAAGACATAGGCCTGTAGGCCGTCAGTTGCTTTCTTCTTTTCCCTGTGGTTGCTGTGTTCCTGTGGATAAATAAAAAATAACACTGTCCTGCATCTGGTACTATTCAATATTTTCATAAATGACTTGGATGATGGAGTAGAGAATACACTGACACCATTTGTGGGTGACATGAAGCTGAGAGGGGGGGTCACAAGCTCTTTGGAAGGCAGGGTTAAAATTCCAAATCATAGAATCATAGATTCATAGAATATCAGGGTTGGAAGGGACCTAAGGAGGTCATCTAGTCCAACCCCCTGCTCAAAGCAGGAGCAATCCCCAACTAAATCTAAAATGAAAATGATCTAGATAAAATGGAGAATTGGTCTGAAATCAGTAAATTGAATTTCACGAAAGACAAGTGCAAAGCATTAGACTTAGGAAGGAAAAAGCAAATGCAAAAAACCCCAAAATATGGAATAACTGAGTAGGCAGCAGTTCTGCAGAAAATGATCTCGGGGTAAAAGTGGATCACAGACTGAATGGGTGATGCTGTTGTGAAAAAGGGAAATGTCATTCTGAACTGTATTAACAAGAATGTCATATGTAAGATGCAGGAGGTAATTTTCCCACTCTACTTAGCACTGATGTGGCCTCAGCTGGAGTACTGTGTCCAGTTTTGCTCATCACTGTTTAAGAAAGATAAGGACAAATTGGAGAATGCCCAGAGGAGAGCAACAAACAGAGTAAGAGGTTTAGAAAACATGATCTGTGAGGAAATGTTGAAAGAATTGGACATTTTAAGTTTACAGAAGAGAAGACTGAGAGGTGAACTGATAACAGCCTTGAAATAACTGAAAGATTGTTTGTCAATTGTTGTCCATATCCACTAAGGGTAGGAATAGACAATCATCTTAGATTTCAGCAAATGAGATTCAAATTAGATATTAAAAAGAACCCTTTCTAACTATAGGGATAATTAAGGACTGGAACAGGGTATGTAGGGAGGTTGTGTAATCCCCATCATTGGTGACTTTGCACAAGTTAGACAAATGTCTGTCCGGGTGGCCTAGGTATACTTAAACCTCCCTTGGTGTGAGGAGATGGACTAGATCACCTCTTGAGGTTCCCTCCAAGCCTACATTTCTATTATTCTGTGGTTTTATCAGCTGTTCAGACCTGCTGATGTGAAAAAATGTTGATCCCTGATAAATGCCATTTAACATGCTCCTTAGGTACCAATAGATTGGAGAGAGATTCATCCTCTTCACAGATATGAATAGACCTCCTGCTGCTGTCCAAAACCAGAAATGTGTATTGAACACCTTTGCCTTTTCTGCCTCATTATTAACAATTTTACCATCTCCATTTCTAATGGGCCTATAGCATTGTTAGGATTTGTTTGTTTGTTCCTAATATACTTAAAAAACTCCTTATTTTTCATAGTTCTCCCAGTCACGGATTTTATCAAGATGTCTTTAGCTTCTCTTATCAGTTTTCTTTCTTATCATAACTTCTAATGTATATTGATTTGCTCTAATTCCCACTATTTCCATTTTTTAAAATATATTGCCTTTTTATTTGTATTGCTGCCTTCACTTTGCCACTGACCCAGAAGGACCTTTTAGGTAATGTTTTATACCAGTGGAGCACTCCAACTCCCAAAGCCCCCTTTATAATTTTCAGCCTTCATTGACTTTCTAGGACACATTAAGCCCCAGCTGGTTGGAGGAGACGGTGCCTGCTCAGGACGTGTGGAGATAAAACATGGAAACACATGGACCACAGTCTGTGATGCACACTTTGATCTCCAAGTTGCCAACGTTATCTGTAATGAACTACAGTGTGGAATAGCTGTATCTACCCCAGGAAGAGGTCACTTTGGAGAAGGACAAGGGTTGATCTTAACTGAAGAATTCCGGTGTGTGGGGAATGAGTCTGTCCTGTTCTCCTGTCCCAGGATATCACAAGTGAATCAGACATGCTCACACACAAATGATGCTGGTGTCATATGCTCACGTAAGAATTCGGCACAATGTCTTTAAAATCCCAATTCTGTGTATTCTAGATTATAGTGAAGCAATGTACTGATCTAACTGTGTAGGGATCTGGGTTTGATAGGGTCGGATCAAAACCCCAAACAAGCCAAGATAATGAGAAAGGGATCAAGTGCCCCTGACTTTCCTTTCTTTTACTATTTGCTATAAAATAACTTAAATGCTCCCTCTCTAAACCCCTTCTCTCCTGCGCACACAGGGTTCCGGCTGGTGAACGGCAGCACAGCGTGCTCAGGGAGGGTGGAGATCCAGGTTCTTGGTGCCTGGGGAACCCTCTGTGACTCACGCTGGGATTTACCAGACGCCAACGTTCTCTGTCGTCAGCTCGACTGTGGATTCGCTGTATCAGCCCCAGGAGGAGGGTATTTTGGGAAGGGAACTGGCTCTGTCTGGACAGACACATTTCACTGCAAAGGGACTGAAACCCATTTGGGCCATTGCTCTGTTACTGCCCTGGGGGCCTCTCAGTGCTCACACGACAATGATGCCAGTGTGATTTGCTCAGGTAAGTACAAGAGAGGTGCTGGATTAAGGACAGCTGCCCCTCGGCGTGTGATGCTGCCCCAGAGTAGGGGAACCTCAGGACACAGCAAGGGGAGGGGGAGCTAGATCCTAAAGCACAGAAAATAACAGTAAATGTATTAAAGATAAAATATAAGTCAATAATATCATCACAAAAGAACAGTTGTGACTGGGGAAAGCCCTGGATTCTCCAGTAAAAACATCAGCAACTCTGTCCTGACGCCGGGCAGCGGAGCAGGGGCAGCACTTTGTCCTTCGGGTTACATCAATGTCACCGATTCATTGTCCCCAGCCTTCTCCAATAGTAATTAGAGGGGGAGCTGGTAGTGGCTCCCAATATGGAGCTTGCTTCACACTTTCTATGATAAAATATTCTCGGCACCTTCTTGAGAAGCTCTCGCACCTTCCTTGATGGCTTGAGCCTTTGCAGTTTGGGAAGGGGTCAGTGCTTGGGCCAGGGAGGTGCCTTCTCCTCGTGCAGTCAGATTCCCTCCAGGTTTGGCTGAATTATAAACTGCTGAAAATCAGCATTTCCCTTCTTTCACGTGAGTTCCTGGGGCCATTTTTGGTAGCCCACCACAGAGAAAGTAGTGCTTTCACTCACTTAGGTTTTTTTTTACTTTTTTCACACCTTTCCAATTGAAAAAACTCCAAAGACTTTTTTCCCCTGCTTTCTTACTTTCTTACACATTTTTACCTTTTTCTAACTTTTTACAGTGGAAGAAAAGATGAGCAGGGGATTGGACTAGATGACCTCCTCAGGTCTCTTCTAATCGTAATAGTCTGATTGTGTGAAAAAATAGAAAGGGGGTGGAAGTGGCAAACCTGTACATCCAAAACCTGGAATGGAAAATTGAATGTTTCATTTACCAAAAATTGAAATGAATCAATATTTTAGTTAGAGTCCAAACAAAAATTTTCATTCCATTTCCACATCCCCGTATCTCAGATCTGTTTAAAAATTGAAATACTGCACTCAAAATACTTCACAGGAAAAATGTTCGGTTGTTTACCCTCTCTAATATTTAGCTTTTATAAAAATAAATAAATAAATAAACAGCATTATTTAGTTGATTTAGTCAAAGCCGAAGGCACAAGAATTAGAAAATACCAGAATTAAGGTTATCTATATCATGTTAATTCAGTCCCCCACCGTCCCTTCTGCATATACATTATGATACAGTCTAATTGCATGAACATATCCTATTATTCTCACCTACTCCCAGCTCCTGCCTCCTTCAGTGCACAGGGAGGATGGTGCTCAGGGGATGGAGGAGCTGTAGAATATTTCTTTTTATCCTCATCATTCAACCTGTGACCCAGGGCCTTATTCACTCCACAGACCGTACAAACACTGCACTGAATACAGAATTATTCATTTCTTCATTGGCTTTTCTATTGTGCTCGTTACAGTAGTGTGAGAATGCACCACAAACATTAATGAATTTGTCTTCATAACACCCCAGGAGAGAGCAGACTCTTATGAGGTCCATTTCAAAAGTGACTTAGGCACTTAGAAGCCCAAGAATAACATTTTCAAAAGGCCAAAGTGACTTAGAGACTTAAATCCTATTTTCTCTAGTAACGTAGGAGCCCAAGAACCATACAGACTTCTCCTCTTGCTGACTAAGTCACTTCAGAAAATGGCACTTAGGCTCCTACATCATTTAGCTGCCTTTGAAAATTGTACTTACAAAGATTAAAGCCAAAATTCCCAACCTGCTACTTATTTGGGGTGATTGGGCAGCAACCTGAGACCCTCAGGGCCTGATTCTCCAGAGTACTCACCATTTCTGCAGCGCTTTATGTGTTCAGAGTACTCTCCCGACATTAATAAACCCTCACCAAACTCCAGGGAAGTAGGTGGGGAAGTATTATTATTAGCTCCTGTGACAGGCTGGATCACAGAAACCCCTTGGGGGCTGCCACCTGATGTGCCAAGACTACTTCTGCCCCTGCTTTCCCTGCCAGCTTAGGACTCCAGCACCCTGTCTAGCTGAGCCAGACATGCCAGTCTGCTCCAGCACAGACCCAGGGTCTGAAGCACGTGCCCCAAAGCTGCAGACTTAACTGAAAGCAATTTAAGAAGTGTTCTTGTTTTTAACACTCAGATGCCCAACTCCCAATGGGGTCCAAACCCCAAATAAATCTGTTTTACCTTGTATAAAGTTTATACAGGGTAAGCTCATAAATTGTCCGCCCTCTATAACACTCGGAGAGAGATATGCACAGCTGTTTACCACCCCCCCCCTGGTATTAATACATACTCTGGGTTAATTAATAAATAAAATGTGATTTTATCAAATACAGAAAGTAGGATTTAAGTGGTTCCAAGTAGTATCAGACAGAACAAAGTGAATTACCAAGTAAAATACAATAAAACACGCAAATCTAAGCCGAATCCAGATAAAATCTCACCCTCAGAGATGTTTCAATAAGTTTCTTTCACAGACTGGATGCCTACCTAGTCTGGGCACAATCCTTTCCCTGGTACAGCCCTTGTTCCAGCTCAGGTGGTAGCGAGGGGATTTCTCATGATGGCTGCCCCCTTTGTTCTGTTCCACCCACTTATATATCTTTTGCATAAGGCGGGAATCCTTTGTTCCTCTCTGGGTTCCCACCCCTCCTTTTCAATGGAAAAGCACCAGGTTAAAGATGGATTCCAGTTCAGGTGACATGATCACATGTCACTGTAAGACTTCATTACCTGCTTGCCAGTATACAGGAAGATTTAGAAGTAAAACAGAGCCATCTACAGGCGACTGTCCTGGTTAATGGGAGCCATTAAGATTCCAAACCACCATGAATGGCCCACACTGTGCACAACTGCAATAGGACCTCAGAGTTATATTTCATATTTCTAGTTTCAGAGACACGAGTGATACATTTATACAAATAGGATGACCACACTCAGTAGATTATAAGCTTTGTAATGATACCTTACAAAAGACCTTTTGCATGAAGCATATTTCAGTTACATTATATTCACACTCATCAGCATACTTTCACAAAATCCTACAGAGTTCAATGTCACAGCTCCATTTTACAGACGGTGAAATGGAGAGAGAAAAGCAAAGTGACTTGCCCAAGGCCACCCAGTGAGTCAGCAGCGGAGACAGGATAAAACTCAGTGTTTTGACTCGCAGCCCTGTGCTCGTTCCACCCAACCGTGCTGCCTGACTGCAGAAGAGCGGAGCAGCCACATCTTGTCTTGACCCGAGCAGCAGTTGTGAATACTCAGTACTTCTGCAAATCAGACCCCATAAAAACTGGCTTCAGAGACCTGCTCAGCATCACCTGTGAAGTCTGCGGCAGAGGCAGGAACAGAACTGAGCTCGACTGAATGACGGTCACTGCTCTTAACAAGAGCATCCTAGTTCTTCCTGCTCTCCCCTGCTCGTTCTCTACAGGCCTTCCAGTTTCTAAAATGAATGAGGCAGGGATCATACAAGCAACAGCCTGATGCTGCACAACCCCGATTTATCCATCCTGGGCACTGAAAGTGGCCAGGGCCCTGCGGGAAAATAATTCACTAGAAAATTAATTTTAATGGCCAGCCAATCTGGTTCCCTTGTGCCTAAATGGAGCCTGTCTTATGGGTCTATAGATCCACAGAGTTTTAAGACCCAAAAAGGCCATTGTGATCATCTGCTTCTCCCCTCACCACAGGGACCCCTCCTGCTTAATGAAGTTTCAGCTCCCCTCTCTGTCCCATCTTCAGATCCATGTACAGAGTCTCCATAGGGTTTCTTGCCTGGCTGGAACTGGGATCTTTACAGAGAAACCTACTGCAGAAGCCCTGGATTTCAACCTTCTTCCTAATAATGGACACGTAGCTTCCAGGACTGACCCCCACAGAGCCCAGGGTCAGTCCTCCATCTGCCGTGATCCCATCCAGCCTTCCTGCGGGGCTGTGGTACCCAGTTATATCCATGAGCCTCCTCGGAAAGCTCCAGATCTACTCTCTGCCCTCACACTACACTAGTGGCATACCTAGGACAGGAAACTTGGGTGGGCCCCAGCTTTTGGGGGGTGTGCAGTGACGGGAGGAGCAGAGGGAGGGGTGCAGGAGGAATCCGGTGCCCTGGGAAGGGGACAGGAAGGAGGGGGGCTCTCCTCCCTCCACCCCTTCCAGCAGGCCCTTACCGCTCAGCAGGCACCCAAAGCTGAGGCGGCCCGGGGCACACAGGCTGCGGGGTGTGCCTAGGGGAAACCAGATAGGAAATGTGAAAAATTGGACAGGTGGTGGGAAGTAATAGGCACCTATATGAGAAAAAGCCCCAAATATCAGGACTGTCCAGATAAAATCAGGACATCTGGTCACCTAGGCGTGCCTTTTGGGCAAAGTGGGGTCCCACTAGGGCTCGAGCTCTACTCACCCTTCCCGATCCTGGCTCAGTGTCCATCAGCCCAGCCACGTCCCTTTCCTGCCGGTGCCGGGAGCTGCTGCCCCGGTCTCTGGCCCCAGCACTAGCCCCACACAGACCTGCCCTCACGAGACACACCCCCCGCGGGGCTAGTGCTGGGGTCAGAGACCAGGGAAGCAGCGCACGGCGCCGGCAGGAGAAAGATGCGGCCAGGCTGACGGACACCGAGCTGGGGATGGGAGTCCCAGCCTGTGAATTCGGGGGGCTCCGGCCCTGATTTGGGTGAGCCTGGATGATAACTGGGTGGGCCACAGCCCACCCTTGGCTACATCCCTGCACTACACTAGCTGCATGCAGGCAGTCTCCTGGTCCAGTCTTAGGGCGAACTCCTGGCTCTGTTGAAGTCAATGGAGGTTTTACCATTGCCGTCAGTGGGGCCAGGATTTCACTCTTTGCCTTGAAATGTTATTTGGCGACCAAGATCCTTGAGCTGTTTGGACCCAGTGTGCGCACACTGCACCCGTCAGGTCGCCATACTAGTACACACTGTACCCGACACAGCCAGTGGGTGTGCCCTGCCCTGACTCTGCTGTTGTCTTTTCACATTGCCAGTCTCTCCTCGCTGCACCTGGGTCTGAACTCGGGGAGTAATTCCTAACTTACCACCTGGCTGTAGGATACTCTGATTCTGGGACACACACAAATACCGAGATTCACATCCCAAGGGAGTCACAATATTCACCAAGAGAGCATGTCTCCTTCTCTGACCCACACACAACGTACTTAGTGTGGTGTGAACTGATCAGCTGGAATCTCACGTTGGACTCAGAGATGACACCACACTTCAGGGGACAGCTCCAGTCAGAACCACCAGTGCCAGGAACTATCTAACACTAGGAGCTCCTGCACTGGATCCACGTGAACCAAGAAAGTTGCCACCTAGTGAGTAAAGATCAGAGGGAACTAAGGGAATTTACCAACAATAACCTGTTCCTGACCACCATGAACCCTGCTCTTCCATTGGCCAAACTCCTTCAAGGCAAACTTGTCTAAATCATTCACGACCCACCTGCTAAGTGCTTGTGCAGACACCGTTCACTGGCTTCCAGGCATTTAAACCTGGATAAAGTGACTACAAACCTCAGCAGTCATTCCGCCACCACACACAGAGACTATTTTCCCAATCAGTAATCGGTAGGAATTCCCTCGCTCACTCATTTAGAGAGTCCGTTGGCAAGCCCTTGTGTCAAGCTCAGAGTTTTACAATCCTTACAGCACCTTCCACTTATAGGTTCACAGGAATAAGTGTCTTCTGACAGAGGTTGTTCCCTTTAACACTGTGACACACTCTGATCACTGGCTTATACCTTCTTATTGAGAAATAGTCCACAATTTCATGTGCATTATTTCTAGTGTGTAAGAGAGAGTGTTATTCAGTGTGTTTCCCATCTCTCCTGAGCCCAGGTCACTCTGAATCACTCAGACTTCTGAATGGAGAGAGCCGGTGCGATGGGAGAGTGGAGATTTCCCTCCGTGGTGCGTGGGGCAGAGTGCTGGATGACCAGTGGGACATGAATGATGCCAGCGTGGTGTGCAGGGAGCTCCAGTGCGGAGTCGCTGAGAAAGCTTTTAACCCCCCGAAGTCTGAGAATGGAATGGGCCCTGTGGGGCTGAGAATGGTCCAGTGTGCAGGAAATGAGACTCGTCTGACTCTCTGTGACACCTCCACGTCTGAGACAGCCCAGGCAGGAATTGCTGAGGACGTCGGTGTCGTTTGCTCAGGTGATTCATTTCCAAATCTCACAAACATTTTCTGTTCAGTAGGAAAATACATATTAACAGCTGGGATCTATCCCTGCAGGGAGCCGGCGGATCAGACTGGTGAATGGGACAGGTCGCTGTGCCGGGAGAGTGGAGATTTATTACAATGGCAGCTGGGGGACAGTCTGTGATGATTCCTGGGATCTGTCAGACTCCGATGTCGTTTGCAAACAACTGGGATGTGGACATGCCATCAATGCAACTGTCTCTGCTCATTATGGGCAAGGATCTGGGCAGATCTGGCTGGACGATGTGAACTGCTCTGGGAACGAATCCAATCTCTGGGCGTGTCCTTCCAGGGGCTGGGGCCAGCACAACTGCAGACACAAAGAGGACGCGGGAGTTCTCTGCTCAGGTGTGTTCTGGGAATGCTCACGTGAGCCTGGTTACCAGGGGATTAAATGGAGGGGGCAGATGTTTAAGGAGATTGCTGAGAATGATACTCTCCCTGTCTGTCTCTGCCTCCCTTTCCCTTGTGTAACTACCTACCAGGGTCACCATTAGAAAGTCCTCAGCTCCCACCCAGAGGTGTTGGAGATATTGCAAGATTTCCCTAATGTTAGAAGGCTGCATCTCAGGTATCTAAGGGAGATTGTATCATGGAAAGCAGCGACTGAAAAGGATTTTGGGTCCTAGTGGAGAAATAACTGAACATGAGCTCCCAGTGCCGTGTGTGGCAAAACGGGCTAATGAGAACCTTGGATGTATAAACAGGGGAGTAGCGACTAGGAGTGGGGACTAAATTTTACTGTTGTACATGGTGCTGGTGAGACAGATACTGGAATACTGTGTCCAGTTCTTATGTCCACAAAAATTGGAGCAGAGAAGAGCCACAAAAGTGATCTGATGAATAAAAGCCTTACGGTGAGAGATTTCAGATGCTGAATCTGTTTAGCTTATCAAAACGATCAAGAGGTAACTTGATTGCAGGGCATAAATACCTTCACAAGGAGAACATACCACTTACTAAAGGGCTCTTTAATCTAATGCAGAAAGGCAGAACAAGAGTTGATGGCTGGAAGCTGAAACCAGACAAATTCACCTCAGAAATAAGGCCCAGGTTTTTAACAGGGAGGGTGATTAACCATCGGAACAAACTACCAGGGAATGGTGCATTCTGCATCTCTTGAAGTCTTCCTGTCTAGATTGGATGCCTTTCTGGAAGCTATGCTTACCTCAAACTCAAGTTATTAGGCTTTATGCAGCTGTTTTACAGACGGTCAAATTATTTGATCTCATGATCCCTGTCACACTGTCTGGAGCGGCTCACGGCACTGAGTGCCCACCTCAGGGCAGATGGTGAGAAACAAGGCAATACCCCAAACTGCTGGTGTGTTCTGTAAGTAGATTTCACCAAGCCAGTAACAGATGTGAGCTCCTGGACCAATGTTCCCTCTACTTTTTACATCCATGTGTGGAATGAATTTTGTTCTGTGCACCAGTCTAGAGGTGATGTGTGGTAGGGTTGGGGCTGAGGGGTTCAGAGTGTGGGAGGCAGCTCAGGGCTGGGGCAGAGGGTGGCTGTGCACAGGGTGAGGGCTCTGGCTGGGGGTGCAAGCTCTGGGGTGGGGCCAGGGATGAGGGGTTTGTAGTTCTGGCTGCCCTGGGGCTGCAGTGGGAAGAGAGGACTCCCCCAAGGCCTCTCTTGCTGCAGCAGCCTGGGGCCAGGGGAGAGGCACCTCTCCCCACTGTGGCAGCTCTGGGGCTGGGGAAGAGTCGCCTCTCCAGTCTAGGCCCCTGTGGCTGCGTGCCTATGCGGCCTTTGATAGCCTTCTGTGCGTCCATATAGCCACGTAGCTCAGAGGGAACTTAGTCCTGGATCACTGTATCTACCTTACCATGGAGTCACAGACCGTCCCCTTAGACTCTCCAGTCTATTGTCACCCAAACAAACTGGACTTAGGGATAAGTGGTCACTTACACCGAAAATCACATCACATTCAGGTTTCTTCCAATCCCAAGTGACCAGCCACTTACTCAGATCACTTGGTACCCTGGATCTTACACCAAAGACAATGCCTGTGGCCAATCCTGTAATAAAGTATATACAGGTTTATTCATTAGGAAAAAGAAATAAAAGGGTTGTTTACACGGTTAAAGCAAGCAATCACCTACACACAAATGAGTTACCATTTATATCCTCGGAGTGACAGAGTTGTAGTGATCTGTCAAGTCCAAATGTCCTTCAGCGGTGACCCAGGGGTAACCCCTTGGGGTCTCGGGCTTCAGTTTGGTTTCTTTAGCCCTGTCACAGTTCAAACAGCCAAAAAGATGAAAAATCGTCCCATCTATTATTTTTATTTCCCTCTTCCAGCCTCCAAAGCAATGGGATAAGACCTTCTGCATGTACTACATGCAGGGGAGGGGCGGCGGGGATCATTCCCGTGCCTGAGTTCACAATTCAGAGCAAACATTTTCAGTTATAAAGCAAAACTTGCATATGTTCTTGTAGCATGGACCACAGACGTTACCAGTGAGATTAACGCCCGCAGCAGCTAACCAGCATTTCATAAAGTCTAAACACTCAATACATTCTTCCACGACTAATACCTGTTTTCAGCAAAACTAACACACATGTGACCCTGCCTGGTCTCCAGCTACGAGATTGTAACTTTTCAGCCAAGGCCTGCAGCCTGGGCAAGAGCTGGCATCTGGCCTGCCAATGTCACAATCCTTCCCGGCCTTTATCTATTACAATCTGTATGTAGCTGCTGCTAAATGGTGGCCTTCCAGAGACGCCCACTGTATTTCGAAGGGGCCTGTGGTGTCGAAAAGAGTCTCTTACTCCTGGAGCGGTTCTCTAGCAGTTGCTCCTGCAGAATGATGCACAGGATCATTAGCAATCGCCGGGATTTCACTATTCACACCCCAGTTCATTTCAGAATCAAATGATTTTAAATTCCCTTTTTCTGCATTTCCTTCTAGAATTCACAGATCTGAGGCTGGTGAGCAACAGTGACTGTGCAGGGCGGCTGGAGGTTTTCTACAATGGGACGTGGGGCAGCGTTTGCTCCAATGCGATGTCTGGAGTCACCCCAGCAATTGTCTGCAAACAGCTGAACTGCGGAGACGGCGGGCAGATTGCAAGAGACTTTGAATATGGAGCAGGTTCTGGTCCCACGTGGCTGGACCATGTTGCATGCAGTGAGCAGCACAGCTCCCTCTGGCAGTGCCCGTCAGAGCCCTGGGATCCAAAGTCATGTGATAACCGAGCAGAAGAGACCCATATTTCTTGCATTGGTAATTCTGAAACTGCCTGCATGCGCGTATGCAAACCCACATGTAAACGATGAGTTTAATTAATTGAAAGGTTAGGATAGAACTTTTGTTGTTGTTCACATCTCAGTGTAGGTAGATTTAAATTCTCAACACAAGATACAAACATATTTTCATGATGTTTTATAGGAACAAGCATTTGCCTGATTAACAAGAAACATGGAAGTTAATCAATTAATTTTAAAAGAGACCTGTGTTGGACACTGCAATAAGGTAGTGTGAGAGCCAAGAAAAGCCTCTCCCTAGAGACCGTCATGAGGCAGCTCTGTGGTTATTAATCCTTTTGGGATGAACAATCAGAGGTGGGCCCAGGCTGTGCAGTTTGGGTCAGAACTGGAATCCCCCACAAGTCTGGGTGCATGTCGGCCTGTGTGTCTGAGTAACAGCTGAATATCAAATTAATTAGGTATTAAATGACCCAGAGTTCACATTTCAGTTCAGACAGTGCTGAAATTAGGGGGCTAAAATACAGATAAATT
Source organism: Natator depressus (assembly GCF_965152275.1). Taxonomy (NCBI): domain Eukaryota; kingdom Metazoa; phylum Chordata; order Testudines; family Cheloniidae; genus Natator; species Natator depressus. The sequence continues at coordinate 213,017,615 of NC_134234.1, read as the reverse complement.
CTACTCCCACATCACACACACAACCCAGTGCATTCACCTCAGCTTTTTCTCTCCATAGGAAAAAAACCAAAACCAACTCAGACCCTGTTTGCTGAATGCCCGAACTCTCCAAGCTGCACAGGTATCTCTGCTTCTCACTGTCTCCCTCTTGGTCCCTAAGTTGTCCCAGTAACATGTGAGGTTTCTGCATTTCTAGACCAGGACAAGTTACGTGTCGTGGGAGGAGAGGACAGATGCTCGGGGAGAGTGGAGGTTTGGTACCGTGGCTTCTGGGGAACAGTTTGTGATGACTTCTGGGACATGGCGGATGCTAATGTTTTGTGTAAACAACTGGGCTGTGGCTCTGCTCTATCTGCCCTGGGCGAGGCTGCATTCGGCAAGGGGACTGGTCCCATCTGGGTGGAGACGTTGAATTGCAGAGGGACAGAGTCATCTCTCTGGGACTGTCCTGCCAGGCCCTGGGGTGAGAGCAACTGTGGTCATAAGGAAGATGCTGCCGTGTATTGCTCAGGTGAGTGACAGGAGATGTTTCTGCTACATGCTGTAATATTCAGGGAAAAGGATGGTTTAGCCCACCCATCCCCTTTGGTCCCAGACTAGGCCCTCCCATCTCCTGTGTGCCGGAGCATCCTGGATGTTGAGGGGTGGAACCTTTGTGGGGTCAGACTGGCTCAGGCATCAGCCCACATAGCCCCTGCATCCATTACAGGCCCCACTGTGCTGGTTTGTTATGAGAGTCCTCATTGCTGCACAGAGCACAAGGGACTTGGGCCCTAAATCACTAACAAACAGGCCCAGTGCTGCTGTGAGGGAGTTTGTGGAGGTGACAGCTGGAGACAACCAGGGACTCTCAGAGGTGAGAATCCCCCCCCGCCCCAGGAACAAACATGTCACCTCCCCCTTACTACAGGTTCCAAGTTTCCTCCCTTTAATTTTGCAGGTCTGACAGAGAGGACAGATTTTCCAAATACCCCAGTTAAAGCATCCCCCTCCTCCCATCAAGGGTTAAATTTCCCTGGTGCTGGGTCACAGCAGAGGAGCTGCAAGCTGCAGCCTGAGGGAAGGAGCTCCTTTCCATGGCTTGTGAAATCAGAGGGCGAATGACAGCGGGGTGGGAGCTGCAGGCCCTGCTGAGCCAGAGGATTCCTGTCTGCTGGCTCCAGCTGACCGGGCAGGGCCCATGATTTAAACAGCATCCTGTGAGCTGCCCCCATGGTGCACACACTGTGTCCCAGCCCATTACCCTGCTGTCCTGGGCCCTGCAATGAGTGACTGGGGAGCTCCCTGGGCTCCCACGACTCTCACAGGCTAATCTCTCCCTGTCGCATGTTCATTTCCATCCAGCTCCCCCGCGCCGCCCTCCAACCGACAGTGGGAGAGTCACGGTGTCCGTGGTCATCTGCATTATCCTGGGGGCCCTGCTCTGCCTGGTCTTAATCATCCTGGGGGCGCAGGTGCGAAGTGCCAGGGCACAGCGCAGAGGTGGGTCCTGATTGGTGTCACTGTGTGAAATGCTTCTGCAATAGCAGGGGGCTGCAGGGTGTCAGGGTGAGGGATGATACCAGGCTGGGTGGGGTGGCCAAGGGTGCCTGTTAACTCCTCTCTCATTGAATATTTCATTAACTGTCTGGCAGTGGAACAGCCCAGCCATGAAATCTGGAGATGATACTGGCTAGGGACCTTTACAGTTTCAGAGAAACGGCATCTGTATCCCCACCCGCCCCCACCCTCCGGTGATCCACTCCAGGAGTGCCTACTCAGGCCTCCTGCCGTCACCTGTCTCTGGGTGGGAACCCCCTGTCCCATCTCCTTGTGGCCAGGGGTTTTTAAGACTGCACAGCCCCCTGCCTTCCACTGTGATACCACCAGCAAACCAGTCTGCCTACAGGGCAGCCCCCATGCTGTGCTTTCTCCCCAAGGGCTATGAGCAGGGCATTGCCAGCAGTTACAAGTTAGCGCCCAGCTCTCTCTCAGCAGATTACACCTTATTCCTAGGATAAAAGTGTGACAGAGAAAACATTAAAAACAATACAAATTCCTCCACACTTGCTGAACATACCAGAATTCACCCATCTTCCTCATGGGCAGCCTGGTAGACCAACATCCCTCCAACGATTCAGGGTTGGGATCCCCATGGACAGAAGGTCCTGCCCATTTGCTGAATCAAAATGAAGGCCCTGAGTCTTTTTAAACTCAGGCTTTCATATCAGAAGTCCTCCTTTGTCTCTTGGTCTCTGGTAACCCAGTTTGAACCAGTCTGTATAAACCACCCTGAAGGTTGTTACCTTTCTGGAGTTGTTTACAATCACCACCCCGCCCCCCCGACACACTCAGTGTTTTTTCTCCCTGGAGGAGCTGGGGTAACCCTCCCACATGCAGTAGAACATAAACCATTTATAGCTTTAATACAGTGATTCCCAAAGATACTGCCTGGAGCCGCAGTATCTGCCACAGGGAGGGGATCTGAATATCATGAGGAGAGACATCATGCAAAAGGGACCTAGAGAAATTGGAAATATTGTCAAGGAAAAAAGGTGTCTAAAAATAGAGCTGTGGTAAATAGTTGTGAAGAGAGTGATCCAGTAGAAAAGACAATCTTAGGAAGGACAAGTGTGGGAAAGGAGCATTTTACTGCCTTGTATTCAAAGCTGACACTTGTAGGGGATTTTACATCTATAACACACTTTATACAAACATTAGCTACCAGCTCCTTGGCAAGAAGACAGAGGACGGGACTGCCATCAACATACATGTAACAGTCACAACTTTGCAGTAAGACAATGACTATAATCAGATCTCATGCTTCAGGGCTTCAGCCAGTCTCCTGCAGGGGTCAGGAAGGAATTCTGGGGAGCCCCCATCTTTGTGTTTTGTTTTGCTTCGTTTTGTTTCTTGCCCTCCTCTGAAGCATCAGGCATCAGCTACAGAGGGATATGTGTCACTGGATGGGCTGGACCAGTCCTCTGAGGTGATACAGAGAAACCTCTTTCGAAGATAGGTGGGTGGTGTGTCTTTTCCACATGTTCAGGGTCAAACCAATTGTCAGATTTAGGGGTCAGGAAGAAATTTCCCCCCAGATCAGATTGGCAAAAAGGGACCTTGTGGGATTTTCCTCTTCCTCTGAAGCATGGAGCGTGGATCACCTGCCAGGATTATCAAGGCATCTCTCAAGTAATCAGTTCCCTGCCACTGCGGGGCCCTTGGGCATTGGTGGCACCTTACTCGGTCCTGCTTTCTGCCTGTGGCACACAAGAGTTTATTCTCCTGAGGACTGAAATGCTTTACTCTACGTGCATCTTTGGGCTCAAACCTAGGGGTATCTGGGTGAAATGCAGTGGCCTGTATTATACAGGAGGTCAGACTAGATGTTCTAATGGTCCCGTCTGGCCTTAAACTCGATGAAAAAAAAGAGGTTCTCACCATTTTGCAGATAAACACCTGTGTGGGGGAAGAATTATTTAAGCTGCTCCAAAGGGGAATAGCCAGAAATAATGAGATGAGATTAAAAAACATTTAAGATGAATGTGAGGAAGCTTCTTGACAGCGAATTAGCCCTGGGAACCATCATCAAAGGGCTGTGGTGGAAAGAAACCCTGTCACCTGGCTCATTTAAATTCCAGCACTGGGAATGTGCGGTAGGGTTCAGGCTTGCACTGGGCCCACGAGGAGGGGCTGGGTGATCCCATAGTATTTCCCATCTCTGGTTTCAATGACCCTGTGCAAACCCTGCCCTTTGTTTTCAGGCTCCAGAAGACCCTTGGATCCCTTCTCTGAGGCTGTGTACGAGGAGATTGATTATAACCTGATGAGAAAAAAGCAGGAGATGTTCAGTCGCTCAGGTCTGTGGGTCTGACTCTTAACAGGGAGAAGCTATCTAATGCCCTGTCCATCGGAGGCCCTGACCCAGAGTTAAATCACTGCAGCTTCAGCCCTGTGAGCTTGTCACTGGAGCTGGGCACAAGTCTCCGTTATGAAATGTTTTGGTGAAAAATGCAGATTCAGAGACACCGAAACATTTCACAAATTCCTGTCAATTTCACCCAATTGTTCCAAATACACACAGAATGATTCATTTCATTTCAAC